>NC_133327.1:494712720-495436137 GCF_042186555.1 Aquarana catesbeiana
GGTACTGTAGGCACTTGTCACTTGGACTGGAAGTGAGGGGAAATCTCTCCAGTGGGGACACGAACGCCTGTCCTATAATGCCCAGTCCTCTTCACAGCTCATGAGTAAGGCTTTAGTCGAAACGCGTGTTACTGCTGTTTCCCGCCATGTAGCCAATAAAGAATTGATGCAATGGATGTTACTGACCAACTGGCTTAATTATATTAGAGGATTATTACTACATTCCAAAGGCATTTGGACCAGAGCACCGGTTCCCAGTCTCTCAGGTTTTTTGCAGTAGAGCATCTTTTACATCTTTTTCTTTGTTGAACAATCCTCTTCACAGCTCTAAACTTCTGAAGCGGCAGGGGGTAATAGCTGTGGGACTAAAGTTGCCACTAGTAGAATTTGATTTGCAATATTTTAATTAGGAATGTTAATTCAATTTTGTAAGTCTTATTACCATTCATTTTTGACCCCAGTGATGAGTGCATTCGTTCTAAAATTGATTGTTAAAAGCAAACTACATTTTTAAGTACTTTCCCAACTACATTTGTAAGGTCTTCAAATGTACTGAGAATTTTTGTATGAATGTTTGTTTGGAAATCTACTAGTGTATGACCAGCTAAATATTGCAATGCTTTTCAGGAGCTCTTGACTGTGTTACACCCACGTGGATGCATTAATGATAGCATCCTCTCCCCACTCGCAGACCATGTTACATTCAGTGAAATCAAATAATGGACTTTTTTATCAGTGCTATCGGGAGCTTCTGAAATGCATTGCAATTTTATACCCAAAGCTTTAATCCCCCCTCACCCAGAAGTTCAATGCTGTAAAGAGGACTTTGAATCACAGGACAGAAGATCAGTTTGCAAGACATGGGACATTACAGGTAAGTGACTGCAGCAGAAGCTTTAAAAAAAAAAAAAGTGTGTGTATATGTATGTATATGTGTGTGTGTATATGTGTGTGTATATGTATGTATATATATATATATATATATATATATATATATATATATATATATATATATATAAGAATATACTATTTTAGTGTCTGTAAAAGTACAGACATTGTACTTTTAGGCTGGTTTAAATGAAGACTTCACCTTTTACTGGGATTTCCTAGGTGGATACGAGTTTATCTCTCACGTCCTCACACTGCTCCCTGCTGGCATTAGTTTCTCATCAGCAGCAACAGCTGCCCAGGTTAATTCCAAAAGAGAAAATGCTGTTATCAGCTAATAGACTGAAAGTTTCAATTTAATTAGTTGCTGTGGAGACTTGGCAACACACAAAACACCAGTTAGGCAGTATGAATAAACAATAGGATGGGCAAGTGCAATTTAAATTGAGCACCACACACTATATAGCATTAAGCCTGACCTCAAAGGTGGCTGTGGCCATTATTCTGACACTAGAAACTGTTTACCTGTCACCATTTAGTATTACCCGTGTCAGACCAGCTGACATTTAGAACTATGGGTTCAGGTTTTAAATAGATTTTGCTCTAGATTTATAGTAGATTTTAACCTTTTCCTGCCAGGTTATGCATTATTTCTTATGTAAAATTGCAGGGAAGGGAGCCTAGGTTCACATTTGTGCGAACACAGACATTGCATGTGATTCGCACCCGCATTGCGGGGCCGATCGCATGCGATGTCTGCTCAATGTGAGTTCAGCCATACAGTTGTTTTGCTGAACTCGCATTGAATTCGCACAAAAAAGGTGCAGGGACTTTTTTTTCCCCCTGCACTGAAATTGGATTGCATTAATTTTTTTTTGCATGGAAAGTAGGTTATTTGGATTCCAATGGCATAGTTTACACCAGCACAGTGCGTTCCAGTGCTTTTCAGTTCTAGAAAATGTACAACATGCTGCTTTTTTTTTTTTTTTTTTTTTTTTTTTTACACAGAACTGTACTGGAACGCATAAAAAAAGCAGTGGACCCCAGCACAGGAAAAATGGAAAAAAAACCCATCTAGAATGCATCCGGAAATGCATCGAAAATGTGTTTTAAAATCAGGCAAGCACATGGAGAACTTTTTTGTGGTTTAAACTGGCCCTAGGCCCGTGTTCACACTGAGGGTGTAAAGCTGCAGCTGTCCCTGCTAGGGCTCTCCGGTGCCAATGGACGTCGCAAAAAAAATGCTGAAGAAGGCGGCTATTCTGCGTTTATGAGCCATAAGCTCTTGTGGGAGTGTAGTTTTTTATTAAAAAAAGCTAAAAAAAATGCTACAGCTAAAAAAACGCTGGAAACCGCAACTGCAAAAACACTGCAAAACTCATGCTACAGCTAATGCTACTGGCTTTTTTATAATGTCCAGTGTGCATGAGGCCTTCATGTTCTAGTGACAACACAGAATTTGCTTTTTTCTTTGTATATCTATAAGATACTCTGTTTCTACTCTGCGATGCGAGAACCCATATGAATCCAGCACTGGTTCCCACCTCGCATGTCACCCGCAGTCAGTTCACACTGCCCTATGCGAACCGCTGCGGGTGTCAACAGAAAGTTAATGACACCCCCAGATCATATCGCAGTGAGAACTGGCAATTCAGACAGGAATTGGATCGCATGGGTGTTAACACCCATGCAATCTGATTCTGGTGTGGACCAAAAAAAGGGTCCTGCACGACTTTGGTCTGAATGCGATGCAAATTCAGCCATACAATCTGGCTAAATTTGTATCGCATGTGATTTGCACAGCAGTGCAAGAGAGTAATTGGACTTTACTTCTGTATGTTCATATGCCTTAAAGTGATTGTAAAGGCAGAAGGTTTTTTATCTTAATGCATTCCAGCACCCTCTAATACTTGCCTGATCCCCCTCTCTTTCCAGCAATGCCCACGAGTGTCTCGGCCATCCTGAACACTCTCTCCTGATTGGCTGAGACACAGCAGCGGCACCATTGGCTCTAGCTGCTGTCAATCAAAGTCAGTTAGCAAATCAGGAGAGAGAGGGTGTGGGGCCGAACAGGGGCTCAGTGTCTGAATGGACGCAGGGAGCTGTGAGTTGCCTCGCGTGTCCCCATAGCAAGCTGCTTGCTGTGGGGGCACTCAGCAGGAGGGAGAGGCCCGGAGAGCCGAAGAGGGACCCGAATAGAGGAGGATCGGGGCTGCCCTGTGCAAAACCACTGCATAGAGCTGGTAAATAATTATAACATGTTTGTTATTTTTATGGGGAAAAAAACTCAGACTTTACAGTTACTTTAACTGCTTGTATGTGTATGTATCTTTACATTTAAAAAAAGACCCTCTATGCGATAATACAGAGGCAATGACATCAGGGGTCTGTTATTTTACAGAAGCCTTCTCTGCTTGCAGCCAGTGCATATAGGGAGATAAAGGCCTCAGCCTGCAGCTAATACAGCCCCTGCTACTAGAATTCTGACAGCTCAGAACCTAGAAGATCTCCGAGCTGAGAAAATCTACGAATTATGCCGTGTACACACGATCGGATTTTTCAAAAACAAATGTTCGATGGGAGCTTTTTGTCGGAAATTTCGACTGTGTGTAGGCTCCATCGGACATTTTCCGTGGGAATTTCCGACAAACAAAATTTGAGATCTGGATCTCAAATTTTCCGACAACAAAATCCGTTGTCGTAAATTCCGAGCGTGTGTACACAATTCTGCATGCACTGAATCAAGTATGAGACGGAAGTGCTCGTTCTGGTAAAACTTGCATTTGTACTGGAGCTAGCACATTCATCACGCTGCAAATTTTAAAATCTTTTAATGCAGCGCATTCTCTTCTTTATAATGCAAGAATAATTAAGTTGTTTTGCTGCTGATATTCACACACAGTTCTGACAACCTGATTTCTTGTGATCTCATGAATATTTTTTTTTTTTTTCCTCAGATCTCCATAATAATGTTTAGAATTTTTGTTTATAGTGTAATGCCCCGTACACACGGTCGGATTTTCCGACGAAAAATGTGTGATAGGACCTTGTTGTCGGAAATTCCGACCGTGTGTAGGCTCCATCACACATTTTCCATCGGATTTTCGACACACAAAGTTTGAGAGCAGGCTATAAAATTTTCCGACAACAAAATCCGTTGTCGGAAATTCCGATCGTGTGTACACAAATCCGACGGACAAAGTGCCACGCATGCTCAGAATAAATAAAGAGATGAAAGCTATTGGCCACTGCCCCGTTTATAGTCCCAACGTAAGTGTTTTACGTCACCGCGTTCAGAATGATCGGATTTTCCGACAACTTTGTGTGACCGTGTGTATGCAAGACAAGTTTGAGCCAGCATCCGTCGGAAAAAATCCATGGATTTTGTTGTCAGAATGTCCGAACAAAGTCTGACCGTGTGTACGGGGCATTATAGTGATCTCCATAATTTTTTCTTTCATTTTGTGTCAACACCATTATTATCTTGTATTTTTTAACCTCAAGGAGGTTAGTGTTGGTGTCCCTTGTTAATTTGACATTGTATTTTTGAAATGTACCTGCCTACTCACAAACAAACTGTCCTTTTTGAAGTAAAACACATAGGCAAGAATTTGTGAAAAATAAATAGCCATTTATTATGGGTCATAACAAAATAAAGAGGAAGGCAACGCTGGAGAAACTGGTGAAATTTGCGACACCTTTTGTACCCCAGGGCACACATCAATTATTTTACAGTCAAAATTGTTCGCCTGAGGAGTCCTTATAATAGTGAGCACAATACGGTCCAGGACTACAAGAGGTCAGGAACAGCAGCAGATGACATATCTGTCCCCAGGCTGTGGTCTTACCACACCCTGCGTCTTGTCAGACCAGACTGAACCCAGGCCATCACTTTCTTGTCTTCCTTCCACGCTTCCTTCCAGGCTGTGGCTCTGGTGTTGTAGTTGTGGCAGGAGGTGGAGGAGGACTATGGTTGATCTCACAAACATGGCTTTGGCTTGTGAGTTTGCTCCTCAACCCCTTATTTAGGGCTTGTAACATAACTTCCTCACATAAGAGGCGTTTGCCCTCCTCCATTTCCTGCATTTTGCAGGCTGCCATGTAGGCATAGACGTCTTGATTATTGGGGGGGGGGGGTTCTGAGGGCCGCAGTAGTCTTCCGAAATAGGCCAAGTGCTGCCTCCTCCAGGTTACTCCTCTTCCTGGGACTTTTTTTTGGAAGGCAGAGGGGAGGGACCTTGGATTCGGGCAGGCTACTGGGCCTGGCCATCTCCTGGCTGCCACTTTCCACTGCCTCCTCCTGGCTGAGAATTTCCTGTGTATGAAAAAGGGACATAGTTTTAATAGTTTTAGTTTTTGGTTCATCAATCACACACAATTTTTATAAAAGAAAAAAGGCCCTAAGGCTAACGCTGCACTAAATAATAATCACCAACTGAGGTAAATAGTGAAATAATATAAAATACAAGTATAAAGCAGCCAGCACCTAAAGTTCAATACTAAAAACTTCCGATAGAATAAATAACATAGTTACATAGTTAGTAAGGTTGAATAAAGACACCAGTCCATCGAGTTCAACCTGAGCGAGTGTGGGTGCGTGTCTACAATTATCCCTATTTTTATTTAAGGTACCCATATAGCGCTTTGTCAATTTTTACGCAGCGCTTCACACATCGATCACACAAAGTGAATGCAGTGCTAATATTGATATAAAAAGAATTGTGATATCATTGTGATAATAAAAATGTTTGAATAATCAATAAGGAAGTGATAAATACAATAAACAGTTGAATTGATAATAAATGAAACCAAAAATCACTTGATTGCTAAAAAAAGAAAAACATATTCAAAAAAGAAAAAAATGAAAAAAGAAAACCTAAAGCAACGTCCCATAGTAATCAATGAGAAAGTTTGTGTATAAATAGCCTCCAAAGGAAGAGAGATGAATTGCAGGAGAAAAAAGTTGTGACACCAATCTTCCCAAAACAAGTCAAACGTGTGTTCAGGTCAACACCCAAGTGTGAGGTAGTTTGCTTACCAAAAAGCCATGACTGCTGATAGCAGTCTCGCTCAGCACAGGGAATTAACAGTCTCCCCAAAACTTATAGATGTCCAGACCAGCCGATTTTCTGTTTCTGTTCCGGGTCAGCAGGGGAATCTCGGCTCCACCTGATGGAGATATCACACAGGGAGAGCAGACAGCCTGGAGTCATCTTATTGCTGCAAGACACTGTGAAAACAGAACATCGGCATCTAACATCATTATTTATTTGACAAGAAATATGTTGAACAATGCTATACCTGACTCAAGCTGGGCTCCTCCACTTCTTCCTGGCTGGAAGGCCCAGGTTGGACGTCAGAAGCCTCAGCTGAGGTGGAAGGAAGCCTTGAAGGAAAACTGGAGAGTGCTGGCCTGCCAGAAAATGCAGTCTGTCATAGTACCACAGCCTGGGTACATAAATGTCATCTGCTGCAGCTCCTGATCTCTGGGAATCCTGGACCTTCTTGCATTCCCTATTATAAGTGCTCCTTATGCCACCAATTAGGGCCTTCAAATAGGGGATGTCTGCTGTTGGAATCACCGGCTTCACCAATTCCAGCAATTGATCCAGCACTGCCTTCCTCTTTGGTTTATTGTTATAAAAGGGGTGGTTTACCTGCCACAGACGGGGCAGCTCCCTGTACATATTAATAAATATGGGGATAAAGTCCTCATCATTGAATAGATCCATTTTCTCTGCAAGATACAACACAAGACAAACCCTAATGTCAGGCCAAACTCTCCTAATCTTGTCCCAATATAGGCCTCAATCTATAAGCAGTATAGGCCACTGATGCACCAAGTTAAAATTGTACCTTCGTTCTAACGATCAACGCTTTCGATACCCCTTTCTCCGTTCACAGATCGTACGCATGACGCCTGCGTGTTACGCTTATTATACACTGCGCATGTGTGAAACTCCGTCCACCCCTGACATTCTTTCTAGTCTGTTCCCCACCCCTTGTCTTTTGGCGCAGTGGGAGAGCACATGGCGGAGAAAGAGCAAGTGTATGCAGAGGAGAGCAGCAACGACGAAAGCCCGGAGCCATGAACGTCCCGATCCCAGAGGAGATTTAAGGCCTCAGATATGTCCTTTGTCGAGATGGTGGAGATAGTGGACATCTTGAAGATTGCCGACTATGATGGGAAGCATGGACCTTACCCAAACCCAAATGTGAGAGAGGCCAAGATCATGGCTAAAGTTGTGAAAAGTCTGCAGAATAATTTTGGGGTACGGCGATCCAAGGATCAACTGAGGAAACGCTGGTCAGACCTGAAATTGAGGGAGCAGGATCAGTACAGAAAGATCAGGAAACTGCTTCTAAAAAGTAAGTATTTGTCCTGTGTTTCTATTATTATTATTATTATTATTATTATTATTATTATTATTACGTTCGTGCTGCTCCATGTGTTTTTTTTTTTTTTACTGTTGTACAGTTTTAAAATGGCAACTTTGAGGTTCGTGGGCACAGTAATCGTTCGTAGTAAACATCGTTCGTTCGCCCACTAACATGATGTTTTTGGCAGATCCAAGTTTTACTACATTTGTTCAGGCCTATTTGTATTAAAAGAAGTTTAGTACATTGTTGTCTAGATGGGTTTGTAACTAGAATGAAAATGTAAACTTGATTCAGTGCAAGGAGAGGACACTAAGCAGTTTACACAGGAGCACTAGTGTGGGACACCAGAACAAACTTTTTAGGGTGTCCCACACAGGTGCTCCAGTGGATACTAGGGGTGTCTCCATGTGTGAAAATTGTACAAAAAAGGTAAGTATTCGAGCTTTAGAAAAGGAAAAATAATGTCTTCAGCTTGGAACTCTGCCCAAAAAGACAATTGTACGACACTTCCAAGCAATGTTTCAGATTCCTGTTTCTGCCCTCAAATATCTGTGTGCTAAGTATACCTTTTTTTTTTAATTCACATAGGGGAAAAAAGACTCAGGACATCAGAGGACACCCCGGGACCCCCAACCTCATAAAGAGGGGGAAGTACCAACACCACAACCAGGGGATGTGGAGGAAGGAGAGGTTTATGAAGTGGGCAAAATAGTGACCACAACAGGTGAGTGTCTGAGACCACAGCTTCAGGTAATAGATGTATGCCTGCATATTTATGGTGTTTTTTTATTTTAGGTGATGTGGATGTTGTGGAAGAAGAAACTCATTTCACAAGTGCAAGTGCACATGTCCATGGTGTGCAACCGTGATTTACAGAAGATCAAGGAAGACATCAATGATGTTGAAAAAAGACTCAAAAACATCATAGTCGTTTTAGGCAGAATCTAAAACACCCTTTTCTAACGCACATGTGAATGTGCACAGAGTAAAAAGTTTTCTACTCAACAATGTGTGGCTTTTTTTCAATGCTCAATAGCAGTTTTTGGACTAAGTTGATGTTTACAGTGACAATGGGGGTTATTTACTAAAGGCAAATCAACTTTGCACTACAAGTGCAGTTTCAAGTGTACTTTTGCAGTGCACTTGGAGTGCAAAGTGGAATTTCATTTAGTAGATAACTCCTACAGTGCTTTATAATTTGCAACAATCAGGCCATTTTTCTGACTCCCAAAAATTAATTCATGGTGCTAAAAATGATGAATATTTTTATCAGTGTAGCGCCAGCATATTTGCCTGCTAATGTAATGCAATGTTAATTTATGAGCAGTATTATAATTTAGTATTTGGCTCCATCTAGTGGACAAAATGTGGAATGGACTTCATTTTATTTTTCTATTTTTAATAAGGCAAGAAATGTTACAGGAAGTGACTGTTTACATTTTACAATGACCTACCCAGAATGCCGGGTGACCTACCCATGAACACTTGGCACTGAAATGCATCCTGGGTAGACTATAAAAAGGCCCCGAGCGGCCATCTTAGGTCTCTTCTGGATGCATGACCTGCCTGTGAGAACCTGTGCAGAGGTGTTTCAGAGAGCGCGGCCTACACCTACTACGGAGCAGCACAACCAGTGACTTCGTTTTGTACCAGTGGACTGGAAAGATGGTGTAGCAGCACTGGGAAGGATCCAGAGGTACCTGTCGGAGCCATCGGAAGGTCCCGGAACATGTGGCTGAGCGGAGCGGTGTAACAGCACCGGATGGGAAGGAGCAAGACTGAGTGCACCGGAGCGGAGCTGTTCTACTACACAGACCTGGTTGGGTGAGAGAGCTGCTGCCCAAAGTTTCCCTAATGTACTTTTATACACCTGAATCTGTAACACAATGTGCTGGGACCTGTAGTCCCACACAGGGGATCTTAAGGAATTAAAGACTGAGTTCAAACAGGCCTCAAGCCTACCCTTTTCTATACTACTAGCGCTGTGTTACATAAATTTAATTGCATCTGAGACAGTTGCAGGTTATTACACTACAAGGTTAATTTTCAACATCCACTTTACCTAACCCTGGTTTATTTAACCGTTGGATTACAATTTATAATTCATAAATAGCTAGCAGAAGACAGAAGAAGAAAAGACTGCCTCTTTCATTGCAAGGCCTTGAATCCTATTTTTGGTTATTAGAGAGACTGCATTCTAAAGCAGGAGGAGCTTTCTGGGGATTGCATTTGTGCTTTATTTACTAACGTTGTCTTCTTGTGGTTACAAAGGGCACACTGGAAGTGGGAAGGTGCCCAGAATTAAAGTGTTTCCCATTCTGGCATTAGTTCCACTTGGAGACGCACTTCCAGAGACCATTTAATATAACTTTATGTGTACCAATTATTGTGTGTACTTATTGGGCTGTTTGTTTGTGTGACAGTCCAAATATTGTAATGCTACTTTTATACCAATTCCAGTAAAATTACGTTTCTGGTTGAGTACAACTTGTGTGGAGTGTTGTTCCTTTTCCAGCAGGTGGAACATTGTATACCCAGGTAATAACAAAAGTATATTATTGTTGTATTACACATTGTGGGGTTATCCTTTACTATTAGCTTCACATTAACATTGCACTACAGCTGTGTCAAGGAGATTGAGTCAAGTTATTGGGGGTGGAAAAGCAGAGTACAGGCCCAATCAAAAATCAGCAACGCCTTCGGGGGTAAGTGCTTCATCAGTAATGCATTGCATACATTAACAACAACAACAAGGTGTGTGTGTAGCAGACCCACAACATAATAGTTAGCTGAAGAAGAGATTGTCACCTCATGTATCAAATAAATTACATTTGCACTATTGAAGAAAATGGCCAAAAAGAAAAGCACATTGGATAACCTGGCAGGCTAAAGAAACACAAGCAGTAAATCAAAGGAAATCTTATTTCAGTTTAACAAAAATATTTATTTTTAAAATGTTTCTTAACCACTTCAATACCAGGCACTTAGACACCTTCCCGCCCAGGCCAATTTTCAGCTTTCAGCGCTGTCGCAATTTGAATGACAATTGCGCGGTCAAGCTACACTGTACTCAAACAATTTTTTTATCATTTTGTTCCCACAAATAGAGCTTTCTTTTGGTGATATTTGATCACCTCTGCGTTTTTTATTTTTTGCGCAACAAACAAAAAAAGACCGAAAATTTGATATGGCTGCACTGACTGGTACTGATACGGCAGCACTGATGGGCACCGATGAGGTGGCACTGACGGGCACTGTTGATGGGCACTGATAGGTGGCACTGATGGGTGGCACTGGTATGCGTCACCGATGGGCACTCATAGGCGGCACTGATGGGTACTTATGGGTGGCACTGATAGGTGGCACGGATGGGCGCTGACAGGTGGCACCGATAGACACTGAAGGGTGGCACTGATGACGCTGATTGGTGGCACTGATGCACCTAAGGGTGGCATTGCTGGGCATCACTGCAATATAATGGTGCCAATCAGTGCCCATTTGTGGGCACTGGCACAGATTGGGCACATGTGGATGGCCATGGGGGTACATACCTGGCCATCCACATTTTGCCCTCTTCCCTGGTGGTCCTAGTGGCGATCCCTGGTGGTCCAGTGTGGTCATCTGAGGGGGGGCTGCGCTGATAAACAATCAGCGCAGACCCCCCCTGTCAGGAGAGCCGCCGATCAGCTCTCCTCTACTCGCATCTGTCAGACACGAGTGACGAAAAAGCCGATCAACAGCTCTTTACCAAGATTGGTGGAGCGGTGAGTGGTGGAGTGGGCGCGCTGCGGCATGTTATCCTGCTGGACGTCATATGACGCCCAGTCAGGATAACTGAACCACCGCCCGGCCGTCATCTGCTATGGGCTGGGCGGGAAGTGGTTAAACATTTTCTGGCATATCAATGGCCCCCCCTACCTGCAAAGTACTCAACATACTTCTGTCTTACTTTGCGGGCACTTTGGGGGGGGCAAGCCAGGATGGCCAGCTTCAAGTGCCGTCAGGGTTTCTTCTTGAAGTCCGGCCTCAGGCCCAACTGAGGCCACATAGTTCATTGAATTTCTCCTTAAATAGTTGTGGAGAATGCAGCATGCAAGGATTATATGGTTAAGTTTATATTCCGCCATGTTGGTTGCCGTAAGGAATAGGCGGAACTGGCTGGCCATTATCCCAAAAGTGTTCTACACCACTCTTCTGGCTCTGGCCAGCCGGAAGTTAAAAACCCTCTGGTCTAACAGAAAACACTGAAAAACAGAAAGGCCTGAGAAGAGCGAGCTGAAAATCAGAAACGAGTGGACAAGAACGCACTGTGATCAAATACGTACTATAAAATATGCAATGAAAAACCAATGTGAACTGACTACACGCAATGAAAACCAGATCCGAACCCACAGCCACAAACTGAAGAGCAGTAACAATTGGAAAAGCACGAGGCTGAAAAGCGCGAATCGTCTGTCACCAAACTTCTACTAACACAAGATTAGCAGAAGAAGCCCAAAGGGTGGCGCACTGGCTATTGAACTTCCCTTGTCTAGTGCCGTCGTACGTGTCGTATGTCACAGCGTTCTTGACGTTCAGAGTTTCCGACAAGATTTGTGTGACCGTGTGTATGCAAGACAAGTTTGAGCCAACATCCGTCAGAAAAAAAAGCATGGATTTTGTTGTTGGAGTGTGTAATCGTGTGTACGCGGCATCAGAGTTCACTTGTCTCCCATGGCTTTCTATTCTAAATCCCAATGCAATGGTCCTGGGCTTGAGCAAGATGAGCCCAGGGAGCACTAGGGGTTTGTCCTGAAAGAACATTGCACTGAATTCTTTCTTTTGCCTTTTGTAGAAGTGAATACCCCTATTAGCACAAGGTCCTTTAAAGGAGAAGTTTGGGGTGCATAAAAATGAAATAGACTGATGCTCCAGCATGGTGGCAAGTCTAACACTGCAGCTACCCCTGCTAGTTCTAAGCCCGAGGACTAAGCAATGACCTAACCGCTGATCAGTCAGTTTTTGGTAACATCTTAGTAGAGACGTGACTGACAGTCACCGATCTCTGCTCTTCCCCTCCAGCGCCAAAGGGGGGCAGGCACAGCTGGCTTTGGCTCTCAGTCGCATGCTGAGTGCTGGAACCAGCTGTCAATCAGGGCTCTGGGTGGATCCTGAAAATTTGGTCAGCCTGGAGTGGCTGTGACATCAGCTGATATTAACCCGCTGTTGGCTGATTCTGGGTCACAGGAGAGCACTTTTAATGATTTTAAAGTTAAAAACAATCATTTTCAGGTGCACACACTGCTGCATGTGCCCCCTGTCAACTCAGCAATTGTATTTCCATAGAAATAAGGTTCCATTCACACTAATGTGTTTTTTGATGCATTTTGCAGAAATGCAGGGAAATTTTTGAACATGGGTTCCTATGGACTTTTTGTGCCTCTGCGTTTTTGGAAAGGGTCGGGAACTTTTTTCCCCACAAAATGCAGCGTTTTGTATGTAATAGAATTCAATGGACCCGCATCCAAAACGCAAGTACTGCTTTTTTACCGCATTTTTGATGCGATTTTGTCACGATTTGCGTTTTTGTGATTTTTTTTTTTTTTTTTTTTTTATTCTATTTTATTTTTTTTAGCTGTGCATTCACTGTATATAACTGGTTGCTAAGGAGGAGCCGGCCTTCGTGTCCTTAACAACCGTTGAGTCATCAGCTATCAGCGGGCTTCCCCGCCAATTTTTTTTTTTTTTTTTAAATTGCGTGGGGTCTCCTGCAAAATCCATACCAGACCCTTATCCGAGCATGCAGCCCGGCAGGTCAGAAAAGGGAGGGGACGAGCGAGCGCCCCCCCCCCCCCCGAATCATACCAGGCCACATGCCCTCAACCTGGGGGGGTGGCTGCTTTGGGGTGGGAGGGCGCAGAGCCCCCCCACCCCAAAGCACCTTGCCTCCATGTTGATGGGGATAAGGGCCTCTTTCCGACAACCCTTGCCCGGTGGTTGTTGGGGTCTGAGGGCGGGGGGCTTAACGGAATCTTGAAGCCCCCTTTAACAAGGGGGCCCCCAGATCCCGGCCTCCCCCCTATGAATGAGTATGGGGTACATTGTACCCCTACCCATTTACCACAAAAAAGAAGTGTAGTGTGAAAAAATACAGTAGACCGTTTTTGACAAGTCTTTTATTAAAAATACCTTCTTCCCTGCTTTTTCCTCCAGTCTTCCTCCATCTTCTCCCGCATCTTCCTCCTCCGGGCTTCTCTTTCACTTCTTCTTCTTTCTCTTGTCTTCTTTGTCCGGTGTGCTTCTTCCTCTGCCGCCGCTCCTGCCGACGACCCTCCTCCGATGCTGTGTCCCGTTGATCTGTCCGCACCTATGTCAAGGATTTCTTAGATGATGATAGGGGCGTGGCCATCGAATGGTGTCATCCGGAGGCGACACCCCCTTGTGACATCACGGACCCATCATGCCCCAGGCAGTGATGTCACAAGGGGGCGGGAAGCAGCATTGGAGGAGGGTCATCGGCGGGAACGGCAGCAGAGGAAGAACAACACCGGACAAAGAAGACAGTAGAAAGAAGAAGAGCGAAAGAAGAAGCGGGAGAAGGAGAAGCCAGGAGGAGGAAGATGCAGTAGAAGATGGAGGAAGAAGCGGGGAAGAAGATATTTTTTAATAAAAGACTTGTCAAAAACTGTCTACTGTATTTCTTCACACTACACTACTTTTTTTTTTGGTGACTGGGTAGGGGTACAATGTACCCCTACCCATTCATATAGGGGGGGAGGCTGGGATCTGGGGGCCCCCTTGTTAAAGGGGGCTTCCAGATTCCGGTAAGCCCCCCCGCCCGCAGACCCCAACATCCACCGGGCAAGGGTTGTCGGGAAGAGGCCCTTGTCTCCATCAACATGGGGGCAAGGTGCTTTGCATCCATGTTGAGGGCATGCGGCCTAGTATGGTTTCAGGCGGGGTGTGGGTTTGTCTCCTCCCTTTCCTGGCCTGCCGGGCTACATGATCGGATAAGGGTCTGGTATAGATTTTGGCGTGTGTTAGAAGTTTTCTTTAATCTAATATTTATCAATTAACAAATATTAATGAATGAATGGATTAGATCTTTATAGAATAATTAAGTTGTATGTGTGTATGTATGTATATGTGTGTGTGTGTGTGTGTATGTATACGTGTGTGTGTGTATATATATATATATATTGTCACAGACCTAGCCAGAACAGAGGCTGTTGGAGAGGACTGTATGCAAGCCTGTTGCCTTTTGATTATGGGCCCTGGATTTTCAATGGAACAATGCTCTTTGTGAGGTGAATGAGAAATCCAGTCTGAACTGTATTAATCGGACTCAGTCGTGTATATATGTATATATTGTATGGGGACTCCTTACTGTAGATTTGTGTCCCTGAAGAGGGAGGGGGGATTCCTCCAGCAGCCCCCTGCTGATAAGACTGATTCATTCTGCTGGGACACATCCTGTGAGGAGATGCTGGTGTTATCAACCTGTGTTTATGTTAATTGAGAGAGCTGATCACATTAGCCACCAGCCCTAGCTAGGAGACGAATGGTCTAGGCTGAGGAGGGGGGAGATTGTTGTTTGTATTGTTAATTGTAATTAGCTCCAGCTATTGTGTTTATATTAATGTGTGAAGCTCGGTGCCCACAAGACTGTCATCTGGTCTGGGTACATTTTGTAGTAAATTAGCTCGTGTTAATTAGGTTAGCTTTGAGTCATCCCTGCTGTATAAAGGTCTGTGAGATCTCAAAATAAAAGTAGTTCTGATGTACTCCAAGACTGGTGTTGTCTAGTTCTTGGGGGTTCCTATAGCCAGATCCATTGGACTCGTGTTCCAGAACTTAGGAAGCGGTATACTGACGGAAACACTCAAGCGGAGTGTGGGGCGTTCCGTGACATTGGTGGCAAGCAGCGGGATAGCTTCCTGAAGTCTGAAGTCTGGGACATCCAAACCTCCAACTGGATCCAAGATCAGCATAGCAGACTTCAGTCACCCCAGCGGAGATATGGACCTGGCATCAGAATTCCCGGGGCTGCTGCGGATCATCCTTTCAACGTACACCAGGACTGTGTCTGAGGATGAATACCTGGAGCTCAGGCAGCTGATTCGGGTGGAGCTCTGGATTGCAGCCCTCCGTCTCGCTGGTATAAAACAGGGCAAGTGCTTTCCAACCCAAGAGCAACGGGCCAGTGACCAACGGGCATTGCGGATGGCATTCCTGGGAGAGCAGCCCCAGGAGCAATGGGTGACTGAGTTGGACAGGTTGGTCCAGCAGGAGATAGAGCTGGACAATCATTATCGGGCTCTGCAATGGCACGCAGAGGAGGGATATTTAGGGGAGACAACAGAATGCTCTCCGGAGGGATATGACTTTGGCGGCCCTGGATTGCTGTGGGAGAACCTTACAGATCTTTTTATGTTTGGCGATGAGGGGGAACCTGACCTTGAGGACATGAGAGACTATAGAGAGTCTATGCTCGGTCTTGCAGGGGTCTCAGAGCTCAAACCTGATCTGGACCATTTGCTAAGGAAGGAACAGCATCTGGAAAGGGCATACAGGAAACTGCTAGAACAAGTTCAGCAGCATGCCAGAGAATCGGCAGTGGAAAATCCGGATATTGCCGTCCCCAAACCTGAAGTGCTGACAACAGGGCAGAGCTCTGCTAACCTCTGCCCAGAAATGATAGCATCTTCTGGGTTCCATGGACAGGAGATGGTGAACCTCTATTCCCAGACATCAGTTGCAGAGACATGGGATTTGATAGACTTTTCTGCTGAGGAAGAACAACCTGATGAGCCTCCAGCAGAAGAGCTGCTATCAGGGCCAAAGTTCACTGTGTTCTGCCCAGCACCAACAGTGGCTTCGGCCTTCCTGAGAGAAGAGGTAGTCGGCCTTTCTCCCACAACACTGACAGGGACATGTGATTTTCTGCCAGCAGCATCTATGGAGTTAAAACAAACTTCTCCAGCTGAAGATCTGGTAACTGAACAGAGGGTCCAAGACCTCTGTCCCACACTTTTACCACTTCCAGAGACTGGGGATTTAATAGACATTTCTGTAGAGGAGGAACCACCTAGCAAACCCCCAGCAGAAGTGCTGGCAACCGGACAGAGGGTCCAAGACCTCTGCCCCACACCTGCAGCAATTGTGGAGGCTCAGGGTGAGAAGATGGCAATCACTTCCCAGCAGCAGATACAGGGGGAGAAGGGAGAGGAGGTGTGTGTTGTCCCTCCCCAACAGTTGGCCAGGGTGGAGGAAGTGGGCTTTCCTCCCCAGCAAAGATCCGTGTACCTGGGAGACAGTACCATCGACATGTCGTCCCAGCAGCCAGATGAGGGAATGGAAAAGGAAGCAGCCGGCTCACCTCCCAAATGGCAGCTACACAGTTTGGGAGGGGAGGAAGCCAGCCTCCTGCCCCAACAGTTAGCCGGAGCAGAGGATGCGGAGTCCCCAGCAGAAGTGCTGGCAACAGGGCAGAGTGCTACCAACCTCTGCCCAGCACCGGCAACAACTACAGAGTTCCAGGGAGGCGGGGCAGTCGGCCTCCCTCTCCAACAGTTAGCCGGAACAGATGGTGTGGGGTTTCCAGCAGAAGGGCTGGCAACAGGGCCAAGGACTGCTGGACTCTGCCCTCAACTAACAGAGGATGGATTTCCTGTGAAGGTGGATGGGACTTCAGTCTCGACCTGTATACCCCAGGGATGCTGGGCAGTGGGCCCAGATCCCCAACAGCATGACAGAGTGAGCCCAGTCACCCTGTCTTCTCTCCAGCGGCAGAAAGGATTCCAGGGAGAAGAGCCAGTCCAGGCCTCTCCCCAGCGGCAGATATGTTCTCTGAGAGAGGTAGAGGTTGGCTGGGTGAGTGATACTCTGGAATAATTTATTTGGGGTACGGTGTGGGTACAGGCAGTAGAGGACTGGAGCTGTTTACTAACTTCGGAGTCAACCCGTCTGGGGTCTCCTCCTGTGTTAGTCTCCTGCCGAAAGGGGAGAAATGTCACAGACCTAGCCAGAACAGAGGCTGTTGGAGAGGACTGTATGCAAGCCTGTTGCCTTTTGATTATGGGCCCTGGATTTTCAATGCAACAATGCTCTTTGTGAGGTGAATGAGAAATCCAGTCTGAACTGTATTAATCGGACTCAGTCGTGTATATATGTATATATTGTATGGGGACTCTTTACTGTAGATTTGTGTCCCTGAAGAGGGAAGGGGGATTCCTCCAGCAGCCCCCTGCTGATAAGACTGATTCATTCTGCTGGGACACATCCTGTGAGGAGATGCTGGTGTTATCAACCTGTGTTTATGTTAATTGAGAGAGCTGATCACATTAGCCACCAGCCCTAGCTAGGAGACGAATGGTCTAGGCTGAGGAGGGGGGAGATTGTTGTTTGTATTGTTAATTGTAATTAGCTCCAGCTATTGTGTTTATATTAATGTGTGAAGCTCGGTGCCCACAAGACTGTCATCTGGTCTGGGTACATTTTGTAGTAAATTAGCTCATGTTAATTAGGTTAGCTTTGAGTCATCCCTGCTGTATAAAGGTCTGTGAGATCTCAAAATAAAAGTAGTTCTGATGTACTCCAAGACTGGTGTTGTCTAGTTCTTGGGGGTTCCTATAGCCAGATCCATTGGACTCGTGTTCCAAAACTTAGGAAGCGGTATACTGACGGAAACACTCAAGCGGAGTGTGGGGCGTTCCGTGACATATATATATGTATGTATGTGTGTGTATATATATATATATATATATATATATATATATATATATATATATATATATATATATATACACACACACACAGCGGGGATGGAAAGTATTCAGACCCCCTTAAATTTTTCACTCTTTGTTATATTGCAGCCATTTGCAAAAATCATTTAAGTTCATTTTTTTTCCTCATTAATGTACACACAGCACCCCATATTAACAGAAAAATACAGAATTGTTGACATTTTTGCAGATTTATTAAAAAAGAAAAACTGAAATATCACATGGTCCTAAGTATTCAGACCCTTTGCTCAGTATTTAGTAGAAACACCCTTTTGATCTAATACAGCCATGAGTCTTTTTTGGAAAGATGCAACAAGTTTTTCACACCTGGATTTGGGGATCCTCTGCCATTCCTCCTTGCAGATCCTCTCCAGTTCTGTCAGGTTGGATGGTAAACGTTGGTGGACAGCCATTTTTAGGTCTCACCAGAGATGCTCGATTGGGTTTAAGTCAGGGCTTTGGCAGGGCCATTCAAGAACAGTCACGGAGTTGTTGTAAAGCCACTCCGTCATTATTTTAGCTGTGTGCTTAGGGTCGTTGTCTTGTTGTAAGGTAAACCTTCGGCCCAGTCTGAGGTCCTGAGCACTCTGGAGAAGGTTTTTGTCCAGGATATCCCTGTACTTGGCCACATTCATCTTTTCCTCGATTGCAGCCAGTCGTCCTGTCCCTGCAGCTGAAAAACACCCCCACAACATGATGCTGCCACCACCATGCTTCACTTTTGGGACTGTATTGGACAGGTGTTGAGCAGTGCCTGGTTTTCTCCACACATACCACTTAGAATTAAGGCCAAAAAGTTCTATCTTGGTCTCATCAGACCAGAGAATCTTACTTCTCACCATCTTGGAGTCCTTCGGGTGTTTTTTTTTAGCAAACTCCATGCGGGCTTTCATGTGTCTTGCACTGAGGAGAGGCTTCTGTCGGGCCACTCTGCCATTAAGCCCCCACTGGTGGAGGGCTGCAGTGATGGTTGACTTTCTACAACTTTTTCCCATCTCCTGACTGCATCTCTGGAGCTCAGCCACAGTGATCTTTGGGTTCTTCTTTACCTCTCTCACCAACGCTCTTCTCCCCCGATAGCTCAGTTTGGCCGGACGGCCAGCTCTAGTAAGGGTTCTGGTCGTCCCAAATGTCTTCCATTTAAGGATTATGGAGGCCTGTGCTCTTAGGAACCTTACGTGCAGCAGAAATTTTTTGTAACCTTGGCCAGATCTGTGCCTTGCCGCAATTATGTCTCTGAGCTCTTCAGGCAGTTCTTTTGACCTCATGATTCTCATTTGCCCTGACATGCACTGTGAGCTGTAAGGTCTTGTATAGACAGGTGTGTGGCTTTTCTAATCAAGTCCAGTCAGTGTAATCAAACACAGCTGGACTCAAATGAAGATATAGAACCATCTCAAGGATGATCAGAAGAAATGGACAGCACCTGAGTTAAATATATGAGTGTCACAGCAAAGGGTCTGAATACTTAGGACCATGTGATATTTCAGTTTTTCTTTTTTAATAAATCTGCAAAAATGTCAACAATTCTGTGTTTTTCTGTCAATATGGGGTGCTGTGTGTACACTGAGGAGAAAAAAATGAAATATATCTTTTCTAGATATGGATAAAGTGAAATATATGGACTTTTATATTTATGTGAAAATATAAGAATATATAATATAATAATAATCTGTGCTTCTCTTTGGAGAACTAACATATGGTATTAGCTCTCACCTTCCCCCATAGGGGAGAAGAAAGGTTTCACATTTCTTAAGGTGCAAAAGTTTGTGTGTATATATGAGAATATAAGTTCTTTATATTACAATATTCATTGAATAGGATATTAATAAGACCATTGGGTTTTCAAGGAATATAATATACATACTGATTTTTGTAGTATTTGACTGCAGATGTTATATTTGTATACGTTTCATACGTTTATGTCTCATTAGAAGAGTCTGTAGGACAATAAGGCTCAGAGGAACTTTAAAACAGCCCTTTTAAAGAGAAAGTGGGGGGCAGATTTTAGGAGTAAAAGCTAGAAACAGAAACACAGTTGGGCAGACTGATTCAGGCAGACATTGAAGGAAGCTGCCACAGCTTCACACAGACACACATCTGATTCAATATTCATCTTAAGAAATAATTACATTATTAATGTTATTTTTACATTTTTGATATTGTTCTTTTGTTCTTGTAATATTTTGCTCTTAAATCAATTTTTTACACGAGATCTGAATGGATTTTCTTGGAACTTTCCTCATCAATATAATTTACAGAATATCGATATTAATACAGAAACAACGATTATGACAGTGTCGGGGGGGCCCCCCCTCCGAATCTATACTAGACCCAAAAGCCTGGTATGGCCCGGGGGGGGGGGGGGGGGGGCCATACTGTTTTTAAAAAAAAGAAAAAAAATTTTTTTTTTTTAAGCCAGCAAGTCCTTTTTATTTCATACAGCGGGAAGCCTACTGACAGCTGATGACTCATCGGTTGTTAAGGACACATCGGCCGGCTTCCTGGCCCCCTCCTTAGCAACTAGCTATATACCGTGTAAAGAAAAAGAGAAAAGGAAAACGCGGCAAGCACCGCAAAAAGCACTGCAGAAACTCTCAATAGCAACATGCATAGATATGAATCGATCCTAAAAGTTCTGGAGACCTCCTCTTCATCTTGCATGCTCATATATAACTTTGAAGATGCAGACTCCGACGCCCAAGTTTTTTTTTTTTGGAAATCCAATCTCTGAGCTGACAGGCAGCATGTGGCAACATCTATACATATGTTTGACTCAAATAGAGAAGACTATTAAAATGATTATTTGTTTTTGTTTTGCACTTATCGTTAACCAGCTTTAATACCTGACCCAGGCTACTGTCAGAATCTATGGCTAAACAATATGTATCCAATTGTCTTGCGGGTGGAAGCTAAAAACTTCTCTAGCAGCCTGAAATATTGCAATACAAGCCTAAGCTGGCCATTTGCTTACCATACTGTTGCCATTTTGCGACCTGAGCCAAATGCATCTTTGCTCATAAACTGGTGGTTTTGTGAATTGGTACCTGCGAAAGAAAAACAGAAGTACTACATTTTCCCTCTTATTTATTGTAACATTTTTATTGAATCTGTGAAGGTTATTTTATTCTTTATTTTTTTGTAGAACTTCCAACCTACCAATTTGTCACAAATTCGTCACTTGTCTGCCTTTTTAGAGTTGTAAATGCAACACTTTTTCTATAAAATTCCTCTCTGCAGAAGTTCTTAGATGTTCTTTAGGGCTTTCAATGCATTCGTAGCAGCAGTTACTGTTGTTAAGGTTAAGCTTAGTAAGTGTTATTTATGTTGCAGAGGTTGGCTGTTGATCTTTGTGGCAGGCCCGCAGTGCATTATTGTTGTTATTTATTGCTAAATGGGCACTATATATATATATATTTTTTTTTTATCACAAAGCGTATTCGTGCCCATTTTTTATTGAGCCAGTCAGATAAAAATTCTCCATTTTTTAAAGGACAAAGTAAAGTACATTTCTCAAGCAGGCAAATAAAAAATTCTCCTTAATTAGTATGGAAAGGTGCTGTGACACTGTCCACCTAATAAAATGTAAATGAAGAATGATAGCAGGAAAAGTGTTTCACAAATAAGATATACCATTACAAGGATGTGCAGGCTTGTTCTGCAAACATCAGAGCTAATAAATCTGGATTTTCAGAAACCAGGAAAGGTAAATTCTGTACAGACCCTGGTGTGCAGTCTAGGTTTATATTGTCTCATTATTAATTCAGGCCTCTATATTCTGTAGAAATATGTCCTGTGACGTAGACAGATGGTTAATCCCTGGCCCCAGGCAACTTAAAACTTTGAAAACCGATGTAGAAGAAAAAGTACATGCTGCAGTAAGTTTGTGAAAATTCTGTCTTTTGTGCCGGCCTGTACAAATTCTTCAAAATAATAAGCATTACATGTTTGGATCCCAGCAGTTTTCAAGAGAGCAGTTATGTACAACATTTTTTCTTGCAACATGACATTCTGTATCTATGCATTCTAACTACCCTGTTCTTCAAATTTAGTATACTGTGCCTACTTCAGACATCAATGCCACAGTATATTTAATTATACATTACACTACACATCATACAGTACCTGCACCAAATGGAGACCACAGATGTATATTGAGGAAGTTGTCTCACATTATTTTAAATATCTATTTCTTTCTCGGACATCACGGGACACAGAGCCACAGTAATAACTGATGGGTTATGTAGGTACCATTAGGTATTGGACACTGGTCACACCCTAAGCAGGAAGTTCAACCCCCTATATAATCCCTCCCCTTCCAGGGATACCTCAGTTTTTACGCCAGTGTCTTAGGTGTTAGACGTGTAAAGATGTCCTGTGCTGAAGCTCCAAAGGGAATATCCTGATATCCTATACTGGGGCAAGCCAGGCGAACCGGATCCATTCAAAGTGTCCTTTCATGGCCGAATTGATGGTACCTGGGCCTCGTGTCCAAAGAAACAAGGTTTTACCTGTAACGCTTCTCTTTTTAGAGAGCTGGACCCTGCAGATCAGAAAATGGCTTTAAATCTCCTAATTTCTGGCTGGGTGCTTTACAGGGCCAGAACTGCAGGATCCCCCTATTTGTAGGGGGCCCCAGTCTCTGATGGTTTTTTTAAACGGAGCCCACCGTGAGAGGTGAAGATTGAGTCTGTGTATGCAGAACCCTGCGGCTGGATAAGGTAAGAGGAGATTCCACAGAATTTTTTAATTCTAGTAGGTTTTCTCCTTTTAAGGTAAATGCACGTTATGCCTATTGTGACCACCAGGGGCTGCCAAGAGCACATACCTTCTCATGCTGATCTGTCTCAGTGTTCGATGCTGCACAGCTCCTCCGACCGGCTCTAGGTAGGATGGGATGGGGGGATTTCTCCTCAGGAATGCTCCCCCCAGGCTAGGGGGAGGCTACAGATGGGCTGTAAGGCGGTTTTAACTGCACTGTCACCGCCGCTGCCAGGCCGCCATTGCTCATGCAGGCCCCATCACTGCCAGCCTCCTTCTTCCTCCACCCCCAGCCTGCCTCCGGGCTTGTCCCGGAAGGGTCGGCTAGCGCGGGAAGTGCTCGTTTTTCGAAAACGAAAGGGGGGGCGGAGCGTCAGCACAGCATCAGCGTGCTCAGACACTCACAGTGCCAGAAGCATGGCTATTTAAAGCACACTTTACAGGTGCTCTGAGCCTTGGAGGGACACAGAGCTGATGGTCGCATGTAAGGTGGGACACAGGCATTCTCCTAGGCTGCATTTACTAAGGGAACACCAGACTGGGCATTTGGTAGCAGGGCTTTGCCGGACTACATCACTCAGCAGTCAGTGTTCATTTTTGGATACCTCACACCTTGTTGCTTTGCACTGTGGGTAGAAGAGGTTCAAGTACCCCCAGAACCAGAGACACTAGGAGATCTCGTTCAGGTTCTGAGGGCCCCCTGTCTGCTACATCCCCCTCCCCCCCCCCGAGGGGCCAGGGACGGCTGGTCAGGGAGAGCCGTTGGGGTCTGGGGCTGTACCTGCTTCCTGCACTTCAGCCCCTGTATACATTACACAAGGTTTTTTTCTTCAACCGTTAATGGTTTAGAGGAAAGATTAATGGCTGTGATTACTTCTTCACTCGGTGGAAAGAAACGTACTAGGCCTTCCTCTGTTTCCCAAGACCCTCAGGTAGAGGAGCTCTGGGATAAAAGAGATGAATCCCTTTCAGAGGATCAGGACGGGACGGATGATTCCTCTTCGGAGGAATCAGGTGGAGAGGGACCCTCTTCAGCTTCTCAAGAGGAGAAGGTCTTCGTACAGATCCTTACTGGATTGGTCCGCTCCACATTTAAGTTGCCCGTATCTGAAGCTGTTAAGGAATCCTCTTCTTCTTTGGGGTCGCTGAAACCCTCTCAAACAGCACATGCTTTTCCTGTTCATAATTTACTTGAAAAGCTCCTTTTATTCTGAGTGGGATCACCCAGATAAGCGATTTCTTCCACCAAAAAAGTTTTCAACACTTTATCCTATGGAAGAAAAATGTATTAAGATGTGGGCAATGCCGGCCATTGATGCGGCTATTTCCTCTGTAAATAGTAGTCTGACTTGTCCTATAGACAACGCTCAGATGCTTTGCCTGTGGATAAAAAGATGGAATCCTTATTAAGGATGTTTTTTCCTTAGCAGGATCAGTGGCTCAACCTGCAGTAGCAGCGATTCGGGTCTGTCAATACTTAACAGACCATGTTAAGCAGGTCATCAAAGTTTTACCTGAACAGCAGGCCCAGGGGTTCGCTAACCTTCCAGCGGCCTTATGTTATGTTGTTGACGCCATCAGAGATTCTATCATGCAAACCTCTCGTCTTTCACTTGGGTTGGTACATATGCTTAGAATCTTATGGTTGAAAAATTGGTCAGCCGAAGCACCATGTAAGAGGCTGTTGGCTGGTTTTCCTTTTCGTGGTGCAAGGTTGTTTGAGAAGACTTGGATAACTTTGTCAAAAAAATCTCTTGTGGGAAAAGCACTCTCTTACCTGTTAAGAAGAAGATTTAGCGTCCCTCTTTCAAACAGACTCTTTCCCCAGCGCCAGGGGCTTCAGCCTCCAGGCAGTCACGACGGCCTCCTCCGTCTGGGGCAAGAAACAAGAGTCAACCCCAGGGACAAAAGAAGTCCTGGGGGAAGAAGTCTTCTAGACAAGACACTAAGGTGTCTTCATGAAGGGGCACCCCCGCTCGCTCGAGTGGGGGGAAGACTGCTACAGTTCTCAAAGCTCTGGCAGGAGGACTCCCAGGACAGATGGGTAATCTCCACGGTAACCTTAGGGTACAAGCTGGAGTTCCAAGAATTTCCCTCTCCTCGTTTCCTCAGATCAAGTGTCCCCAGAGACCCAGAGAAAAAGCAGTCGCTCCTTCTAGCGTTAGAGCGACTTTTGTCGCAAGAGGTCATTCTGGTGGTTCCCACAAAGGATCAAGGATTGGGCTTCTATTCCAACCTTTTTACGGTCCAAAAGCCAAATGGGGATGTCGGACCCATTCTGTATTTCAGAGATCTGAGTCGATTCCTAAGGATATAGTCCTTCCGCATGGAATCGATTCAGACAGTAGTCTCCATCCTGCAGGGAGGAGAATTTTTGGCATCGATAGACATCAGAGATGCATACCTACATGTGCCCATTTTTCCTGCTCATCAGAAGTTTCTACGCTTCGAGATAGGAGGGCGCCATTTCCAGTTTGTGGCTCTGCCTTTTGGGATAGCCACTGCACCGCGAGTGTTCACAAAGATCTTGGCTCCTCCTCTGGCCAGATTAAGGGCTCAGGGTATAACTGTCATGGCATACCTAGACGACCTGCTCTTGATAGACCGGTTGGTAGCTTCCTTGAACGGGAACTTGAGGACCACGGTCAAGTATCTGGAACATCTAGGTTGGATCCTCAACCTAGAAAAATCTAAGAAGACTTGAGTATTTGGGTCTGATCATAGATACAAGCCAGGAGAAAGTATTTCTTCCTCAGGCAAAGATCACTGCTTTAAGGGAGCTGATTCTGACAGTCAGGACCAAGAAGGGTTCTTCTGTCCGCCTTTGTAGGAGGCTGCTGGGGAAGATGGTGTCTTCATTCGAAGCAGTTCCCTATGCTCAGTTCCATTCAAGACTACTGCAACACAGTATTCTGTCGGCCTGGAACAAGAAGGTTCAGGCGTTAGACTTTCCGATGCACCTGTCTCATGCGTTGCGTCAGAGCCTCAATTGGTGGCTAATACCCGAAAATCTGCAGAAGGGGAAATCCTTTCTACCGGTGACCTGGACAGTGGTGACAACAGATGTCAGTCTGTCAGGTTGGGGAGCAGTTCTGGAACAGTCTGCGATCCAGGGGCTATGGTCCAAGACCGAGAGGACCTTACTTATCAACATTCTGGAGATCCGGGTGGTATATCTAGCCCTAAAAGCCTGGACTATCAGGCTACAGGGTTGCCCGATCAGGATCCAATCCGACAATGCCACAGCAGTGGCTTATGTCAATCATCAGGGAGGCACCCGGAGCCGGGCTGCTCAAAGGGAGGTGAACCAGATCTTAGTCTGGGCAGAGATGCATGTGCCATGCATATCGGCAGTTTTCATTCCAGGGATAGAAAACTGGCAGGCGGCCAGCAGTTACTCCCAGGGGAATGGTCCCTGCATCCCGACATCTTTCGGGCCATATGCCAAAGATGGGGGGTTCCAGATGTAGATCTCTTTGCATCTCGATTCAACAAAAAGATAGACAGATTTGTGGCAAGGACAAGGGATCCTCTTGCATATGGGACGTTGGTGATTCCGTGGCATCGGTTCTCATTGATTTATGCATTCCCGCCTATTCTGCTACTGCCACGACGCCTTCGCAGGATCAGGCAGGAAAGGAGGTCAGTACTTCTGGTGGCCCCCGCTTGGCCCAGAAGGACTTGGTATGCAGAAATAGTAAGGATGATGGTGGGTTCCCCGTGGACCCTACCGGTACGCCCAGACCTGTTATCTCAAGGTCCAGTGTTCCATCCTGCCTTACAAACGCTAAATTTGACGGTTTGGCTATTGAGACCCACGTTCTGAAGAGTCGTGGGCTTTCAGGTCCTGTGATATCTACCTTGATCAATGCAAGGAAGCCAGCTTCCAGAATGGTTTATCATAGAGTCTGGAAGGCTTATGTATCCTGGTGTGAATCCAAGGGGTGGCATCCCAGAAGATATGTGATAGGTAGAATTCTTGATTTTCTACAATTAGGATTAGAGATGAAGCTGGCCTTGAGTACCATCAAGGGCCAGGTCTCGGCCTTATCAGTATTGTTTCAACGGCCACTTGCTTCGCATTCTTTGGTCCAAAACTTTATACAGGGGGTAAAGCGTCTTAATCCTCCGGTTAAGGCGCCCCTAAACCCCTGGGACTTGAACTTGGTTCTGTCGGTGTTCTAGAAACAGCCTTTTGAACCAATACGTCAGATTCCTTTGATCTTGCTGACAAGGAAACTAATTTTTCTGGTAGCCATCTCTTCTGCTAGAAGAGTATCCGAATTAACAGCTCTTTCTTGTAAAGAGCCTTATTTGATTGTACACAAGGATAGAGTGGTGCTGTACCCTCATGCTAGTTTTTTACCGAAGGTGGTTTCAGATTTTCATCTAAACCAAGACATTGTTCTGCCTTCCTTTTTTCCAGATCCCTGTTCTCCGGAAGAAAGGTCACTACATTCTTTGGCTGTAGTAAGAGCAGTCAAGGCCTATCTGGAAGCAACTGCTAAAATTCGCAAAACGGATGTTTTGTTCGTGCTGCCAGAGGGTCCCAATAGAGGACAGGCAGCATCAAAAGCTACCATTTCTAAATGGATTCGACAATTGATTATTCAAACTTACGGTTTGAAACAGAGGATTCCTCCGTTTCAGATCAAGGCACATTCCACAAGGGCTATTGGTGCTTCTTGAGCAGTGCATCACCGGGCCTCTATGGCTCAGATCTGCAAGGCCGCAACCTGGTCTTCAGTCCATACATTCACCAGATTTTATCAGGTGGATGTGAAAAGGCATGAGGATATCGCCTTTGGGCGTAGTGTGCTGCAGACAGCGGTACAAGGTCCTCAGGTCTGATTGCACCCTACTTGGTTGTGACCCCCCCCCCCCCCCTCAGTTGGCATTGCTTTGGGACATCCCATCAGTTACCGTGGCTCTGCGTCCCGTGATGTCCGAGAAAGAAAATAGGATTTTTTATAACCGCTTACCTGTAAAATCCTTTTCTTTCGATGGACATCACAGGACACAGAGGTCCCGCCCCTCTTCTAATACACTTATATTGCTTTGCTACAAAACTGAGGTATCCCTGGAAGGGGAGGGATTATATAGGGGGTTGAACTTCCTGCTTAGGGTGTGACCAGTGTCCAATACCTAATGGTACCTACATAACCCATCAGTTATTACTGTGGCTCTGTGTCCCGTGATGTCCATCGAAAGAAAAGGATTTTACAGGTAAGCTGTTATAAAAAAAATCCTATTTTTTTTTTTTTTTTTATTATTATCGTGTTTCATTTTCCAGGGGACAAATACATGTACTGCTGTCTGTCTTAACCTGTAATACATGTAGTGTTGTCTTTTAAAGCAGCCATCTCCTTGTTAGCTGTGTGGTCAGACAGATGTGGGTGGGGGGGTCGTGTTCTATCTGACGTCACAGCTTGTCTTGAACAGCACCTAGAATGGGACAAATGACTACGTGCACTTTGTCTCCTGGGGAACAGAACATATTAGAAAAAATCAGTGAGACTTCTTTTCGCTCTTGAATACAGATTTTGAAATGTGCTTTGAAGATCGATATCCAGCCATTCGAGTCAACACTAACTTAGCTGAACTGTGCCCAGCTCTTAACCACTTCAGCCCCGGAAGATTTTACCCCCTTCCTGACCAGAACACTTTTTACAATTTGGGACTGCATCGCTTTAACTGACAATTGCGTGGTCATGCAATTCTGTACCCAAACGAAATTTGCGTCCTTTTTTTCCCCACAAATAGAGCTTTCTTTTGGTGGTAATTGATCACCTCTGCCTTTTCTTTTTTTTTTTTTTTTTTTTTTTTTTTTTTGCGCTATAAACAAAAAAAAGAGCGACAATTCTTGATTAACAATCTTTTTAATACCAGCACAATCACATGTGCATTTAGAAAAGGTTTTTAAAACAAACCAACAATTTTGCATAACAATTTTTGGGGTTACATTAGAAAAAGTAGCAATGTCCATTTAAGATAAAACAGGCATGTTTAAAACCAACAAGAAAGACACAAATCTTGAACTTACAAAGTTTACATTTGGTAGAACTTGAAGGCAATATCAGACATAAGTATTTTCAAACTGTGTTTGATATTGCGTTCAGATGGGGTGAAGTCACCCCAGGAAAAGCCAAATTTTGAAGATGCACACAAATTGCCGAATGTCAACATGTGCTACCTGCCATCATGGGGGATCAAGGGACGTGTTTTGGGGGTGCAACACCTTCCTCACAGCTACTTTATTATTGAGGAAGGGGTTGCAAAACGCGTCAATTGATCTCCCGTGATGGCAGGTAGCACATGTTGACTGTGTGCATCTTCAAAATTTTGGCTTTTCGCAAAAATGTCAAAAAATTGTATAAATTTTTAGCTCACAAAAAAACAAAGGGATTTAGATTTGTTTTAAACTCTCCCTAAAACATCAATGATGTTCTTCATTTTTTTTTTTGAACATCATTGATGTTTTTCTGTATGTTTTCCAAGACCCTATTACACCCCATGATCTCCCTGATCAGGATCTGTGCACTTTCAGAGGTGAAATGACCTGGATCCACAACATCACGATCACCTAAAAAGATAGAAACAAAAACACCCCATGTATTATAAATATGCCGGCATCCATCTCTTACCTGAGCCTGTGGTCGCAGACACTCACCTGTTGTGACAATTTCCACCACGTCTTCCTCCTCCTGCTTTGCTTGGCTTGGGTGGATTTCCCCTTCTTCCAGAGGTGGGGGGTCTGTGGTCTCCTTGGATGAGGGGTGTCCTCCAAGTCTTTTATCCCCTATGTAAAAACAAATAGGTATACTTAGCACACAGATATTTGATGGCAGAACTATAAATATGAAACATTGCTTGAAAGTGGGGTACAATTGTCTATTTTGGCTGAGTTCCAAGATGTTGAAATTTTATTGTCCTTTGTCAAGCTTGAATACTTACCTGTTTAGTACAAGCTTCACAGATGGAGACACCCCTATAGTATACACTGGAGCACCTGTGTGGGACCCCTAATAAAAAGGGTGTTCTTGTGTCCCACACTAGTGCTCCAGAGTCCAGATGTGAAAACTGCTGCTGAGTGTCCTCTCCTTACACAGAATCTAGTTTGCATTTCATTCTAGTTACAAACCCATCTACACAACCAAATTATTTTCAGACAAGTAGGCCATAAAAAATGTTTAAAAAGCATATGGCCAAAACAATGGTGTGTTCTAGGCCGAACGAACAATGTTTCATACGAACAAATAATGTGCCCATGAGCATGAAAGTTGCCATTTTAAACTGGACAACAGTTAAGAAAAGCACATGGAGCAGCACGAACGTAATAAACATAAAGAATAGGAACACAGCACAACTACTTTACTTTTTTGCAGCACTCTCCTGATCCTTCTGTACTGCTCGTGCTCCCTTAATTTGAGGTCCGACCACCGCTTCCTGAGCTGATCTTTCGATCGTCTTACCCTGAAATTCCGGTGCAGACTCTTGACCACTTTCGTCATGATCTTGGCCTTTCTGACATTGGGGTTGGGGTAAGGTCCATACTTCCCATCATTGTCGTCCCTCTTCAGGATGTCGACCATCTCCACCATCTCCCCAAAGGCCATATTCGATGCCTTAAATCATCTCTTCCGGGATCGGGGTGTTTCAGGCTCCGGGCTTTCCTCCTCCTCGTTGGTGTAATGATCAGACACCTGCTGTGTCTCCGCCATGTGCTCTTCCCCCACTGCGCCGAACGAGAAGGGGCGGGGAATAGACTAGAAAGAACGTCAGGGGCGGGCGGAGGTTCATGCATGCGCAGTGTCTATAAAGCGTAACACGCGTGCGTAGTACGTACGATCTGTGAGCGGAGGAAGGAGTATCGGAGGCACCGATCGTGATAACGAAGGTAACATCTAAACTTGGGCCTATACTGCTTCTAAATTGAGGCCTATATTGTAACAAGATTAGTAGAGTTTAGCCTGACATTAGGGTTTGTCTTGTCTTGTGTCTTGCAGAGAAAATGGATGGCTTCAATGACCACAACTTCCTCCCCCTGTTCATAGATAAATACAGGGAGCTGCCCTATCTGTGGCAGGTCAAACACCCGCATTATAATCATAAACAAAAGAGGCAGACAGCGCTGAAGAAACTGCTGGAGTTGGTGAAGCCGGTGGTCCCCACGGCAACCATCCCCTATTTAAAAGCCAAAATTGGTGGCCTGAGGAGCACTTATCTTAGGGAGCGCAAGAAGGTCACAGATTCCCAGAGATCAGGAGCTGCAGCAGATGACGTTTATGTCCCCAGGCTGTGGTACTATGAGAGACTGTGATTTCTGTCAGACCAGACTGGAGTCAGGGAATCCCTCTCAACCCTTCCTTCCACTCTTCCTTCCACCCCAACTGAGGCTTCCGATGTCCAACCTGGGCCTTCCAGCCAGGAAGAAGTGGAGGAGCCCAGCTGGAGCCAGGTATAGCATTCTTCTACAGATTTATGGGCAAGCAATAAATGATGTTTACTAGATGTTATTATTGATCACTAATTGCTAAAGTGTTTTACATATCAATAGACAGTAGTGGGCAAAAATAATTGGGACAAGAATGAAAAATGCTGGGCTCAATGATAGTCTGTTATATTTGTTAACATTCAATTTGCAACAGTCATGAGTTGAAAATTGTGTGTGATTGAATAAAAAACTAAAACCATGTCCCTTTTCCATACACAGGAAGACCTCAGCCAGGAGGAGGCTCTGGAATGTGCCACACAGGAGGAGGTGGGGGTTAGTGGCAGCCAGGAGGAGGCAGGGGTTAGTCGCAGCCAGGAGAAGCCGGGGCCCAGTAGGAGCCTGACAGAATTGCAGGTTCCTCCCCTCTGCCTTCCAAACAAAAGACCCAGGAAGGGGAGTCACGTGCAGGATTCAGCACTTAGGCTCATTCAGGAGGCTTCTGCGTCCCTGAGAGCCACCCCCAATTCCTGAAGAGGCCTTTGCCTGCATGGCTGCCACCAAACTGCAGGGCATGCAGGAGGGCCAACGCCTCCTGTGTGAGGACCTTCTTTATAAAGTCTTAACTAAGGGGGTGAGGGGTGAAATCACACCCAATACCCATCTGAGTGAGTTGGACCATCCTCCCCCTCCTCCTCCTCCTCCTCCTCCTCCTCCTCCCACAACTCCACCACCAGAGCCACAGCATGGATGGAAGCGTGGAAGGATGACCAGAGTGTGATGACCCTGGGTTCAGTCTTGTCTGGCAAAAGATGCGGGCTCTTGTATGACCACAGCCTGGGAACACAGATGTCATCTGCTGCTTTCAGGATCTCTGGGACCTCTGGACCAGACTGCACTCCTTTAGATATGGACTCCTCAGGCCACCAATTTTGCAGTAAAATTATTGATGTGTGCCCTGGGGGTCAAAGGCTTCACCAATTTCTGCTGTTTCTCCAGCGTTGCCCCCCTCTTTCTTTGGTTAGGATCCCTTAATAAAGGATTTTGTGTTTCAATTATACTCGCCTATGTGTGTTTTCCTTCAAAAAGGACAGTTTGTTTGTGAGGATTCAGGTACATTTCAAAAATACAATGTGAAATTAACAAGGGACACCAACACCAAACAATCTCATTGAGATTAAATAATACAAGATAATAATGGTGTTGTGGTAACTTGACACACAAAACACACACACAAATATTCTGGAGTAAAACACAAAAAAACAAAAAAATCATCCTTGAAAAAAATACAAAACAAAAATAAAAAAAACCCCAAAAAATGTTGTCAGATGTGACGAATCCAAATACAGTCCCTGACAAAAGTCTTGTCGCTTCTCTATTTTGTAGAAACTCCTGCTATTAACCTGACTTTAATTAATCAATTGGTGTTAGAAATAGCTCATATGAAAAGTTAAAGCCCTCCCAAATGATGTTTAATGTACTGAAATAAATTAGTTTCACTGAAAAAAGATTTATCATTTAATCAAGACAGGTCAAATTTTGGCAAGACAAAAGTTTTGTCGCCTATACAGAAATTGAAAATCCAAAAATATGTCAGCAGATTAAGTAGTGGTGCTGTGAGATCCAAATTTAATATCTTGTATGACTTCCATGAGCTTGAAGGACAGCATCCATGCGGTTTGGCAAGGATTCATACAATTTATGTCATCAGGAATAGCAAAGAAAACATTGCATGCCTCCCAGAGTTCATCAATATTCTTTGGTTTCGTCTTCCATGCTTCATCTTTCGTCCTACACCACATATGCTAAATGATGTTCATGTCTGGTGACTGGGCTGGCCAATCCTGGAGCATCCTGATCTTCTTTGCCTTAAGGAACTTTGATGTGGAGATGGAAGTATGCGATGGAGCACCATCCTGCTGGAAAATTTGGCCTTTTTTTTATGGTTGGGAATATAAGAGGTAGCTAAGATTTATTGGTATTTTAGACTATTGATGTTGCCTTCCACCCTGCAGATCCCTCGCATACCCCCATACTGGATGTAACCCCAGACCATGATTTTGCCTCCACCAAACTTCACTGTTTTCTGGGTAAATCTCGGCTCCATGCGGGTTCCAGTAGGCCTCCTGCAATATTTGAAGCGACTGTGGTGTAATTCAACAGAAGATTCATCTGAAAAATCCACCTTCTGCCACTTTTCCAGAGCCCATCCTTTTAGCAGGCTGTGGCTCTTGGCAAATGCCACATGGTTTTTCAATTGTCTTTTGTTTAGTGCTGGCTTATGGGCACTGATTTGACCATGGAGGCCATTTCGAGACAGAATCCAACAAACTGTTCTGGTTGACAAAGGGACTTCAGGTGACCAGGTCTCGTGGAGCTCTGCTGCAGTGGAAAATGGGCTGGCCTTGGATTTTCGAGCCAACACATGGTCCTCTCGAGCAGTTGTCTTGCGGGGTCGGCCTGACCTGGCCTTGTCCAAAACGTCTCCAGTCTCTTCAAATCTTTTTTTTTTTTTTTATCCTCTGAACTTGACGCTGAGACATATTGAAGGTGTCTGCCACATCAGCAGTGGATCTGGTCTTCATCCTCTTGATAATCAACACTTTAGTCTCCGGGTGAATCTTAGGCATGTTTGCAGAGGTCTAGTTGCAGTTGAGGTCTAGTGTACTGGTGTTCTTTTTATACACACCTGAGACCTAATTGATCCATTATTGGTCACAGGTGAAGCTCATATAGCAAGGCGACAACACTTATGTCTTGGCAAAAATTGACTCAATGGGCTTTACCAAGCTGTGAATATTAGAATACTTTTTGTCAGTTTCGTTTTGCACTGAAACATTATTACAAAAGCTGTTGGGATTAAAATGACCCATTTCTTGTAACAAAATCTTGATTAGAAATATATTTTAGTGGCACTTCAGGTCAATTTGTACACAAGCTACAAGACTTTTGTCAGGGACTGTATATTGAGGGGATCACGATAAATAATAAAGAAAGAAGTTTGTAAGAACTCTGTGTGAATATCAGCAGCAAAACTACTTCATTCTTCTAGCATTATAAAGAAGAAAAGAGTGTGCGCTGCATTAAACAATTTTTAACATGGCAGCCTGACGAAAGTGCTCTATCCATTCCGAACGCTAATTTTACCAGACCGAGCTGTTCCGTCTCGGAATTTCTTCTGAGCATGCCTGGCACTTTGTGCGTCGGAATTGTCCACACACGATCGGATTTTGTTGTCTGAAAATTTTATAGCCTGCTCTCAAACTTTGTGTGTCGGAAAATCCGATGGAAAAAGTCCGATGGAGCCCACACACAGTCGGATTTTCTGACAACGCGCTCCGATCGCACGTTTTCCGTCGGAAAGTCCGACCGTGTGTACGAGGCATTAGTGTAGCAATATGTTGCTAAATGTTGTACCTTCATTAACCACTTCAGCCCCGGAAGATTTTACCCCCTTAGAGTCCAAAGCATTTTTTGCGATTCGGCACTGCGTCGCTATAACTGACAATTGCGCGGTTGTGCGACCTTGTACCCAAACAAAATTGATGTCCTCTTTTTCCAAAAAATAGAGCTTTCTTTTGGTGGTATTTGATCACCTCTGCGGTTTTTATGTTTTGCGTTTATAAACAAAAAAAAAAACGACAATTTTGAAGAAAAAAACAATATTTTTAAATTTTTACTATAATAAATATATATATAAAAAAAAAAAAATTTCTTTCTCAGTTTAGGCTGATATGTATTCTTCTACATATTTTTGGTAAAAAAAAAATCTCAATAAGTGTATATTGATTGGTTTGCGCAAAAGTTATAGCGTCTACAAAATAGGGGATAGATTTATAGCATTTTTATTATTATTATTATTTTTTTTTTATTAGTAATGGTGGTGATCTGCGATTGTTATCGGGACTGCAACATTGCAGCGGATAGATCGGACACTTTTGACACTATTTTGGAACCACTGACATTTATACAGCAATCAGAGCTAAAAATAGCCACTGATTTCTGTGTAAATGTCACTGGCAGGGAAGGGGTTAAACACTAGGGGACGATCAAGGGCTTAAATGTATTCCCTTAGTGTGTTCTAACTGTAGGGGGGATGGGCTACCTAGGACATGACACAGATCACTGCTCCTGATGACAGGGAGCAGTAGATCCCTGTCATGTCACTAGGCAGAATAGGGAAATGCCTTGTTTACATAGGCATCTCCCCGTTTTTCCTCTCCTCATCACGAGCCACCAGCGGACATCGAGTCCAGGGGACCCCTGGCGGGTGCTAGCCCGGGATTACGAAGGAACATACGGGTATGCCCTTTTGCGCACCTGTGCCATTCTGCCGATGTACATTGGTGTGCGGCGGTCGGGAAGCTGGTAAATGTAACCATATTGCTACACTTAGAGGCGCCTCACTTCTCTTTTATACTCAATTGTGACATGACGCTACTTGTATATAAGACATCGCTTGTATATCAAGTTAAAATTTATTAAAAGAATCTCTCAAACCAAGTTACTCTCAAGCCAAGGTTTTATTGTACTACTCATAAACAAAACAAAACAACTTCACAACAGTAAGTAGCACCAATTGACATAATTACATTCAGCTGGAGAGGTAACTAGTGTGTTATTCATTTCAAGTCCCTGAGACAAGGAACGCCTGTGTCCACCTTGAGCATTTAGCAAAGAAGGTTGCAAGACTCTCTGGTTTGTATATACAAAGTGTCTTTCAGGCCGGGTTCGCACTGCACTGACATGGAAGTTGAACGACTTCCAAACAAACTTTGCCCTACGACTTCATGTACAACTAACTTCCATGCAACTTCAATGAATGGGTTCCATTTTTATTCAACCATACCAGGCCCTTTGAGTCTGGTATAAATCTTGAGGGGGGGGGAACCCCTTTCAAAAAAAAAAAAAAGTATGTGCCCCCCCCAATAATCCATACCAGACGCTTGCCCGAGCATGCAACCCGGCAAATCAGGAAATGGGAGGAGGGTCAAGCGAGCACCCCCCCCCCCCCCCCCCCCGGACCATGCCAGGCCACATGCACTCAACATGGGGGTGTGAGGGTGGGTGGGTGCTTTGATGGGGACAAGGGCCTCTTCCCAACAACCCTGGGTAGTGGCTTTGGGGGGTCTGCGGGTCTCAAGTTGCCCTGAGAATTTGTTTATGGTTACATTTAGTAAGGCTCCTATTTTAGTTTTCAGTTCAGGGCAGTCAAAACAGCAAAAATTCTAATAGCTTAAAGTGTCATTAAAACCTCCATGTTTTTAAAGCTCTTTCAGCAGCTTAGACTCGGGGCTCTTTCGATGAAGTGTGGTGCCCTCTGAAGAGTGATCTGTATTAAGATTGTTTTGTAGAGGTCATTTGACGGGCAGTGTGGAGGCATTATATCAACTCCTCACCAGCTAATTTAAACCTATAATGTTGTACTACCATGCCGTTTTGTGTGCATTGCACGCTGTTGCGGTGCTGTCCCCCTAAATTTTTGGGTGACTTTGACAAGTGGTCCCATCTGGTATGGATTTCCTGGGGTAAAAAAAAAAAAAGCACACAAACCGTTACCCCTCCAAAGGTCCCCCGAAATACATAGAAGACCCTTGGAGTCTGTGTGCTGTGTTTTTCAAAAACAAAGAAACTGTCAATGACGGCTGTCCGTCATTTATCAACAAATGTTTTACTTTTTTCCTTTGTAAATGTCAGTGCTGCTGCAGCACTTTTTGTGCTTCACAGAGATGCGCTCCCTAAAAGGCAGGATTAGGATACCTTCCAGGCATGTTTTAACCACATCCTGCCTGGCTTACAGCAAAATGACGGTCAGGGTGGTGGCTCCCGTTCTAAATGGACGTCATATGACATCCTTCAGAACAAGCTGCTCGTGCGTTCCCCGGGGGAGCGCGCGGCGCTCAGTGGTGTCTTGGATTACGGTAAAAAGCCTATGACATAGACTCTTTACCATGTGATCAGCTGTGTCCAATCAGAGCGTAACTAGGAAGTGCCAGTTATTGGCATTCCTCCATTTTGACAGAGCGCGAGTAGAGATATGCCTTGATAATCAGTGCAGTGATTATCAGTGCAGCCCCATCAGCGATGCCAATCAATCCCTATCAATGATGGCAATCAGTGCCCATCAGTGATGTCTTTCAGTTCCCATCAGTGATACCTGTCAGTGCCGCATATCCTATCAATAACTTGCTTATTTACAAACTTTTATAACAGAAACGAAGAAAGACCTTTTTATTTTTATTTTTTTTCCATTCAAATTTTCGGTCTATTTTCATTTGTTTAGCAAAAAAACCCCAAAAAAACTGTGGCGATTAAATACCACCAAAATAAAGCTCTATCTGTCTCATTAAAAAGGTAAACATTTTGTTTGGGTACAGCGTTGGATGACCGCGCAATTGTCTTTCAAAGTGCGATAGCGCTGAAAGCTGAAAATTGTCTGGGGCAGGAAGGGGGTGAAAGTGCCCGGTATAGAAAGGGTTAAAGGAATTAGACCTTTTTAATGTTTTACTTTAAGCTTCTAAAAAAATTTGTGTTAACCAAAAAATACTGAGGGTTTAATACTACTTTGAATAAAGGCTCAGCATTTTTATTCAGAAACAACACAAAGTATCGCTGCACTGCACAACAGCGCATGATTAAGGTTGATTTTATTCATTTTGGTCATAAGAATGAGAACTGTTGATTTGCATGGTTTATGATGTAACAGTGTATTTTTTTTTCTTTTACAGGTCATGGTATTGTTGAACCCATTCCGCTGAATATAAAAACAGGTTAGTATCTTTTTAAGCTACCTGCTTAATTTTTACATTTATTTAAAGTGGTTGTAAACCCTTACATATACCCCCTATGAAGTGACTGGCCTCAGGTGATATACAGAGATGAAACAAATTCCAAAAAGTCTCACATGTGGTATCCTCATACAACTTTGTGTAAAAAAAAGTGTAATTTTTCAAACACTTGTGACAAAAAATGAAATTTTCAATGGGCTACTTTCCAAAAAGGGGTAATTTGCCCTATCATTTTAGCACCTCAAGAAATGTGATAGGCAGTCAGAAAGTAAAAGCTGCCTAAATTCCAGTATATATACCATAGTTTGGTTTGTGCAAAAGTTATAGCATCTACAATCTATATACGTTTATTGGGATTCTTTTTTTACCAAAGACATCTAACTAAATCCATGTTGGCCTAACTGTATGACAACATTTTAGTTTATTGGATATTTTATATAACAAAAAATAGTTTTTCCCAACATTTTTGTTCTTTTTTCATTATTATCGCAAAAAATAAAAATCCCAGTGTTGATCAAATACAACCGAAAGAACACTCTATTTGTGGGAAAAAAAGGACATAAATTTAGTTTGGGTACAGTGTTGCATGACTGCACATTTACCAGTTAAAATAGAACAGTGCCAAATAGCAAAAAAAAAATGCTCTGGTCAGGTTAAATGGAAGAAAAAGAAGACTTTCTTCCGTTTTAATAACTGATGTTAACGGTGTCCATTTTCATCTGTCAACAGATGGATGAATAGATATATTTCATTTAACGTGCTCGAGATCTTTTAGTGATAAATAAAGTCCTATAGTGCTGGTGGCACAATATAACATTACTGAAGATGGATCAAAAATAAATTTGCACAATAATCATAAAGTCCATAAAAACGTGATCTTGAAACTTGCAATGGTGTTCCAAATATGTTCAGGTGACAACTGCAATAAAGCAGTCCTGTTCTTTCAAATGGTACATATGCCTCCCCTTTCAAAAAAGAGATCCAAGATACTTTTCCTGATCCTCTACTTAAAAGGCACCTAGCATGGTAGTGATGCTGAACGAGAAGGTGTTCTGGAGTTATGAGTCTCTTTAGGTTCATTTATAGTCCAGTGGAGACAAGGGGTCGAAATCGGACTGTAAACGTGATTTGGAGGCTTTGTAACATCAGTGGGACTGATCTTGGAACTCCTAGCCTTATTTTGAGCCATCTGGCACAGGGGCTTTTGTAAGGACCTACAGGGTAGCCTCTTGCCTATTGACTATGAGCCCTGGCATTTGAGGGGGCTCTATTCTTTTGGAGGTTGGAGGTGTGTGTCTGGGGGACATTTTGAGTAGTTTTACTTCAGATTCTAGTCTGTCTACCTGAAACACACAGGCTCTGAGAACTGGAGGACCCGGATACAGATTTGGGGCCTCTGTGTTTTGTTTTGGGGGTATAGACAGCCCAAACTAGCATTGACTGCTTTAACCTCCTTCTAGACTCAGAAACTCAAAGCAGATGTTAATATAATCAGCTCAAAACAACCTGATGCTGGGGTCTCCTGTTTTTAATTGAGTCACCTATCGTTTCTGTCTGTTTACTCATCCTCCTGATGTGATTAGTCTGATGTCAAGTTTACCTTATTACCTAACCACTGTGGGATGTTTACCTCCGTGTGTATTTGTTTTTATTGTTAATGTGGTGACTGCCCCAATTTTTGAAGTATAAAAAAAACAGTGTTTCAATAAAGGTGATTCTTTTTGGTTTTTTACATCAACATCTTGTCTGCGTGCGATGCTTGGGGTAAAGTGTTGGTATTAGCTATCACTCTGCTGCAAGGGTTTGGAGGGCAAGAGGCACTGTTTGATGAAGGCACCCAGGCGGGGTGCCAGGCGGTCCATCACAAATGCCTTGAGTGGGTTACCCTTTGAAGGTGAAGTATATCAAGGAGATCACAGGGTTAACAATACTCTTCTTCCCAAGAAGAAAAAGGCTTGAGCCTCTACTTTGTAGGTCTACTCCTTAGGTTAGGAAGTGTTCCTTTCGGTCATTTCAGTTGAGCCTATGATAGGAACATACTTTTGCAAGAAGATATATGACTTCCAAACCAGCCAAGGTTGGAGCAAATGTCTTTTCCCAGTGGGGTACCCCCACTTCTCAAAGTGTGTGTGGGGGGTGTGTGTGTGCGCATCTGCTTGCCTTCTAGACCTTCTGATCCTAGAAGATCTCAGAAGCCTGGGTTCATAGTGTCGTTTCCAGGGCTATAGATTCGATTTTCACACTCTACTTCCTCAGTGTTTCATGCTCTCTGACTTGTCTCCTTACCTGTCACAGCAGGCGGAGCTGCTTTCTGCTGTCCTTACCATGAGCTGTGTTAAGCCAAAGTTTGGTCGACCATTCATCTCTCCTGTGGGTGAGCAACAGGCCATCACCCACTGAGCTGGCCTGAGCTGCCGTGGGGGGAACTAATCTACCCCTTATTATTTTTTGTTGAACACTGACAATTTTGTTTTTCTGATATTTTCATTTTCTGTATGGTGCATGCATGGTACAAGTTCAGGGTATAAGCACACCCTTTTTCAGAGCTGGGCAGGGGTTATGTTACCCTTACCGGGTAATGGTTATGTTACTGTACATAGTTTTGATTAGGGCTGAAACAACTAATTGATTAATCGACCACTAATCGATTATTAAATTAATCGATTACTATTTTCATATTCGATTAATCGGCCAGTAACATAACAGGGTTAAAAAAACTAAAATGAGCCCTTTATAATACAAAAAGCAAATAATCGCTACTGTAGCTATGCTTTTTTCAGCCGCTGCATATTTGGAAAGGGTCAGGGACTTTTTTTTAACACAAAACGGTGTCTTTTTGGTTCAATATACTTCAATGGAGAAGCTGCAGAAAAACATGTAATGCGTTTTTGCAGCAATTTGGCGTTTTTTTATCTGCCCAACAACAAACTGTCCAAAAAAAATGCAAAATCACGTGCGCAAAAAATCAAAACGCACAGCAAAAAGCACTGCAGAAACAGATTAAAAGCAAATTTCATAGGTATGTACCGAGCCTTATGCTGGCCACACGGATCAATTTTCAGATGAGAATATTCATACGAAAAATCCTTGTACATTCGCTGAATGAAAGAATTTTTCATTTCATGAAATTTTCACTTGTTTTTAACAGTCTGTTTTTAAAATGAATGTAACTTCTGAACAAAAACCACATACACTGTCTGAAAATTCCTTTGACCAAGAAGTTTTCTATTATTTCCAAATTTTCTCATCACTGTGGTTGAAAATGAATGTTGATTTGACCCCACTAACGATTAGAAAATTGAACGAACGTTCTTAAAATTACATTTTTTTTGAAGGAAGATATTGTTTGTTTTATGAAAATAAAAAAAAATTTGATCTCTGAGTCTGATGATATTTACCAGATTCACCCTTTAATATACTGTTAGAGGATATATACTGTATATACTATCTCTCCTCTAATAGTATATATACAGTATATCTCCTCGAATAGTATATTCAGTATATCTCTTCTGTCTGTTATTCTCAGAGTGGATTAGAGATTTTGCTCCCTAACCATATACAGGGGGTCCCCGGGTTACAAACAAGATAGGGACTGTAGGTTTGTTCTTAAGTTGAATCTGTTTGTAAGTCGGAACAGGTACATTTTTTAAGTGTAGCTCCAGCCAAAAAAACTATTTTTAAGCTTTTTGGATAGCATAGGGAAGGGTTAACACCCCTGTAATGTTCGTTTTGCTGTCTGTGCCCCTATTCAGAAGATTTCACCTCACTTTCTGTCCCAATGACAATTGGATTTTGAAAATTTTGGGTTGTTGTGGAAACGAGCCTTGGTGATAAAGCATTAGTGGAGGTACCTTTTCCCCATAATAGCTCTTACAGGAGTGAATTTCCCTTCCTAGGGGTAGATTTCCTCTCACTTCCTGTTGTCTCCCTCCGTTTGTAAGTAGGAGTCATTTGTAAGTCGGATGTTTGTAACTAGGGGACCCCCTGTAGTTGGTTATTTATATTTACTACTGCATAGAGATATTTAAGAATAAATTGCCTTTTTTTTAAACTTTACATATTAACTAAATTATACACCACACTTTTTTTAAAGGTTATTAACCGATTAATCAACTAATCGGCCAACTAATCGATTATGAAAATAATCGTTCGTTGCAGCCCTAATTCATTAATAGCTGCGAGTAGTTTTAAATGACTTTTTTTCCTTTGAAATGTAATTTTGCTGTCAGACTGTTCTAAACACGGGAAACATGCGCCCGTTTAGAGGCATACAAATAGACACCCCCCAGGTACGAAATTTAAAGGAATATTATACTTTTATTGTTTGACTTTAAGCATTATTAAAATCACTGCTCCCGAAAAAACGGCTGTTTTTAAAACTTTTTTTTGCATTGATCCATGTCCCCTGAGGCAGGACCTAGGTCCCCAAACACTTTTTATGACAATAACTTGCATATAAGCCTTTAAAATGAGCACTTTTGATTATTCATGTTCGTGTCCCATAGACTTTAACGGTGTTCGCATGTTCGAACGAATTTATTGCCTGTTCGCATGTTCTGGTGCGAACCGAACAGGGGGGTGTTCGGCTCATTCCTAGTCTCTGCTAAGAAAAAACATAAATTATGTTTGAGGGTTCTGAGTAGGGCTGCAACGATTAATCGATAGTATCGATAATAATCGATAATGAAAATCGTTGTCAACGATTTTCATTATCGATTAGTTGATCCGCACCTTCCGTCCGTTTGTGTCCGACTGTGTACAAGGTGCCGCCGTATGACGAGGCACGTCCGCGCCGCACGTCCGAATGTGTGCAAGGCGCCGATGTATGACGAGGCACGTCTGCGCCGTACGTCCGACTGTATACAAGGCGCTGCCGTATGATGAGGCACGTCCGCGCCTCTCCTCTGACATCAGCTCCCCACGGATCTCAGCCCCGCCCGCTGCTGCCTCGAGGGAACAGAGAGGCGAGAAGCAGCTGTGGGGGGAGCTGAGCTGGCGAGCTGCACAGCTGCATTGTGCACACTGGGAAGGTAGCCAACAGTAATAGTAAAAAAAAAAAAAAAAAAAAAAAAACACACAGTACATTATGATAAATTTTTATGACAAGTGCCCCATCCTAGTATTCCTGGGGGGGCCCTTCATTGGTGTTCTGGGGGGGGTGGGTGGACAAGTAGTGCCCCATTGGGTTTCCTGGGATTGGGGGAAATAGGTGGTGTTCCTGGAAGGGGGAGAAGAGTGCCCCATTGGTGTTCCTGGGAGGGGGAGGGGAATAGTGCCCCATCATTGGTGTTCCTGTGAGGAATAGTGCCCCATCATTGGTGTTCCCAGAGGAATAGTACCCCATCTTCGGTGTTCCCCATGGAATAGTACCCCATCATTGGTGTTCCCAGGAGGAATAGTGCCCCATCATTGGTGTTCCTGGAGGAATAGTGCCCCATCATTGGTGTTCCCGGGAGGAATAGTGCCCCATCATTGGTGTTCCCGGGAGGAATAGTGCCCCATCATTGGTGTTCCCGGGAGGAATAGTGCCCCATCATTGGTGTTCCCGGGAGGAATAGTGCCCCATCATTGGTGTTCCCGGGAGGAATAGCTCCCCATCATTGGTGTTCCTGGGAGGAATAGTACCCCATCATTGGTGTTCTAGGGAGGAATAGCAACCCATCATTGCTGTTCCCGGGAGGAATAATGCCCCATCATTGGTGTTCCTGGGAGGAATAGCAGTGCATATAAATAATGAATAATCATTTATTTATATAAAACTGTACAATGCATAATATTAATTGCACTCCGTCTCCGCACTTTTTTTTTAACTTCTAGCTGCAAAAAAAAACGCATTACAAAAATGGCAGAGGGTGCTGCTGACACAATGACCTCAGAAAAAGGTGTGCGACCCAAATCTTCTAAGGCATCTGAGCATTTTAATTTAAATGCTGCAAAGAAGGTGGTCACCTACAAACTTTGCAAAACGGAACTGGCATGGCACGGAAGCACAACAACGATGAACGAGCACATGAAACGGAAACACGTGGGGTTCACAGAGGATGGCGAAACATCAGGACAGTAAGTTAAACCCAAATTATATATAGAGTTAAACAGAAATAGTTTTTCCTGCATACTAATCATTCATATTATCTTTTTCATTGCAGAAAGAAACAGCGCATCATGACAAAGTTTGTGCGACAAAATCGTCCGTGCACTCCCCAACAATCAGCAATTATTACAAATTCTATCATGAAAATGCTAGTCACTGACATGCGGTCACTGTCACGGGCAAGGCCAGAGCGGAGGCTGTTGGAGAGGACTGTGTGCAAGCCTGTTGCCCACCGATTATGGGCCCTAGCATTTGGGGCAATGGTGCTCTCTGTGAGCTGTATGCCTGGGGACCCTGGGGTTGGTGTTACTTTGGATTCAGCTCCATGTTCCCCCAAAACACACAGACTCTGGAACCCGTTGTATGCCATATTAGAATGATAAGACTGAGTTATACTGTTGGGACACATCCTGTGAGGAGATGCTAATGTCATCATCTCCACTCACCTGTCTGATGTCAGCTATAATGGGTTTAATGTAAATAAGTTTAGTCTAGGTTCTAAAGGTATTCAACTCATTGTTGTTTGTTCTAATTAATCCTGTGTTGATGTTTATGGTAATGTGTGTTAATTGAATGAGCTGATCACATTGTCCTCTATACAATGTAGGAGACGGGACGACTCCTATTGGAGCTCATGTTAATTAGGTTAATTAGGTTATGTTTGTATTGTTAATTGTAATTAGCTCCAGCTATTGTGTTTAAATTCCTGTGTGAAGCTCGGTGACCACAAGTCTGGGCAAAAGGTCATGTCTCAGCCACCTAGGCTGTATAAAGGATGAGATAATTAGCTCATGTTAATTAGGTTACGTTTGTATTGTTAGAGTAATCTTCGCCTGTGTATATAAGACTGTATTCTGGTTCTGAATAAAGTGAGTCCATGTTAGCAGTGAAGCAAGTGTCGCCTTGTTTTCTGCTCAGAAAGAGGTTGGAATATCTGATATCTGTATACAGACTGGGAGGAAGTGGTATATGACGGAAGCACTCAAGCGGAGTGTGGGGCGTTCCGTGACATTGGTGGCAAGCAGCGGGAAAGCTTCTGAAGTCTGGGACATCCAAACTTCCATCTGGATCCAAGGTCCAGATAGCAGAAGAGGAGAGGTACAGATACCAGCCGCCATGGATGAGGAATTCAGAAGGAGGTTGCGAGAGATGCAGATACAGCACAGAGGACCAGTATCGGAGCAGGTCCTGCTGGGATGGTGTGATTCTATTCGCTGCAAACTCTGGAAGGAAGCGCTAGCCCGTGAGCAGCGACACCAGGGAAAAGTTCTCCCCTCCATCGAGGAAAGGTACTGGTCGCAGTACGGACTGCGGGTGCGGTTTTTGGGAGAAAAACCACACAAGAAGCAGACAGCTGAATTAAGCAGGCTGGTCTGGGCAGAGATGAAGTTGGCTGAGAGCTACAGAGCCCTCCGGTGGCATGTATCCCAAGCATGTCCCTGGATAGCGGATGACAGCCCAATGGAAGGCTTAAGCTACGGCGGCTTGGGACTGTTGTTTGTGAAGCTGACAGGGGACCCTAACTTTGGGATTGATTTGGAGCGGCGGGTGGACGAAATCATGGATTTCAGAGAAGGGCTACTGAACATTTCGGAAGTGCACTGGGCACAGGAAGATTTGGAGTTTCTGGCCGTTCAGGAATGGGAGCTAGAGATCGCCTACAGACGGCTGCTAGACATTGCTCAGTGCCAGGGCTGGGCTCCCTTTGCCTGGGACTATCAGGAAATACCAGCTGACAACCCTGAAATCCTGGCTGAAGAGTCGGCAATGTGGCAGAGCGATAGTGTGCTTTGCCAACCTGCCCCCACAGCTATGGAGGCGGAGGTCTTATGGCGGATGCAGCAAGTGCTGACTGACCTTGATGATCCTGTTTCTGCATGGGATGATCTTGGATGGAGGAATGTGCCTGTCCAGCAGCATGCCAGAGAATCTGCAGTGGAAAATCTGGAGATTGCCGTCCCCAAACCTGAAGTGCTGACAACAGGGCAGAGCTCTGCTAACCTCTGTCCAGAAATGATAACATCTTCTGGGTTCCATGGACAGGAGATGGTGAACCCCTATTCCCCGACATCAGTTGCAGAGACATGGGATTTGATAGACTTTTCTGCTGAGGAAGAACCGTCGGGTGAGCCCCCAGCAGAAGAGTTGGGATTAGGGCCAAACTTCATTGCGCTCTGCTCAGCACTGATGGCATCTTCTGAGTTCCACGGACAGGAGATGGTGAACCTCTATCCACAGACACCAGTTATAGAGGTAGAGGATTTAATAGACTTTTCTGCTGAGGAAGAACAACCTGATGAGCCTCCAGCAGAAGAGCTGCTATCAGGGCCAAAGTTCACTGTGTTCTGCCCAGCACCAACAGTGGCTTCAGCCTTCCTGAGAGAAGAGGTAGTCAGCCTTTCTCCCACAACACTGACAGGGACATGTGATTTTCTGCCAGCAGCATCTACGGAGTTAAAACAAACTTCTCCAGCTGAAGATCTGGTAACTGAACAGAGGGTCCAAGACCTCTGTCCCACACTTTTACCAATTCCAGAGACTGGGGATTTAATAGACATTTCTGTAGAGGAGGAACCACCTGGCAAACCCCCAGCAGAAGTGCTGGCAACCGGACAGAGGGTCCAAGACCTCTGCCCCACACCTGCAGCAATTGTGGAGGTCCAAGGAGAGAATGCAGTCATCACCTCACAACTGCAGCTTGATCTGGTGTCAGTTGATGGGGCTTCAGTCCCCACCTGTATACCCCAGGGATGCTGGGCAGTCGGCCCAGATCCCCAGCAGCAGGATGGAGTGAGCCCAGTCCCCCTGTCTTCTCTCCAGCGGCAGAAAGGATTCCAGGGAGAAGAGCCAGTCCGGGCCTCTCCCCAGCGGCAGATATGTTCTCTGAGAGAGGCAGAGGATGGCTGGGTGAGTAATGCACTGTTTGGGATGATTTGTTTGGGGTACTATGTGGGTACAGGCAGTAGAGGACTGGAGCTGTGGACTAACTTCGGAGTCAACCCGTCTGGGGTCTCCTCCTGTGTTAGTCTCCTGCCGAAAGGGGAGAAATGTCACGGGCAAGGCCAGAGCGGAGGCTGTTGGAGAGGACTGTGTGCAAGCCTGTTGCCCACCGATTATGGGCCCTAGCATTTGGGGCAATGGTGCTCTCTGTGAGCTGTATGCCTGGGGACCCTGGGGTTGGTGTTACTTTGGATTCAGCTCCATGTTCCCCCAAAACACACAGACTCTGGAACCCGTTGTATGCCATATTAGAATGATAAGACTGAGTTATACTGTTGGGACACATCCTGTGAGGAGATGCTAATGTCATCATCTCCACTCACCTGTCTGATGTCAGCTATAATGGGTTTAATGTAAATAAGTTTAGTCTAGGTTCTAAAGGTATTCAACTCATTGTTGTTTGTTCTAATTAATCCTGTGTTGATGTTTATGGTAATGTGTGTTAATTGAATGAGCTGATCACATTGTCCTCTATACAATGTAGGAGACGGGACGACTCCTATTGGAGCTCATGTTAATTAGGTTAATTAGGTTATGTTTGTATTATTAATTGTAATTAGCTCCAGCTATTGTGTTTAAATTCCTGTGTGAAGCTCGGTGACCACAAGTCTGGGCAAAAGGTCATGTCTCAGCCACCTAGGCTGTATAAAGGATGAGATAATTAGCTCATGTTAATTAGGTTACGTTTGTATTGTTAGAGTAATCTTCGCCTGTGTATATAAGACTGTATTCTGGTTCTGGATAAAGTGAGTCCATGTTAGCAGTGAAGCAAGTGTCGCCTTGTTTTCTGCTCAGAAAGAGGTTGGAATATCTGATATCTGTATACAGACTGGGAGGAAGTGGTATATGACGGAAGCACTCAAGCGGAGTGTGGGGCGTTCCGTGACAGCCACTATCCATGGTTGAAGACCGAGGATTTTAAAGCATGATCAGTGTACTGAACCCTGGATATACCGTATTTATCGGCGTATAACACGCACCCCAAGTTTAGGAGGGAATTTTAAGGGAAAAAAACTTACATTTAAATGCCCATCAATGCAGCCTCATCCGTGTCCATGTGCAGCCTTGCCAGTGCAGAATTGTCAGTGCAGCTTTGCCCCAGTGCAGCCTTGCCCCAGTGGTCAGTGCAGCCTTGCCCCCAGTGTCCATTACATGCTTGCCTTGGACAGATCGCCGCCGACATACACAAAGTGTGTAGTTTTAAATATGGCGCCGTGGAGTTCGGAGGGACTCTGTGACTGGGCGGAACCGAGATACACATAGCCGAGTGTTCTTGGCTCTTTCCGGCGCCGCTCACAGTCGCGCCCAGTCCCGCCCTATGATGGACATAACATAGGTCCAATGGCGGGACTGGGCGTGACTGTGAGCGGCGCCAGAAAGAGCCGAGAACACTCGGCTATGTGTATCTCGGCTCCGCCCAGTCACTGTGATCTCGGTGGCGCTCGTTCAGCTCCGCCGAGTCCCTCCGAACTCCGCGGCGCCATATTTAAAACTACACATTATGTGAATGTCGGCGGCGATCGCTCCGATAGATCACAATTAGCGGGGATCGGCATATAACACGCACCCACGATTTTCCCCTTTTTTTAAGGGGAAAAAAGTGCGTGTTATACGCCGATAAATACGGTACTTTACCATCAAGAACCCATTTTACCAAACTAGCGGAGAGAAAGTACCAGGAGGCATTTCAGAATGTGAAGGATGCCATCAGCCCTAATGAAAGCAGAATTGCCATTACTGCAGACATATGGACAAGTATAGCGACCTAGGCTTTCCTTGGCATTACATGCCACTACATAGCGGAGGATTGGAAGATGATTTCTATCTTTCAATGGTGCAAATATTGTGGCTGCTGTGAAAATCCTGATGGACACGCATGGCTGGGCCAGTATCCGCTGCACTGGCCACACCTTGCAGCTGGTGATCAGTGCTGCGTTAAAGAATTCCAGAATTCAGAGAGCCGTTAGTGCTGCAAGAGGACTAGTTGAACATTTTAAAAAAAGTGAGCTAGCCAGCAGCAAATTGAAGGAGAAACAAAAGCAAATGGGTACATCTGACCACAAGCTTCTTCAAGATGTAAGCACAAGATGGAATAGCACTTACTATATGGTTGAACGACTCATTGAACAAAGGTGGCCGGTAACTGCAACTCTGTCTGACCCATCAGTTACACAAAGGAGCAAACATTATCTGGACTTAAAACCAGACCAGTGGAGTATTCTTGAAGAACTTTCCACTGCTCTTAAGCCCTTTGAATGCTGCACTGTATTCATGAGTGGCCAAGAATATGTTACCCTATCATCCGTGCCTGCATTGGTAAAGGGGCTGTTGCGGTCCAATGAAGGTGTTTCATTTGAAACATCTCCGCTAAAGAGCTTCCAAGCCACTGCAACAGACCAATTTCAAAGCAGACATCCCAAACACCGTAATCCTTTCCTCTGCCCTGGACCCACGATTTAGAAGACAAAAATTTTTATCACCAGAACAGATCATAAATGTGCAGGCAAAAGTACAGACAGAGGCACTTGCTCTAAGACGGGAGATGGTGGTGCAGCAGCAAATGACCACCACGTCGCCTGTGACTAGAGATGCTGTGCCTTCAACATCTACAGCATCTTATTCTCTACTTGACATACTCCTTGAGTCTGGGGGCAGCAGTGAAGAGGAAGAGGGACAACTTGAGGAGGATATCCACACACAAGTCTGACATGAAGTGCAGGCTTATTTTGCTGAGAAGCCACTTCTGAAGGAGGGAAACCCTTTGAATTGGTGGAAGGGTAACCAAGATAAATATCCTACTTTGGCAAAACTTGCAAAATCCTTCTTGTGCATCCCAGGCACCTCCACTCCATCAGAGCGCCTCTTTTCTGCTGCAGGCAACATCGTTTGTAAAAAGAGAGCCAGCCTTAGCCCCGAGCATGTTAACTTTTTTACATTCAAACGCAAAGTTTCTTGAACAGTTAGAGCCCTTTCACACTGGGGCGGTTTGCAGGCGCTATTGCGCTAATAATAGCGCCTGCAAACCGACCCGAAAGTGCCGCTACTTTCATTTCAGTGTGAAAGTCCCCAGGGCTTTCACACTGGAGCGATGCGCTGGCAGGACGGTAAAAAAAGTCCTGCCAGCAGCATCTTCAGAACGGTGTGTATACCGCTCCTTTACCGCTCCTGCCCATTGAAATCAATGGGACGGCGCGGCTATACCGCCGGCAAAGCGCCTCTGCAGAGGCGCTTTGCGGTGGTATTTAACCCTTTCTCGGCCGCTAGCGGGGGGTAAAACCACCCAGCTAGCGGCCGCATACCGACGGTAAAACGCCGCTAATAATAGCGTCGTTTTCCCGCCGACGCCGCCCCAGTGTGAAAGGGCTCTTATAGTTCACCTATTTTCAGAATATTTGTTGTTTTTGTACTACTGCAAAGTTGTGTAATGTTAATGTTAAACGTTTGTTATTCTGCAGTTTGAGTGTAACACTCAGTTTTTTCATCATTACTTTTAAATAAACAAAAAAAATTGCACATTACGTTTTTTTAATGATTTTATCTGATTAATCGAAAAAATAATCGGACGATTAATCGATTATGAAAATAATCGTTAGTTGCAGCCCTAGTTTTGATGTTGTGTGTGTTGTATGTGTGGATGTATTCTTGTGCGCCACTGAGACCTTCTGGATGCTCTGTAGCTGTGACCGGAGTTGGGGAGACTTCTGTGTGTTCTCCCCTTCCCCCCTTCCCGCCTGTCCCATGGGTTTTAATGTCTCTACCCTATGTCCACGGTAAATATTTGTTCGTGGAATGTCTGTGGACTGAATTCCAAATTTAAAAGAGCCTCTGTCTTTGAAGCCCTGAAGTAGCATAAACCACATGTCCTGTGTCTCCCAGGAAACTCATCTCATGGGTTTCAAGATTTTGGCTCTGAAAAAACATTGGAAGGCTGATAACTACCACTCCACCTATTCTAAATACGCCTGCGGGGTTGCGAGTCTAATCCATAAAGGGATACCATTCTCATGTCATCAGGTTATCTTGGACCCTAAGGGGCAGTATATTATTTTCATAGGTGGCTATATATGGAATTTCTTTCCTGTTGGTCATGGTCTACCTGCCACCTCCGGTCACGGCTGCAGTGTTTACTGAACTAAGTGCATTTTGCCTCAATGCCTATGCTCATTGTTGGGGATTTTAATTTCGTGATGCAGCCTGCATTAGATAGGTTGAAACCTCTACAATCTGAATCTAAATTGTTTTGTGTATGGTGTGATATCTATGGATATGTGGATCTCTGGCACTGGAAGTTTCCCTAGGACAGGGTGTTCTCTTGCCAGTCCAGATCTTACACTGCCCTCTCCAGATTAGACTATGCACTGGCAACGGGAGACCTTTTGCCCTGTGTTCAGTCCATAGCGTATCTGTCCCAGACGGTGTCTGACCATTCCATAGTACAGGTGGGTTTGACTTTTGGTGATGGACCATCATTTCGGGCTTGGAGACTCAGCCCTCTCTGAATCTCCACTCCGGAAATACTTGAGTCCATTCCAACTGACATGGCCAATTACTTGTCCTTTAACCACTTCAGCCCCGGAAGATTTGGCTGCTGAATGACCGGCCCATTTTTTGCGATTCGGCACTGCGTCGCTTTAACTGACAATTGCGCGGTCGTGGAACTCTGCACCCAAACAAAATTGACGTCCTTTTTTTCCCACAAATACAGCTTTCTTTTGGTCTTAGTTGATCGCCTCTGCGGTTTTTACTTTTTCGTGCTATAAACAAAAAAGAGCAACAATTTTGAAAAAAACACAATATTTTGTACTTTTTGCTATAATAAATATCCCCCCTTTTTTTTTTCTTTTAAAAAAAGCAAATTTTTTCTCCGTTTAGGCCGATATGTATTCTTCTACATATTTTTGCTAAAAAAAGTCGCAATAAGCATATATTGATTGGTTTGCACAAAGGTTATAGCGTCTACAAGAGAGGGGATAGTTTTTTAGCATTATTATTATTATTTTTTTTTTTTTTTTTACTAGTAATGGCGGCGATCTGCAATTTTTATCGGGACTGCGACATTATGGCGGACACATCGGACACGTTTGATACATTTTTGGGGCCATTGGCATTTATAGAGCGATCAGTGCTATAAAAATGCACTGATTACTGTAAAAATGTCACTGGCAGGGAAGGGGTTAACACTAGGGGGCGATCAAGGGGTTAACTGTGTTCCCTGTGTGTGTTTCTAACTATAGGGGGAGGGGACTGAACTAGAGGAAATGAGATTGTGGTTCCTAGCTATTGGGAACTCCCGAACTGTCACTGCTCACAGAACATCGATTTGTGTGTTTACACACATGCGTCCCCGTTCTGCCTCTCGTGCTGCGATCACTCATGGCCGGCAGTCATCGCGACCGTAGGCCACGAGCATTAGCACCCCAGCAATCCCGATCATGCCGACCTGCCGCAGTATAATGATGGTGGCTGGTCGGCAAGCGGTTAATTCTGACTCTGCCACTGGGGGCCCAGTCTGGGATGCCTTTTAAGGCGGTGGTCAGGGGCTCCTATATCTCGCATATTAAGCATTACAGATCTGTTGGGCGAGCTCTCCAAAAAGTACTGGATGATGCACGCTCCCATCATACTGGTCTTCTAAGACTCGTGGTTTGCTGACGGACGCTCACCGGGCGCTACAGCGTCATATAGTGGATTTGACTAGGGAGCAACAATTGTACCTCTCTGCTCGTATTCACGAGCATGGGGGGAAAAATGGTACGCCTCTTGCGTATCTCACCCGGACTTTCAGGACAGTAAAGTTTCTGAAATTCAGCTCCCTGACGGGTCAACTACCTCTGACGCATTAACTGTCAACCAAACATTTGCTGAATTCGTTGGCAGGTTGTTTGAGGATACGGCGGTACCTCCTGAGCAAGCCTTTATGGGCTTTTTTGAATCACTTTACTTCCCAGCACTTAGTACCCCCCAGCAACTCCTCTTAGATAAACCTATCACGTTAGAGGAGGTAACAATGGCCATAGGTTTATTACCAACTAGTAAAACTCTGGGTCTAGATGGCCTTCCCTCAGAATGATACCAGGTATATATAGAGGATTTGGCTCCTAGGCTTCTTAAGACCTTCCAGAACTCTCTTAGGCAGGGGAAACTTCCTGACTCTATGAATGAAGCACTCCTAGTTGTCATAACCAAACCTGACAGGCTGCAATGTGGGTCCTATCATCCCATATCCCTCTTGAATAATGACTCAAAAATACTGGCAAAGATTCTTCCACTCAAACGGTTATTCTATCTCTCATACCGCCAGACCATTCGGGTTTTATGCCTGGCAGGAGCACCTTTGATAATACTCGCAGGCTATTTCTGCATGTCCATAACGCATCACTCACGAAACGTAGTGGGTTGGTACCCTCTTTAGATGTGTTTGACACTGTGCGTTAGACCTTCTTGTGGGAAACGAAGGCATGGATGGGTTTTGGCTCGCACTTTGTCCAGTGGGTTTGGTTATTATATACTGATCCACAGGCCAGAGTCCACACCAATAGAGCTATTTCAGGGTCATTCTCCTTGCAGAGGGGTACCAGGCAAGGGTGCCCTCTTTCTCCACTCCTGTTTGCGCTAGCCATTGAGCCCTTGGCTCTGGCAGTACGGCAGATGTCAGAGATAGCAGGCATCTGCACTGGTCCAATAGAGGAGAGGATCTCTCTCTACGTGGGCGATGCCCTTATATACTTGGACGGTAGAGAGAGCTCCTTTTACTAAGCTGCTGCATGTGGTGGAGGAGTTTAGAGCGGTTTCAGGGATTCAGGTGGGTTGGGAAAAGTCTCTGGCATTTCCCATAGGCCCTTCTATTCCCACTGAATATCTACAGTCATGTCTGCAATTAACGTCATCCTTTAAATACCTAGGCATTCAAATACATGGTGACCTCTCTAAATATGAAGAACTCAATATTACTCCCATAGTCAAACAGATGATGGACAGGTATACCTGGACATCATTGCCCCTTAATTTAATTGGCCGCATTAATATCTTCAAAATGATTTTCTTACTGAAATTTTTATATTGCTTTCAAGCTGCCCCAGTTTTTCTACCAAAGAATTTTTTTGTATAAGTGGACTCTACCCCTTCTTCCTTTTTCTGGAATGGTTGCCAGCCTCATATAGCGAAGTCCTCATTGCAGGCGGCTAAGAGGTCTGGCATGTCCAAACCTAAGGAATTACTTTATTGCTTCCCAACTCGCCTACGTCCATGCTTGGTTACACTCTGACCCTCAGACTCCCTCCACAGTGCTTTTGTGAGCCTTCTTTGGACCATCCACCTCTCTCAGGGATGAGCTACATACGTCAAGGAGATCCAGTGGCTCCAGATTTTTCCCTTTTGATGTTAGTTTTCTGGCTTGAAGGGGGGGGGGGGGGTGGATTCTGACACAGGCCTCTCTGGGTATGTCTCCAGTGATCCCCTTGTGGAGGAATCCTAACCTCCCTGAGCTCTTTGGTCACCCGGGTTTGCCCTGGTGGGGTCAATTTTGGAGTTACTCACCTCTCTCATATCATTGAGGACAATACCTTGGTACCCTTTGACACACTTAGACGTAAATATGGCATTGAAAATTAAGTTCTTCTTTATATATCTATTACTACGACATGTCACTTGGGCGCAGTTTGGGTCATTGACCATTGAGCTCATGGAATCTTCTATAGAGGACCTCCTGTCGTTTCCAGAAATCTCCAAGTTGATGACAACCTTTTTATGCTCGCCTCCAGTTGATGGGGGCCGATCCTTTCCAGAGCTCCCATCGCTAATGGCTGGTGCCAATGCCTGAGCTTTCTGAGGAGGACTGGAAGAGGCTACCAAGATATGCTTTCAGGATATAATCAACACTGCCGACCAATTGATCCAATTTAAATTCATACATCACTTACACTATACACCAGCCAGACTGGTTCTGATGGGACTGGATCAGGATATTGCTTGTTCTGGATGTGATTTGATTGCTGCAAATTTTTTTCATATGTTTTGGAGCTGTCCTGGACTCTCGACCTACTGGAAGGATCTGTTTTGCCTTATACTGTCATTTTATGCACGTAAAACCATCTTATTACACTGGAAGGATGCAGGCCCCCTTTCGGCCCACACCCTCTTTCATAGTGTTCATGGGGTTCTACCCAAATTTAAGTTGATCTATAAAAGTAGGGCATGCCCTAAGAAAATCACCAAAATATGGCAACCATGGCTGGATGTCTCTGAGGATTTTTGGGGGATGTCCTATCATGCAACTTACTCAATGAGTTTCTATCCACTAATGTAGCTTAGGAAAAATGATCTGATGGATGGCTACACATTGGCCAGGTATTGTTATGTGCGGAACTCTCCACTACATAAGGGGACCTTGAGAATGTGACGTTGATACGGGGTCGTATGTGGTGCTGGTATGAATGTGTAAATGTTGGTTGGGGTTTTCTGCACAGACTGCCTGTTTATTGACCATCAATGGATACCTTACTTGGTATACCCATAAGTGCGTTTCGTGCCTGTAATGCAAGTCCATTTACTTTGTATCTTCTGTTGTGAAAACTAAAATAAACACCTTTCAAAAAAAAATATTAACATCTTGCATATAGGGATGCAAAAATTTACTATAGTAACATGTGCCTTCACCATTCCGAGAACCTCTTGTATTTTTTTTTCCAATGACTACAATGCGTTGTCTGATTGGATGAGGCGGAGATTGTGACTTCATCTGCTTCAAAGAATGCCTTGTATTCATTAAAAAAAAAAAAAAAAATACTAGATGTTCTCTCAAAATTTACTGGGCGATTTTTGTCCTCATGATCTCTACTTTGATAACAATGAAATAAATATGGCACACATATGCCAGTATTATTAGGGAGATGCAAAGCCGAGAACCCTGTACACTTGATCTAGTTAGTTAAAGTGTTACTAATCCCATGACCCTGCATTCACTATATCTGGTCTCCCACAGTAAGCAGAACATGTAAATGCAATTATTTTAGTAAATATAAACTGCTAAATGCCTTTTCTCATCAGCAGTATATAGCAGTCTTGTGACTTCTATCAGTGCCTGGTTGAAGCTTGTAGGAGGAGTTTTCATACTGCACTGGCTGTCCTATCAGGATACAGGACCCCTGACCCTCTGGACAGTGCTGATTGGCCCTGTGCTGATCACATACACTCTCCCAAGAAAAAAAACTCTCTAGCAATACACAACAAACTGAGCATGTTCAGCCTGACTCCAGTAACTCTGTCTTATCCGAATATGTTTTGGAGACAATGCAAGAAGGGGAGGATCTGTGAATACAGGATCATATAGCCTTTTTACACAAGGCAGAGGATTAACTCCTTAGGTTCCACAGTGAGTATAACGAGCATTCTTTACTGCATATAGTGACTGATTTTACTGTTGTGGGTTTAGTAACACTTTAAGTTTTGTCATGATTGAGAATATGAGATCTGGTCTTGCAGTATCCTCAGGTATACCTCTTAGTTGGACATTACTGTGGGTGCTACTGTTCTCTGCACTTTCCTTTCGGAGCTGCAATTAATAAACTTATGTGGATGTACAGCTTGAGATTCTTTGAGGGATAGGCATTTGGCCTTGTTTAGGGAGTAAGCTTTTCTGGGGGAATTATGTTATCTATTGCAGTTCCCTCCTTCAGAGCGTTTTTTATATGTGTAGGGAATTTTTGGGTGTAGTCATTTCAGCATAACTACTTTGAGTCAGCAGACCCTGTGGGTGAGAAGAGATTCAGCAGTTGGAGCAAGCAAGTTTCTTTTGTTGTTAATTTTCTCACTGAATATTGCTGCATCTGGGATGTATTTTGGAGGTTGTTGGTTCCCAGGTAGGTTATCTAGGTCTTTCTCTTTATGTCATGAGCAGTTTAGTATTATGAAAACCATGAGATGGCTAGATTATAGTTCAAGTGACATGGCACTCAGGAGCACACATCCATACTTTCATCACTAGCCATGCCCCAAGAAAGCTTGTTTTAAAGCAATTTTACTTCTTGGTAAAAAATAATGTAAATAGTTCAGTCTCCATTGCTGCAGTTTTACTGCATATAGTATAAAGCAAACAATACAGCTGAAGAAAAGGCATTGAAATGTATCTCCTGGTATGTATATAAGGTCATATTCCTAATTATTTACTGTGTGCTGAGGATGCCACCTTAATATGAATATTCTTCAATAGGAACCCCGAGCATTGGATTTTTGCACTGCGTAGATAATGCTTAAAGTGTATCTAAAGCCGATTTTTTTTTTTTTCCAGTTTTGGGTGACGTGGGTAAGGATCAGAATCCCCAAAAAAGGGCAGGGTCCCCCAGGGGTGGGGTTTTCAAGGCAGCAAGAAAATATGAGGATAGCTCAATGTAGAGTAAAAATGTATAACTTTATTGGTGACAATCGTATCAAAAATGACAGTGAAGTAAAATTGTGAGCTCTGGTACCGGAAATAAAAATTAAATACAGTGGATGCAGACACAATAATACACAACATTCAATGTAATGCTGGTTGTGCATGAATTCTGACGCGTTTTGACCCTAAGAGGGCCTTCTTCAGAGGTTTGGTCTGCTGTGGAAAGAATTTTCATTTATTCATTGTATTTTATAGCTAAAACATGTGCTTATGTTAAAAACATAGTTTTAATATATAGTTACAAATGGCAACAAATTGTGGAAGTTCTCCTGACCAGAGATTCTCTAAAAACCTTTTGGGCCTTGTCCCACACAATGAGCTCAATCTTCTGACACCCCAGGAAGGGGCCTGCATCGCAAGTATGTCTTACAAGGAGTTACATTAACGGAATGAATCCCCACACTCGGGCGGAGTAGGGAGCAAGAAGCCAGCACCTGCAGTGGGTCATTAAGGAACAACAGCATGAATTGCAAAATACTAATCCCAAAAGGATTATAGGATAGTATTTGCAGGTAAGTGTTTAAAAAATTAAGAAGGTTAGTGGGATCTATAAATTCCCAATTACCAAGGGAGGTCATTGCTAACGATGTATAACAAGCAGAGTATAATATACTCGCTGATCGTGGGCACGAGGCGCCCAAAATGTCCTTAAATGTATATAAATTGATTAAAAAAAAAAAGTGCAAAAATAATGTGATAATGGATGAGCGTGAAAGTAAACAGGGGAAAAAAGGACTGAAATAGTGCGAAGAGGAGTGAGTGGAGAAAATGGAAGAAGTGATAAAGCAGGACTGAGGTGGTGGCAGTAAGATGCAACAGTGCATATGAGTAGTGCAGGTGAAGGCGCATATAGAAAGTGAAAAAGGAGATTGAAAATATTGATGAGGCCGACAAATGTCTCGGCAATCGCCGTCCTCTCCATCGCAATTGCGTGACCCTAGTGACGTCACACGAATGTGCAGATAAATTCTGCGCATGCGCGTGAGTACTGGGTCCGGGGAGGATTCGGAATGCTACTCGCAGGAGAAAATTAACCTCCAGGCGGACGGACAGTTTGCCGCCACATAGTGGAAATTTAGGGGGAGCACAGTGCCCTATGCTCCCCCACCCTGCCAGGAAGACAAACTGCAAATGGAAACCACAGAAGCCTAGGAGGCCGGGAGCATTGAGATCAGCGGCGGAATCTAGGCGTGCAAAGGGAAAAAAGAGGAGGAATACAAGTTATAAGATCTCATAAGTCACATATAAAAACAACGTCAATTCGATAGGATATATTAAAGAATATTATAAATAAATTACATTTGACATCTAAGTGTCCAAAAAATCTTGGTATGCTGTGAACTATTGAGTGTCAAACCGAATATGTATGTTCTCGATCATATACAGTCACTTCGTTGTGAGATTAGTTATTTTTAGTAAGAATATATACAATAATCTTGTGTGCTGGTAAAAACCAGCATAGGTACACAGGCCCCCAAGCAATATAGACAAAAAAATAATAATGAAACAATCATGAAAAATAAAAAAAATAAATAACAAAAAAATGATATAAAGTAATGAGCAACCGAAATATATATTTTGTACAAAGCCTTAAATAGAATGTGTTCGAAAATTCCAACAAGGTCTATTGTTTCTTCCCTGAAGAGAACCCTTTTAGGAACGGAACAAAAGAGATTGCTTCGTTCAAGCCGGGGGGCTGGGTGGCTCGCAAACGAAAGATCCATTTTTGCTTTTTTTTGGAGCAGGACCTTGTTCCAGTCCCCGCCTCGGTCTGGTATATGGATTCGATAAAGTGCTGTAAAAGTCACCTTGGGGACTGTATAATCGTGTTTCAAAACAGCATGTCTCCCAATGGGGAGATAAGGATTGCCGATCTGCATGCTGTATGAATGCTTAGCTATATGTCGCTTTTCTTAAACATGATCGACTATTACCTCGTTTGTAGAAGTCGATTTTGAAGTTTGCCGGCCTCCTCACGAAAGAGGGTGTCGGTGGAGCAAGTGCGACGCAGGCATAGATACTGCCCATATGGGATGGATATCTTGAGTGATTAGGGATAAAAACTGCTGGCGTGGAGCACCGTGTTCCCAGCAGTGCTTTTGCGAAAATGAGTACTATTAAGTTTTCCTTGAATAGTAGTCTTGACTCTAACGTCAAGAAAGGTGACACTTTCTCGGTCATAAGTCATGGTGAACTTCAAGTTCCGATCATTGGAATTCATTAGTTTAAAGAATTCTAGGAGCTTAGCCTTCGGTCCCTCCCAGACGACGAAGACATCGTTGATGTACCGAAGCCACTTGGAAATGTGGCTTGTGTACTCAACAAGGTCCTCGTCATCTAGGAGTGACTTCTCCCACTCCCCCAGGTACAGATTGGCATAGGATGGGGCACAACATGTCCTCATCGCTACGTCCTGCACCTGGAGGTAGTGGGAGTTATCAAAGCTGAAGTAGTTGTGGTGCAGTATGTACTGCAAACCACTCAAAATAAAATCATTTAGGGCTGGATCATTACCCATTACATATTTAAGTTGGGAGTTCTAGAACTACTGTAGATCTTTTATTGGTTGCTTACCTGCTGCAGATTTTTCCTCACCTAATGCCTAGAAAAAATTGTGTCACCAGGACAGGAAGTGAGGGGAAAGAGATTTTACTGCTATCCTATGTTCTGTTTCCCAACAGGGGTTCTAACCTTTCCCCACTCTGTACCAAATTAGAAAAAAAGCTTTGGCAATAGATACTTTTGTGGGAATGGGACTTTCTCCAAGTCAGGGCAGAAGTTAAAGTGATTGTAAACAATCACCTGATCATTGGAGGAGAGTGCACTGAGTTCCCAGCATAGCTAAAGAACTGACCAAGGTGTATTCTCCTGCCTAGTGTGGTCAGTTTTTAATAGGAAAGAAGAGGGATTGCCAGGAGTACCAGGGATTTCACACAAAGGAAGATATACAAATAGAACAGGATACTTTCTCATACAAGTATACCTGTGGCCAAAAGTTTTGAGAATGACACAAATATAATTTTCACAAAGTCTGCTGCTTTAGTGTTTTTAGATCTTTTTGGCAAATGTTACTATGGTGTACTGAAGTATAATTCCAAGCATTTCATAAGTTAAAGGCTTTTTATTGGCAATTACATTAAGTTTATGGAAAGAGTCAATATTTGCAGTGTTGACCCTTTTTTTTCAAGACCTCTGCAATTCGCTTTGGCATGCTGTCAATCAACTTCTGTGGCGCACCCTGACTGATGGCAGCCTATTCCTGCATAATCAATGCTTGGAGTTTGTCAGAATTTGTGGGGCTTTTTTTTGTTCACCCGCCTCTTGAGGATTGACCACAAGTTCTCAACGGGATTAAGGTCTGGGGAGTTTCCTTGCCATGGACCCATAATTTCAGTGTTTTGTTCCCCAAGCCACTTAGTTATCACTTTTGCCTTATGGCAAGGTGCTCCATCATGCTGGGAAAAAAACTGTTCTTGGATAGTTGGGAGAAGTTTCTCTCTGAGGATGTTTTTGTACGATTCTTTATTCATGGCTGTGTTCTTAGGCAAAATTGTGAGTGAGCCTACGCACTTGGCTGAGAAGCAACCCCACACATGAATGGTCTCAAGATGCTTTACTGTTGGCATGACATGGGACTAATGGTAGCGCTCACCTTTTTTTCTCAGGACAAGGTATTTTCTGCATGTCCCAAACAATCAGAAAGAGGATTCATCAGAGGAAATAACTTTACCCCATTCCTCAACAGTCGAATCCCTGTACCTTTTGCAGAATATCAGTCTGTCTCTGATGTTTTTCTTGGAGAGAAGTGGCTTCTTTGCTTCCCCTTCTTGAAACCAGGCTATCCTCCAAAAGTCTTCTCCTCACTGTGTGTGCAGATGAACTCATACCTGCCTGCTGCCATTCCTGAGCAAGCTCTGCACTGGTGGTGCCCCATTCCTGCAGCTGCATCAACTGTAGGAGATGGTCCTGGCGCTTGCTGGAATTTCTTGGGCATCCTGAAGCCTTCTTCACAAATGCAGTGGAAATGGTTTTTTTTATGGGATTAAGTTAATTTTCATGGCAAAGAGGGACTTTGCAATTATTTGCAATTCATCTGATTACTCTTCATAACATTTTGGAGTATATGCAATAGCCATGAAAAAAATTAAGGCAGCAGACTTTGTGAAAATAATTATTTGTGTCATTCTCAAAACTTTTGACCACGGCTGTACATAGTACAGCAAGCGCATATCAGGAATATGTAGTGTTGGGGTAACAAATGCTTTAAGATTTTTGTGAACAATTAATAAATGCATCCTTTTACTTTTTCCTTAAAGTGGTTGTAAAGCCTTAAGGTTTTTCACCTTAATGCATACTATGCATTAAGGTGAAAAACTTTCTGTGCCGTAATTCCCCCAGACACCCCCCCCCCCTTTTTCTTACCTGAGGCCGATTTGCTGTCGCTCTTCTCTTTGGACAGATTGATAGCAGCAGGAGCCATTAGCTCCTGCTGCTGTCAATCAAAACCTGTGACATAGGAGCGGGGGCGGGGCCGAGCCGCGATGTATGTCAATGGAAGCAAAAGCGGGACTAGGGAGCGAGCCCACAGGGGTGTCCCAGTGGAAAGCAGCTTTCTGTGGGGACACCCGATAAAGAGGAGGTAGCGCCGGCAGGGGATCACAGAAGAAGATCAAGGCTGCTCTGTGCAAAACCATTGCACAAAACAGGTAAGTATAGGCATGTCTGTTATTTTTATACAAAAATTTATACAAAAAACATTTGAAGGTTTGCAAACACTTTAATTTGGCCCAATGGATGAATACAAAAACATTTTTAGGTGACGTTTGATAGATATCTTCTCTGTCTTCAGACCTAATAGCTATAATATTAACAGTTCTAAGCTGGTCCAATGAGAGCTGGGATCTTTAACTGTCTGACAAAAATATGCAAGCTTTTTTTTTTAGGTGAAGTCCGAGATATCTGCACTGATGTCAGATTTATTAAGGGCTATATCATTGTAATCAATTATGTACACCCTCCCTCTAGATACGGTGGATATAAAAAGTCTACACACCCCTGTTAAAATGTCAGGTTTCTGTGATGTAAAAAAAATGAGACAAAGATGAATATCTTCAGAACTTTTTCCACCTTTAATGTGGCCTATAAACAACAAACTGAAATCTTTTAGGTGGAGGGAAGTAAGAATAAAAAAATAAAATATGGTTGCATAAGTGTGCACACCCTTAAACTAATACTTTGTTAAAACAGCTTTTGATTTTATTACAGCACTCAGTCTTTTTGGGTATGAGTCTATCAGCATTGCACTTCTTGACTTGGCAATATTTGCAAAAACAATCTAAATCTGTCAGATTGCGAAGGTATCTCCTATGCATAGCCCTCTTCAGATCGCCCCACAGATTTTCAATCGGATTTAGGTCTGGGTTCTGGCTGGGCCATTCCAAAACTTTAATCTTTCTCTGGTGAAGCCATTCCTTTGTTGTTTTGGATGTATGCTTTGGGTCGTTGTCATGCTGACAGATGAAGTTCCCCTTCATGTTCAGCTTTCTAGCAAAAGCACGAAGGTTTTGTGCCAATGACTGGTATTTGGAACTGTTCATAATTCCCTGTACCTTGACTAAGGGCTCTGTTCCAGCTGAAGAAAAACGCCCCCAAAGCATGATGCTGCCACCACCATGCTTCACTGTGGGTATGCTGTTCTTTTGGTAATGTGCAGTGTTGTTTTTGCGCCAAACATATATCTTTTGGAATTATGGCTGAAAAGTTTAACCATAGTTTCATCAGGTCATAATACATTTTCCCACATGCTTTTGGGAGACTTCAAATGTGTTTTTGCAAAATTTAGCCGGGCTTGGATGGTTTTTTTCTTAAGAAAAGGCTTCAGTCTTGCCACTCTACCCCATAGCCCAGACATATGAAGAATACGGGAGATTGTTGTCACATGTACCACACAGCCAGTACTTGCCAGATATTCCTGCAGCTCCTTTAATGTTGCTGTAGGCCTTTTGGCAGCCTCCCTGACCAGTTTTCTTCTCGCCTTTTCATCAATTTGGGAGGGACGTCCAGTTCTTGGTAATGTCACTGTTGTGCCATATTTTCTCCACTTGATGATCACTGTGTTCTATGGTATATCTAATGCCCTGGAAATTCTTTTGTACCCTTCTCCTGAGAGATACCTTTTAACCAATGAGATCCCTCTGATACTTTGGAAGCTCTCTGCGGACCATGGCTTTTGCTGTAGGATGTGACCAAAAAATGTCAGAAAAGATCTACTAGAACAGCTGAACTTTTATTTAGGGTTAATCTGAGGCACTTTAAATGAATGCAGGTGTGTACTGACTCCTATTTAAACCCCCCCCCCCCCCCCCCAAAAAAAAAATAATTCTGAAATGATTTATTTTTGTCTCATATTTTTACATTTTACAGAAACCTTACATGTTAACAGGGGTGTGTAGACTTTTTATTTATGTATTTACTTTTTTTCTTGTCAAATTTGTTAATTAAATTTTAACAATTAGCATACATAAGTACATATGGTGGCAGCAAAAGAAAAAATCACATATATGGTAATAATATTGAGTTGTAGTTTCAACAGATACTAAACGTAATTTAACTAACACAATTCTAGCATGGATGTAACTACGCAAAAGATCACGTCATACATTATATAAGAAAGGATAAAACCAACTTGGACCTTTTAATATAAGATGACCTCAGATAAAAAAAATGTCTTAATTGTTATTAAGAGTATAGTTTTTAAATACAAATAAAAAAAGAAATAATTTATTATAGAATCTAAAATCTTATACTACATATTGGAACTATGTACAATTGGTATAATGATAACCAAGGAAATAAAAGTACTATATAAAGAGCAAATTGAAAGAGGAAAGAGAGAATAGGGGGATAAGTAGAAGAGAGAAGGAAGATAAAAGAAAAAGTTATCTTAGGTAGGAGAAAAAATAGATGGGGAAGAAAGAAATGAGAGGTAATAGGGATCCCCTGCGGTAGTACATAGTAATAAACACATACCATGAATGCAGAGAATGGAAGTATAAATTGAGATTACCGAGGTCTTAGTAGGGAAGCATTAAAATTGGAAGGCAAAAAGTGAGTCTCCCAGGGATTCTATATATTCTCAAAGTTGGATATTTTATCTTGAGTTATAGCCTCAGTTTTGGCATGGATAATTTCTTGATTGACTCTATTTTTAGTTTCAGCAATTAAGAACGGGGATTTCCAAGCTTTGGCAATTGTTTGTTTTGCGGCTGTAGGGATCTGTAATAGGAGTTTGAATTGACATAGGAAAGAGTGGCCGGTTTTAAGTTTAAAAGTGCTATTGATTAATAGAGATTTCAAACAGTGTTGAAATCATAAGAAAAACATCTTACGATATGAAATTTTTTGCTACCGGGCAATCCCACCAAGTATGGAGATGTGATCCAAGATCCCCACTGCACGAAAACAAGATGGGGAATAATTTGGAGCATATTTTGCAATTCTGAAAGGGACCAAATACCACCGTATGAGTACTTTGTAATTTGTCTCTAAGGCAGCTATATTTTGTGAGGATGACTTGGTTGTGATTCAAATCTTATCCCAATCAGGTGCTTCCAACGAAAGCCCAAGATCCATCTCCCACTTGGCCACATATGATGGTGGGTCTGAGTTGGGTTTAGTAATAAGATGAGTGTAAAGAGTTGAAACAAGTCCCTTAGTGTGTGGGTCAAGTTTTTATTTATATATATATATATATATATATATATATATATATATATATATATATATATATATATATATATATTATTTTTTTTTTTTTTTTTTTTTTTTTTTTCATAGCACGTTCATTTATCTAAGTGAATTCTTCCTCGTATATAGGGCATAAAATTCTTTTTAATCTGAAGATATCAAAAGAGCTTTGAATTAGGAAGTTTGCGACTTTCACATAAGTCAGGGAAAGTTTTGAATGAAGTAGAGGATGCTAGTTCACAAAGTTGAGTTAGATTAGTCGAGGTCCATGCTTTAAAAGATTTAGGGGAAGACCAAGCAGGATAGAAAAGTGGATTTTTAAGAAATTATAAAAGAGGTATATGGGGAGATTGTAGTCCATTTACTAATTTAAATTTATCCCAAATGGCTAGTGTATGTTTAGTTATAGGATTATTGAGTTTTTTACGGTCGGAGGAATTGGACCATACGAGGTTGGTTATTTATTAAGTGGGTTGCAATCTTTTGATTCCAGCGCAACCCAAAGCGGAATTTCATGTTTTGCGTGATATTTAGGGACATGGGCTAATTGAGATGCATGGTAATAGGTGGTAAAATTTGAAAAAACTAGTCCCCTTTTGGGCTTTGGAAGGTAAAAAGTGTGTTTGGGCAGAAGGGGTTTCAAGGAGCCCCAAACTCAAGTTAATGCCTTTTGTTGTAGTATTCTGAGAAAGTTTGCTGGAACAGAGATAGGTAAAACTCGAAAAAGATAAATAATTTTGAGCAGTATAGCCATCTTTATTACGTTAATTCTACCTATCCAAGATAATGGTAGAGAAGACCACTGTGTCAGAAGATTTGATATTTGACGCAAAATTGGAGGATAATTGGGAGTGAAAATGTCAGAAAGATTGGGTGTGAGAGTTATCCCTGGGTAAAGAAGGCGTGAAGTAGACCATGAGAAAGGGAGGGATGTTTGCGCTTGTTGTAAAATATGAGGAGGTAAAGATATATTTAAAATAAAAAAACCCAAGGAGAGGGTTAAACGCTGCGCTAGAACAATAAAAAATGATATGTGAAATGTAAGAGCTGCCAGCACTAAAAGTCCAATACTAAACTCCAAACATCAAATAAATAAAAATGAGTGCAGCGCTAAAACTGAATGAGTAAAAAATGATCTGGAAGGTGGACTTCCCCTACGAGGAGAAGCTGGTGGGCTACATCACCTGCTACAGCCGGAGGTTCTGGCAGGGCAGCACCGACCACCGGGGGGTCCCCGGGAAGCCTGGAAGAGTGGTCACACTTGTGGAAGATCCAGAGTTCTACACACTGGAATGATCGGCATAGGTTTGTGGGTGACCTGTTAATTTCCCAAACGCCTGGTGGGACCACTGTTATGGTGGTCATCCTGAGCTGGTAAGGAGCCTCATACCTCACTTGGGTGCAAGTCACTTTGGATGCTGGAATCACCTGTGTCACAATTTTCGTTGGAATTTAATTTTGATCATCCACCTACTTCACTTATGGACTTTTTTTTGCTATTCTTTTGGGATCACATAATTTAAGTTATATGATTTTTTCTCACATATGACACATGCAGAGACATTTGCCTCTATTTTCTATAGGAGACCTGTTGGTTTGATAATATAATGTGTGATGGGTCAATTATTTATTAAAGATATATTTAAGGCTATAGATTTTTGAGAGTTAATAATTAGACCAGATGCGTGGGCAAAGTGATCAAGTTTAGATTAGGAGCAGAAATGTGAAGGGATGGCATAAAGATATTGTCACCAAATAAGCAAAGTTTATGTTGGTGACCAGCTAAATCTAGACCTTTAATAGAGGGGTCAGTACAGATTGATTGAGCAAGGGGTTCAATAGGTAGGGCAAATAAGAGTGGGGAAAGTGGACATCCCTGACGCTTACCCATACAGATGTCAGATAGGTTTGATTTATATCCAGCATATTTAACATAAGCTTTGGGATTTATTTAATGAGGAGACCCAGCTAAGAAAATAAGGACCAAATCCCCAACGCTGCAGGACGAAATGTAGGTAATGCCACGAAACTGTATCAAATGCTTTTTTGATATCTAAAGATAAGAGACAGATGGGTATTTGTCATGATTTAGCTGCTTGAATTAGTAAAGTAGTCATGCGTACATTATCTGCCACTTGGCGTTGTGGGATAAAGCCGACCTGGTCTTTATTTATTGAAGAATCTATTACACTATTTAAGCGGGTCGCTAAGACTTTTGCTAGTAACTTAATGTCAAGGTTGAGTAATGATATGGGTCTATAGTTAGAACAAGATGTATCATCTGGCTGAGGTTTGGGGATCATTGAAAGTATAGCGGTTAATGTTTGGGGGTGAAAGGATTGATCGTTAAGGGGAGAATTAAATGCGTCTGTTAACATTGGAGCAAGGATATGAGAGAATTTCTTATATTATAGGCAGAGAAGCCATCTGGGCCTGGACGTTTATTTGGTTTAAGAGAGTTAATTGCTAATTTAATTTTGATAGCTGTAATGGGGCTTTCAAGACAATTGCGTTGGGCTAAAGAAATAGTAGGACGTTTGATTTGTGAAAAAAAAAATATTCAAAAGATCCTTCCTTTTTATATGAGGATGTGAGATGTTTTTGAATGGTGTGGAGGATCTTTACTGGATTACTAGTAAATGTATCGTGAGATGATTTCAGTCAAATCGGTTTAAAGGGGTGATTTGGTTTAGGTGCTTGGGCTAAAAGTGTCTGGTTTATTCACTTTAAGATAAAATTTACGTTTAGACTTCCATAACAGTTTTTTTTTTTTAAAAGTGCGCTTGTAAGACCGCTGCCTCAAATATGGTGTGACAAAAAGTATTGCAACGACCGCCATTTTATTCTCTAGGGTGTTAGAAAAAAAATGTATAATGTTTGGGGGTTCTAAGTAATTTTCCTGCAAAAAAAATGTTTTTAACTTGTAAACAACACATCTAAAAAGAGGCCCGGTCCTTAAGTGGTTAAATTCTCCTAAAGGTACTACAAAAAGCTATTACCAGCATTTTTTACCAGCATTTTTTTTTTAGCTTAAAAAAAAAACGCTGGTATGCATGAAGCCTTACTGTTTGAGGATGTTAAAGTGGAATTCCACCCTCAAAAAAGTTTTTTTTAATAGTCAGCAGCTACAAATACTGTAGCTGCTGACTTTTATTAAGGACACTTACCTGTCCAGGGAGCCTGCAGAAGATTCACTTTCAAGATTATCCTCCTCTTCAACTCCAAATCACACAATGGTAGATTTATTGCCAATACAGTGGAACCTCGGATTGAGAGTAACGCGGTTAACGAGCATTTTGCAATACGAGCTATTATTCTTTAAAAATCCTGACTCGGTTTGCGAGTGTTGTCTCGCAAAACGAGCAGGATTCAAGCCTCTGCAGTATCGCATTTGGCCAGAGGTGCGGGGGCGTCGATGACACTCTGAGTCGTTCGGAAACACTCGGAAATACTCTGTTCTAGAGTGTTTCCGAGTGGTCTCTGAGTATTTCCGAGTCTCTCCGGCGCCCCCCCACCTCTGGCCATGTGCGATATTGCATGCAATAGAAGTCAATGTGGAACGAATTATCTTAGTTTCCATTGACTTCTATGGGGAAACTCGCTTTGATATGCGAGTGCTTTGGATTACAAGCATTCTCCTGGAACAGATTATGCTCGTAATCCAAGGTTCCACTGTATTGTAGTTTCCAGAGCCTGAACATCAGAGAAGCTTAAGCAGTGGATTTAGTAATTTCACAGCTACAGAAATGTATTTGGCTTGGGACATGAAATAAATAAGTGCCTATCTGCCAGAGGGTAAGAAATGGTCAGATAGGCCAGTAAAATTAACCCCATGTTATGTTCTTTAAATTGTCCCAAAGACTTCAGCTGAAGCACAATGGAAATTAAAGTATTGTACTCACCATGCAGCGGTTGGAAAACTTTTATTGGCCAGAAGTTAAAGTTTTTCATTTTGGATAGAGTACAGAAGGGTTAAAACTGTTGTCTGTGTTTTTTTTGTTTTTGTTTTATTTTGTTTCTTATTTTGTAGGCCTCTATGTTCTTTTGTGGAGAATCCCCTTTGGCAAGAGCTAAGCAGGGCATAAAGCCAACATACTCTAGCATGACAAGTTGCTGACAGATACGCAGTGAAGGCAACCAGTTGTGCCTAGTTGTGCCTAGTTGTGGCTAGTTGTGGGGCACTATTCATCTCACTGATACGAAACACTATTTTGCCCACTTACACCAACAATGGAGCATAATTCCGGACACTGACATAAACAATTACCCACTATTTCTCCACCTAATACCAAAGATAGGACATGGTTTACTCCCACTGATGGGGAAAAAAATTCTAGTCCTGCTTGCCACAGTCCAGCCCCCCTGAAGTCTGAAGGACAGTAAACTGGCCCTTTGTTTAGAAAGTTTGAAGACCTTTGGTCTAGCCCAGGGATATGCAATTAGCGGACCTCCAGCTGTTGCAGAACTACAAGTCCCATGAGACATAGCAAGACTCTGACAGCCACAAGCATGACACCCAGAAGCAGAGGCATGATGGGACTTGTAGTTTTGCAACAGCTAGAGGTCCGCTAATTTCATATCCCTGGTCTAGCCTAACGCTGTGAAAGACTACCTTTTGGGCCAAATGGAATGAATGGGACTCCTATCTTCCTATTTTTCAAGCTTTTGTCAAGTTTGCTAACCTTTGCAAGTTGGCAATCAATTCATAGCACATAACTTTCCTTTAAAAACTTAGTTCATTTGAAATTTCCTAAGGCTACAAATTTTCAAGAAGTTGTGTTATTATAGAAAAACATCCTCAAATTGCGAAAATTATTTTTTTCCAGGACAATTTAGCCATATTTTGTACTTTATGTGAAGCAATGTACATTCAAGATTTTGATGAAAGGGAGTTTCACAGTAATTTTAGATAGTTAGAAAAGGTACATTTCTGCAATCATCATGAAACAACCTTTGCCTTGTGCAGCTAATGATGCTAAAATCCAAGAATCAAGCTTTAAGGCTAGTTTTATGGATCCGATGAAGTCTGCACTTCTTAGATCCAGATATATGGAGCACATATTCTACAAATTTATTATGTAGGCTTCTATAATAAATCACTGGATGTATATGCATTAACCCCTTTGATTCCAATCCTATTTTTAATGCTTATAGAATAGACATTATGAAAGATTAACTAAAGATCACAAATACTATATATTTTCTTGAAGCAGTGGACCTGTGGAAGAAAAATTGTACTAGGTCAGATTTTGTGTGTTTCACAATATTAATATGCTTATAAAACCTATATTCAGTAAAATACATTTTTACTGCACACAAACACAATCCACATTTTTTTTCATTAAATGTAAAAAAATGAGACAGCATTATGTTAATAAATATCTAGCCCCAAAAACACTTGCAAAGAACTACAATACCCCAAATTCTAAAAAGGGGACACATTAAAACCTTCATAACTTATCAGAGTTAAACGATGGCCCAAAAATATTCATTTACTTCTGGTTTATGGGGATACCATGCTTATAATGCATGCTTTCTGCACATTTGTTTTTAATTGCATTTATGTATTTTTTTTTTATCTTGCTTTCTTTTTTTTTTAAATACATTTCACTTTGTTATTGAACCTAATAACTATTATAAAGGGACTGACATACCCCCATGTGATAGTATATTGGCTCTGATAGGTTATCTTTATGGAGACATTAGGGAGCTAGGGGACCAGCCAATATAGACTGGGGACAGAAAATCCCAGACATGCTTAAATGTGATTTGCATTTTGTGTTGATGGAAGATGGGCATGATCAATGAATATGACTACCACAGTCTCTTTGAGCTCATCATTTTGAGTCTACCTGCAGTGGTTCTTGGCTCATAGTGTAGCAAGATAAGCACTGATAATCAAGAGGAGTGGGGGGAGGGATTGGACCTTTGGCTGGGAAGAAGCTGTCTTCACTCCTAGTAAATAGCAGAAAGCCAGTTTATGCTTTTTACATAGACAAAAAAGATAACGGCATCCATCTGGGAGGGACAGGAAATGGGGAGAGTTAATAAAACATGGGCTAGACCAACCCTTTCCTTATTGATTTCCTGTCCCTCGCAGGCTCAGACATTGTTGCCATAGTACCTCAGGTGGGGTTTCCATATGATTCAGGCTGGTCCCCTATAACCCCCTTTATAGGTATAACTCCCAGCCTGAAGGAGAGCAGGAGACCGGGGGTACAGGGAATAGAGAGGGGACTCATCTGCCAGCTCTTGGGCATATGTTCCTGCAGGTGACCAGCAACCCTACTGACTGTGCTGGATTGTAGCTGTGGTTCCATGTTTGTAATGGTTGACTTCTGGTTCTGGAACCACGGTGGCACCCACGGCACTTCCAGGTAAGACGTTACCTAAAGTCCAGCGATTTTGCAGAGGTTTTGAATCTCTAAAGGGGGTCCCCTTATCAATTTTCTGGTAAATGTTGCTCCTTTTTCTGTCCTTGCTTATTATGGGCTCTCCTTTGGTCCTCTTCTGTGTTAACTGGACTGTGGGAGGTGATGTAGGGAGGAGCAGCTTAGGGGACCCAGGTTCTGGGGGCAGTCCTGTACCTTTTTAAAGGGAATGACCCCAGTGCTTTGCTTTTGTGCTGCAGGATGTCAGAGAACCCTGCTGCTGCTACCCATTAGGAGTTCGAGAGACAGCTAGCCTGGTAAGGATTTCCCTTGCATCTTTCTACTCTTTTTTGCTAATTGCTGTGCTTTTAGAAAAGTGAAGATTTTAAATCTGCTTCTAAACTTCTGGAGGAGACTAAGGCTTAGAAAAAATGGGCTCTCTGTATTTTTAACTTTAGGTCAGGCTTCAAACCTTTACAGTGCCTTGAAAAATTATTCATACCCCTTGAAATGTTCCACATTTTGTCACGCTGCAACCAAAACATAAATGTATTTTATTGGGATTTTATCTGATAGCCCAACACAAAGTGGTACATAATTGTGAAGTGGAAAGAAATTTATAAATGGTTTTCAAATTTTTTTACAAATAAATATCTGAAAAGTGTGGCCTGCATTTGTATTCAGCCCCTCTGAGTCAATACTTTGTAGAACCACCTTTCGCTGCAATTTCAGCTGAAAGTCTCTTTGGGTATGTCTCTACCAGCTTTGCACATCTAGAGTGAAATTTTTGCCCATTCTTCTTTGCAAAATAGCTCAAGACTTGTCAGATTGGATGCAGAGCATCTATGAACAGCAATTTTCAAGTCTTGCCACAGGTTCTCAATTGGATTTAGGTCTGGACTTTGGGCCATTTTAACACATGAATATGCTTTGATCTAAACCATTCCATTGTAGCTCTGGCTGTATGTTTAGGGTTGTTGTACTGCTGGAAGGTGAACCTCTGCCCCATTCTCAAGTCTTTTGCAGACTCGAACAGGTTTTCTTCTAAGATTGCACTGTATTTGGCTCCATCCATCTTCCCATCAACTCTGATCAGCTTCCCTGTCCCTGCTGAAGAAAAGCATCCCCACAACATAATGCTGACACTACCATGTTTCTCGATGGGGATGGTGTGTTCAGGGGGATGTGCAGTGTTAGTTTTCACACATAGTGTTTTTTGCTTTTAAGACAAAAGGTTCAATTTTGGTCTCCTCTGACCAGAACACCTTCTTCCACATGTTTGTCGTGTCCCCCACGTGGCTTCTCACAAACTGCAAACGGGACGACTTATGGCTTTCTTCTTGCCACTCTTCCATAAAGGCCAGATTTGTTGAGTGCACAGCTAATGGTTGTCCTGTGGACAGATTCTCCCACCTGAGCTGTTGGTCTCTGCAGCTCCTCCAGAATTACCATGGGCCTCTTGGCTGCTTCTCTGAATAATGCTCTCCTTGCCCAACCTGTTTGTTTAGGTGGACGGCCATGTCTTCATAGGTTTGCAGTTGTGCCATACTCTTTCCATTTTCGGATGATGGGTTGAACAGTGCTCTGTGAGATGTTCAAATCTTGGGATTTTTTTATAACCTAACCCTGCTTTAAACTTCTCCACAACTGTATCCCTGACCTGTTTGGTGTGTTCCTTGGCCTTCATGATGCTGCTTGTTCACTAAGATTCTCTAGCAAACCTCTGAGGGCTTCTCAGAACAGCTGTATTTATACGGAGATTAAATTACACACAGGTAGACTGTAGTTACTAATTAGGTGACTCCTGAAGGCTAGATTTTAATTAGGGGTATCACAGTAAAGGGGGCTGAATACATTCAGATGCTCATTTGTAAAAAAAAAAAATTGAAAACCATTTTTCTTTATCGTACATCACGGGACACAGAGCCACAGTAATAACTGTATGGATTATATAGGCCACCCTTAGGTGATGGACACTGGCACACCCTAGACAGAAAGCTTTACTCCTTATATAACCCCTCCCCTTACTGGGAGTACCTCAGTTTTTTCGCCAGTGTCTTAGGTGTTGGTCACGAGTAAAGATGTGCTGTGCTGAGCTCCGCTGGGGTAATCCTTGCTGGGGCAAGCTATGCAGCCGGGATCCATTCAAAGTGTCTTTTTAGGCCAAATTGAATGGTATGACACTACCTGCCTGGAGTTTGCATGTTCTCCCTGCGTCTGCGTGGGTTTCCTCCGGGTACTCGGGTTTCCTCCCAAACTCCAAAGACATGCTGGTAGGTTAATTGGATCCTGTCTAAATTGTCCCTAGTATGTATGAATGTGAGTTAGGGACCTTAGATTGTAAGCTCCTTGAGGGCAGGGACTGATGTGAATGTACAATGTATATGTAAAGCACTGTGTAAATTGATGGCGCTATATAAGTACCTGAAATAAATAAAATAAAATAAATACCCAGGCCTCGTGGCGAAAGAAGCGAGATTTAGCCTGTAACACTTCTCTGTTTAGAGAGCTGGACCTCGGCATCCAGTGCTTTGGTTTTTCTCAGCCATAAAGCCTTCCTGGCAGGGTGCTATACGGGTCCAACACTTTATCTTATGTAGGAAAATTTTACAAAGATGTGGGGTATACCAGCAATTGACGCTGCTATATCTTCTGTGAATATAAGTTTGACTTGTCCGGTGGACAATGCACAAATGCTTAGGGATCCAACCGATAAAAAGATTGGAATTCCTGTTAAAAAAACATTTTTTTCTTTGGCAGGTTCAGTGACTCAACCTGCAATGGCAGCAACTGGGGTATGTCAATCCTTGAGAGACCATTTGAGACAAGCGCTCAAGGTTTTCCCTGAACAGCAGGCCCAGGATTTAGCCAAACTGCCAGGGGCTTTGTGTTTTTCAATTGTCGTGATCAGAGATTCTATTTTTCAGACCTCTCGCCTAACGCTTGGGTTGGTGCATATGCATAGAATCTTATGGTTGAAAAGTTGGTCAGCCGAAGCGCCATGCAAAAAGCTCCTGGCTGGTTTTCCTTTCTGCGGTGAAAGGCTATTTGGGGATGATTTGGACAAATATATCCAAAAGATATCAAGTGGGAAAAGTACCCTTTTTCCAGTTAAGAAAAGGAGTAAACGTCCCTCATTTAAACTGGCTCTTTCTCCAGGACCAGGGGCATCAGCCTCCAGGCAGTCGCGAAGGCCTCCACCGTCATGTTCAAGAGGTAAACCTCAGGGTCAACCCCAGGGACAAAAGCTGTCCTGGGGGAGGAAACCTACAAGACAGAACACTAAAGCCTCTTTATGAAGGGGCGCCCCCGCTCGCTCGAGTGCGGGGAAGACTTCTGCAGTTCTCAAGGGTCTGGCAGGAGGAGTTTTGAGACAGATGCATGGTCTCCACAATATCTCTAGGTTACAAACTAGAGTTCCGAGAATTCCCATCTCCTCATTTTCTCAGGTCAAATGTCCCCAAAGATCCAGAGAAAAAAGTCTCTCTTTCAAGCGTTAGACCGACTTTTGTCTCAAAAAGTGATCATGGTGGTCCCCATGGAAGAGCAGGGGTTGGGGTTTTATTCAAACCTTTTCACGGTGCCAAAACCAAATGGAGATGTCAGACCCATTCTAGATCTCAAAGATCTAAACCAGTTCCTGAAAATCCGCACTTTTCACATGGAATCAATCCGATCAGTAGTTTCCATCCTACAAGGAGGAGAACTTCTGGCGTCAATCGACATCAAGGATGCATACCTGCATGTGCCTATTTTCCCTGCTTACCAGAAATATCTGCGTTTCGAAGTATAAAAACTAAATTTTCAGTTTGTAGCCTTGCCTTTTGGTCTGGCTACTGCACCTCGGGTATTTACAAAACTTCTGGCCCTTCCTCCGGACAAATAAGGACTCAAGGTATAACAATTATAGCATACCTAGACAACCTGCTCTTGATAGACCGGTCGGTAGCCCGCTTAGACCAAAGTATGGTCACCACAGTCAACTACCTGGAATACCTAGGTTGGGTCCTCAACCTAGAGAAATCTTCTTTAAGACCATTAAGAAGACTAGATTACTTGAGTCTGGTTATAGAAACAGCCCAGAAGAGGGTGTTTTTACCCCAGGCAAAAATCAGTGCCATAAAGGAGCTGGTTCAGGTGGTCAGGGCGAAGAAGGGTCCATTGTTGGGAACAATGGTGGCTTCATTCGAAGCAGTTCCCTAGGCTCAGTTTCATTCGAGACTGCTGCAGAACAGTATCCTGTCTGCCTGGAACAAGAAGGTCCAAGCTCTAGATTTTTTAATGCGTCTGTCGCCAAAGGTACGCCGGAGCCTCAATTGGTGGGGGATATCCGAGAATCTGCAAAAGGGGAAATCCTTCTTGCCAGTTACCTGGAAGGTGGTAACAACAGATGCCAGCCTTTCTGGTTGGGGAGCAGTCCTGGAAGAGGCGACTGTCCAAGGGAAATGGTCCAGAACCGATAGGACCTTGCCCATCAACATTCTAGAGATTCGGGCAGCGCGCCTAGCCCTAAGGGCCTGGACATTCAGGTTGCGGAATTGTCCTGTCAGGATTCAATCTGACAATGCCACAGCAGTGGCTTATATCAATCACCAAGGGGGCAACAGAAGTCATGCAGCCCAGGGAGAAGTAAACCATATCCTAACCTGGGCAGAAAATCATGTGCCGTGCATATCGGCAGTCTTCATTCCAGGAGTAGAAAATTGGCAGGCGGACTACATGAGTCGCCAGCAGTTCCCGGGGGAATGGTCCCTTCACCCCAACATCTTCAGGGATCCACAAGAGATCCACTCGCATACGGAACAGATGCATTGGCGACCCCGTGGGATCAGTTTTCACTGATTTATGCATTCCCTCCTATTCTGCTGCTACCACGACATCTTTGCAGGATCAAGCAGGAAAGGAAGTCTCTGGTTCTTGTGGCCCAGAAGATCTTGGTATGCAGAGATCATAAAGATGGCGGTAGGGACTCCATGGACCCTACCACCAGGTCCAGACCTGCTCTTGCAGGGACCAGTGTTCCATTCTACCTTACAAATGCTAAATTTAACGGTTTGGCTATTGAAACCCACATTCTGAAGAATCTTAGGCTTTCAGGCTCAGTAATATCTACCTTGATTAATGCAGGGAAGCCAGCTTCCAGGATCATTTATTATAGAGTCTGGAAGGCTTATGTTTCCTGGTGTGAATCCAGGGGTTGCCATCCTTTGAAAGTATGTTATAGGTAGAATCCTTGCCTTTCTGCAAATAGGATTAGAGATGATACTGGCCATGAATACCATCAAAGGCCAGGTATTGGCCTTGTTGGTATTGTTCCAATGACCACTTGCTTTGCATTCCCTGGTCCGTAATTTTATACAAGAGGTAACACGGCTTAATCCACCGATTAGGTCACCCTTGAAACCTTGGGACTTGAATTTGTTTTTTTCGGTATTACAAAAACGACCTTTTGAGCCGATACGACATACTCCCTTAATCCTTTTGACAAGGAAGTTGTTTTTTCTGGTTGCCATATCTTCTGCAAGAAGGGTATCAGAGTTGGCGGCTCTTTCTTGTAAAAAGCCAAATTTAATTATTCACAAGGATAAGGTGGTATTGCGTCCTCATCCTAGCTTTCTGCCGAAGGTAGTGTTAGGTTTTCATCTAAAACAGGATATTATTCTACCTTCATTTTTACCAGAACCCTGTTCTACGGAAGAAAAGTCACTACATTCTCTGGATGTAGTGAGAGCAGTCAAAGTCTGTTTGAAGGCGACTGCTCAGATTCGAAAAACGGATGTTTTGTTTGTGTTGCCTGAAGGTTCTAGAAAAGGACAGGCAGCGTTGAAATCTACTTATTTCTAAGTGGATTCGGCAAGTAATTATTCAAGCTTATGGTTTAAAGAAGAAGGTTCCACCTTTTCAAATCAAAGCGTACTCCACCAGGGCTGTTACTGCTTCGTGGGCAGTGCATCACCAAGCCTCCATGGCTCAAATCTGCAAGGCCGCAACTTGGTCTTCAGTCCATACATCCACCAGATTCTATCAGGTGGATGTAAAAAGACAGGAGGATATCGCCTTTGGGGCGCAGTGTGCTGCAGGCAGCAGTATAGGTCCTCAGGTCTGATGGCACCCTACTTTTGTTTGTGTTTCCCTCCCCTCAGATAGCATTGCTCTGGGACATCCCATACAGTTATTACTGTGGCTCTGTGTCCCGTGATGTACAATAAAGAAAGTAGGATTTTTATAACAGCTTACCTGTAAAATCCTTTTCTTGAAGTAAATCACGGGACACAGAGATCCCTCCCCTTTTGGTTACACGTGTATCGCTTTGCTACAAAACTGAGTTACTCCCAGTAAGGCACAGTAGTGACGTCACTGTCCGGCGCCCACACTGTGTTTGCTTCCCAAGCCTCGTTTTGGTTCCGACTGCACGGCCGTGTCACTTCACATCACGGATGCCATACAAGGCTATGTTGATCCCGCAGCACAGTTGATGATTGGCTCTGGCCCTGGCGTCCTTTCCACACTTTCTCCCTGGAACCCACACCACCTTCTGACGGCCCCATGTGTGACTCCATCTCCTGTTGGCGTGTTACTACTGGACTACCTAGAAAGCCTGCTACCACTCATCCCTGATGGACATGATGTGATACCAGCATGAGGACCTATTGCTACTTGTAGTCCCCCTCTCTCTCCTCTGCCCGGAGATGTGCCTGAACTCTACTTTTCAGTCTCACATGTGAGTGGATATTGTTTGTAATTAAAGTGTTTTTGATGCATACTCAGTGGTGCCCCTTTTCCTTGTTTCCTACTCCCAGTAAGGGGAGGGGTTATATAGGGAGTAAAGCTTCCTGTCTAGGGTGTGCCAGTGTCCATCACCTAAAGGTGGCCTATATAACCCATACAGTTATTACTGTGGCTCTGTGTCCCGTGATGTACTCCAAGAAAAGGATTTTACAGGTAAGCTGTTATAAAAATCCTATTATCATTTTCCTTCCACTTCACAATTATGTGCCACTTTGTGTTTTTCTATCATAAAATCCCAATAAAATACATTTACATTTTTGGTTGCAACATAACAAAATGTGGAAAATTTCAAGTAGTATGAATACTTTTTCAAGGCACTGTATGTATTGCATGCAAGGACAAGAAAGTAGCTGTAGAATCGCTGTCTATTATGCTACAGTTGGAGTTTTGCAAATCTGAGATTGAGTTCAGATAAGTCCCTACTGCTGACTACATCTTCGTTTCTACTTCATAAAACATCCTTCCCTCAGTCACCTGAGCAATCTCTTTCAGAAAAGGAGGTAGATACAGTATTGTGGCTAGTAGCGATGAATCTCAAGAAGTTGAAGAGATGGTGGAATTGGTTAAAATCATGTCATTAAAAAGAATAAAGAACTTAAAGTGATGCTAAAGTCTCACTTCTTTTTTTCTTTAAAAATAACAAACATGTTATACTTACAGTGCCTTGCAAAAGTATTCACCCCCCCCCCCCCTTGGCATTTTTCGTGTTTTGTTGCCTCACAACCTGGAATTAACATGGATTGAGGATTTGCATCATTTAATTTACAGAACATGCCCACAACTTTGATGATGTGTTTTTTTTTATTTATTTATTGTGAAGCAAACAACAAATAGGACAAAATAACAGGCTATATGGGTAGAGATCAGTGTTTATAAACGTTTTATATATATGTACCATCATCCCTGAAGTAGTAAACCAAAAAATATGTAGAAAATGGAATTTTAAAGGTACCCCTGATATAGGAAAAGACATTATCTACTAAAAATATATCAAATATTTATTAAAGCAGTTTTACAAAAAAATATACGATAAAATGTGAGAACAGTTTTACATTCACAGTCAAAGGTATACATCCTCAACCTAATATTGACAATGAAAAAAAACTGTGGTCACCAAGAGTTCAAAGCATAACCACGTCCACATAATTTCAACATGTTTCGCCCAGAAGGCTTCATCAGGAAAATGGACGAGGCTTTTCAATTATTCAACAACAATATTCACGATAAAAACAACCTTGGATGTTCAAAAGAGAAAAAAAAAAAGGTAAATACACAGAAAAAAATACATAAAAAATTCACATTTATGTAACTTGAAAGCTCTTTAGCTTGTGCAACCATAACTCCACCAAAACCACCCTCCAGAAACAAAAACAGGAACAAAAACCATCCCACCCCCCCATCCCACTACCCCCCACCCCCCCTCCCCCCAAAAAAAAAAAAAAAACACCCAACAACCTCCATCACACAGGCTCACACCCAACCCTCCCCTAATACTCCCACCCAACACAACCACCGCGTCAACTCCATACCTCTGTAATAGAGTTCTGGGGAAGTCGCAGGATACGAGGCGTCAACTGAGAGAAGAGGGGAGGAGGGGTGCCCCCAGAAGTGACTCCCCCCTGTGTAGTCCAGATGGATGCCTGATCACCCGTAGGGAGGGATGTATATTCACATGGATGAAAATCATCAAAAGCAAAAAGGATGATTACGGTATCTGTAACAGGTATCATAGATAATAAAATTTCACACATATTACGGGTGAAGAGAGAGGTAGACCACAAGACAAACTAGACAGTGGACACCACTCACCAACCCCCCGAAGAGTATTTGTATTGGGAGCTCATGAGGACTGAATGGCACAATATCAATTGTAAAAAAGCTCCTGTGTAGGTGAAGACAAAGCTGCTCCACGGGTTCTGAAAAAATATATAAAAAAAAAAAAAATTGCATGTAGCTATATTAAACTTCAATGCGACGAGGAACATATGTACGCTGCAGTTTTAAATCTTCAAGAGCACCTGCTCACCTTGAAAAGATATCACATCGTTATGTAAGAAGCTACGTCACATTTCTATTGGCGCTGCTGAAGGGGCACCCTAAAGTAGTGGGCCACAAAAAATATAGTCACTTCCTATGAAAAAAAAAAAAAAAAAAAAAAATAGATTTGTTTAAAAGGAAATAGAGCACCAAAAAGTGGTGCTTTAGTTTACAATTAGACATATCACAGAGTGTTGAACCGATTACCGGTCAATGTTTAGTTTTACCTGGTGCCGGCGTCCATGTTTAGCATGAGCTCCCCGACTGCTAGCAAGCATCTGAATGTGTGGGGTTTAAATATCCCTCCCCATGGCCCCAGAATGCTGTGCGTGTCATCACACTGCACTGGAGCCAAGCGGACGCAAAGAAGAGGTTCCTGGTCCAAGGACTAATGACCTGGAACCGGAAACGACAGACAGGAAGTAAAACTACTTCCTGTGTGCCCAAAACAGCACTAAGACTCCCTTTGGAGACAGTGCTGAGCCAAGAAGAAAAACGTGGACAGTTGGAAAGATGGCTGTGGGATACGGTTATACCGGTATGCCAAGGACTATAAGGAGACCACAGGGCGGGCGCATACCGGGTTGGCAACCCCCAGGAAAGAAAAGCCCAAGGGGGATGTGTGTCCAACCTAGTATACACCCTTGGGCGTCCATACGGGGATCAAATGGCACTGAACTAGGGGGGGTAAAAACGAGGGAAAATAGAGCCTGGGGAGGGGTAAAAAAAAAAGGGAAAGAGGGGTTCCCCAAGGTTTGGGTGTGGTCATGATTGCACATTACAATGATTTGTCTACAACATTGCACCACTAATTTACATCCACATATGAAAAGCTGTATCAATATGCATATCATTGCAGCTGACTCAATATATGTTAGTATCCCTTTTCTAAAAGATGTATTGTTTCTAATAGAGGCAATTCTGGCCTAGACAACTAATCCAGAATTAGTCGCGAGAGGAATAGTAAACGTCTGGTGATCCCATGATATTCAAACGCAGTAAATGTTGACAAAACAAGGGAAGGGAAGACATTCAATGGGGCACATGCTCCCAAGGAGACAGAAGTAACCAGATCACAAAAGGGGGGATATTTATAGAAAAGGCTTATAGCTAATCCCCTCATTGAGGCCGGGGGACCGAGTAGCCTGTAAACAATAGATCCATCTCGTCTCCAATTGGAGAAGTTTATTATCTATATCACCTCCTCGTTCATGTTCTGGTATGTGTTCAAGGCTGAAAAAGCCGATAACTTTTAAATCGAAATTGTGGTATAGCCCCACATGGCGGCTAATAGGTGTTTCCAACCTATGTTTGGAGATAAGGGACACATGGTCCCTGATTCTACAAAAAAGTGTGCGCTTAGTTTTTCCCACGTAAAATGCCCCGCAATGACATTTCATTAGGTATACTGAACCAACCGATTGACAGTTTGTTCTATGTTTGGGGGTCCAGATGTTATTGTTGGGAAGGGTAACATTGTTCCCTTCTAAAATGAAGGGACAATAGTTGCATCTGCCACAGGGGTAGGTACCTGGTGATTTAGACTTGAGTACAGTCTGATTGCGATAGTGGCTACTCACTAGACTATCCCTCAAGGAGCGAGAGCGTTTGAAGGTGATCTCTGGATAGGGTCTAACGAATTTGGAAATTTTTTGATCAGCTGCCAATAGGTACCAGAACTTTTTATAGATATGTCGCACCTTTGCATGTTGTCTATTATATTTGGTAATCACTCTTGTTGATGTTGATACTTTATCTCGTCTGGGTTTGTATAGCAACAGTTGTCTATTCTCGTTTTTTACCCTGTTGAATGCTTTTTTCAGACATGTTTTACTATATCCTCTAGCTAGGAGGCGATCGCGTAGCAGGTTTGCCTCCTTTTGGAAGTCTGTATCCAATGTGCAATTGCGTTTCAGGCGCAAGAATTGACTGAAAGGGATACTTTTGATTAGTTTTTCAGGGTGTGAACTGCTGGCATGCAGTAAGCTGTTGCCTGCTGACGGTTTGCGATATAGTGTGGAACAGAGCATTCCTGTTTCATTTATAAAGATCTCTACATCTAAGAAAGTAATTTTTGACTGGTCGAACGTGTAAGTAAACTTAAGATTGTATGTGTTCACCTGTAGACCCACCAGGAACTCTAGTAGTAAAAGTAAATGTGCATAACTATTCACCCCCCCTAAAGTCAATACTTTGTAGAGCCACCTTTTGCGGCTATCACTGCTCCAAGTTGCTTTGGATAAGTCTCTGAGTTTGCCACATCTTACCACTGGGATTTTGCCCATTCCTCCTTGCAAAACTGCTCCAGCTCCTTCAAGTTGGATGGTTTGCGCTTGTGAACAGCAATCTTTAAGTCTGACTACAGATTTTCTATTGGATTGAGGTCTGGGCTTTGACTAGGCCATTCCAACATATTTACATGTTTCCCCTTAAACAACTCAAGTGTTGCTTTAGAAGTGTGTTTGGGGTCATTGTCCTGCTGGAAGGTGAACCTCCATCCTAGCCTCAAATCACACACAGAGTGGTACAGGTTTTGCTCAAGAATATCCCTGTATTTAGCACCATCCATCTTTCCCTCAACTCTGCCCAGTTTCCCAGTCTCGACTGCTGATGGTGTTCTTTGGGTGATGTGATGTGTTGGGTTTGCACCAGACATAGCGTTGTCTTTGGCCAAAAAGTAAAATTTTAGTCTCATCAGACCAGAGCACCTTCCTCCATACATTTTTGGAGTCTCCCACATGCCTTTTCGCAAACTCAAAACGTGCCATTTTGTGTTTTGCTGAAAGTAATGGCTTTCTTCTGGCCACTCTGCCATAAAGCCCAAATCTATGGAGCGTACGGCTTATTGTCGTCCTATGTACAGATACTCCAGTCTCTGCTGTGGAACTCTGCAGCTCCTCCAGGGTTACCCTAGGTCTCTGTGCTGCCTCTCTGATTAATGCTCTCCTTGCCTGGTCCATGAGTTTTGGTGTGCGGCCGTCTCTTGGCAGGTTTGCTGTTGTGCCATGTTCTTTCCATTTGGTTATGATAGATTTGATGGTGCTCCTAGGGATCATCAAAGATTTGGTTATTTTTTTTTATAACCTAACCCTGACTTTTACTTCTCAACAACATTGTTCCTTACTTGTTTGGAGAGTTCCTTCATGGCAGTGTTTGGTTAGTGGTGCCTCTTTCTTAGGTGTTGTAGCCTCTGGGGCTTTTCAAAAAGGTGTGTATATGTAATGACAGATCATGTGACACTTAGATTGCACACAGGTGGACATCATTTCACTAATTATGTGATTACTGGTAATTGGTTGCTCCAGAGCTTTTTATGGGCTTCATAACAAAGGGGGTGAATACATACGTACATACCAATTATCAGTTTTTTATATTTTTCTAATTTTCCTTCATCAACTTAGATTATTGTGTTCTGTATAATCACATATAATTCAGATTACAGCCTAAATTTAGTGTTTAATGTTTTTTTTAATGTAACAAAATAGGTAAAAAGCCAAGGGGGTGAATACTTTTGCAAGGCACTGTATCTGCTCTGTGCAGTGATTATGCACAGAGCAGGCCAGATCCTCCTCTTCTCGGGTCCCTCTTCGGCTCTTGGCCCCTCCCTCCTGTTGAGAACACCCACAGCATGCAGCTTGGTATGGGGGCACCTGAGCTGAGCCTCAGCTCTGTGTCCATTCAGACACATATAAAGCATTAAAGTGGTTGTTAACTCACTTTCACATGTTAATGTAATCTGTTTCCTAATAGAGTGCCCCCCTGTCTCTGTGTTTTTTTTATTTAAAAAAAATCCTCCTTTACCATATCTCACTCCTCTCCTCTCTGCCCGTCTGACAGAAGCAGCGGGCGGGGCCAAGGTTTCCCCGCTGACATCAGAGGGACGCGAGGAGGAGAGAAGTGAGCTATGGTAAAGGAGGATTCTTTTTAATAAAACACAGACGGGTGCACTCTAGTAGGAAACAAAACAGTTAGTGTTAAAATATATTGTATATTCCTGCAGCAGGAGGGGCATTTGGTGGCACTGTCACTAGGTGACACGGAGAGGGGGAAGGGGGGTGGGGGAAGAGAGAGGAGACAGACACAGGAGAGCAGGCTGCGGATGACGGAGGCATGTAAACAGACCACAATGTCAGGGCTCAGCAGCCATGATTATCGTGGTCTGTTTGCATGGGGGAGGGGAGAAACTGGCAGGATCAGCCAGGTTTTTTAGGTGTTACAGGGGTCCAAATTACACAGCACAAGCACTGTGCTGTATAACATGCTTTAAAGGAGCAGGATCCATTTTTTTTTTTTGGGGATTCACAAACGCTTTAAGATTAAAAAAACACCTGCCTTTAGAATCACTTTAACTTTTTATATGTTGAAGACCTGGTCTTTTCTGTTGACATAATATAAATTGACAGGGTATCAAAATCTTCAGATAGACCTCTGTTTATGCCCAGTTCTTATAAGGAAAGAAGCGATTTTAAAGTGAAAAAATTTTTTTTGACCCCCCCCCCAAGAGGTTTACTGACGGAGTGCAACAGCACTGAGGGCATTTAAAAAGAACACCAAACAGTTAATCACATGCAGTTGACAGGAGACTGACTTGGTTCCTAGAAGACTGGAAGATCATTATGAATCCATGGATTCACCAAGTAACCAAGACTGGTTACAGTCTGGAACATCGAGGCCCAGCCATCTCAAGTTTTTTTAAGTGATCCCAAGACAGTATACTCCTCTCCTGCACACTGCCATGGAGGAGGTGGTAAAATTGATGACCTCCAGGATGTTCTCATATCAGTGCCTTTCATGGAGCAGTGCAGAGGCTTTTGTGCAACAATCTTTTTGGTTTGGGACTTTCAGCACTATTATAGATCTTAAACCTTTCAAGCGATTCTTGTAGTACAAGAAATTCAGCTATTCATATTGTTCAGAAGGGTTTGAAAGGTGCATATTTCCATGTACCAACACACCCAGCTTCACAGAAATATTTGGGAATGGCTGTTTCATCTGCAGTTTTAGACCCTCTCCTTTGGGGTTGCACTTGCCTCCAGATTTTTAATAAAATTGATGACAGAACTCCCAGCCCATCTAGGGGTAAATAGAGTTCTTATCGTATGGTACTTTGCTGATCTTTTCCTGGCATCCCATTCCAAAGGATGCCCGAATGACCAAGCCACTCAGATATGTAACCTACTTTCCACTTTGGGGTGGATTATTTACTGGGAAAAGTCTAATCTTTCATTATCTTCTTCCAATATGTCTTTTGCTAATCCTTTTGGATACGGAACAGAAAGTGTCCTTCATAACCTAGGATATGAGGACAGCATTAACTCCTAAAATTGCTGTGTTTAGCTAAAAACATATTCATTCTGTCAGGCTATGTCTATTCTTGGCTTTGTGATGCCCAGTATTCCTAGAGTAGCCTTGATGCAAGCGGACAAGCAGGCACCTTTTAGAGCCAGATTTTAAGCCTTTGAAACAGTACCTCCAGAATTGCTTGATACATCTTTCTCTTTCTTCCCAGGTCCAGGAATCCCCTGTCTGGTGGATATCCTGAGACACCTGAGGCACCTTTTAGAGCCAGATTTTAAGCCTTTGAAACAGTACCTCCAGAATTGCTTGATACATCTTTCTCTTTCTTCCCAGGTCCAGGAATCCCCTGTCTGGTGGATATCCTGAGACGACTTTGATAAAGAAGTGCGTTGTAAGTGAAAAACCCAGTCTCTATCTTGAAGGATTCAGACCTGAGAGGATGGGGAGCTTGAGTGCAATAGTATGTGTTTCAGGGAACCTATTCATGGAAGCTAGCAAAGAGATCCTCCAGTGTAAGCTTTTAAGAATGGACAGGGAAGTATAAGGACCGTCCTTTGTTGTGGAATTTAAGCCAAAAGGATTCTTCCTGGGTAGACAGACATATTCTCTTTAAAGGCAATTCTGGCTGATTCACTCAGCTGCAGGGACTTTGATCAAGCTTACTGGTGTCTAAATTGAAAGCAGTTTCAGCAGCTTATAGATTCATGGAGTTCTCCTCAAATTTGATCTTTGTGCCACAAGGGGAAATTCCCATCTACCAAGGTTCTTTTCCTTAAAATAGAGGGACCTCCCAGATGGGTTAGATGCCCTCAGTCAGAGGTGAGACTTTGTTCTACCTTCTGTGTTTCCCCCATCCATTCTACTAAAGAAAATATGGAAGGAGACAAAGACATCAGCCTTTCTCCTTGCTGGCACTGGAGAGTGTAGCAGGTAAGTAGCAGGCTAGAACAGGCAGGCACTGGCTGGTAGGAGGCAGGTGACGAGCAGGTGCTGGCTAGTCAGTGTAATGGAAATTTGTACATTCTGTAAATAATTGTATTCTATTTTGTATGTATTGCACACTGCCCTCACTGTGCACACAACACTAATAATGTTTTCAGCACGTTTACATTCTTTTGAGTCCTGATTTAGAATTAGCCTGCCTATGTAACGCCCCTTGTTACCATAAATGTACAATTGTAATATTAAAGTGATACCTACGTAATCATGTGTAAAAAACCTTCAATTGCGTCATAATAAAGCAGAACAGTTATTTGGAAAGATGCTGAGCGTATCTTTTGTGTCAGTTCCCTACTGCAGTAGTTATTATTAATTTGGAACCACTAATCAATATGAGGATAGGAGTTGCCTATCATCAATTTAACCAAGTCAGCATGGCGAGCTTTGCCTTAGGAGGGGTTTCCAGGTGACCCTGAGTATCCGAAACGAGGAGCTTGAGATGATCCGGGAATTTCTGATAATCAGCCGGCTGAGGTAAGCCTTTTGCTTACATTTGAGTTATAAGACTTCCTTGATCGGTAAGGCATTTTCAGGACAAAGGGTACCTATTTTACTCCCCTTAATCGAACTGTATTGATTGGTGGTTATATGTTATGTTGTCACTGTCTATTGTCCATCGGAGTGTTATAGATAAGAAAGGGAAGAATAGTGCTGTTCACAGGTATATGTAGTGCATCTGCTAGATAAAGTAGTTTAGAGGCAAGAGGGTATAGGCACATGTAGAGAAGACTGGCCAGTCATTATGGGCATTGAATTAAGTAAGGGAATGAAGGGTAAGAGACCCTCAAAAATGCCCAGCACAAGAGGAGAGCTAAATATGAACCGAAGGTGCGGTTCCGCCTATACTGAGCCCCTAGATTAATGGTTAAAGTGGACAGGGATCCACAATGGGTAACTGGGTTACCAAGGTCCACAGGGACTAAGAATCATGCAGAGTAAACAGCTAGAGAAACAGCTATCTATGTGAGCAGGATGGATCAAGGGTGACATTAACACTAGACAGAAAGGGACATTTTCATGTTAAGTTGTGGGATGAATTTGGGGTCAGGCACTACAACTAGTAAAATCAGAAACAGAGAAATGAGAATTCAAACAGAATACTTTATATGTTGTCAAAGAGGGAAGATGGGATGAGCACTCTGGCTGCCCGTCTGATCATAGAAGCTAGATATAAAGATATCTGAACAAAATAAGGAAAGCAGAATTTAGGCAGGGAAATATTAATGAGAGTTAAAAGAACGTGAGAGAATGATATGCATGTGTTGTGTACAAATGGGAAAAATGTAAGCGATTTTAGAGAGATATTGGTGTATGTGTGTGCGAATGCTGGGACCTTTAGTTCTATTGCTTGTGTGTGTCATGTACGCAGATGTGATCCCCTCCTTTGTGCTCTCCTTAAAAGAATGTGGCTGAGATGAGAGGTCAGTGATAAGCTGGAAGGACACCATGCCAATTCCAGTTTTTTAGACAAAACATTTATAACAAAATGTGCCGGGTTAACAAATCTTATGGTAAACAATGTGATCACAATTATTTTTTTAATCTGTTTTCCAGACATGGTAAAATGAAGGTTACATTTAACCGTGTATTACACAAATTGAATATCCTTTCAGTGCATTTAAAAAAGGGAAATTGAGTAATAATGAGTATTAATTTCTAATATGAGTTTAACAATTTTATTAATAATATAGATATGTTGAAACTGGTTTAGACAACCTTTGGTTGGAAATGAAATCCAGGTTATTGGGGAAATTTGTAAAAATGGGATTAGTTTAGATTAAGATAACAATTTTGTAATTTTACATTTATTCAATAAGCCCTTATTGAGAGAAAAAAAAGATTAAGATGAGGTTGTTACTTGGAATACAGCTGCCATAATATTTAACAAAGCCAAGATGGATGGGATACATAAAGTTTTTCTACAAAAATCAAATTTTAAGGTTCTTGATAATAACTTGATGTGCGGTCCATGATGTGAGAGTAATAATAAATAAAATTTAAATATAACAGACCCGTCACATCAAGTCCACACACCCTGTTAGGATAGATGCCACCTGCAGCCAATTGTTTTATAGTTTTTGATGCTTTCTGGTCCATCATACAGATTGATCCTTTTTGTTTTTATTTATTTTTATTTTTGAAATCCAAAGCAGAATGTGTGGATTGTGAAATGATGTGCCCCTTTTCCTTGTAAGTGCAGTGGTATAAGCAGAAGAATATTTTGGATTTATGGGCATCTCTGCATGACCGTAGGGTATTGTTATAATTTATTATAATATTGCCAGGAAAAAGTTGTCTTTTGAAACATGAAACTGGAGTTCTTATACAAACAGCACGATAGAAAACAAGCCATTGTAATATATTTATGCAAGCTGGACCCAGTGATGAAGGGTTCATCCCGATATATCAGAGATGCAGCTTTTATGCAAAGGTGCTATTAGACAAAGTTAGATATTGTTTTGGTCAAACATTTAATTTTTAATGGTCCGGCATTCTGTGCAGCAAATATACAGCTAACTAAATGTTTGTCTAATGAAAGGTTTAAAATATGAGTTTGTTTATGTACAAATCTAACAATGAAAAATGTGTACATTTGAATCCAGCCACCTTATTGCCTCTATTGGAGGAGTCTGGAGACAAAGGAAGACACATGTGTTAAAGCCCAGTGCTGTGCTGTGCTGTGCTGTGAGCCCAGTGCGGAACACACACTCCCTGAAGACCCATATATTACATTTTTTGTTGATTTGAGTATGCAGTTTATCACCCAGAAGGATACTCTGTATTCAAAGTCATTAGATCCTTTTTCCCCAGCTCAAGAAGCAGAGCTCCATGTTTTAGCAAAGCCCGTGAGCTATAAAAAGAATGTATATTTATATAGATAGTTGAGATATAGAGAGATTTTGGTTCCATTTGAAGGGCAGGTAAACCAATAAAGCATGCCAAGTTCATTTGATTGGCTGTTTTCAGCCTTCCAGGTTCTTGCTGAGGTAGCCATATTAACTTTCACACATGGAAGCAGACCAGGTGACTAAGGATGCTGCATTTACAGCCCGGACACTTCATGGGTCTGTGCAACTCACAGATTCCACCCTAGTTCTGGCCCAGTATAGCTGGGATTATTAATTCAACTTTAAGTACCCCAGAACGAGAAGAACAAGTGGTCCACAGGGGGCAGCTTCTTATGAAACAGGACTTTGGAAAAGGTGATCATTTATGTCTGCCAGCCAATCTTTTCCCTCCAGCTTGACACATGGACCGTGTCATCAGTCACAAGCAGTTATGGCTGCCTTAGTAAATGAGCATGGGCTAGAGCCAGGGTTCTCCACAGTTGTTTTTATAACATACCACTTCCTGTTTTACCTGTTACCAAAGGTGTTACCAAAAGCTGAACATCCCTTCCAGAGATTACAAAAAGATATATCCAGATGCCCAAGTTAGGATCGTACAAGTATGCATTTTGTCTGTATGGACATGGTTTTTGGATGCCCAGTGGCAAATGCTACTGCAAGGGCCACAGTAAAAAGTGTTATCAGATGTAGTTTGTAAATATAGAGTGCAGAAAGTACAGAGAGTAACAGAGGAAATCATTTTCATAGGAGAGTCCTTACTAGAAGTTTGAGGTTTTATTTTTACACCCCCTACTGTCTACAATGTAGCAGACAAAGTAGAGTAAGAAACTAGAAAACTTTTGCCTGACTGTTTTCTTATATTTTATGAAGCCTCTAAGGGGGATCTTGGACTCTCTCCCTATGGGATTTGGTTTGGGAGTGTGTTACTCACTTGCTTATATTTTGTGTCAGCAGCTGAAGTCCTCCATTCGGATCTCACAGAGAAATGTTGCTGATCTTTTAAGGTTTTTGACAAACTCATTTATGTGTTTTCTCCCCAATTCCAGATCCGAAAAGTTTGGAAGGATCTAAAACTAAAGCCAGGTGACTTGTGGATTGTTAAGAGACATTTATATATAAGGAAATGTTTGGAGACTCAATACAGCATCTATTTCATGTACAGTTTTTGCAAAACTTGAAGGAAAAGTCACCTGGATCCACACCAGACACTGCAAAAATGACTAAATTAAAGAAATCTCTGTGTTTGATTTGTTTCCTTCTTGTGATCACAGTCTAGGGTACTTTTTGATTCAATTACTTTAATTGTAAGGGATATATATATTTGAAAAGTAGTTTAGCCATGTTGAAGTCATGTTTGTCTTTTGTACGTCTTCCATTTTATGAAGAATTGTCTATGTTTACATATGCTGATAAGTCAGCATGCCCACAATTCAGCTAGAAGGCCATTCTGACCACAGGAGTGTACAGCCAGTGCTCTGTAAATATGTCTTATCAATCATTTGTTTTTCACAATGAAAAGTCATTTTGTAATAAAAAAGTTGTTCAGCTATTATTTTCTCCACAATGGAGTTTTTTTGCCTCTTTGGCCAGGACTACCTCCACCTAAGTGTGTGGAGGTTCCAGGTTAACGGTGATAGCAGGTATGGTTAGTGATCAAAATATTGATCAAAAGAGGGGAGACTGTAATGGAAATTTGTATGTTCTGTAAATAATTGTGTTCCATTTTGTATGTATTGCACACAGCACTAATAATGTTTTCAGTACGTTTACATTCTTTCGAGTCCTGATTAGAATTAGCCTGCCTATGTAATGCCCCTTGTTACCATAAACATACAATTGTAATATTAATGTGATACCTACGTAATCATGTGTATAAAAACCTTCAATTGCGTCATAATAAAACAGAACCGTTATTTGGAAAGATGCTGAGCGTATTTTTTGTGTCTGTTCCCTACTGCAGTAGTTATTATTAATTTGGAACCACTAATCAATATGAGGATAGGAGTTGCCTATCATCAATTTAACCAAGTCATCAGCTAGCAATGAGCAGGCACTGGCTGATAGGTGCTTGGAATGGATTGCTAGACATCATGTGGAGCAACACCAGAGTCAGAGACTGGTAATCGGATCAGGTCCAAGTACATAGAAAAGGGCATCATCAAGATGCAGGCCGAAGTCTGTATCAAGATCAGCAGCATATTGGCAACAGGAGCAGACAAAAGCAGAGGTCAGAAAGTAAGCAAAAGTTAGAGAAGTAAAGCCGCATACACACGAGCGGACTTTTCGGCAACAAAAGTCCGACGGCCATTCCGGCGGACTTTCGTCAGACTTTTGACGGACTTCCGACAGACTTTTGAACGAACGGACTTGCCTACACACGATCACACCAAAGTCCAACGGATTCATATGTGATGACGTACGACCGGACTAAAATAAGGAAGTTGATAGCCAGTAGCCAATAGCTGCCCTAGCGTGGGTTTTTGTCCGTTGGACTAGCATTCAGACAAGCGGATTTTTTGTCCGGACTCGATTTGAAGCATGTTTTAAATCTAAAGTCCGTCAGATTTTCGACTGGAAAAGTCAGCTGAAGGTCCGATGAAGCCCACACACGGTCGGATTGTCCGTTGGACCAGTCCGGTCGAGAAGTCCGCTCGTGTGTACGCTGCATAGGAGTTCAAGGGACAGCCGAACCAAGCTGGGTTGGTAACTGGTATCGGATACAGGTAACAGATCTCATAGGAAATGCTGTAGATGAGATAGCACTGAACCTGAGCACCTACTCAGTTTAAATAGCCCACCTGGGGCCAACATTTCTGAGAGATGCAAGTGTACAGGCCCCCGTTTGCACATTGGGATGCGTGTGAGCATGCGGCTGTACACCTTTTCCATGTGGACAAGAATGACTATGTCAGCCTGCATCTGTGCACAGAGATTTATCTTTAGGCAGCATCTTGCCTGCTGGCCTTCCTGACCGCCTTGATTTTAAGACCTCCCCTCTGACCGAAGGTTCCAACCTTGAAGCTCTCCTGGGTATCGGGAAGCTTGACAAATTTTACCTTTTTTAAACCTATATTTAGCCCTTCTCTAACTGCTGCCAATCAAGATGACTTTTATCCGTGCCATCTCCACAGCAAAGAGAGTGTGGGATATTCATGCCTTCTTTGTAAGTAGAACTTACTTCAACATATTTCAGGATAAAATTGTTCTGTCCTTGTATAGCATATGATTTCCATCACTCAAATCAGATTACTATTCCCTCCTTTCATCCTAATCCCCCTTATGAAGAAGAACATGAGGCCCTTCACAAGCTGGATGCAAGAGTCTTTGCCCAGGTACTAACAGTACCTTGGGGGAAAGATAAAAATATTGTCAGTTGCAGAAACAGAATAAGGGCAATAAGCCTTCTAAAATGACTATCGCCAGGTGGATCACCTGGACCATATGTTGTAATTACATAACCATCACTGACCTTCTCCTGTAAGGCTAAAGGCACATTCTACCAGATCAATCTATACCTCTTGGGTCAAGGCTGCTTCATCTACTGTGGATGGGATATGTAAAGCCGCTCTGTGGTCAAGTTTTCACACTTTTGTCTGGTACTACAGGCTAGACATGGATCTAGATCAGGAGGCCGTCTTTGGACAGACAATATTATCATCTTCTTCCCTACTGGGGGGGTATTTATTTGCTTTATCTTTCAGGTGTGCTGTCATGGGACTCTTGCTGGTAATTGCACAGCCTTATTCCCTATTTGTGTTTAATTGTCTTTCTGCTACTATTTTATGCACAAGGAAGGGGTTGTCCCTCCCAGGTTGGCAGTCTCTCGGGTGGGCTTGTCATGGCAACTACGTGGAAAGCGAATTACCAGTGAGAGTCATTTGTATTTTTACCTGACAATCTTTATTGTGTGTGGAAAGGAGAATGGCTGCATGGAGGAGCTCAGCTATGAGGAAAGATTAGCTGACACTGAATTTATTTTCTCATGAAAATAGGCGATTAAAGTGACGGTAAAGTCTAGGTTTTTTTTTCCCTAATAAAAATAATAAAGATGTTATACTTGCCTGCTCTGTTGCAGTGGCTTTGCACAGAGCAGCCTGGGTCCTCCTCTTCTTCTCGGGTCCCTCTTCTGTAATCCTGGCCCCACCCTCCTGTTCAGTGCCCCCACAGCAAGCAGCTTGCTACGGGGGGGCACCCAAGCCAAGTCGCAGCTCCGTGTGTCAATTCAGACACGGAGCCCCCCCCTCTCTCCTCTGATTGGCTAGCTGACTTTGATTGCCAGCAGCAGCAGCCAGTGGTATAGGGTTCTGTATATGTAGCTTTTCAATTCTATTGGTTGAATTAGATGTGTTTATTTCAACTTTTTAAACTCCTGTGGACTATACAACATCTCCTGCTTATGTTATGGTAATGAGCGGTTGGGGTGTTATATAGTCAGGAGAGAGCAGCCTAGGGTAGCAAGGCTGTTGCTCTATTGATACTGTAAATCAAGTCAGTTTTATTACCCTAGGATAGGGAGCATGTAACTGGCAGGATCGTCAGGTGAAAAATGAAGAAAAAAAAGTAATGCAGTTACCACATCAAGTCAAGGGAGCTGCAATATATTACAGTATATGTCAGTGTATTTCTTTAAATAACCACTTCAGCTCTTACGCCTGTACACCTATCGACCTGAGCAATTTTTACCTTTCTGCTATGGGCCTGTTTGGCAATAACTGTAATAGTAGTTACGTAGTTGGTAAGGTTGAAAAAAGACACAAGCCCATCAAGTCCAACCTCTGTGTGTGCGCCTTTATGTCAATATTACATACATTGTATATTCCTGTATGTTATGGTCGTTTAGGTGCCTATCTAATAGTTTTTTTTTTTTTTTTTTAATTATCTATGCTCCCTGCTGAAACCACTGCTTCTGGAAGAGAATTCCACATTCTTACCACTCTTACTGTAAAGAACCCTCTACGCAGTTTCCGGTTAAATCGCTTTTCTTATTTTAGTAATGGCCGCAAGTCTTTTTAAATGCCTTACCATGAGTTTAGGTGCTTTAGTCAACCTACCACTAATACCCCCAATGCTACCCACTGAAATACGTTCCACGCTGGCTATCTCTGTGTCTGGACCCTCCCCCTCGTCGCCTACTTTGCTAATCTTCCACTGCCTTTCTGGTGTGGCTCGAGGTACCAGTGGTATTTCTAAAAATACTACCTTGGAGGTCCTATTTCTCAATTTAGCTCCTAAATCCCTAAAATCTTTTTTTTAAGACACTCCATCTTTCTCTGACTTTCATTGGTGCGAAGGTGCACCATGACAGCTGGGTCTTCCCCACCCCCCCACCCCCCTAGTAATCTGTCCACCAGATCTGTGATGTGCCGAACCCTAGCGCCCAGGAGACAACATACAGTTTGGCGCTTCAGGTCCTCTGTCCTGAGAATTGAGTCCCCTACCACCAAAATCTTCCTTCCCCCCCCCCCCCCCACTCTCACTTGAGTACTTCTTCCCCTGGCAGCTAGGGGTGTCACTCTGTTCCAGCCATGCTGGTCCCTGATTGGTTTTACCAATGTCACCCAACGGGGCGTACTTATTGGGATGTTCCAGCTCAGGATAGACCTCCCCAACTCTTTCCCCCCTATCCTTCTCTGGTGCCTGCACCTCTTTATCTCCACCCGCCTCTGTGCTGGCCCCTGCCAGCACCTGCCGGGTACGTTCCCAACTCTCCTTAAGAGCCCTTTCACACCGGGCCGCCCATAGCGTCGGCGGTAAAACGCCGCTATTTATAGCGGCGTTTTACCGTCGGATTAGCGGCGCATTTCGGGCGCTAGCTGGCCGCTTTTACCCCCGCTAGCAGCCGAGAAAGGGTTAAAAACGCCCACAATGCGCCGCAATAGTGGCATTTTGCCGGCGGTATCCCAGCGCTGCCCCATTGATTTCAATGGGGAGCAGCGGTGGAGGAGCGGTAAACACACTGCTCCTTCACCGCTCCAAAGAAGCTGCTGGCAGGACTTTTTTTCCCGTCCTGCCAGCACAGCGCTCCGGTGTGAAAGCCCTTGGGCTTTCACACTGGAGACAATGCTGCAGCTGTTTGAGGGCGGATTGCAGGCGCTATTTTTTACGCTATAGCGCCTGCAAAAAAACGCCCTCGGTGTGAAAGGGGTCTTAGGATGGAGATTCTTTTCAGTGTTGACAGTTGCTTCCCTAGATTCAGAACCTGGGCTTCCAGGGAATCAACATGCTTACGTTTTGCACAGCAGAATTCGCCCTCGATCAGATGAACAAGGAGGCATACATGCCTCAAGATGTACATTGAGTCGCATCTCCATCCCTGCCTGTCATCGTACCTACTAATTTAATGGGGATTGGCAATTATGTTCTGTCCAATTAACTAACCGCTAGCTTCCTGACACTAATACTCAACACTACAATACACAGCTACTCGCATACACAGGTACTCACAACACTCACTGCACTCGCTGCCCTCGTGTACTCGCTGCCCTCGTGTAATCGCTGCCCTCGTGTACTCACTGCACTTGTGCACTCGGGTACTCGCTGCCCTCGTGTACTCGCTGCACTCATGCACTCGGATACTCGCTGCACTCGGGTACCCACTGCACTCGGATACTCGCTGCAATCGGGTACCCACTGCACTCGGATACTCGCTGCACTCGGGTACCCACTGCACTCGGATACTCGCTGCAATCGGGTACCCACTGCACTCGGATACTCGCTGCACTCGGGTACCCGCTGCACTCGGGTACCCACTGCACTCGGGTACTCGCTGCACTTGGTTACTCGTTAACTAATTACTAACAGAATAATATATATAGGGCAATTTCTAGGAAACGCAGGCTTTCATTTGGTGATATTAACTTGCAAAAATAATTTTTTAAGGAATCTATTGACAAAAAAAAAACAAAAAACAAAACTGAAAAAGCACACTTTTTTCACCAGTGTTGGCTTAAATAATTTTGTTACTATAAGTAAAAATATATACATTTTATTCTATAATTTGTTCTGTGTAAATTTGACACTAAAATGATGAATCGAGTTTAAGGCATTACAAAGCTACTTGCCAATGAAATAAATGTTTAATTTTTACGCTTTTTGTAGTGCAACATTAAAATGAACAAAGTAAAAAAATGTGAAATGTTTGAATAATAGGAATAAGAAAAAAATAGCGAATGGGAGAAGTTTTTTTGTTTTAGTTTGGCTATGTACAGATCAAAACAGTAAGGCTCTGATCACGCTTTCGCATATTGGAGCTGCAGGTAGAATCACAACAGACCGTGCAATATGCTTGCGGTGCAATTATTTCTTAATGGTACCCCCGATGCACTGCAATTTTGATGCAATTATGTAACAAAATGCGCGAAAATCACACCAAACCATGCAACGCCAAACGTGCCTGGCTCAGTGCCCCAATTTGGTACATGAACTTCTTTGGCTCGTTTTTGGAGTGGAGGGAGGCCCATTCAAAATGAATGGTGCCGCTCCAAAAATGGGTAAAAAAAACATGAAGCTGAAGCATCACTCAGGTGTGAACGGGGCTTTACTAGCAAGCGTATGCTTAGGTTTACAAACTTGACACTTGTGTTTCATGTCATTCTGGTAAAATGTGCCAGATGCCACTATTTTAATTACTTAAAGCCTAAATTCAACTAAAAAAATGGCAACGGGTTGACAGAAAGCATGCTGTTTAATAGCTGGAGCGCAGATTAGACATGAAGCTGAATGAATCAAAGGGGTGACTGACCCATACAGAGTAGTTTTAGGAGAAGACCATCTAAAGCAGGGGTCTCAAACTGGCGGCCCTCCAGCTGTTGTGGGACTACAAGTCCCATGAGGCATTGCAAGGCTGACAGTTACAAGCATGACTCCCACAAGCAGAGGCATCATGGGACTTGTAGTTCCGCAACAACTGGAGGGCTGCCAGTTTGAGACCCCTGATCTAAAAGGTATTAGCTACTGTTCTATTTTGTTTAGAAAACCTGATATGCCCTGTTTAATTGTAAACCTACATTATTGAAAAATTATTAAATAAAAATGATTGAAATTGTCAGAAAATAATAATTTTCTCTAAAAGCGGATCTAAACCCATTGATTTAACAGTTTCAAAAAAGTTACATACCCAGCACATGTCGGGAATATAACTTTCACTTTGGTTGTGCTCTCAACTAGAGCTGGCCCAAAAAAAAAACCTTGATTCACAATTCCAATCGAGTTTTTGATGGACACCGCGCTGGTCTTGAGGAGCTGCGGGCAGGAGTTTTTAGGCGAGGCCATGGCCTCGCCTAAAAACTCCTGCCCGCAGCTCCTCAGGACCGGCGCCGTGTCAGCGCTGATCCAGGTGAAAAAAAAAAACGATTTGCTGAAAATTTGAATCAATTTGACCTCTCAACTCGATTCAAGATTCAAATCGATTTTTTTCCCCAGCCCTACTCTCAACCAATCTTTGAAACCATCAAATGGCTGGTGTCATAAATAATCACATGTGCAGCACCATGGCAGTTAAAGATGGCAGCTTCCTTAAAGCGGAAGTAAACCTATCCATAAAACCGTTACCTTTCCGGCACGTGCCGGAAATGTAACACTCCCATTGGTTGAGTTCTCAACCAAACTGTCAAACCATCCAATGGCTGGTGTCATAACTGATCACATGTGCAGCATCATGGCAGTTCTAGATTAAACAGAGGCCAAGATGGTGGCTTCCTTGGCTTGTCAAACTTAAAAGCATTAAGGCTGGGTTCACACTTCTGCGATCAAACATCACATGTGATTTGCACCGCAGATCACATGCCATGTCTGTGCGATGCAAATTCAGCCATACAGATTGTATGGCTGAATTTGCATCGCATTCGGACCAAAATGGTGCAGGACCCTTTTATTTGTAAACGCTAGCCCACTCCCTCCCCTCCTCCTTCTCCATGCCCACTAAACACAATTGGGGGGGGGGGGGGGGGGGGGCAAAAATCCACCCACACCATGTTATTGCCAAAAAAAAAAATAAAGATTTAATTTCCAATATATTTTTGTATGACCATTTTTAAAACTGTTTTTTATATTATTTATTTTTACTCTGTATTCCAAAGGCTGTTTTTTTTTTTTCTTCTTTTTTCTTCTCTTTGGGTATTATTTTAATAAATAATAAAAAAAAAAAAACAAAACTGACATCCTTTTTTTCCCCACAAATAGAGCTTTTTCTTTTGGTGGTATTTGATCATCTCTGCGGTTTTTATTTTTTGCGCTGTAAACAAAAAAAAAAAGCGACAATTTTGAAAAAAAACACAATATTTTGTACTTTTTGCTATAATAAATATCCCCAATTTTTTATTTTTTTTTTTTTAAAAAAAAAACTAATTTTTTCTTAGTTTAGGCCGATATGTGTTCTTCTACATATTTTTGGTAATGAAAATCGCAATAAGCGTATATTGATTGGTTTGCACAAAAGTTATAGCATCTACAAAATAGGGGATGGATTTATGGCATTTTTATTATTTTTTTTTTTTTTTTTTTTTTTTACTAGTAATGGCAATGATCTGCGATTTTTATCGTGACTGCGACATGGCGGACACATCGGACACTTTTGACACATTTTTCAGTCCATTGACAATTATGCAGAGATCAGTGCTATAAAAATGCACTGATTACTGTATAAATGTCACTGGCAGGGAAGGGGTTAACACTAGGGGGCAATCAAGGGGTTACATTTGTTCCCTGATACTGTGTTCTAACTGTAGGGGAGGGGACTGACTATAGGAGATGAAAGATCGTGGTTCCTAGCTATTAGGAACTCATGATCTGCATCTCCTCTCCTCACAGAACAGGGATTTGTGTGTTTACACACACACACACACGTCCCTGTTCTGCCTCTCGTGCCCGCGATTGCTCGTGGCCGGCGGTCTTAACGACTGTCGGTCACGAGCATCGGCACCCCCGCAGTGCAGCTATCCTGCTTAAAGGAGCTGACGTACAACTACGACGACTCGCGGGATCATGCCGACCTGCCGCAGATGACGGCTGGTCGGCAAGTGGTTAACAATTCTTTTTGTATCATTTATTTTTTGCTACTTTATTTTTTACTTTTTTCACAATTAACTTGCCAATAGATGTCTATTTGATAACATTTTTCCATGACAGGATCTCTTTACTGAGACATTGGGGTCTATTGCCTTCCACTGAAGCTAACAGAGCACAGATTGTGATTCATTAGCTGCTTCCCTGGTCACAGCAGCTGGAGAAAGTGACAGCCGAACCCAGAAGTGACGCAATAAATGTTGCTTCAACGTTCATTTACGGGAGGGGAGCTCAGTGAATGGATATTTCGTAAACATGGGATGGGAATGCAATTTATGAATAATGATAAAGTTCTCATTGTCATCACCCCAGATTTAAACTTCGACCAAAGCAAACCAAAGAGATGTAGAGGGACTTTAAATATGCCTTTAATAACTAAATTCACACTAAATCAGGACATTAGAACATGGTTGTATATACCATACAGTACAGAGCCTGAAGATAGAGCTGATATAGAGCTTAGATTCAGTTGATCAGTAGTTTGATAGTGAGTTGGTCTACGCATTTAACGGGAGCCCCCGCTTCTTCAGGACTGCAGTATCATATGCTATGTATAGCTTTGACTAAAAATATATTACAAAGAAATATCATAGAAAGATGTTAAGAATGACAGTAGATCTGCACGATTAATCGTAAAAGAATCGAATTTGCGATTCAACCCCCCTCATGTTCTTAAAAGAGCATTTCCTCGATTCAGTGCAGAGCCGTTCTTTGCTCACTGCTGACAGCTGTAAAAAAAAAAATAAGATAAAGAGTAACTTAACATTTAGTTCTTTTAGATCTAAGGGATGATCTCCGGTCTGTAAATGAGGTCAGTTTAACCACTTAAAGACTAAACCTTTTTCTGACACTTGTTGCTTACAAGTTAAAATCAGTATTTTTTGCTAGAAAATTACTTAGAACCCCCAAACATTTATATAATTTTTTTTTTTTTTTTGCAGAGACCCTAGAGAATAAAATGGCGGTTGCAATATTTTATGTCACACTGTATTTGCGCAGCGGTCTTTCAAACACAATTTTTTCGGAAAAAAATACACTTTCATGAATTAAAAAAAAACTAAACAGTGAAGTTAGCCCAATTTTTTTGTATAATGTGAAAGATGATGTTACGTCACGAGAATCGTGATCTTTGTTCTAAGCAAAAAATTGTGATTCTCATTTTAGCCAGAATCTTGCAGCTCTAAATCACAGTAGACATATGTGTAGCATTTCACAATAACATACTAATAAAATGTTTAGCTCCAATGGAAAAAAAAAAAAAAAAAAGTTCTCAGTGAATGGATGTTTGCTGGTCTCCATCTGTTCCACCCGCTGACACTTGCCATGCCGATCCTGGGAAAGCAGAGCCCGGCATACATGGTGGGCCAGTTGGGCAGGGGGTTTGGTATCTTCAGCTGGCTGTGAAATTGAATCACTTTAACCTGAAGGCCCATCACCTGCTGTACTCCTCTCCTAGCTTTTATTTAAAATCCCTGTCTACCAGTGGTAGTTTCTAAATGGTACTGGTAGACAAGTGGTTAACATACCATTTGTAAAATATGTTTGAAGAGGATGAAAACATTTTATAGTAAACTTGTAAAAAAGATTGGGGATTAAAAGTGTACATTAAGTGTACATTATTAAAAAATGTATGTAGAGGTTACCAACACTGGAATCATTGTCAAAAATATATATATATATATAAACACATGCAGAAATATCTGGTCATATGAAAAAATGCCAACTTTTTCTGGAAACCAGAAGCTTGGTTGTGGACCCTTCTGGCTCCCATGCCTCTCTGTTGGTCCTTTTAATTTGTGTGTAACTTCAATGGAGGCTTGAAATTAGACAGTAGCCGGCTTAGCGTTTTTACAGGAAAAATAATTGTTTGCATTTAATATCAGATATCTGTTTTGTTTCTGGATCTACTAAATGGTTTGACATATAGTTTTACTAAAGGTAATCTCTGTTTATGCATTTTTTTATGGTATGATTGTTTAAAACATCAGCATCGTTTAGCGTGCGGGCAGCTGTCGGTTTTTTCCTGAAGTGAGCTGCAGTTAGGAGGCAATGTGATGCGCGTTTCAGTGCATCAAAACTATATCTGAAGTACACAATGTGACTGTTTAGTCATGTCTCTGCAGTGCAGTCGCATGAGCTCTGATCCAGTGCAATGCTGAAAAATGTAGCATCCTTTAATTTTTCCATACTATACTATCACACCAGAGTTGTGGCATGAACCAGGTATATAGAAAACCATTCCTTTCTTTGTGCCCTTGTGGTGATTAGAATTTATCTAGTGCGCAAAAATGCTAATCGCCGCACATAGTATGAATAATCCTTAAGTGTTATCGCTGATAAAGGTATTGATAAACATTTTTTGTACCCTTCAAGTGTGTAATTTAGTAATTTTGTCCTTGACCGTCTGAGACCTAACCTAATTAGGTTTCAAAAAAAGGTAAAACCGCCCATAGACATTAAAGTGATTGTAAATGCTACATTTTTTTAAACTACGTAACGAGCATATTATACTTATCTGCTCTGTGCAATGGTTTTGTATAGAGCAGCCTTGATCCCCCCTTTCTGCTGTCTCCTCCTCGCCGAGTGCCCCATAGCAAGCCGCTTACTATGGATGCACTTGCGCATGCTCCATTGACACACAAAGTGGGGCTTGGCCCCACCCCCTCCATCCTCACCGGCTGTGATTGACAGTAGCAGGAGCCAATTCCTCCCACTGCTGTATCATGAGGAGGGAGAGAGAGCGGATCAGGATCGGACTCAGGTAAGACTCTGGTAAGTATAAGGCAAGCTGCATGGAGAAGATTTTTTTATCTTACCACTTGACCTCTGGAAGGTTTTACCTCCTTCATGATCAGAGCATTTTTTTGCTATTCAGCACTGTGCTACTTTAACAAGCAATTGCGCGGTCATGCAACAAATGCATGCGCAAATGAAATGTTAGCATTTTTTTCACACAAATAGAGCTCTTCTTTTTATTGTTTGCAATATGAATGAAAAATTAAAAAAAATATATTTTCTACTTTCTGTTATAGAACATATCCAGTAAAACAAAAATCTAATTTCTTCATAAATTTAGGCCAAAATATATTTTGCTACATGTCCCAATAAGTGTATATTGGTTTCTATGAATGTATAGCATCTACACGGCCCTAAAATGGTTTACGCAGCAACTTACGCAGCTATGACACTAGCAATGACTTATAGTGGGATTGTGATCAGTGCTAATACTGTACACTGTCACTGTACTAATGATACTGGCTGGGAAGGTGTTAACATCTAGGGGCAATCAAAAGGTTAACTGTGTGCCTAACAAGTGCAATGTGTGTAACAATGTGCTGCTTTTACTTACTATCTGTCTGGTTTTTTTTTTTGTCTGTGCTTTGCAGGGAGAAGAAACAGCAAGATCGCTGTTCCTTGTACACAGAGTTCTGTGTGTTTGTAAACCTAGAACTCTGTGTGTGATTGGCCGATCAGATGAATTCAGCCAAAATCATTGACTGGAATCAGCTGCCAAACTCATGCTGTGTTTTAAACCCGTAAGAATGGCAGCGATGTACAGGTGCCTCACCTGGCCTGGAGCTGCTGCCTGCTCATTGTACTACTGTGGGCTGGAGGCAAGCGGTTAATTTAGAGAATGCGTTAAGTTAAAGATCCTCCTGCCTTTACAACCACTTTAAAGCAGAACTTCACACTCCCAATCAACACTATTTTGAATCCTTTGTTGCTAGCATTAGTATAAATAGATAGGAAAGTATATAATTTTTACCTTTAAACTTGTTTTTACATTTTACCTTGCTTTCTGGTTTCCAGGCCTAGACAAATGATGGTATACATCCCAAGAGTCTTCAGGAGGGGAGAATGGGAGAAGTGGTTTTCTCATCCAAGCACACCCTCCTGCCTGCATAACTGAGCTAAGGGCAGATTGATTCCAGTAAGTAAATGCTACAGGAATCATCTGCTCTTACTAAAGATGGCCATGGCTAGAAAAGCTAGGGGAGTGTTTTTCAAAGTGCTTTCTCATCAAAAAAATGTACGGAGACATGGATGGATCTGTGTGTTTGCTTTGAATATTAAAAAGAAATCCAGTGTAGTTCCGCTTTACCAAACAGTTCCCTGATGCAGCTCATTTCAGATGAGTTGGGGGTGACAATCTGATGCTTGTTGTGGTGCACACTGCCGCTAGCCCAAAACTGGAAACATTCATTGGGCAGTTTAGAAAATCTGTCCCGATTGCATTTGTTCGCCTCTAACAAAAACTACAGAATCTTCCTACACCTCTTCCTGCCCTCACCACTGCATAGACTGAATCCTGCCAACCTTACAAGCTTCATTTGGAAGGAAAAACACCAGTCAGTTTTGCATACCTAAACTAACGCCATATGGACTTTTGGCCAGAGAAATCACCTGGTAACTTTCACAGGCTTTCTAAACTTGGAATTGCTGATATGGCTACTTTTTTCCATTACAGTTTTGATGGACCTTTGTCAGTTTTAAAATGACCTTGTCACTATATTGAGCATGCCAAATTAATCCATACCTCTTAAAGAATATGTAAACCCAACATTTCATATTCCTGATATGTGCATGCTGTACCATGTACTTGTATGGAAAAGTATCCTGTTCACTTTTGTATTGCTTTCTTTTTCTAAAATTCCTGGTGTTCCTGCCAAGTCCCTCTGCTTTCCTATTAAAAACTGACCACACTAAAGCAGGAGCACACACTGTGTTCAGTTCTCTAGCTGTACTGGAAACACGGCCTGCTCTCCTCCAATGCTCAGATTGTCCTGACACCCCCCTGTCCCCCACACAGCCTTTTTACTGGGAAGATCAGTCCCAGCTTTTATGCAGCTGAGAATGGAATTTGTGATCACTTATTAAAAAGGAAAAAACTGTATTTATAATATTTTTTATGCACAGATGTTTTGCCTTTAAATTTCTATTTTAAACTTAATGGGTTTTTTTTACAAGGTGAGGGTTTACAATCACTTTAAAGTGGATGTAAACCCTCACATATACCCAGTGAAGTGAACAGCCTCAGATGATACACAGATAAAACAAATCCTCCTACATCAGTTTTACATGTATATCTGCTGCCTTAAGCTTTATATACTGTTTAGAAAGTGCACGTCCTGTTAGAATTTTCTCTTCCTGATTCTTGCCATACACTGTGAGACAGCTGATTGGAGGAAAGGCCACGTAGTCAGAGTCTTGCAGAGCTGTGCTGTGATTAGCCCAGCTCTCTGCTAATCTATTTATAGCACCCACCTGGACACTAAGGATGAGCTCCAGCGTGTTCGCACAGCCCACGCATAGAGCCCACCAGGAAGTCAGCGCTGCTAATCACAGACAGTGAGACATTTCCTGATCTCTGCAGCCGCATATCGGGACAATGTCTCACTGCCTGTGATTAGCGCAACGCAGTGGTGACTTTCTGGTGGGCTCTGCACGTGGGCTGTTTGAACACGCCGGAGCTCATCCTTACTGGACACAAAATTCAGGCTGGTTTTATCACAGTTGTTGGAGAACTTGTCAGAAGTTATCATGTTATCAGAACAAAGCAGGAGAAAGGCACAGGACTTGGGGCTTTAAAGAAAGATAAGAAAACACTGCAGATATGTGTCCAGCTCAAATTTCATGAATGGTGTTTACATCCACTCTAAGATAGACCATATATAGTTACCTCTTCTGCTGCTGCCTGTGATGCATTGATTCAGGGAAATATTTTGCTGAAGGCCTCTGGGAAACTCACAACTTCAGGAGTGTTGATCTCTTTATTCCCCTGCAACTCTGACTAGTTCATTTTGCTGAACTGCTCGTCTCCACTGTATCCTGTAAATAATGGAGGTCAGCAGGGGGGACTTGTGAGAGCTCCAGAGAAAATCAGATATCAACACTCCTAAAAAATTAATGTTTTTCCCATAGACTTAATTAGATGAATTTTCAGCATCGAATAATTGTGTGCACCACTAGAGAGTGAAATATCTACTTCAGCTCCAGTTACGTACCTGTACGCTGATGTAGTTTGCGTAGTTATACCGGGATCATGCCGGCAGCTGCAGTTTTTTAGAGCTGACGGTCGTCTCTCTTCTAATACAATCCAGCGGCTGGATTGCTTTTACAAGCATAAGAAGGGGATGTCCTCCAGGACCTCCTATCCCACCGTAAGTCCCGACCGACCAAAAATCAAATGCATTCGATCACACTGATCTTGGTATGATTGCATGGTTTTAAGGGCAAAGGAGGGATCTTGGGGTCTTATAAAGACTGCCTGTCACATGGCTATTGCTGTTACAAGAGATGTTTACATTCCATGTGACAGCAATAAAAGTGATCCAAAAAAAAATATTTTAAAGCGATAGTGTAAAAATTTTAAAAAAATTAATTTAGAAAAAATTGCCCCCTGTGCTCGTGCCCAAAGGCGAACACACACAAACAGCGATTGTCCCACATGTGAGGTATCACCGCGAATGTCAGATCATGGGCAGTAATTCTAGCACCAGACCTTCTGTGTAAATCTAAAGTGGTAACCTGTAAAGGTGTTTAAAGCGTCGCCTATGGATAGTAAAATTTATAACCTTTGTCGCTGTTGCACAGGTGTACGCAATTTTAAAGCCTGACATGTTTGATATCTATTTACTTGTCGTAACATCATGTTTCATATTTTACAAACAAATTGGGTTATGTATTGTTTCTTTGCATTAAAATTCAAATAGGGTATTTTTCCCCACAAAATTGTGTTTGAAAAACTGCTGCCCAAATATTGTGTGACATAAAAAATTGCAAAACCCACCAATTTATACGCTAGACCCTCTGCTTTAAAAAAAAATAATATTTGAGGGTTCTAACAAATTTTCTAGCAAAAAATACTGTTTGTTACATGCAAACAAAAGTACCAGAAAGGACTTGGTCTTCAAGTGGATAGACAATGTCTTTTACAAGTGTGGGTTGATTTGGCATATTTAAAATGGCAACAGGGACCCTATAAAGTGTATTTATTGCCTATTTTCAAAATCATATATTCATTTCCACATTGAATTTTCATTATTTCTTGCCTACTCCTATAAGTGAGAATGATCTTGAAGCTTTTATATTGTAAAGTCTCGTTTTTTTCATAAAAATAACAAACATGTTATACTTACCTGCTCTGTGCAGTGCTTTTGCATAGAGCAGCGCAGATACTCCTTTTCTCAGGTCCCTCTTTGGCTCTCCTGACCTCTCCCTCCTGACAAGTGCCCCCACTGCAAGCCGCTTACTATGGGGGTACCCAAGCCGAGTCACAGCTCCCTGTGTCCATTTAGACATAGTGCCCCAGATAGACCACGCCGCCTCTCTCTCCTCATTGGCTTACTGACTTTGACTGCACCAGGTGCCAATGGCACTCTACTGCTGTCTCATACAATGAGGGGGAGAGTCCTGGGCAGCCGAGTCTCCCGTGCAACATCGCTGCATAGAGATGGGCACAGGTAAGTATTAAAGAAGGCTGGGGTGGCTGCTGCACACAGAAGACTTTTTATCTTGATGCATAGAATGCAATAAGAGAAAAAACCTTCTGCCTTTACAATCACTTTAAAGTGTTACTAAGCCCACAACAGTAAAATCAGTCTGTATATGCAGAAAGCCTGCTTTTTATACTCACTGTGGAACCTAAGAGGTTAATCCTGCGGATTGTGTAAAAAAGCTGTTTTATCCTGATCACCACAGGGCCTATCAACACTGCCCAGACAGAGGGTCAGGGGTCCTGCAGTCTTATAGGACAATCAGAGTAGAATAAAAACCTCCTCCTACAAGCTTTAACCAGACACTGATAGAAGTCACAAGACTGCTTTATACTGCTGATGAGAAAAGGTATTTAGCAGTTTATGTTTATTTAGATTTTATTTTCTGAATACAGGACGTAGTGGTATTGGCCATGAAGAAATGACGAAAAGAAAAGCGGAGGAAAATCTGGAAAGCTACAGGAGGAAGGTTTTTATGAGGAAACAAGCAGAAGAACAAGCAGCTGATGATTTCAGGTAGGAGAACATACTTTGTGCTTGTGAAGATTTTTGCATGCTTGAGTACCATATGCTTCTTAGAAAGACTGAAACCATTTATGCCCCTTATAAATTTTCCACATTTTCTCATGTTACATCCAAAAACGTAAATGTATTTTATGTGGTAGACCAACACAAAGTGGCACATAATTGTGAAGTGGAAGGAAAATGATAAATGGTTTTTAAAATTTTATACAAATAAATATCTGAAAAGTGTGGCATGCATTTGTATTAAAGCCCCCCTGAGTCAATACTTTGTAGAACCAACTTTCGCTGCAATTACTGCTGCAAGTCTTTTTGAGGATGTCTTTACCAGTTTTGCACATCTAGAGTTAAATTTTTGGCCATTCTTCTTTGCAAAATAGCTCAAGCTCTGTCAGATTGGATGGAGAGCATCTGTAAACAGCAGTTTTGAAGTCTTGCCACAGATTCTCAATTGGATTTAAGTCTGGCCTTTGACTGGGCCATTCTAACACATGAATATACTTTAATCTAAACCATTCCATTGTAGCTCTGGCTGTATCTTTAGGGTTGTTGTCCTGCTGGAAGGTGAACCTCCGCACCTGTCTCAAGTCTTTTGCAGACTGTAACAGGTTTTCATCTAAGATTGCCCTGTATTTGGCTCCATCCATCTTCTCATCAACTCTGACCAGCTTCCCTGTCCCTGCTGAAGAAAAGGATTCCCACAACTTGATGCTGCCACCACCATGTTTTACGGTGGGGATGGTGTGTTCTGGGTGATGTACAGTGTTAGTTTTCCGCCAGACATAGCGTTTTGCTTTTAGGCTAAAAAGTTACATTTTGGTCTCATCTGACCACAGCACCTTCTTCCACATGTTTGCTGTGTCCCCCACACGACTTCTCACAAAGTGCAATCGTGACTTCTTATGGCTTTCTTTCAACAATAGCTTTCTTTTTGCTACTTCCGTAAAGGCCAGATTTGTGGAGTGCACGACTAATAGTTGTCCTGTGGACAGATTCTCCCACCTGAGCTGTGGATCTCTGCAGCTCCTCCAGAGTTACCGTGGGCCTCTTGGCTGCTTCCCTGATTAACGCTCTCCTTGCCCAGCCTGCCAGTTTAAGTGGATGGCCATGTCTTGGTAGGTTTGCAGTTGTGCCATACTCTTTCTATTTTCGGATTATGGATTGAACAGCGCCCTGTGAGATGTTCAAAGCTTGGGATATTTTTTTTATAACCTAACTCTGCTTTAAACTTCTCCCACTTTATCCCTGGCCTGTCTGTTGTGATCCTTGGCCTTCATGATGCTGTTTGTTCAATAAGGTTGGAGTTTGGGGGCCCATAGGAAGGAGGAGAACATCTGGTTCAGTCCCGCGAAATAGGACTTTGGTATCCACTGTGGGACTTGTTGGGAATAATTTTCATTTTTATTATGTTGATCCATCCCAGTAGAGACAAGGGCAGACTCTCCCATGCCTTCAGCTTCATCTTTAGCTCATGGAGAACCGGAAGCAGATATAGGGAAAGAAATATGAGGCCTGACAGGGAATGACGACCCCTAAATCATTAAAGGTATCCACCCAATGCAAGGGAATATTTGGAGAGGCCGTGGCTCTAGCTGCAGGATCTATCGTGAATAATAGTGACTTTGCCCAGTTTACCCTGAGTCTAGTAATGGTGGAGAAAGAATTTAAGACCTGCAGGGCACCCCGCAGTGACGGACCTGTGTCATTAAGAAACAGAAGCAGGTCGTCGGCATATAGGGCAACCCTCACCTCCAACCAGTCAATGTGTAGACCCTTAACATGAACTCAATTGGCCCAGTGTTGTATGGTTCTACAAGTGGTGGCTTGCTTACTCATATTGCACTAGCATGACCTTGGGCCACAGCGGAGACCTCCAGACCTCAGGCCACAAGCTGTTGGCACTACCTGTCGGTTCCTCTCTGCTGCATGGGCCAGAACTGCAACCTGCACCTCTATGTACTGTAGCCAGGCCAGGTAGGCAGCCAGCAACTTGTTGGCTTCTGGATGGTTGGCTTTAGATTGTTGCTGCTAGATGAAGTGAAGAGCTGCTATTGAGCTTTTTGCTCAGGGGCAGTAGCTTGTAGTAACTTTTATGCCGCGTACACACAATCGCACATTCTGACAACAAAATCCTGGATTTATTTCCGACGGATGTTGACTCAAACTTGTCTTGCATACATACGGTCACAAAAATGTTGTTGGAAATTCCGAACGCCAAGAACGTGTTGGCGTACAACACATACGACGAGCCGAGAAAAATTACGTTCAATAGGCAGTGCGGCTCTTCTGCTTGATTCCGAGCATGTGTGGAATTTTGTGCGTCGGAATTTCCGACAACGGATTTTGTTGTCGGAAAATTTGAGATCGACATCTCATATTTTGTTTGTTGGAAATTCCGACCGTGTGTACGTGGCATTATAGTGTCCTCTATACTGTAGTCAGCAATTTCCATTACTCACAAAAACAGCATACAGTCACTTTAAGTGGTTTTGCACAAAGGATTCACACTTTGGTGAAAATGCAGTCTGCTGTCAACCAGATCACGGTACTGAGTTTCTCCACCGACCAAAACACCACAGGTTTACAGAACCCACATTTGGTGCAATGTCCCTTTAACTCCGCAGGCTGACAAGTGCTACCACATTCAGTACTGTGTCTTGCAATCCCACGTTTAGCATAATTGTAGCTTGATTTAAGTGGGGGCCATTTGTCCTAAGACAAAGGAAGATCCACTTTTTTTTCATTTGCATTCCTCCACCAATTGTAGGGATCAGCATTAAGTGAAGCATTTGAGAGCAGCTAGTCCATACATCAGGCTGCATTTCAGAGCTTCTTGCCTACTTTATTTTTCTCTGAGGAGAAAAAAAAAAATCACTTTTGCAGTGGATATTAGAATTTAATTCCGTAACACAAATCTTTAGCCTGCTGAATGTTCACTGGTGTGTTGGGTCACCTCCCAGTTTTAGCCTGTTCCTAGCGAGACAGAAGTCTATCACTACTGCACCTACGAACATTCATTATTGTATAATTATTTAATAAAATAGTCTATTTCATATAAATATTTAATGAAGGCCTCCCATGTAAAAATGATTCTGGGTTTCTGAATAAACAGGCAGTCTGTCTCATCGAATTTATATACAGCTCTTTCTGTTTCAATATTTTTTATTGAGAGTTTTCACAGAGTAGAAAAATAACAATGAAGATATCTGAGTAATATACAGTCTCCACAATCCGAAGTGTTCGTATATCCATAAAAGAAATAGTGTGCATGAACAATCAAAGAAAAGCAGAGGGCATATAGCCCCAAGCTCCATGTTAACTAAAGAGTATTCCCTCGAAAGCGCCGTTCCCAGGCATATCCGAGGCACTTTGTTGCATACATAGGAGGTATGCATAACCATTATCAACTCAACAACGATATCTTGCAGAGAAACTAGAAGTATCTAATTAACTCGTTATGGCATAATATTTGCATCAAGACCAATATAAGTCAATGGAGTTCGGGATTCGCCCTCCATATATGGAAGAGAAGGCTCCCTCCTCCAAGGGGAGGGGACACTCTATTTTCCGTTACTGGAGTTGCGTATGCAGAACATTTTAAGCATACTATTCATAAGAGAGAAAGAAAAACTAGAAGGAGAAGGGCAAGAAAGAAATGGAGATGGGGGAAGGGGAAGAGGAAGACCCCTACGCTCTGGCGTGTGTTACTCCGAGGCATACTAATCGGGTATAGTCCAGGGATCATTAGTCAAGTATCTGATACACGGGCCCCAGACTTTTTCAAACACCTTCATCTTGCCATTTAAAACTGCTGAGAGCCTTTCATTGACCATGAGCCATGAAAGCTTGTGCTTAAGCTGGTCAAATGGAATGGCAGTTGACCTCCAGTTTCTAGCTATGGTGATTCTAGCTGATACAAATATGAAAGCGAGTCATCTCTGGTTTTTTGAGGCTTCATCAACTTTGCTGCCTAACAGGGCATGTTTAGGAGATTTGGTTAGATTAATTTGAGTGAGGGTAAAAATTAAATTGTAAACTCTAATCCAAAATCACCTCAACTTGGGACATTGCCACCATATATGGTATGCTGTTCCTTCCTGTCCGCTGCCTCAAACACTTCAGAAAAGCTCTCGGGACATAGGTAGCCAATCTGGCTGTCAACATGTACCATCTCAAGAAAACCTTATAATTTGCTTCAATAATAGAAGTATTTGAGTGACCTCAATGCTGTCTGTACAATCGAGTGCCACTCAAGGCTTGCCCCATTTGACCATGTAATCCTGTTTGGCTGAGGTATGCAATAAAATAGTACACAGTTCAGATATATGACCCCAAACCTTATCATATTTATGACCTAGATATTCCATGGGCAACATAGTCACAAGATCACAATTGCGAGATAAAGTGTGTAAATAGTGCTTCAATAGAATGTATCGGAAGTGTTCTGAAGCTGGATACTTAGCAATTAGGACCTGCTTGGTTAACATGCCCTTGTGATAGCAAAGATCTGCTATGCGCATAAAGCTTTTATTAGTCCACCATTCAAATGCGTGGGGGGGGAGTCTCTGTTTCACAGCAAAGAGGCCAATGGACAATGGGGAGACCTAAATTTGTGGGTTTTAAAAAGTTTGTCCCATATACTAAACGAGAGAGAGGGGCACAAAATTAGTGGCCAATCCCGAGTTGGTAACACATGGTGTGAGAAATCGGCCTGAATGGGCTAGAGCAGGGGTCCCCAACCGCCGAGCCACAGCCCACTTCTGGGCCGCAGGTGCGGCAGGCGGCATGAGAGAGCAAGGCAGGCGGGCAGATGAGAGCCGGGTAGATCAGAGAAGCAGGCTGGCGAGCAGAGATGCCATCATCTCTCTCTGACCGCACCGCATCACCGCTCTTCTGTCCTAACAGCGCGGGCCTCTTCAGTGTCGGAGGTGCGGCAGGGAGTAGAGAGAGGACATTATCTCTCACCACCCGCACTGCATCTCACGCTCTCTGTGGCAGACAGCACTCTGGTGGCAGGCAGGTGACATTCCTCATCTTGTGGCGGGCAGCGTGTCAGGATACATTCCTCATCTGGTGGCAGGTGACGTGGCAATCCGCATCTGGTGGCAGGCGACATCACAAGTGACCCACTCAGGGCTCCCACTGATTCTGCATTATGGTGAGTTGAACTATTTCATTTTATATTACAATGTAATAATAGAAACAACGCTCTTCAATCATCCTGACACCATATCAAGCATGGTGTCGGGATGATTGACTCGCCAACACCAGCCACTGCCCCAGAAAAATCGCATACCTCCGTGTGCAGTGAATTCCATGTCCTTGCCGCTCTTACAGTAAAGAACCCTCTACGTAGTTTAAGGTTAATCCTCTTCTTCTAATTTTAAAGAGTGGCCATGTGTCTTGTTAAACTTTTTTCCGTGAAAAGGTTTTATCCCTATTGTGGGGTCTACAGTACGGTATTTGTAAATTGAAATCATATCCCCTCTCAAGCGTCTCTTCTCCAGAGAGAATAAGTTCAGTGCTCGCAACCTTTCCTCATAACTAATATCCTCCAGACCGTTTATTAGCTTTGTTGCCCTTCTTTGTACTCGTACTCTAGTTGCGGCTGGACCAGAGTCTTGTAGAGCAGGAGAATAATTTTTTTTAGGGGAGTTGATCCCCTTTTTAATGCATGCCATATATTCTGTTTGCTTTGTTAGCAGCAGCTTGGATGGCAACTCGCCTCCTCATAGAAGGTTAAAAGATTGGTTTGGCAAGAACGATTCTTCATGAATCCATGCTGATTACTGCTAATGATACTGTTCTCATTACTAAAATCTTGTATATAGTCCCTTATCATCCCCTCCAAGAGCTTGCATACTATTGATGTTAGGCTAACTGGTCTGTAATTCCCAGGGATGTATTTTTGGTACTTTTTCAATATTGGTGCTACTTTGGCTTTTCTCCAATCAGCTGGTACCATTCCAGTCAGTAGGCTGTCAGTAAAAATTAGGAACAATGGTCTGGCAATTACTTGACTGAGTTCCCTAAGTACGCTCGGGTGCAAGCGATCTGGTCCCGATGATTTATTAATGTTAAGTTTCCCAAGTCTAATTTTAATTCTGTCCTTTAACCATGGAGGTTCTTCCTGTGATGCGTCATGAGGATAAACACTGCAGTTTTGGTTACTGAAGCCCCCCTCCATTCCCTCGTGAAGACTGAGGAGAAGAATAAATTCAATACCTTTGCCATCTCCCCATTCTTTGTAACCAGATGTCCTTCCTCATTCTTTGTAACCAGATGTCCTTCCTCATTCTTTATGGGGCCAATATGGTCTGTCCTCCTTTTTTACTATTTACATACTTAAAGATTTTCTTGGGATTATTTTTTTGCTTTCCCCTGCAATGTGTCTTTTGTGTTCTATCTTAGCCGCCCTAATTGCACCCTTTCATTTCTTGTTGCATTCTTTATAAAGTCTGAATGCTGATGATGATCTCTCAACCTTGTATTTTTTCAAGGCCTTCTCCTTTGCTTTTATGTGCATTTTCTTTATCGTACATCACGGGACACAGAGCCATAGTAGTAACTATATGGGTTATATAGGCCATTAGGTGATGGACACTAGCACACCTTAGACAGGAAGTTTACTCCCTATGTAACCCCTCCCCTTACCGGGAGTACCTCAGTTTTGTCGCCGGTGTCTTAAGTGTTGGTCACAAGTAAAGATGTGCTCTGCTGAGCTCCGCTGGAGTAATCTTTGCTGGGGCAAGCCATGCAGCCGAATCCATTCAAAGTGTCTTTTTAGGCCAAATTGAATGGTACCCGGGCCTTGTGTCGGAAAAAACGAGGTTTAGCCTGTACCGCTTCTCTTTTTAGAGAGCTGGACCCCAGGATCCAGTGCTTTGGTTTTTTCAGCCACATAGCTTCCTGGTGGGGTGCTATACGGGTCCAAGGGTGTGGAACCCCTGATTAAAAAGGGGCCCCGGTCCTTGAAGGTTTTCTAACGGAGCCCGCCGTGAGGGGTGAAGATTTAGTCTGTTTGATTTACCACAGAACCCTGTGGCAGGATAAGGTAAGTGGAGATTCCTAAAGAATTTTTATGTTCTTATGGGTTTTCTCCTTTAAGTATACGTTATCATGCCTAAAGTTGCCACGGGGGCTGTCAAGAGCACGTGCCTGTTCCATGCTTGTCAGATCTCATTCTGTGTCAGCAGAAGCTGCAGGTTTTCTCCAGTCCCAAGCTTCTGGTAAGAGAATGGGGGGGGGGGGGGGGGTTTCTTCAGAATACATCCCCCACCAGGGCTTCCCTCTCCAGGAGGTAGAGGGAGCCCAGAACGGTCGGCCATATGCCGCTCCACTCCCTCTTACACCGCTATCGGCTGCGGTTTTTTCTTTCTCCATCCTTCCCTCGGATTCGCATGTGAGTGTGGCTCTCATCCTCGAAAACCACCCCCCACGCCGATCCGGTCGATCGGAGGCCACTCGTGCAGGAAGCAATCTCTTTAAAAAAAAAAGTGGGGAGCAGGGAAGACAGAGGGGGCGTGGCTTAACGTCCACACGCAGGACTGTGTTGACTATAAAATGCAAGGTTTGCAGGATGCATTTGCCTAATGGAGGGACACAGAGCAGACGGGGGCATGTGAGTGTGGTGACACAGGCATTCCCCAGGCACATTTACTTAAGCATCAGGCTGAACATTAATAGCAGCGGCAGTTGCTGGACTATTTGCTCAGCAGTGGGTGCATTTTTTCTGTCAGTACCTCTGTGTATGTGTTTGGCACTATGGTTGGCAGAAGGGGGGGTGCAAACACCCCAAAAAAGATCCCAAAGGTGTTACCCTCGGGCTCTGAGGATCCTGGTCTTGCTTCTGCAGCTCCATCCTCCCCTGAAGGAAGTTGGGGGGCCGGTCAGAGTGAGCCATCGGGTTTGGCAAGTGTTGCCACTGTTTCCAACATTTCATCCCCTGTCTTTATTACTGAGGATGTTTTCTCCTCAGCTATGATGGGATTGGAAGAAAGGTTAACAGCTTTAATCGCGTCTTCTCAGAATGGGAGAAAGCACGTTAGGCCCCCCTCTACCACCCAGGACTCTTAAACAGAGGAACAGTGGGAGGGAGAAGATGAATCCCCCTCAGGGGATCATGAAGAGGCTGATGACTCCTCTTCCAAGGGGTCAAGTGTGGATGAACCTGCTTCAGCTTCACAATCTGAGAAATTGCTGGTGCAATCTTTACTGAAATGGTCCGCTCCACATTTAAGCTACCCTCAACTAAGTCGGCTGAAAAGCTCACTTCTTTGGGTTCACTAAAGCCTCCTCAAGCCTTGAGGGGCTTTCTGGTCCATTCATTGCTGGAACAACTTATGTATTCTGAGTGGGATCACCCAGATAAGCATTTTTTTCCTCCTAAAAAGTTTTCAAAACTTTATCCTATGGAGGAAAAATGTCCTAAAAAATGGGGTATACCAGCAATTGACGCTGCTATATTCTCTGTGAATAAAAGTTTGACTTGTCCGGTTGACAATGCTTAAATGCTTAGGGATCCAACCGATAAGAAGTTGGAATTCTTGTTAAATAATATTTTTTTCTTTGGCAGGTTGTGGCTCAACCTGCATTGGCGGCAAATGGGGTATGTCAATCTTTGAGGGACCAGTTGAGACAATTGCTCAAGGTTATCCCTGATCAGCAGGCCCAGGATTTAGCCGAGTTACCAGGGGCTTTGTGTTTTGCAATTGACGCAATGAGAGATTCTATTCTTCAGACCTCTCGCCTTATGCTTGGGTTGGTGCATATGCGTAGAATCTTATGGTTGAAAAATTGGTCAGTCAAAGCGCCATGCAAAAAGCTCCTGGCTGGTTTTCTTTCCGTGGTGAAAGGCTGTTTGGGGATGATTTGGTCAAATATATCCAAGAAATATGATGTGGAAAGAGTACCCTTTTGCCAGTTAGGAAAAGGAGTAAAAGTCCTTCATTTAAACTGACTCCTTCTCCAGGGCCAGGGGCGTCAGCCTCCAGGCAGTCGCGATGGCCTCCATCGTCAGGTTCAAGAGGTAAACCTCAGGGTCAACCCCAGGGACAAAAGAAGTCCTGGGGGAGGAAACCTAAGAGACAGAATACTAAAGCCTCTTTATGAAGGGGCGTCCTCGCCCGAGTGGAGGGAAGGCTTCTGCAGTTCTCAAGGGTCTGTCAGGAAGAGTTTTGGGACAGAGGGGTGGTCTCCACAATAGCTCTATGTTACAAACTAGAGTTCCAAGAGTTTCTATCTCCTCGTTTTCCTCAGGTCAAACGTCCCCAAGTGATCATGCTGGTCCCTATGGAAGAGAAGGGGTTGGGGTTTTATTCAAACCTTTTCACGTTGCCAAAACCAAATGGAGATGTCAGACCCATTCTAGATCTCAAAATCTAAACCGATTCCTGAATATCCGGTCTTTTTGCATGGAATCAATCCGATCAGTTGTCTCCATCCTACAAGAAGGAGAACTTCTGGCGTCAATCCACATCAAAGATGCATACCTGCATGTGCCTATATTCCCCGCTCACCAGAAGTGTCTTCCTTTCGAGGTAGAAAAACTCCATTTTCAGTTTGTAGCTTTACCTTTTGGTCTAGCTACTGCACCTCGGGTGTTTACAAAAGTTCCGGCCCCTCCTCTGGCCAAGTTAAGGGCTCAAGGTATAATAATTGTGGCATATCTAGATGACCTGCTCTTGATAGACCGGTTGGTAGCCCGCTTAGACCAAAGCATGGTCACCACAGTCAACTACCTGGAATATCTAGGTTGGATGCTCAATCTAGAGAAATCTTCTTTAAAACCATTAAGAAGACTAGAGTACTTGGGTCTGATCATAGATACAGCCCAAAAAAGAGTGTTTTTACCCCAGGCAAAACTCAGTTCCATAAAAGAACTGGTACAGGTGATCAGGGCGAAGAAGGATCCTTCTATGCACCTTTGCATGAGGTTGTTGGGAAAGATGGTGGCTTCATTTGAAACGGTTCCCTATGCTCAGTTTCATTCGAGACTGCTGCAAAACAGTATCCTATCTGCTTGGAACAAGAAGGTCCAAGCGCTAGATTTTCCAATGCGTCTGTCACCAAAAGTGCGCCAGAGCCTCAGTTGGTGGAGGATATCCAAGAATCTGCAGAAGGGGAAATCCTTCATGCCAGTTACCTGAAAGGTGGTAACAACAGATGCCAGCCTTTCAGGTTGGGGAGCAGTCCCGGAAGAAGCGACTGTCTAAGGAAAATGGTCCAGGGCCGAAAGGACCTTGCCGATCAACATTCTAGAGATTCGGGCAGCACGTTCAGCCCTAAGGGCCTGGACGTTCAGGTTGCGGAATTGTCCGGTCAGGATTCAATCGTCCCTTCACCTCGACATCTTCCTGGAACAAGAGATGCGCTTGTGTGCGGAACGGACACCTTAGTGACCCCGTGGGATCAGTTCTCACTGATTTATGCATTCCCTCCTATTCTGATGCTACCTTGTCTTCTTCGCCGGATCAAGCAGGAAAAGAAGTCGGTGGTTGTTGTGGCCCAGAAGGTCCTGGTATACAGAGATCGTAAGGATGGCAGTAGGGGACCCATGGACCCTACCGCCACGTCCAGAGCTGCTCTCGCAGGGACCAGTATTCCATCCTACCTTACAAACCCTAAATTTAACTGTTTTGGCTATTGAAACCCACATTCTGAAGAATCGTGGGCTTTCAGGTTCAGTAATATCTACCTTGATTAATGAAAGGAAGCCAGCTTCCAGAGTCATTTATTATAGTCTGAAGGGCATATGTTTCCTGGTGTGAATCCAGGGGTTGACATCCTAGAAAATATGTTATAGGTAGAATTCTTGCCTTTCTTCAAATGGAATTAGAGATGAAGCTGGCCTTGAGTACCATCAAAGGTCAGGTCTCGGCCTTATCGGTATTGTTCCAACGACCACTTGCTTTGCATTCTCTGGTCCATAATTTCATTCAGGAGGTAACACGGCTTAATCCGCCAGTTAGGTCACCCTTGAAACCTTGGGACCTGAATCTAGTTCAAAACAGCCTTTTGAGCCAATATGGCATACTCCCTTGATACTTTTGATAAGGAAGTTAGTTTTTCTGGTTGCCATATCTTCTGCAAGAAGGATATCAGAATTGGCTGCTCTTTCTTCCAAAGAGCCATATTTAATTATTCACAAGGATAAGGTGGTATTGCGTCATCCTAACTTTCTACTGAAGGTAATGTCAGGTTTTCATCTAAACCAGGATATTGTTCTACCTTCATTATTTCCAGAACCCTGTTCCATGGAAGAAAAGGCGTTACATTCTCTTGATGTAGTGAGAGCAGTCAAAGTCTACTTGAAAGCGAATGCTCAGATTCGGAAAACGGATGTTTTGTTTGTGTTGCCTGAAGGTCCTAGAAAAGGACAGGCAGCATCGAAATCCACTATCTCTAAGTGGATTCGGCAAGTGATTGTTCAGGCTTATGGTTTGAAAGGGAAAGTTCCACCTTTTCAAATCAAAGCGCACTCCACCAGGGCTGTTAGTGCTTCGTGGCCAGTGCATCACCAAGCCTCCATGGCTCAAATCTGCAAGGCTGCAACTGGTTTGGGCACCAGTCCTCAGGAAGGATGTACTGGAAATGGAGCGAGTACAAAGAAGGGCAACAAAGCTAATAAAGGGTCTGGAGGATCTTGGTTATAAGGAAAGGTTGCGAGCACTGAACTTATTCTCTCTGGAGAAGAGACGCTTGAGAGGGGATATGATTTCAATTTACAAATACCGTACTGGTGACCCCACTATAGGGATAAAACTTTTTCGCTGGAAGAGAGTTTAACAAGACTCGTGGCCACTCATTAAAATTAGAAGAAAAGAGGTTTAACCTTAAACTACGTAGAGGGTTCTTTACTGTAAGAGCGGCAAGGATGTGGAATGCCCTTCCACAGGCGGTGGTCTCAGCGGGGAGCATTGATAGCTTCAAGAAACTATTAGATAAGCACCTGAATGACCACAACATACAGGGATATACAATGTAATACTGACATATAATCACACACATAGGTTGGACTTGATGGACTTGTGTCTTTTTTCAACCTCACCTACTATGTAACTATATGGTTTTCATCAGTCCATACAATTACCAGATTCTATCAGGTGGATGTAAAAAGACAGGAGGATATCGCCTTTGGGTGCAGTGTGCTGCAGGCAGCAGTATAGGTCCTCAGGTCTGATGACACCCTACTTTGGTTTGTGCCTCCCTCCCCTCAGATAGCATTGCTCTGGGACATCCCATATAGTTACTACTATGGCTCTGTGTCCCGTGATGTACGATGAAGAAAATAGGAATTTTATAACAGCTTACCTGTAAAATCCTTTTCTTGGAGTACATCACGGGACATAGAGGGCCCTCCCCTCTTTCTGGTTTACACATGTATTGCTTTGCTACAAAAACTGAGGTACTCCCGGTAAGGGGAGGGGTTATATAGGGAGTAAACTTCCTGTCTAGGGTGTACCAGTGTCCATCACCTAAAGGTGGCCTATATAACCCATATGGTTACTACTATGGCTCTGTGTCCCGTGATGTACTCCAAGAAAAGAATTTTACAGGTAAGCTGATCCAGTAACGCTTTATTTCTTCTTTTTTTTTTTTTTTTATACCACATCAGCGAACACCACTAACTGGCCTAATCAGCGTAATGATCATTTATTGTCGCCAACTTAGTTTCACATCATTGTGGTTTTCTTTTCTTTTTGCTTACTTTTATCAACTATAAAAACAGTTACATACATCTTTATTAAGTTTTCCACTAACAGAGTTCTTATCCTTCTTATTCTCGGCTGCTTAAACAGCCCCACTCGAGCTGAACAGGTTATATAAATCCTGTTTCTCCCACCCAGGGATACCCTGGGTGGTATCAACACTCACAGCCCCGCGTATCACAAGGACACATAACCCAAAAATATAAAAGAACAAGAAAATAAAGAAAATAAAAAAGAAAAACCCATAGAAGAGAACTAAGAGAAGACCACCTAAAAGAAGCTGGGCTAATGGGGTCCCCAAACCCATAGCCCCATATTAGGGCCAATAGTGAACAATTAAATATTTATGATAACCCCCCCCCCTTCTTCCCATTCCCCTACTCCTACCCCCCGCCCTTCCCTAACCCTTCCTATACAAAATCCTACCCATACACAAAGTTTAGTGTTTTCTATTATTTCCTACCTATATTAATACACCAGTCGTCCTAAAATTCCTTCGTGTAATCAACCGATTCTATATTTCTCTAGTGCATATAAATCTGTGCTGTTAACCTAAACCCTTACACTTCAAACTTTTCCCTTAAAGAGGCTACCTTATCTATCCATGGCTTCCACATTTTGTCAAATTACTGGAGATTTCCCCTTTTAATATACTCCAATCTCTCCCTACCAATAGAGGCATTCAGTGTACCTATCCAATCATTCACTGTTGGGGGGTCCTTTGATTGCCACTTTAGCATTATCATTTTCCTAGCCTAGAATAAACCTCTCAGGATTGCCTGGGTGGTACACCTCCTCTCCCCCTCTACCCTTCTATATCCCAGAATACATTCCACCGCTTCCCTCTCTACTGACGTACCGAATATATCTCCCAGACTGCTAACCACTCCCTCCCAGTATCGAAATAGCCTGGGGCATCTCCAAAGTAGATGGATGAGTTCCCCAGACTCCTGGCACCTAGGACAACCATAATTAGGCCTTCTACCAAACCTAAAGAGCCGTTTTGGAGTATAATAGGCCCTATTAAGCAGCATCAGATGAGATATCTTCTGCGAGGGGGAGAGTGACACCAGAGGCGCCATCTCAAATATTCTCCTCCATTGTTCCTTAGAAATTGCCCCTAGTTCCTCCTCCCATTTGGCTCTTACCTTCTGAAGTATCCCCATTCTATTCTCTGAGTTACTTAGTTGATCATAAATTTGAGTTATCAGCCCCCTAGTGGGTACTACCTGTAATAACTGACGAGCAAGGGGCATTTCCACCCAGCCCGGGGGCTGATCGCCAAATTGAGCCCTAAGGGCATGTTCTATCTGCCGGTAGAGGAACAGGGAGCTCTGAAGGATCTCAAATTCCCTAATCAACTCGGGAAATTCTTTAAGAGTATTACCTGAGTAAAGCTGTCTTAACTTTTTAATACCTCTGGCCTCCCACCCTCTACTCTTTCCGATTTTTAGAATTTCCTGTAGATTCCGATTATTCCAGATAGGGGTGTAATCTGTGAATCCCTCATACCCCATTAATTTCTTAACAGACTTCCAAAGCTTGATTAGCAACCTAATTGTCGGGAATTCATGGTAGAACATATCCGCCTCCAATGCCTCAATAAGCGTATTGTGCAGAGCACTTAACAGAATTAACCTGCCATTCGGAGTGCCACCCTCTGGGGTTCCACAGCCCATTAAGTGCTGTAGTTGGGATGCGAGGAAATAACGCTCCGGGTGGGGAAGAGCAAATCCCCCCTCTTTAGAGGGAAGCTGGAGAACTTGCAGCCGTATCCTAGCCTGCCCACCTTTCCATATCAAATCCCTAAAAAGGGTCTCTATTTTCCTAAACCAGCTCTTACTAATCCAGACTGGGGAGTTATGGAGCACGTATAGCAGCTGAGGCATCCAGATCATTTTTATCAGGCTGCATCTTCCTGCTACTGATAAGGGGAGGCGTCTCCAAATGCTTATCTTTTGTTTAAATTTATCCAAAAGAGGTACTAAGTTATTACTAGTATATTGTTTGGGGTCCTTCGTTAGGATAATTCCCAGGTACTTCAGTGCTTCCACAGTTGCCACCTGGGGTAGTCCAGGTACAGTTGGTGCTCCTACGGGGTCTAGCGGTAGAAGCTCGGATTTCTCCCAATTTATTTCCAAACCGGAAAAGCTACCAAATTCCTCCATTATTCTCATTACACCTACCACTGAACTCTTACTATCATCTAGAAATAACAGAATATCGTCTGCGTATAGCGCAATTCTTTCCTCCATCGACCCCCTCTGGAATCCCTTTATCTCATGGCTCACTCTAATGGACATAGCCAGGTGCTCCATTACCAGAGCAAAAAGCAAAGGGGACAGAGGGCACCCCTGTCTTGTCCCCCTCTCTAGCACAAACCATTCTGAGAACTCATTGTTTATTTTTACTCTTGCCTTAGGGCTGTTATAAAGCATCTTAATCCATCCGATAAATGATGGACCAAAACCAAACTTTTCCAACACATACCACATGTAGTCCCACTCCACACTATCGAAAGCTTTGGAAATATCTAGGGTCAACAAGGCTCTTGAATTCTCATTTTCCGTAGGAGACTAAATTCAAGAAAGCCCGTCTAATGTTTAGGCTTGTAGATCTATTGGCCATAAATCCCGCTTGGTCCTCATGTATTAGTTTATGTATGACTCTGCTCAATCTGGCAGCCAGGACCTTGGCCAGGATTTTAGCATCTGTACAAATTAGGGAAATTGGCCTATAAGCAGACACGTCAAGGAGATCTTTCCCCTCTTTCTGCAGGACTATGATTGTTGCTTCTAGCATTGATGCAGGCAGACGCTCCCCCTCATACGCATCCCCCAGAGCCTTCAGTAGTTCAGGAACTAACACCTCCCCAAAGTGCCTGTAGGCCTCAATTGGTATTCCCTCGGGGCCTGGCGATTTAAAACACGCTTTTAATTGCTTGTTGTAATTCTGTAGTTGTTATTGGGGATTCCAACCAATCCCTTTCCTCCTGCGATAGGGTCGGAATTGATAGCTTCCCCAAGAAGACCTCCATCCCTATCTCTTTATTTTTTTTCTGAGAAGTGTACAACTTTTTATAATAGTCTCTAAAGGTTTGCACTATTTTTGGGGAACTCGAAAGGATCTCTCCATCTTGCGCTCTAATAGCGAGGACTGTTGATGGGGCCTTATTGGATTTCACCAACTGAGCTAACACTCTTCCCACTCTCTCATCCTCCACCGAGGATACCTGACACTGAAGGAGCCGCCTGGTCTCAGCCTTCTGCATAGTAATCTGTTTATAGCCCCGTTGTTTCTCTTGCCAAATCTTTTTCTTTTCAGGGGTTGGATCTCTTATAAAGTTGTTTTCAGCCTCCATTGCATCCCTTAATGAGTTCTCTACCTCCCGCTTCTCTTCTTTGTTAAATTTGGCCATCTGCTGTATTAAAACCACCCTAAGGAAGGCTTTACAAGCATCCCATAGTACGACAGGTGTCACTGTTCCCTGGTTGAAACCTACAAATTCCCTCAGTACAGATAGAATTCCATTCCCATTCCTGATTACCTCAAACCAGTGCGGGCTTATTCTCCATTCCTTCCGTGGACTATGTCCCCCCACCTTCAGTGAGACTACCATGGGAGAATGGTCTGAGACCCCTCTTGGCCCATACGTAATCTCACTTATTAGCTGAAGTGTTTTATCATTCCCCAGGGCCATGTCTATCCTCGAGAGGGTTGAGTGTGACGCTGAACTACATGAGTATTGGAGCACCCCCGGGTTCCGCACCCGCCATAAGTCCACCAGCCCCACTTCGTGTATGAACTGACTCAGAAGACTCTTAGCGGTATATTCCGTGAAGATTCTCATCGGGAAGCGGTCCACCTTTCTGTCTAGAACCTCATTAAAGTCTCCCATTACTATGATAGGGACCTCCTTTTTATCTATCAGGAATTCATTCAACTTAAGCATGACGTCTAGATTAAAGGGGGGGGGGGGGATGTACATGTTTGCCAGCACATACATGACGCTATTGATAGAGCACAATAAAAATATATATCGACCCATTTCATCAATCTTGGCTTGCCTGCAGGAAAATTTAACCCCAGTTCTCACCAAGATACTCACCCCTCTACTATAAGAAGAGTGAACCGCATGATATTGGTGTTGAAATTTATGCATCTGTAAAGATTGTATTGTATCCCTGGTGAGATGGGTTTCCTGCAGGCAGACCAAGTCTACCCCATAACTCTCCAGCACGGAGAACACAGCCAGTTTTTTAAGGGGGGTCCCCAATCCTCTAACATTCCAGGAACCAACTTTCACCATTCCAGCCTGCATCCAACGCTATTTAAAAAGAAATGGTGGAGGATCAGGAAGTAGCCCCTACAGAACCTACTGCACGGACTTAACTTAATTACTATTAAGTGTGTTTTACACCATGCGCACCACATGTGGAAAAAAAAAAAAAAAAAGAAAGGAGGAAAGAGAAAAAAAGAAAAAAACGTGATAATTCCAGCTTAATATATTCTTGAACTTTAAACATGTGTATAAATACTCAAAAGAGCCAGTTTCCTGTCATTGTGTCTAGGTGTATATCTAAATGTGAAACCCTGGTTCCAGCCCGGGTGTTTACCACTAGTGTATAGATTTTCTGTGTAGGTTTTTACAAGCAAGCTACCCCCCCATCCCACCTACCCTCCCCTCCCCTCCCTCCTCCACCCCCCTCCCACCTCCCCACCACCTACCTAGGTGAACCCCCTAGGGGGTTAACCGTGACCATTACCCAACTAGCTCCAGCTACTAACATCCACTTCATCCCATGCTCCTTCCCCATTCACTTCTCTTCTCCAACACCTGTGCAGCCCTCCTCCCCCCACCCCCCACCCACATATCAAAGAAATTTCTTAAACCATCTATGACTCCCGCTTTATTTCTAGTTGGCACGTCTACCATCTGAACTATGAAATTGTCCTGCAAGACATTTAGGAACTGGCGAGCCTTAGATGAATGCGTGGTTTTCTCCGACTAGTCTATGTCTATGTCAGGATAATTAAAATCCCCCATTATAACACTTCCCATCCTTGCTGCTAATCCAAATTGTGATAGGAGATCCGTCCCCCCCCTCCTCCCTCAGGTTAGGGGGCCTATAGCATACTCCCAGCATTATTTTCCCCTTAGCTTCATCCCTTTGGAGCTCTATCCATAAGGATTCCACCTCCTCCCTATCTTCCTTAGTGATGTCATCACTCACATTCACTTGTACATTATTCTTGATATATAGGCATACCCCTCCCCCTTTTTTACCCTCTCTATCTCTGCGATAAAGGGAATACCCTTGAATGGTTGCCAGCCAATCATGAGAGCTGTTGAACCAGGTCTCTGAAATTCCCACAAAATCCAAATCCTCCTCGTACAACAGTATCTCTAGTTCACCCATCTTGTCCGTCTGGCTCCTGGCATTGGTGAACATGCCACATAAAATCGTTCTTTAGGACGCTCCATCTGCCTCTGACTTTGTCATTGGTGCCAACGTGCACCATGACAGCCGGGTCTTCCCCAGCCCCTCCCAGTAATCTGTCCACCAGATCCGTGATGTGCCGAACCCGAGTGCCAGTAGACAACATACAGTTCGGCGCTTCAGGTCTTTGTTACAGATTGCCCTCTCTATCCTTCTAACAATTGAGTCCCCTACCTCCAGAATCTGTTTTTCCTTTCCCTTCGCTTCCCCCCCAACTCTCACTGGAGGAGTTCTTCCCCCGGCAGCTAGGAGAGTCCCTCGGCTCCAGCAGTGCTGGTCCCTGACTGGTTTCACCAATGTCACTCAATGGAGCGTACTTATGGGAATGCTCCAGCCCTGGATCAGCCTCCCTGGGACTTCCCCCTCTATCCTTCCTGTCACCCATCCACTCTTTTCTAGTGCCTGCACATCTTTGTCTCCACCAGCCTCTGAGCTGGCCCCTGCCGGCACCTGCCGGGTACGTTCCCCGCTCTCCTTTAGTATGGAGGATCTTCTCAGTGCTGACAGTTGCTTCCCCAGATTCAGAACCTGGGCTTCCAGGGAAACAATGCGCTTGCATTTTGCACAGCAGTATTCGCCCTCGATCAGATGATCAAAGAACACATACATGCCGCAAGATGTACACTGAGTCGCATCTCCACACCCTCCGGGCATAGTTCCTACTAATTTAATGAGGATTTGGGATTATACCCTGTCCAAATTACCTAACAACTAGCTTCCTGACACTAATACTCAACAAGACGATACACAGGTACTCAACAAGACGATACAAGCGCACTCGCAGACCCACGTGCACACACAATACACAAGTACTAATGATCCACACAAACTACTCAGACAACACTCAGGTACTCACAATACACAGGTACTACCTGACACTACTACTCAATACAGCACTCATGTACTTACAATACACAGGTACACACTCACACTACATAGTTACTTTGACCCCTTTTATAACCACCTGTTTTCAACTCTGGTTTTTAAATCACCACTTAGTCCATTTCCACTTGGTCTAAGTTCCAGCAACTCAAAGAAGAGCAGGCTCAAAATGAGTCCTACAGAAAGTTTTATATAGGCCTCAAGCACCTGTGACCAATTAATCACTTCCCTTAATTAGTGTGCTGAAGGAAGGAAAGGGGAAAAAAAGGCTGTTTAAAAAGTGACAGAAAAAGGTGTTAAAAAGCTGCAAGGAAAAGCCCCAAAAAGAACCTAATAATGCAACACAGCAGTCACCAGCAGTCAAAAGCAAAATTTGCTCACACTCTCCACTCAAGGTCCCCACTGTTTAGCTTCCAACCAGAAGTCTGGCAATTTCAGATGTGCTCTACAGAAAGTTATATAGGCCTCAAGCACCCGTGACCAATTAACCACTCCCCTTAATTAGTAGGCAGAAGGAAGGAAAGAGAAAAAAAGGCTTTTGACATTATTTTTAGATCCACATTTATCAGTGAAATTGGGGGGGTAATTACAGCAATCACCATGGTCCTTTCCTGGTTTTGGTAATACATGTATATACGCCGCATTCTCATTATCTCGGATGCAATTACCTTGTCTGTTATCATTAAAATGGGTACATAAATAATGGATAAGAATCTCCTGAAATTTCCAATAGTAATGACCTGAGAAGTCATCCGGCCCTGGGGCTTTGGATGGATGTAGGGACTTTATGGCCATTCTAATTTCTGGCTCAGAAAATTCCTTGTCCAGAATCTCAGTATGAGCTTGTTGAAGCTGTGGCAAAGAAATATCTAAAAAAAAAATTGTCTGCCCTTTCCTTTGAAAATTTAGCAGGCTGGCGATATAGCGCTGAGAATAAAATTGTGAAATTCTTGTATGATCGATTCTGGGTCGGTTACCCATTATGCAATCTCAGTTTAGGCAGGGCCGGCATAAATACCTACCACAGAGTTGTAGATTTGTCACCTTTGGTCTAATATTGTCTCGATCAGCGGATACGTTTTTCTAAAGCTAGCCTAGCCAAATCTATTTTGTGTCTAATATCAACCAGAGGAGCCACTCGCTGTTCATCTAAAAGGCTTTGCAATTCCACTTCTTGCTGTTTTTAATCGTGCTTTCTCGGTTGCATTTAGTCCTGGCAGCCAGCTGGATGAGTTTACCCCTGAATGGCAGCCTTATGGGCAGCCCAATTTATAGTGGGAGATGTATCCGTACATTTTCCTGGAAAAAAGTGCGCAATTCTGTCTCTATCTCAGTATACAAAACGGGGTCATTTAGCATGGACGCGTTGAGGCACCATGGGTAAGCATATGGCTTCGTCCAGAGGTCGGAGAGTCACAATTTGACCGGGAATGATCCGACCAGGGAACAGACAGGATTTGTGTCGATGTTACTTAAGGTGGTAGTGCCGTATGTGTAAATATGTGATCAATGTGCAAATACGTATTATGCATGTGTGAAAGGTGATGTAACCTCTAATGGAATGGTTTTCCTCCCACCATGCATCAGTCAAACCATAGAGATATCGCAAACAAGCTATCTTGCTGCTGTTTTTAGGCATGTTTTTGAGAACCTCCCTATTTGGATCAGATTTGTCCAAGATCCGATCAAGTGGGATGTTACTATCCCTGCCTAAAACCACCAGTCCCTGAGCCCTCGGTATATACAAAAACCACATGCTTTCTTCTTAAAAAAAAAAAAAAAGTTTAGGCACTATGGGCCCTATGTTTCCATACTGCTGTCATTCTCTGCCTGATACCAAAGAGAACAGTTAGAACTGTTGCACAAAACAATTGTAGAAAATGCTGGAGTAATAACAAAATAACTCTCTGGTGTTTTACTGCACTGCTGTGGCTTTTCAACCGCCACGGAAGAAAATCAACAGCAGAGCCATTTTGTTCAGGCTTATCTGTGTGTGTGAGGGATTAAGTTACCAGACAGCTCATAAAAGTCTATCCATCATCTGTCTAATAAAATGTGTCTGCAAAGGCATATTTGGAGGATAAGAAGACAATATATTACTTAGAATATTGTGGGGAAGAAGTGCTTTTTAGAAGATGAGCTTATTTAATTGAAGTGTTCAGTAAGGTTATCAGTATGGTTTATTGTACACAGAAAACATACAAACTCAGTTCTGCTTGATTAAAGTGAATGTTTAGTGTTTTGTACACATTTTCTTTATTGTATTTAAAGCAGAGTGAAACCCATCAATTTAATTTTGTTTTTGTTTTTTTTAAATAACGAACATGTCATACTTGCCTCCACTGTGCAGTTCGTTTAGTACAGTGTGGCCCCGATCATCTGGGGTCCTCTCGCGGCTCCTCCTCGCATCGGTAAACCCCCTGGGAGAAGCGCTCTCCCGGGGGTTACCTTACAGGCGTGCTCCCGAGTCCAGCATTTGCGTCTATAGACTCAGAATGCCGGACTCAGCCCCGGCACCTGCATCTATTAATTATTATTATTATTATTATTAAACAGGATTTATATAGCACCAAGAGTTTGCACAGTGCTTTGTAACATGAGGGCAGACAGTACACTTAAAATACAAATCAATAGAGGAGGAATCGGAGGGCTCTGCTCGTTAGAGCTTACATTCTAGAGGGGAGGCTCTATGGATTTGATTGAGAGCAGCGAGAGCCAATGGCTGCGCTGCTATCAATCTATCCAATCAAGAGCCGAGAACCTCGGGCAGAGAGGAACATTGCAACTCCGCTGAGGGAACGAAGGGCTCAGTTGAATACATTGGGGCTGGTCAGTGTCAGAAGTTTTTTCACCTTAATGCATAGGATGCATTAAGGTGAAAAAACACGAGGGTTTACAACCCCTTTAACTGTTTCTCAAAATCATTGCATTCAATGCATGCCCTAAATGATTAGAGGTCGACCGATATATCGGCCGGCCGATATATCGGCCGATATTTGGCGTTTTTTACTTAATCGGCATCGGCCGATTGTGCTGATAAAAAAGGCCGATATAACTTCAGCCGTGACTTGCAAATGACTTCTGTAATAGAAGTTAATGCAAGTTGCCTTAAGTTATCTGTGAAGTTTTCTTCTCTCCTCCTCTGGGCAGCCTGCCAAGTCTGATAAGAAGATACATTTGTATCTTTCAGGTTCTTTTTATCAATAGACTGAACTCCGTGTGTAGAATTTCTCAGTTTAACCATTTAAAGACTAAATCTTTTCTGACACTTGTTGCTTACAAGTAAAAATCCTGTATTTTCTGCTAGAAAATCACTTAGAACCCCCAAACATTATATATATATTTTTAGCAGAGACCCTAGGGAATAAAATGGTGGTTGTTGCAATATTTTATGTCACACGGTATTTGCGCAGCGGTCTTTCAAACGCAATTTTTACAAAAAAAAAATACAGTAATGAATTAAAAAAAAACCTAAGCAGTAAAGTTAGCCCATTTTTTTTCGTCCAAAAGTTTTGATTACCTGTTTTTGTGTATTTAATATTTAAGATAGTTTTTTTTTTTTTTCTAAATTATACATACAAGTGAACTGATTGGAGGTTTGTTTTGTTTAATGTTTAAATGTTAAAAAAAATTCTGTATTACTTAAGGCTGCTTTCACACTGGAGCAGGCATGCGTTGATGGTAAAACGCTGCTAGTTTTAGCGGCGCTTTACCGTCATTTTAGAGGCGCTATTCGGCTGCTAGCGGGGCGCTTATAACCCAGCTAGCGGCCGAGGAAGGGGTTAAATGCGCCCCTGAAGCGCCACTGCCAAAACGCTTTGCAGGCGCTTCGGCAGCGGTGCGCATTCATTTTAATGGGCAGGAGTGGTGGAGGAGCGGTATACACCGCTCCAAAGATGCCGTTTGCAGGACTTTTTTTTTAACATCCTGCCAGCGCATCGCCTCAGTGTGAAAGCACTCGGGATATCACACTAAGACTGCAGGGGAGCCGTTTTACAGGCACTTTACAGGCGCTATTTTTAGCCCAAAAGCGCCTGAAAAACGCCCCAGTGTGAAAGGGGTATAACTGTTAGATTTTATGAGATGAAGGGAAAAAAGAAAAAAAAAAAAATCGGCCAAATATATCGGCCCAAAAAAATCGGCATCACATATCGGCCATCGGCCACCGCGATTTCTAAATATCGGCATCGGCATCGGCCAGAGAAAAACCCATATCGGTCGACCTCTATAAATGATAATAGTTACAGTTACTAGTGTGTCTATGTTGGCTCTCAACCAAACTGTCAAACCATCAAATGGTTTTCGTCATAACTGTTTACATGCAGCACCTTTGCTGTAAATGATAGGAGGGTTTAGTTCTGCTTTATATGAAAATCATATTTTCAGAAAGTACAGTTCTAGGGCTTTTGCTTATAGTTTCTTCAGTTTCTGGATTAGGATGTAGTCATTCATTATCTCACCTCAAGGCAAATTGCAATTCTGATTCTTTAGTCTCTGTCTGAGGACTTTCTCAAATTGATCAAACCTCAAGACAGGCTGCTCTTGCTATGCTGTCTGTTTAGCAAACCCATAGTGCTGTGGGGAATGGTTCATCATGTTTATTTGTAAAACATAGTTTGTATGTTTGTGTTTTTACAGTACTTAACAAAAGTCTAAAAAATAATGCATTCTAGAAAGTGCAGTGAGCAGAAAAAAAAATCTGCATATGCTGTCACCACCCTTTGTCTTTGAACAGTAGCAATTCCGTAATTAAATAAAACCAAAAAAGTGTATTAAAGAAATATACATGCAAAAACAAAAAATTACTAAAATACCACCCAAACTAAATGAGTGGATGTCAGAGTGGGTGTTTGTATGATCAATTCTTTTGTACATTTTTATGCAGTTAATGAAAGTTCTTTCATGGCAAGTTGTTCCAAGCTTCATGGAGAACATGTCGCAGTTACAGGTCAGGTCTCTGTGGGGATCATACCATATGTTAGTTTTCCCTGTTGCTCTTTTTGCTGTGGAGATGTTTTATGATTTGGGCCTTGTGTTTGGTGTTGCAGAATGGGGTTTGGACCGATCAGTTGGCTACCTGATGGTATCGCAAGATACAAATCTTCCTGCCTCAGTAGTGAGGAGACCATAAAATTTAATCGCATCACCAACTCTGTTCAGCCCCAAATCTGCACAGAATCTCCAACATGATCTACTCTTGCTTGCAGACTGTTCTCCAGCGGGCAAACTGCTTTCTAGCAGATTGACAAATTTCAAACTTAAATCAATCCACAGAACCTGGGAAACGATACATGGATGAATGCTTGCAGGCATTTGTTTCCCCCAAATTAGCCTGCAGTTTGAGATATTCCTCACTTTGTAAAACTACTCAGAAGCCTATGTGTGCACTTATAAGAAAATGTTATGCTTTCATACTGTTTTTTTTTCTAAAGATTCTTCATCCCAGTTCATACCTGCACCGTAGCCACTGCAGCTTTCCTTCAGCAGCTTGGCGAATCAGCTGACTCCTTGACTAAGCCTTGGAAGACTGTACCTGGTCCCGGCATGGTAGGAGATGTAGTTAAGTTGCTTTAGGAAGTGAATGTGTGGATGCTCACTTTGGCACATCATATTTAGTTAGCTGCAGACTGCTTTAAAGGTCCAGCTCTGTGCTCTCGCTGTGGTGGAGTCCTGTCCATGAAGATCCCTTCAGAGGTATGTCCAAAGTGGAGGGTGAAGCCAGGATGGGCAGAGTAGAAAATCTTTGCCGTGGTAAGTTACACAGGCTTGCGCCCTCATTTCCTCCTTGCCCACTCACTCTAATTGGCTCCAGGTCTCCCAGCTTCTGCATGAACAATACAGCAACCTTTGCACACATGCTGTGTTCTAGTAGCCTATTTTATTGAATAAACTCTATAACCAGTAATGCACTCTCTGGGTCAAGATGTGGTTTTAATTTGCACTTGTGTGTGCAATACTGGTTATAGAGTTTTTAGTCAATAAAAATACTGCATGGCGCTATTTCCTTTTTGTTTTTTTTAATCATGCCTGAGGGTCTAATGACCTTACCCTGGAGGTGGTGAAGGAGCCAGGACACTAAAGGATTACTATGGTCCACTTTGGAGGCACTTATGAGAGCTGGAGCCTATAGAAGAACATGAGAGGGGGGATATCCACAAGCGCATTTGACTCATGAGTCTCATATGCTATATAGCAAAGAGAGTAATATTTCTCTGGTGTGTGCAGGAGCACAAAAGGGGGGGGGGGGGCATGGAGTCACAGTGGATGAATATCCACTGTGACTTTTGGCTGACAATATATTTGGTGAACATTTATCACAAGAACGCGCATGTAAAATGGGGGACTAAGAGACTTTACTGATATATTTAATCTTTCTTGTGAATATGTTTTTTTATTGTTATTGTTTATTGAACTTTCAGTGACTTTCTATCACGCATAGGATTAAGGGGGGACATCACTGTGGAGGAATGCTATATTATTGTTAAGGGAGCTTATAGCAACCCATGAACAGCAGCAGTCCACACAATACACATATTCACATTTATTCTAAACATGTTGTCACTTTTCTTTTCATACATCAGGGGACACAGAGCCTTAGTAGTTACTATGTGGGATATAGCCCACCTTCAGGTGATGGACACTGGCATGCCCTAAGACAAGAAGAGCACTCCCTTTATAACCCCTTCCACTACTGGGAGTACCGCAGTTTTTTCGCCAGTGTCTAAGGTGTTGGTCATGAGTAAAGATGTGCTGTGCTGAGCTCCACTGGAGCAATTCTTGCTGGGGATAGCCATGCTGACCGAATCCATTCAAAGTGTCTTATTTTTGGCCAGATTAAATGGTACCCGGGCCTTGTATCCAAAGAAACGAGGTTTTGCCTGTGAATGCTTCTCTTTTTAGAGAGCTGGACCCTGGGATCCAGTACTTTTTGGTAGTGAGGCCATAAAGTTTTACTGGCAGGGTGCTGTTGCAGGTCCAGGATAGCGGGTTTCCTGAGGATCCCCAGCTCCTGAAGGTTTAACAGAACCCACCGTGAAGGGTGAAGATTGGGTCTGTTGGTTTACAACAGAAAACCCTGCGGCAGGAAAGGTAAGTGGAGTTTTGAATTTTCTTATAAATGTCTCCTTTAAAAATAACGTCATGCCTATGTGTCGCCACTGTATTAAGCACTCACCGCCTCATGCTGGACACAGCGCTGTGTCAGGAGCCGAACACTTCCTCCTCCCGCCGAGCAGCAGATCCTCCGATAAGCCTAAGGGAGGGTTTGTCTCCCCGCCTGTTGCCCCCCTATGCTGGAATTCCCCCCCCTCATGGGGTAAAAGCTCAGGATTTATTTAAAAAAAAAAAAAAAAGAGAAGCGCGATCAGCGGCCGCTCGGTGGCCTTGTAAACCCCCCCCCCGCCTTGCTCTCTCTGGGTCTGAGAGGACCTATAGTCCGCCGCTCGTGCGGGAAAACTCTTCCTTTTAAAATAGGGGGTGGAGTCGTAGGCAACGCGGGAGGGGGGGGGCTGTCGGAGTTCTCCGACACCAGGTGCACGTGGAGGCAAGTTTTTAAAAGCACACTGTGTGCTGCTGCAGGCTGTGGAGGGACACAAGAGCAAGGAGGAGGCATTATCAGGTTTGGTGACACAGGCATTTCCTTTGACACATTGTTACTGCTTCAGGCTGGGCATTAATAGCAGCAATTTTGCTGAACTATAGCCCTAGCAGTGTATGCATTCCTTCTGGTAGTGTCTCTGCTTTGTGCATCAGGCTATGAGCGGAAGCGGGACAAGGAACACCTCAAAGGGTTCTAAAGGATCAATTGTTTTACGACAACCTAAATCCATGTCCAAGAAAATATCATCCTCTGAGAGTGATGCGGCCGGTCAGAGTGAGCAGTCAGGGGGGGACTGGTGTTGCGGCAGCACTGGACACTTCAGCCCCTATATATATCACTCAGGGGGTTTTTTCTTCTACCATTTTAAGTTTGGAACAGAAGATTGATGATATGATGTTCGCTTCCCATAATGGGTCCAAGCGTAGCAGATCCCTATCCAGTGCTCAGGACCCTCATACTGAGGAGCAAGGGGCAGGGGATCAGGAAGTTCTTCCAAAAGATCAGAAAGACGCTGATATCTCCTCTTCCGAGGATCCTTATATGGAGGGAGCAGTCTCACAAGAAAGACTGTTGGTACACTCCCTTACTAAGTTGGTTCACTCAACATTTTTGCTGCCTGTAGCGCAGACTATTGATGAACCCACCTCTGGTTTGGGATCACTAAAGCCTCCCCAATCTGGGGATGCCTTTCCTATCCATTCATGGCTAAAAAAGCTGATGTAGAGAGGCGCATGCGCGAAGCTTTACATGGCGGACGTCTCTCTGTGAAGCTCCGCACTCCCCGCCGCACATTCGGGATCATAAAGCACCTTTAAACCGGCGATCCAGCTCCCGTTTTCTAGGGATTACTTCCCCAGACATCAGTGCCCCCTCCGGTATGGTATTTACAGGTCATCGCGGCAAAACGAAGCCGAAACCCATAAAAGAAGCGCTGGCCCGCGCTTCTTCCAAGATGGCGGCGAAGGCCCGAGCCCTGGCTGATCAAGCAGCGTCCTCTCCTGCACGCTCAGAAGTGCTGGAGAGTGAAGACGAGACGGACACTCAATCTAATCCAGGCGGCTCCCCCTCCCTACCACAAGCAGGTATGTCGCAGACTGCCTTCATAAGGCTGATGGAAACTATGCTCCATAAAGCACTGAAAACAACTTCAGACCAGATCACAAACAATTTGACACGAGAGATCCTTGAAATAGGCCAACGCACAGCAGACCTTGAGACCAGGGTTGACAATATGGAACTCACATTGCAGGAACAGGCCCATGAGCAAATTGCCCTCCGTGAGGAGAACGCTATGCTGTTATCACGTCTGGAAGACGCTGAAAATCGTTCTTGTAGGTCCAATTTGCGCCTCAGGGGTATACCAGAGGCGATTGATGACTTACAATCATTTACCACAGCTTTATTTCAAGAACTTGCACCCTCCATACCCATCGAACGCCTCGAGTTCGACAGAATTCACAGGGCGCTAACCCGCCGTCAAGCAGACGGGCCACCGCGAGATATTATAGTTAAATTACACTTTTTCCGCACGAAGGAACAACTACTAACAGCAGCACGGAATAAGAACTCCCTTCAGTTCCAGAATCACGACTTCCAACTGTTCACGGACTTAGCACCCCTTACCATCGCTAAACGGCGTGCTATGAAGCGCAGCTGCAGATACTACAACAGCACCAACTCAAGTACACATGGAGATTCCCATTTGCCTTGCAATTTTCCTACCAAGGACAACAACATACCTGCCCCACCCCTGAGTCGCTGCAACGCTTGCGAGAATCTCTGCACCTGTCGCCCCAGACGCGTCAATCTGAAACATCTCTGCCTCGTACACCAGCCAGATCTACTTCCCAGCCATACAACATGACCCCGAAGAGGAGTAATCCCGATCCACAGTCTATCCGGAAAGGAACCCCAGCACGATCACCTGGAAACTATTATCCCAGCCCGAAATCTCAAGCCCTCCGCTGAAAGCCTGACAGATATATTTTTTTTCTCCCCCCTTGTTTTTTCTTCTTCCCTTGTCTCTTCCAGCGTACAGTTCCTCGGTTGCATCTTTCATGACTGTCTCCGCGTAGAATGCTTCAGCGACCGGGGGCTGCTGGACGACATCGGTTGGTTTAAGAACTAATACAGCGCCCTACAAGCCTTCTCTGCAGGGCTCCTAGGCTTTCTACGGCCTACTCAGGTTCAGCTATTTCACCTTTTTCAATGGTTTTCTTTATCTTTTTTTTATTTTCTTTTTATGTTGAGCTGAATTGTTTAACCTTAAGACTACATTTCTACCTGCTTGCATATTGTATACACATACTGTATTACAGCTTGTACGATTGAACTGGTCTACACAAAGTATGCCAGCTTAATCCCAGTATCCCGCCTTTCCCCCTCCAATACCATTACAATATAGCAATCATAGTCCCACAAGACTTTATTCTGAATGCAATTCATGTCAGATTTAAAAACTAGATTATGTTTTCTCTCCCTTTTCCCTTACCTCCCTTACTCCCTCCCCTCCCTCCATTTCCCTCCCTCCATTCCCATATTCCCCCCCCCCCCCAGGCCTTTCCCTCACCCCCCTCTTACTCCCCTTCTCTCTTCCCCCCCACCCCACCCCCTCCCCTGATCTCATTTAAACTTCGCCTGGTTGTATAATCTTGTCTTTTGGGAATGGTACAAGGAAAGCAAAAGTGTATACACCATTTATTTACCTATAACCAATATTCTCCTCTTTAAGTTTTTTACTCATGTTCTGTGTTGGGTTAGTGCCCTAATATAAGTTGCAACATTGAAGGTTTTGACTTTAAACTGTTTTAAATATTCCCAACTGCGGCGGGGAGCAGTCAATGCGCTCCCTCTCTATGGTGCACCCCCTCTCTGATTGGTCTACTGATCGCAGAGCTGGCGCACTTACTGGTCGGGCGTCACTGACCTATTGCCTCCCTAGTAGGAGGCAACCTCGGTGGCGTACCCTATGCCCTTCCTTCCTTCTCCCCTTCTCTATTTTCTCTCAAACCTTTTCCTTCCACTTTTTCCTTCTTCCTTTGTCGGTCAGCTCGCATGGGCTCTGTATCCCTGGCTAATAATTCTCCACATACCCAACCATGGCACCACTTAATGTACTTACCCTAAATGTTAAAGGCCTTAACTCTCCACATAAGCGGGTCAAAGCCTTTCAAACGTTTGCATCCCTACAAGCCAACATAGTGGCTCTTCAGGAAACTCACTTTTCAAAGCGCCACACTCCCAGCTTTTTCAGTTCAAAATATCCGCAAGTCTTCACCGCCTCAGCAGACACAAAACACCGAGGGGTCCTGCTAGCCTTTCATCACACCACGCCATTCACTCCCTTAACTGAAATAAAAGACCCGGAGGGCCGGTATTTGCTTCTTGTGGGGCTGTTACAGGATGTTACAACGACCTTTGTTTCTTTTTACGCCCCTAATTCAAACCCAAACCCCTTCTTCTCACATTTACTACAGATAGTGAAAACCGACTGTAAAGGAACTCTGTTTCTGTGTGGTGACTCTAACTCTGTTCTACAACCACATACAGATAAATCCCCCTATGCCCCTTAGCATCACACCCCCTCTATTCAATTCCGTAAACAAATACTTAAGGCCTCTCTTTTGGATACGTGGAGAGAATCCAACCCCACTAAGAAAAATTTTAAGTTTTATTCACACCCCCATAAATCTTTCTCTAGAATTGACCACATTTTTATTTCTATAGCATCCGCCCCGCTTCTCCTCCATTCACATATCCATCCAATCACATGGACAGACCATTGTGCTGTTATCTCCACAGTCTCTTCTCTAATACCACAGGCTACTCACAGGTGGTGGTCCATGAATGATTCTCTCCTAACTAACCAATCATACTGCTTAGATATTCAGATAGCCCTCAAAGACTACCTAACTCATAATACCACTCCCGATATCTCCCCTATACTACTCTGGGAAGCTCATAAGCCAGTCATACAAGGCACATGCATTTCAGTTGCGTCACATCTCAATAGAGATAAAACCCTCCGATTACACCAACTCGAATCAGAATATCATAATCACTTCCTACAATTCCAAACTAACCCAATTGAAGCTCATAAAATAACTTTAGAAAAGACTAAACTCGAACTAGACCTACTCTTGGCTGAAGCGGCTGATAAGACTATCCGCAGGTCTAGTCACACGATCTACACCAAAGCAAACAAACCAGACACATACTTGGCCTTACGCCTTCGCAGACCAGACCGTGTTCGTGTCCCTATCAGACTTAGACTGTCTAAGGATAATGTAACTAGCAATCCGGTTAAAATTCTCTCTGAATTTCGTAAACAATTAGCAAACTTGTACGAGCCTAAATCAGCGTTTTCGCAGAATCAGGCGGAAAAGCTTTTTAACAATCTTCCTATTCCTACATTATCTAATGCTAGTCGTGAACTGATGGAGAGCACGATCACTACGGAGGAAGTCTTATCAGCCATCAAGTCACTCAAACCCCATAAATGCCCAGGCCCGGATGGCCTCCCGAGCCTTTATTATAAAAAATTTGCAACTGAACTAGGCCCCCTTCTTACCAACTCCTTTAACGCTATACTTAAACAGCACTCCTTCGGCAGAGACACATTGACGGCACTTATATCGATGATCCCGAAACCAAACACGGACACCACCTCATGGTCTAAATACAGACCAATCTCACTCTTAAATGTTGACATCAAGATCCTAGCCAAAATTCTAACCCTACGCCTCAATCCCATAATAGGGGATTGATTCATAAAGACCAAGTAGGTTTTATACCTAAAAGGCAGGCGAGTGATAATATTCGCCGTGTAATTCTCCTCCAACAGTTAGCCCGCTCCCGTAAAATTCCAATGCATCTTCTCTCTTTAGATATCCGGAAAGCCTTCGACACTGTCTCTTGGCCCTACTTATTTTATATTCTCCAACGCTGGGGCTTCGGCCCACACTTTCTGGGGTGGGTCAACGCACTGTATAATCACCCACAAGCATACGTGCATTACTCAGGCTTTCGTTCAGACCCCTTTCCCATTCTACGAGGAACTAGGCAGGGTTGCCCTTTATCCCCCATATTGTTTGCACTCGCGATTGAACCTTTAGCTGCCCTGATAAGGAGTAATCCTGATATCCGAGGCTTGGAGATTGCTTCTACCTCGCATAAGATATGTCTCTTTGCTGACGATGCTCTCATGTTCATCACATCTCCCCATACTACCATCCCGATCCTACTGCACACCCTAGATAGATTTGCTAGAGTTTCAGGGCTTGAAATTAACCAAACTAAATCGAGGGCTCTCAATGTGTCTTTGCCGCAAGCTGTCTTAGGTAAGATACGCCAAAATTTTCCTTTTCAATGGTCCACCACAACTATTCCCTATTTAGGAATTAAACTGATGAGTGACCCATCTCACCTGTTCCAAAACAATTACCTCCCTATGCTAACCCAACTAACTTCTCTCCTTAACCTTTGGTTGCCCTTATGTATCTCCCGGCTCGGACGCATTGCGGCTGTTAAGATGTCTTTGCTACCGAAACTGTTAGATCTATACAGAGTTCTCCCTGTCACAGTCCCTCCATATTATCATAGGATAATACAAAGTAAAGTCTTTAAATTCATCTGGGGCCCCATAAGACCCAGAGTGGCTAGACCCGTTCTTCTTCGTAACAAGCTCAATGGAGGCCTTGGTATCCCAAACTTCCAACATTATTACCATGCTGCAAGGCTGGCCCAGACTACTCTCTACCACTCGAAACTCGAAATACCACTCTGGGTTAGTCTTGAAGCTATTGACTCATCCCCCCTTACTATAACCAATTTGTTATGGCTTTCCCCAGTATCACAAGGCCCCATAACTAATCCACTCACACAACACACGCTCAAACTCTGGGATAAACTGAAGACACCCTTCAAATTGATTTCCCTGCACTCCCCCCTCTTGTCTTTTCTAGGTCACCCCCAATTCTACCCAGCCTATACTGAACCAACATAATTTCAGTCCTGGGAGCGGGCGGGTCTGACCCGCATATGTGATATAGTCAATACCGACACTATTAAATCATTCGCCAGTATCCAAACACAAACACAGCTCCCCAATAGAGAATGCTTCCGTTATCTCCAAATTACTCACTTTGTTCAAACAACAATAAAATCTCTCTCTGGACTAGATACTATGACAGAGTATGAGAATATGTGTGACTCGGACCCGCACGCTCCAGGTACTATCTCCCGACTCTACACCCATCTTACTACACCATCCTCGGACCCTCCCACGTACGCACAACGATGGTCAAAAGACTTAGATATTCATATTGAAGCGGAGGATTGGGTGACTATCTGGACCAACACAAAAAACTCTTCCCAAAATGTGATTGCCTCAGAGGCAAACTACAAGGTGTTGATGCGATGGTACCTAGTCCCGGCCAGAATTGCTAAATTCTTACCTGAACTTTCCCCAAACTGTTTTAGGGGATGCGGTGACAGAGGTACACACCTGCACATTTGGTGGACATGCCCATTGGTGCAACGCTTTTGGGAAACTATATTCCTGATTGCGTCTACCCTTCACCAAGTCACCCTAAAACCCAACCCAGCGATAGCTTTGCTCAGTCTTATTCCACAAGATTACACAAGAGCACAGATATTACCGAAACTAAAAACAGGATCACCCAAGCAATGGTGCATAGCAAGATCGAAGCAAAAATTTTAGATAAAGTCTCCCAGCACGCCAGAATCTGGCAACCATGGATAGACAACTTCCTACCAGCCGGTGTTGATGAACATCTGTTGGGACTTTGAATCTATTCAATCCTAAATCTAAGATCTCGATACCACACTCCTGCCCATGCGGCCTGACCGAACCATACCCCCTCTTGCTCCTCCCTTCTCTATCTGTTGTCACCCCCCCCTTCCCCCCTTTCTCTTCTTTCTCTCTCCCTCCTTCTCCTATTAATACCAATTGGTAATGTACTCGGTCTTATACATTGGTCCTGGCGACTCCCATGTTTGTTTTCTGGGGAGACGACCGGCACCTTTACATACCTATTTAGGGGACCCTGTTCCCTCTAAACTTTTTGCAACCCAACCTTAATCGTTTTTACCTGCGATTCGACTGAGTATTCACTTGTTTGTACATTTCACTATATTTCATTCTGTTAATGATTTAATTTTGACTATGATAAGCACTGTCTTATGCTACCTTGCTGTCTCTACTGTATTGTATGGAATAGTTGCTTGTTAATTACCAATAAAATATTTGAAAAGAAAAAAGCTGATGTATTCTGAGATAAGCAGTTTTTTCCTCCAAAAAAGTTTTCTCTACTTTATCCTATGGAGGAGAAATTCTATAAGAAATGGGGGGTTCCAGCAATCGATGCTGCGATCTCCTCGGTAAATAAAAACCTGTAGACAAATGCGCAAATGTTGAAGGATCCAACAGATAAAAAGTTGGAATTTCTTTTTAAGATCAACATTTCTCTTGCAAGTTCAGTGGTGCAGCTGGCTCTTGCGGCTATTGCAATATCTCAGTCCATAAAGGACCAGTTTGTAGAGATACTTAAGATTATTCCTGATTAGCAGGCCCAGCAATGGGCCGGCATATCAGAAGCACTATGTTTTATGGTGGATGCTATGAAAGATTCTATAATTCAAGCCTGACGGCTTATGCTAGGACTGGTACATACACGCAGAGTCCTATGGTTGAAAAATTGTTCAGCCGAAGCGCTGTGTAAAAAGCTCTTGGCCAGTTTCCTATTTCATGGTGAACGGTTATTTGGAGACGATTTAGATAAATATATCCAAAGGATTTATAATGGGAAAAGTTCTCTTTTACCAGTGAAAAAAAAGTTTAAGCATTTTTCCTTTAAAAGTGCATCTTCTCCAGTGCCAGGAGCATCTGCCTCCAGACAGTCTCGACGGCCTCCACCGTTGAGCTCAAGAGGAAGACCTCTGGGGCAGTCCCAGGGCCAAAAGAGGACTTGGGGCAGGAAGCTCACAAAGCAAAATACTAAAGCCTCCTTATGAAGGGGCGTCCCCGCTCGCTCGGGTGGGGGAAAGGCTTCTACAATTTTCAAAGATCTGGCAGGAAAAATGTCAAGACAGATGGATGGCTTCCTCAATTTCTCTAGGTTACAAACTAGAATTCCGAGAATTCCCTTCTCCCCGTTTTTTAAAATCAAACGTTCCCAGAGATCCAGGGAAAAGGAAGCCTCTCTTTCTAGCCCTGGATCATCTCTTGTCCCAGAAGGTGATATCAGAGGTTCCCACAGAAGAGCAGGGTTCAGGGTTTTATTCCAACCTCTTCACAGTTCCAAAACCGAACGGGGAGGTAAGACCCATTCTAGATCTCAAGGATCTGAACCGGCACTTGAATATCCGTTTCTTTTGAATGGAGTCAATCCGATCGGTTGTCTCGATTCTGCAAGGATGGAAATTTTTGGCATCAATCGATATCAAAGATGCCTATCTCCACGTGCCAATATTTCCCGCTCATCAGAAATTAGTCCCTGGTCTAATCAGTCAGTCACCGGTCTAATCAATCAGTCACCGGTCAAAACTAAAGTTTAATCTCAGCCGTGAGCTACCTGGAGTTCCTAGGCTTTGTTCTCAACGTAAAAAAATCCTCCTTAAAACCGTCAAGGAGATTACAGTACTTGGGGATGATCATAGATACCGTTCAAAAGAAGGTATTCTTACCCCAGGCAAGAATCTGCTCAATAAAGGAACTGATTCGACTTGTCAAAACAAAGAGAAATCCTTCCATTCGGCTGTGCATGAAATTGTTAGGAAAGATGGTGATCTCCTTCGAGGCCGTTCCTTATGCGCGGTTTTATTCAAGACTGCTACAAAACACCATTCTGACGGCCTGGAACAAGAAAGTCCAGGTTTTGGACTTTCCAATCCGCTTATCCCCCGAGGTGTTTAACCAGTTGCCGACCGCCGCACGCCGATTTACGTTGGCACAATGGCACGGGCAGGCATAAGGGCTTACCTGTACGTCCCTGCCTGCCCACGGGTGGGGGGTCCGATAGGTGCCCCCTGGTGCCTGCGGCGGTCGGATTAGCTCCAGGAGCGATCCGAGCTGAGGGGGAGGCCACTGATTCATGGCCACCCCCTCACGATCGCTCCTGGCGAATGACAATCTTCCTCTGCTGATGTAATGTAAATAGCGGCAGAGGAAGTGATGTCATCGCTCCTCGTGAAGCCTTTTCGTTCCGGCTTCCGAGGAGAGAAGACATCAAGTAAGTGCACCAAACACCTACACGCACAGTAGAACTCTCTAGGCACACTTTTCACCCCCCTGCACCCCCTGTCACAGTGACACCAATAGCATTTTTTTTTTTTAACTGATTATTGCATTGGTGTCATTTGTGACAGTTATAAGTGGTAGGGCAGTTAGTGTTTTAGGTCTAGGGTACCCCCCTAACCCCCCCTAATAAAGTTTTAGCCCCTTGATCACCCCCCGTCGCCAGTGTCACTAAGCGATCGTTTATCTGATCGCTGTATTAGTGTCACAGGTGACGCTAGTTAGGCAGGTAAGTATTTAGGTTCGCCATCAGGTACCCCCATATACTAACTAGTAAATGTTTTAACCCCCTGATTGCCCCCTAGTTAACCCTTTCACCAGTGATCACCGTATAACTGTTACGAGTGACGCTGGTTTGTTAGTTTTTATAGTGTCAGGGCACCCGCCGTTTATTACCTAATAAAAGTTTAACCCCCTGATCGTCCGGCAGGTTATATAAGTCAGGTTTTAGAGTCAGATAGGGTCTGCGTCACCCCAGGCAGCGTCAGGTTAGTGCCAGTACCGCTAACAGCCACGAACGCAGCATACACCTCCCTTAGTGGTATAGTATCTGAACGGATCAATATCTGATCTGATCAGATCTATACTAGCGTCCCCAGCAGTTTAGGGTTCCCAAAAACGCAGTGTTAGCGGGATCAGCCCAGATACCTGCTAGCACCGGCGTTTTGCCCCTCCGCCCAGCCCACCTAAGTGCAGTATCGATCGATCACTGTCACCTACAAAACACATAACTGCAGCGTTCGCAGAGTCAGGCCTGATCCCTGCGATTGCAAATAGTTTTTTTTGGTAGCGTTTTGATACAGTCGCTAACAGTCAGAAGCTTTTTTACCTGTGAGTCTCACTACTGTACCACTAAATTTAGAGCCCAAAATGGCAAATCGAAGGTACAGTAGTGAAGAAGCCTACACGTTTCTGAGCATGACAGATAGTGAAGAGGAAGTCACTCATCTGTCAGATTCAGGCTCAGAATACGAACCTGTAGACAGCAGCGGCTCCATGAGAGATAGCTCTGACGACGGAGTTGTGGTCCCTGCCAAGGTCAGGCGTACCAGACCCTAATCTTCTGCTGTTGAGGTGCAAGTACTGCAGGGCTCTCCTATGGAGCAGAGAAGTACTAGCGCCGCTATTCCTTCTGGTGAACTGGCAAGCACCAGCGGCCTAGTACACCCTGGTCGTACATCCAGCATTGCAGTAACACTTGGTGACGTGGCGAGTCCCATAAGTGCAGTTCAAGCTGGCGAGGTGGCAAGCACAAGTAGTGTCCCGCTGCCAACAAGAAGACAAACACAGACCCGTCGTGCCCATAGTGCCCTTCCTGCTGCATTCGCCAATCCTAATTGGGAACCCACCACTTCTGCAGCACCTGTACTTCCCCCATTCACTGGCCAACCCGGCAGTCAGGTGGAAACAGTTGATTTTACGTCACTTGATTTTTATTTGCTGTTTTTCCCCGAAGATCTCTATAGATCTATTGTGGACCAAAGCAATTTGTACGCTGGTCAACACATCGCCACTATTTCTCAGTCCTCCCTTGCCAGACATTGGAAACCAATTATGGTTTCTGAATTTAAGATCTTTTTGGGCCTATACCTCCTCATGGGCATAACCAAAAAGAGTGAGTTGCGGTCATATTGGTCCACTGACCCAATTCACCATATGCCTGTGTTCTCTGCTTCCATGGCCAGGGCACGATATGAGCAGATTTTGTGGTTCATCCACTTCAACAACAATGAACTCTGTCATCCTCGTGGAGACCCTGGATACGATCGGCTCTACAAAATTCAGCCCCTCGTATATCACTTTAACTAACGTTTTGCAGACTTGATTACTCCCCATCAAGTTGTCTGCATTGATGAGTCCCTGATTAAGTTTTCTGGCCGCTTGTCATTCGAACAGTACCTTCCCAGCAAGCGTGCCAGATACGGGGTCAAGATGTATAAGCTCTGTGACAGGGCCACAGCCTATACATGTAGTTTTATGGTTTAGGAGGGAAGAGATAGTCACGTAGAGCCGACAAACTGCTCTGACTACATAGGAAGCGCTGGCAAGATTGTGTGGGACTTGGTGTCACCCTTATTCTGAAAGGGGTACCACTTGTACGTGGACAATTATTACACAAGCGTGCCACTTTTTAGTCACTTGTTTGATCATCAGATTGGAGCATGTGGCACCGTGCGATCTAATCGCCGGGGCTTTCCCCAGTGGCTTATAGATTCCCGTCTTAGGCTGGGGGAGAGAGCCTGCTTGAAGTGTAATAACTTGCTCACTATGAAGTGGAGAGATAATAAGAATGTTTTTGTTCTTACCTCCCTTCATGCAGACACAACTGTCCAAATTACTACGGTGACTGGTGTGGAGAAACCCCTCTGTGTCCACGAATATAACCAAAATATGGGAGGGGTGGACCTCAACGACCAGTTGGCACCGTACCTAGTTGCCCATAAGGACGCTGGTATAAAGAAGTGTCTGTAAAATTATTTTAATTGGCTTTGCTGAACGCTCATGTGCTATACAGAGCTTCAGGATGGACTGGGTCCTTCCTTAAATTCCAGGAAGAGATTGTCAGAGTCCTTCTGTTTCCAGACGGTGCTCCACCTCACCTTCCCCAACCAAATGCAGTAAGCCGGCTGCATGAGAGGCATTTTCCTTATGTCCTCCCGAGTACCCCTACCCAATGAGCCCCCCAAAGAAAATGTTGTGTCTGTAGAAAGCGCGGATAAAGGCGTGACACCCGCTATTATTGTCCCTCCTGTCCTGACAATCCTGGTCTTTGCATTGGTGAATGTTTTGAGCGTTACCATACACTAGTTGAGTTTTAGCGTAGGGTACAGCATTGCACAGTCTAGGCAAACTTTCACAGGGTCTCCCAAGATGCCATCGCATTTTGAGAGACCCGAACCTGGAACTGGTTACAGTTACAAAAGTTACAGTTACAAAAAAAAGTGTAAAAAAAAAATAATACACAAATAAAATAAAAAAAACTAAAAATAGTTGTCGTTTTATTGTTCTCTCTCGCTCTATTCTCTCTCTATTGTTCTGCCCTTTTTTACTGTATTCTATTCTGCAATGTTTTATTGTTATTATGTTTTATCATGTTTGCTTTTCAGGTATGTCATTTTTTATACTTTACTGTTTACTGTGTTTTATTGTTAACCTTTTTTTTGTTTTTAGGTACGCCATTCAGCTGCAGCGCAGATTTATTTATCTTGACAGCAACAGCGTTTGCTCCCACGATACATAAAGCCATGACTCCAGCGCTGTCGGAGGTGATTTTACCACCACAGTTAAAAAAAAAGAATATATGCCGAAGCATGGGAGCAGCAGGGGCGGAGAAGCGATTTGCTCCTACCTTTTGCGGGTGGATGCCCCTATGCTTCGGCATATATATATTTTAGGCACAGGTTGCGTAAAAAAAAGTTTTATTTTTTACTAATTTTTTTTGTATTTGCTTTGCAGGTATGGTATGTCTTACTGTTACACTGTAATGTTACTTTGTTTTATTGTTAACCATCATTTGCTTAGCAGGTAGGCCATTCAGTTGCAGCGCGGATTTATTTATCTTGACAGCAACATCGTTTGCTCCCACGATACATAAAGCCGTGACTCCAGCGCTGTAAGGGGTGATTTCACCACCACAGTTAAAAAAAGAGCATATATGCCGAAGCATGGGGGCAACAGGGGCGGAGGAGTGATTTGCTTCTAACTTTTGGGGCGGATGCGCCCATGCTTCGGCATATATAAATGGTGCATGTATGCCCATCATTAGAAGTGGGTGGATGAAGGGAGGTATTCTAATGGTGGGCATACCCACCGATCAATCTCTTTTTTTTCGTTCAGCCCACAGGCTGCATGAAAAAAAGATTACAATATAATGCCCAACAAGGACCAGCAACGTACTGGTATGTTGCTGGACTTTGAGTGGTTATACCAGAATGATGCCTGCAGGTTTAGGTATCATCTTGGTATCATTCTTTTCAGCCAGCGGTTGGCTTTCATGTAAAAGCAATCCTAGCGGGCTAATTAGCCTCTAGACTGCTTTTACAAGCAGTGGGATGGAATGCCCCCCCCCTCCTCCCACTGTCTTCCATGGTTTTCTCTGGCTCTCCTGTCCTAACAGGGAACCCAAGAATGCAGCCGGTGATTCGGCCAGCTGACCATAGAGCTGATCAGAGACCAGAATGGCTCCAATCATCTCTATGGCCTAAGAAACCGAAAGCTACGAGCATTTCATGACTTAGATTTCGCTGGATGTAAACAGCGCCATTGGGAAATTGGGAAAGCATTTTATCACACTGATCTTGGTGTGGTCAGATGCTTTAAGGGCAGAGGAGAGATCTAGGGTCTAATAGACCCCAGTTTTTTTCAAAAAAAGAGTACCTGTCACTACCTATTGCTGTCATAGGGGATATTTACTTTCCCTGATATAACAATAAAAATGATTTTAAAAAAATGAAAGGAACAGTTTAAAAATAAGATAAAAAAGCAAAAAAATAATAAAGAAAAAAAAAAAGCACCCCTGTCCCCCCCTGCTCTTGCTCAAAGGCGAACGCAAGCGTTGGTCTGGCGTCAAATGTAAACAGCAATTGCACCATGCATGTGAGGTATCACCGCAAAGGTCAGATCAAGGGCAGTAATTTTAGCAGTAGACCTCCTCTGTAAATCTAAAGTGGTAACCTGTAAAGGCTTTTAAAGGCTTTTGAAAATGTATGTAGTTTGTCGCACTGCACGTTTGTGCGCAATTTTAAAGCATGTCGTGTTTGGTATCCATGTACTCGGCCTAAGATCATCTTTTTTATTTCATCAAACATTTGGGCAATATAGTGTGTTTTACTGCATTATAATTAAAAAAAGGTGTGTTTTTTTCCCAAAAAAATGCGTTTGAAAAATCGCTGTGCAGATACTGTGTGAAAAAAAAAAATGAAACACCCACCATTTTAATCTGTATGGCCTTTGCTTTAAAAAAATATATAATGTTTGGGGGTTCAAAGTATTTTTCTTGCAAAAAAAAAATATTTTTTTCATGTAAACAAAAAGTGTCAGTAAGGGCTTTGTCTTCAAGTGATTAGAAGAGTGGGTGATGCGTGACATAAGCTTCTAAATGTTGTGCATAAAATGCCAGGACAGTTCAAACCCCCCCCAAATGACCCCATTTTGGACAGTAGACACCCCAAGCTATTTGCTGAGAGGTATGTCGAGTCCATGGAATATTTTATATTGTGACACGAGTTGCGGGAAAAAGACAAATTTTTTTTTTTGCACAAAGTTGTCACTAAATGATATATTGATCCAACATGCCATGGGCATATGTAAAATTACACACCAAAATACATTCTGTTGCTTCTCCTGAGTACAGGGATACCACATGTGTGAGACTTTTTGGGAGCTTAGCCGTGTACGGGACCCCGAAAACCAAGCACCACCTTCAGGGTTTCTAAGGGTGTACATTTTTGATTTCACTCCTCACTGCCTATCAAAGTTTCGGAGGCCATGGAATGCCCAGATAGCACAACCCCCCCCCCCAAATGACCCCATTTTGGAAAGTAGACACCCCAAGCTATTTGCTGAGAGGTATGGTGAGTTATTTGCAGACCGCTTTTTGTCACAAAGTTTTGAAAATTTAAAAAAGAAAAAAATAATACATTTTTTTTTCTTTCTTCATTTTCAAAAATAAATGAGAGCTGCAAAATACTCACCATGACTCTCAGCAAATAGCTTGGGGTGTCTACTTTCCAAAATGGGGTCATTTGGGGGGGTTTGTGCCATATTGGCATTTTATGGCCTTCGAAACTGTAATAGGTAGTAAGGAGTGAAATCAAAAATTTACGCCCTTAGAAATCCTGAAGGTGGTGATTGGTTTTCGGGGCCTCGTACGCAGCTAGGCTCCCCAAAAGTCCCACACATGTGGTATCCCTGTACTCAGGAGAAGCAGCAGAATGTATTTTGGGGTGTAATTCCATATATGTCCATTGCATGTTTGAGCAATATATCATTTAGTGTCAACTTTGTGCAAAAAAAAAAGAAAAAAAGTTTGACATTTTCCCGCAACTTGTGGCAAAATATAAAATATTCCATGGACTCAACATGCCTCTCAGCAAATAGCTTGGGGTGTCTACTTTCCAAAATGGGGTCATTTGGGGGGGGCTTGTGCCATCTTAGCATTTTATGGCCTTTAAAACTGTGATAGGTAGTGAGGAGTGAAATCAAAAATCCTGAAGGCGGTGCTTGGTTTTCGGGGCCCCGTACACGGCTAGGCTCCCAAAAAGTCCCACACCTGTGTATTCCTCGTACTCAGGAAAAGCAGCAGATTGTATTTTGAGGTGCAATTCCACATATGCCCATGGCATGTGTGAGCAATATATCATTTAGTGACAACTGTTTGTAAAATATATATTTTTTTGTCATTATTCAATCACTTGGGACAAAAAAATTAAATATTCAGTGGGCTCAACATGCCTCTCAGCAATTTCCTTGGGGTGTCTACTTTCCATAATGAGGTCATGGGGGGGGGGGGGGGGGTGTACTGCCCCGCCATTTTAGCACCTCAAGAAATGAGATAGGCAGTCATAAACTGAAAGCTGTGTAAATTCCGGAAAAATGTACCCTAGTTTGTAAACGCTATAACTTTTGCGCAAACCAATAAATATACGCTTATTGACTTTTTTTTACCAAAGACGTGGCTGAATACATTTTGGCCTAAATGTATGACTAAAATTGAGTTTATTGGATTTTTTTTTTTTTATAACAAAAAGTAGAAAATATCAATATCATTTCAAAATTTTCGGTCTTTTTCCGCTTATAGCGCAAAAAATAAAAACCGCAGAGGTGATCAAATACCATAAAAAGAAAGCTCTATTTGTGGGGAAAGGATGCAAATTTCGTTTGGGTACAATATTGCATGACCGCGCAATTAGCAGTTAAAGTGACGCAGTGCCAAATTGTAAAAAGTGCTCTGGTCAGGAAGTGGGTAAAACCTTCCGGGGCTGAAGTGGTTAAGAGCCTCTATTGGTGGTTGATATCCAGCAACCTTCAACAGGGGAAATCCTTTCTACCAGTATCCTGGAAAGTGGTAACAATGGATGCCAGCCTTCTAGGCTGGGGAGCAGTCCTGGAAGAAGCATCTGTCCAGGGGAAGTGGTCCGAGTCATGGAAATGTCCTGTCAGGATTCAATCCGACAATGCCACGGCTGTGGCCTACATCAATCACCAAGGGGGCACGAGAAGTCATGCAGCCCAAAAAGAGGTGAATCATGTTCTAGCTTAGGCAGAAGGCAACATTCCTTGCCTATCGGCGATTTTCATTCCAGGGATGGAAAATTGGCAGGCCAACTACTGGAGTCGCCAACAATTGTTTCCGGGAGAATGGTCCCTTCACCCCAACATCTTTCTGTCGATATGTCAAAGATGGGGTGTTCCGGACGTGGATCTTTTTGCGTACATATTCAACAACAAGGTCGACAACTTTGTGTTAAGGTCGAAAGATCCACTAGCGTGCGGAACAGACGCCTTGGTCTTTCCATGGAATCAGTTCTCACTGATTTAGGCGTTCCCTCCGGTTCTGCTACTTCCGCGCCTTCTCCACAGGATCAAGCAGGAACGGAAAGTGGTGATTCTGGTGGCCCCAGCGTGGCCCAGAAGATCTTGCTTTGCCGAGATCATAAAGATGGCAGTAGGGGACCCTTGGACCCTGCCGTTGTGGCTAGACCTTCTTGCACAAGGTCCGGTATTCCATCCTACCTTACAAATGCTAAATTTAACGGTTTGGCTATTGAAACCCACATTCTAAAGGACCATGGGTTATCTCCTTCAGTAGTGTCTACTTTGGTTAATGCTAGGAAGCCGGCCCCCAGAGTCATATACTATAGAGTCTGGAAGGCATATGTCTCCTGGTGTGGATCCAGGGGTTGGCACCCCGGGAAGTATGTCATAGGTAGGATCCTTGAATTCCTGCAAATAGGATTGGAAATGAAGCTGGCCTTGAGTACTATCAAGGGCCAGGTCTCGGCCTTATCAGTATTCTTTCAACGGCCTCTTGCTTCTCACTCTCTGGTACGTAGCTTTATTCAGGGGGTAACACGGATTATTCCTCCCGTCAGGGCACCCCTGAATCCTTGGGATTTGAATTTAGTCTTGTCGGCTTTACAGAAACAGCCTTTTGAGCCTATACGGAAAATTCCCTTGGTTCTTTTGACGAGAAAAATAATCTTTTTGGTTGCCATATCCTCTACCAGAAGGGCATCGGAATTGTCGGCTCTGTCTTGTAAAGAGCCATATGTGATTATGCATAAGGATAAGGTGGTATTGCGGCCTCATCCTGAATTCCTACCAAAGGTAGTGACAGGTTTTCATTTAAACCAGGATATTGTTCTGCCTTCTTTTTTCCCGGAGCCTCAATCTAGGGAAGAGAAGTCACTACATTCCCTTGATGTAGTGAGAGCGGTCAAGGTCTATTTAAAGGAAACCGCTCAGATTCGCAAAACAGATGTTTTGTTTGTACTGCCAGAAGGTCCTAAAAAAGGACAGGCAGCATCAAAATCTACTATTCCCAAATGGATTTGTCAAGTGATTGTTCAAGCTCATGGTCTAAAGAAGATAATTCCTCCTTTTCATGTTAAAGCGCACTCCACCAGGGCGGTTAGTGCCTCTTGGGCGGTGCATCATCAGGCCTCCATGGCTCAGATCTGCAAGGCCACAACTTGGCTTCATACATTTACCAGATTCTATCAAATCGATGTAAAAGGTCATGAGGATATTGCCTTTGGGCGTAGTGTACTGCAGGCTGCAGTATAAGTCCTCTAGTTTCCTAATGCCCTACCTTTTTTGTTGTGTCTCCCTCCCTTCAGTTGCCATTGCTATGGGACATCTCACATAGTAACTACTATGGCTCTGTGTCCCCTGATGTATGAAAAGAAAACAGGATTTTTAAAAACAGCTTACCTGTAAAAATCCTTTTCTTCGTAGTACATCAGGGGACACAGAGGTCCCTCCCTTCTTTGGTATACACGTATATTGCTTGGCTACAAAACTGAGGTACTCCCAGTAGTGGGAGGGGTTATATAGGGAGTGCACTTCTTGTCTTAGGGCGTGCCAGTGTCCATCACCTGAAGGTGGCCTATAACCCACATAGTAACTACTATGGCTCTGTGTCCCCTGATGTACTTCAAAGAAAAGGATTTTACAGGTAAGCTGTTTTTAAAAATCCTGTTTTTTGAGTTGGGCACATATACAGGTGATTGTGGTAGATAGAGGAGCACACTTTTGTTGGAAAATGTGAATCTCCAAGACTGCCAAACTGGCTTCTAGCCCTTTTCTCAGTAAAGGGGCACCCCCACTTGTCAGAGTGGGGAGATGCCTGCTGACCTTTTCAGCCTTTTGGTTCTGAGAAATCTCAGACATTTGGGTCCAGTGTGTCATTTCCAGGGGCTACAACCTGGACTTTCAGACTCTGCCTCTTCCCCATTTCATGCTCTTGAATTTGCCTCTCTCCCTGCAAAGACTGGTGTATTTTCTTGCTGTTTATTCAGCAGCTCCTCTTAGAGGGCCATTACCCTAGTCTCAAACACATAACCATTTCTGGGTTTCTCTTAGCACTTATTCACAGTTATCAAGGCAAATTGAGAAACTCTATTTCCTGTCAAAAGTTCTGCATGGAATCAACCAGGTCTGTCCTTGCCCCCATCATTCCTGGGGATCGTCTGGCCACTGTGGACATCAGGGATGCTTAATTGCATACTCCCATCTTTCCTCAACATTTTTGACCTTTCCACGGCACCCTAGGCTTACCCTGGTCCTAGCTCTGCTTCTTTTTCAGGGTATATATGTTTTGGCATACCTGGGCAATGTCCTGTTAATGGACCAGTCCTCCCAAACACTGTCAGTCAGTGGGCAGTGCGGACAGGATAAACTCTGTAGACCGGGGGTCAGCAACCCCATCGATCACAAGAGCGTGACAGGTGAATCTCATGTCCGCAGTCCAGACCACACTGCCAAAACAACTCCTACCCAAATACCAAGCAGAGCAGCACACAGAAGCAGCCGGCTCTGCAGCATGGCTACACTGACTCTTGTGATCCTCCCCTCACATCTGTCCCACCCATTTTCTACATCTCATACAGGCACTGTGTATAGATGTGAGGGGATTGGACGGAAAGCAGCATGTCTGAACCATCAGGTAAGGCACTGATCAGTAGGGAAGGGCAAAACAGTAGTGGGCTTTATACTCCTGACCTGTAAATGCTGGGCTACAGTGGATATGAAATGTCAGGTTTCTGTGATGTAAAAAAATGAGACCAAGATAAATAATTTCCACCTTTTAATGTGACCTATAAACTTCAGAACTTTTTCCACCTTTTAATGTGACCTATAAACTGTACAACTCATTTGAACAAAAAAATGAAATCTTTTAGGTGGCAGGAAGTAAAAATAAAAAACTAAAATAATATGCTTGTAGAAGTGTGCACACCCTAAAAGTAATACTTTGTTGAAGCACCTTTTGATTTTATTACAGCACTTGGTCTTTTTGGGCATGAGTTCTTATCAGCATGGCACATCTTGATTTGACAATATTTGCCCACTCTTCTTTGCAGAAAATCTCCAAATCTGTCAGATTGCAGGGGCATCTCCTGTGCACAGCCCTCTTCAGATCAACCCAAAAATGTTAAATTGGATTCAGGTCTGGGCTCTGGCTGGGCCATTCCAAAACTTTAATCTTCTGGTGAAGCCATTTCTTTGTTGCTTTGGATTTATGCTTTGGGTCGTTGTCATGCTGAAAGATGAAGTTCCTCTTTATGTTTAGCTTTCTAGCAGAAGCCTGAACGTTGTGTGCCAATATTGACTGGTATTTGATACTGTTCATAATTCCCTCTACCTTGACTAAGGCCCCTGTTCCAGCTGAAGAAAAACAGCCCCGAAGCATGATACTGCCACCACCATGCTTTACTGTGGGTATGGTGTTCTTTTGGTGATGTGCAGTATTGTTTTTGCGCCAAACATATCTTATGGAATTATGGCCCAAAAGTTCAACCTTGGTTTCATCTGGCCTTAACACATTTTCCCACATGCTTTTGGGGGACTTCAGATGTGTTTTTGCAAAATTTAGGATGTTTTTCTTGGTAAGAAAAGGCTTCCACCTTGTCACTCTACCCCATAACCCAGACATATGAAGAATACGGGAGATTGTTTGCACATGTACCACACAGCCAGTACTTGCCAGATGTACTTGCAGCTCCTTTAATGTTGCTGTAGGCCTCTTGGCAGAGTCCCTGACCAGTTTTCTTCTCATCTTCATCAATTGTGGAGAGGCATCCAGTTCTTGCTAATGTCCCTGTTGTGCCATATTTTTTCTTTTGTACCCTGTAATGATGAGATCTCTCTGATGCTTTGGAAGCTCTCTGCAGACCATGGCTTTTGGTGTAGGATGTGACTAAGAAAATGTCAGGAAAGACCTACAAACTTTATTTAGGGTTAATAAGAGGCACTTTACATTATGGCAGGTGTGCACTGACTCCTATTTAACATGAGTTTGAATGTGATTGCTTAATTCTGAACACAGCTACATCCCCAGTTATAAGAAGGTGTGCACACTTATGCAACCACATTATTTTAGTTTTTTATTTTTACTCTCCCCCCCCCCCCCCCCTTTAAAAGATTTCAGTTTGTTTTTCAATTGAGTTGTGCAGTTTATTGGTCACATTAACCACTTGCATACTGGGCACTTAAACCCCCTTCCTGCCCAGGCCAATTTTCAGCTTCCAGCGCTGTCGCACTTCGACAGTTGTGCGGTCATGTTACACTGTCCCCAAATTACATTTTTATTTTTTTTTTCACACAAATAGAGCTTTCTTTTGGGGGTTTTTATTTTTTGTTAAACAAACAAACAAAAAAAATATTAAAAAATAAACAGTTAAATAATAATGTTAAAAAATAAACAGTTTTCATAATTTTGTTATAAAATTTTGCAAACAGGTAATTTTTCTCCTTCATTGATGTGCGCTGATAGGACGGCACTGAAGGACGCTGATAGGTGGCATTGGGCACTGGTAGGTGGCATTGATGGGCACTGGTAGGTGACACTGATGATGAGGCTCTGATTGGCAGCACTGATCGTCACTGATTGGCAGCACTGATGTCACTGATTGGCAGCACGATCGTCGCTGATTGTGGCACTGGTGGGCACAGATGGGGTGGCGGTCCGTGTTCGGGACTGATGTCTCTGTGACAGAAGCTGGTGACCAGGGTTTTTTTTCCCCTCACGCTGTCAGCTCTGTTTACATCATTGGCTGACAGCTGATCACGTGGTAAGGGGTCAGGATTGGCCCCTTACTCCGATTTTTGATCGGCCGAGTCTCATGGGCTTGCTGATCAGAGTGTGCCGCGCACACCCCACAGGAGGCGCGCAGGCAGCTCATGCACTGGAGGATGTATATGGATGCCCTCCTGGCACTTTAGGCCCGCGCTGTAGCCGTCTTTCGGCTATAGCATGGGCGTTAAAGGTGGAAAAAGTTCTGAAATGATTTATCTTTGTCTCATTTATTTACATCACAGAAACCTGACATTTTAACAGGGGTGTGTAGACTTTTTATATCCATTGTATATACTCCTGACCTGTGAACGCCGGGCTATAGACTCCTGACCTGTGAACGCCGGGCTATAGACTCCTGACCTGTGAACGCCGGGCTATAGACTCCTGACCTGTGAACGCCGGGCTATAGACTCCTGACCTGTGAACGCCGGGCTATAGACTCCTGACCTGTGAACGCCGGGCTATAGACTCCTGACCTGTGAACGCCGGGCTATAGACTCCTGACCTGGATAAGTTCATATTTTTACATTGACATTTGTATTACTGGTATATTTTTCTAAGGGCCGGTTCACACCAAAATATGGTGCAGGAAACATGTATTCCATGCGCGTTTCCCACACTGCCGGTGAGCACACTGTCTTTGCGAACTGCATGCAGGTGCCAGTGTATTGGTAACAGCACCCCAAATGCAGATTGCAAACGCACTGCGTTTGTGGGCACCATATCGAATGTCTCCACAGTGCCATGCTGTTTGCTGCAATGTGCTTTTAAAAGTAATGCATGCATTACGTTTTCTGCATTTCAGTGTGATTCGCAGCGCATTCAGTTGATTGAACGGTCAAAATGCACGACACGGCGAAAACGAGTGTTTGCTGCATTACCGCGTGATCCCGGAGTGAATTGGCTCCAAGTTTTCTTCAAAACGGTCTTACTTTTTAATGGCCTTGCTAGGTTAACTCCCAAAAATAGTGCGTTGTGCCTGGTGATCTTTGATTTCTCCCATGTTGTTCAGATAGATCTCCACCACTCTAAGGTTGCCTACCCCTGCTGTAGAGAGACTAAACCCAGGACCCTGCAATCACTATATCTGGTCTCCCACAGTACACAGAACATGGAAATGCAATTATTTTAGTAAAAGGAGGAGTTTTCATTCTCCCCTGATCCTCTGTCTGGTCCTGTGCTGATCACATTCACTGTCCCAAGAAAAAAAAAAAAACTCTCTAGCAATGCACACCAAACTGAGCATGTGCAGCCCGTCCACTGGCTCTGTAAATATCAGGTTATTTTTTGGAGACAGTGGAAGAAGAGGAGGATCAGAGAGACAGGATCAAACAGCCTTTATACACAATGAAAAGGATTAACCACTTAGGTTCCACAGTGAGTATAGCAAGCATGCTTTACTGCATATACAGACTGATTTTACTGTTGTGGGTTTTGTAACACTTTTAAGTTTGATTTTCAACCTTTGAAAGTCAGTGCTGAAACTGACTCACCAATTGGAATAAATAGGACATTGGATACAGCTCTGTCCAGGATCTTCCCACCCTGGTGCAATCCTCTGTCCCTCTGCTCATGTTCACAGTTCTTACCATCCTAGGGTTAGCTCTTGATTTGTGCCCGCACAAGGATCTTTGGGCCTGATGGTAGCTTCCTTCAGGGTAGCATCATATACCCAGTTTAACTTCAGACTTTTGCAGCTAACGTTCTGAAATCATGCAATAGACAGACTCAATGTTTGGACCGCCCCATTCATCTGACCTGCAAGGCCAATTTTTGCCTGGCAAAGTGGATTTCCAAACGCAATGGAAACCCTTGCCCTCTAAAGAAGTGTAAAATTCTCACAACCAAGGCAAGCCTGTCAGGCTGGTGATAGGGTCCCGGAAGCACTTTTGGTGCAGGGGACTTGGTAGCCAGGAGGAGAACATCTCACTAAAATTGCAGAATTCAGGGAAATTTTAGGTATACCTTTAACGCTGGACCTCTCAGCTACGAGGCCACCCAACTATCATGCTGTTAGACAATGCCATGGCTTTCATCATCAAGAAAGAAAGCAGCAGAGGTCATGCCACTCAGAGTAGCACTGCGCGTTCTGGTTCTGTCTGCGATCTGCAGGCTTTCTCAACCCTCAACATCAGTCTGGATTCAGGAATACAGGTTTTCCAAGCCCTTTGACAACAGTGGGGAAAGCTGCATGTGGATCTTCTGGTGTTTGCATTCAACAACACGTTTGTGGCTCTGTTTAGGGACCCTTGGGCCTTCACGATGTATGCTCTGGTAAATCTGTGGTATCGGTTCCACCTTATCTACACTTTTTCTTTTGTGCAGCTCTTCCCTCATCTCCAATGCAGGATTGAGATGGAGGGCATTCCAGTGATTCTAAGCACACTGAACTGACTCAGAAGGATGTAGTACTTATACATACTCCTGGAAGACTTTCTGTGGACCCTCCTGGATTTCTCAGATTTTCTGTCTCAAGGGCTGTTCCACCAGCCTGATTCTTTGTCATTAGCTTTAATGGCATGGCTGTTGAGGTCGAGATCATGGGGGGCAGGGGCCTATCGATTTGGTCATCCTTACCTTTCTAAAGCCTAGGAAGTCAACTTCTCACAAAGTCTACGATTGTACCTGGAAAGCTTACTTTGTGTGGTGCAAGGGTAGGAAATTCCATCCTAGGAAGTAATCCATGAGATACATCCTGTCATTTCCAGTCTAGTCTGAACCAGCATCTGGCCTTTAACAATATATGAAGTATCAAGTCTTGACCCTTACTCTTTTGTTTCAGAGACCTTTGGTCTCTCATTCCTTAGTTAAGGCCTTTGTGCAAGGTGTTAAACACATTTCCCTCCTGACTTCATGGGGGAAATTTATTAAAACTGGTGCACACAGAATCTGGTACAGCTGTGCATAGTAACCAATTGGCTTATAACTTCAGCTTATTCATTTAAGCTTTGTCACTAAATCCTAGAAGCTTATTGGTTACTATGCACAGCTGCACCAGTTTCTGTGCACCAGTTTTAGTAAATCCCCCCCCCCGTGGGACCTTAACCTGGATCTTTCAGCTTTTTTAGGCTCGATTCACATCTATGTATGTTGCTTTTGAGCATTTCTGCAGTGCTTTTTGCCATGCTTTTTTGTTGCAGCGATTTGTGCTTTGTGTGTGTGTTTTTTTTTTTTCACATTCACTGTATATAGCCGGTTGCTAAGAAGCGGACCGTCAGGGAATGTTCACTGCTGACAGCTAAATGTAAAAAAGAAAAAAAAAAAAAAAAGAATTGCCGGCAAAAAATTAAAAAAATTGTGAAAAAAAACAGCGTGTGGTCCATACCAAGGGTCTGGTATGGATTCTGGGGGGGGAACAAAATTTTAATTTTTTAAAAAATGTGACATCACAAGCGGCGGGGTCTGTAGGTGACATGACCGGATGGCCATGCCCCGTGTTATATAAGAAATGGCAAACAGCGGGAGCTGACACAATGGAGGCAGCCAGCACTTGTCAAAAACAGTCTCTTTGTGTTGTCTTTTTTTTTTTTTGTGAATGGGTAGGGTAACAATGTACCCCATACTCATTGATATGGGGGGGGGGGAGTGGGATCCGGGGGTCCCCATGTTAAAGGGGGCTTCCAGATTCTGATAAGTCCTCTGCTCGCAGACCTCCCACAACCACCTCCCAGAGCCCCCCCTTGTTGAGAGCATGCGACCTGGTGTAGTTCAGGAGGGGAAGGGGGGGTGCTCCCTCATCCCCTTATCACCTCTCTTTCCTGACCTGCTGGGTTGCATGCTTGGATAAGGGTCTGGTATGGATTTTGGGGGGGACCCCATGCCTTTTTTTTTTTTTTTGGTGTGGGGTCCCCCCCGAAGGGCCTGGTATGGTCCTGGAGGGGTGACCCCACGTAGGTTGTTGTTTTTTTTTTTTTACGATTTTTTATTTATTTTTGCTTGCAGTCCTTTTTTTTTTTCACATTCAGCCCCACCGACTGCTGATGACTCATCGGTTGTTATTGATGCAGCCTTAGCAACCAGCTATATACAGTAAGTGTAAAGCAAAAAAAACAAACTGCACATTGCGGTAAAAAAGTGGTACTTGCGTTTTGGATGCGGGTCCATTGAAGTCTATTACATGCAAAATGCTGCATGCTGCTGAAAATAAAGTCCCTGGCCCTTTCCAAAAATGCAGAGACACTAAAATGCATTAATGTGAACGGGTTCCATAGGAACCCATATCAAAAAAAAGTCCTGCATTTCTGCAAAAAGCAGGAAAAAAAACGCATTGTTGTGAATGGAGCCTTAAAGGCTGCCCATTGAACCCATTAGGTATAGTCCTTTTTCTGACCTCACTTGCAAGGTGACCTTTTTCCTTGCTATTACGTAGGTGCAGAGGGTTTCTGAATGCTGAGTGCTTTCACACTGGGGCGGTGCGCTTGCTGGACGATCTGCAAAGTCTCACAAGCAGCATCTTTGGGGCGGTGCGGGAGCGGTGTGTACTCCGGTCTCAAACCACCCTGCCCATTGAAATCAGTGGGCATCGCTGCCGAAGAGCCTGCAAAGTGCTTCGGCAGCGGCGCTTTGCGGGTGCTTTTAACCCCTTCTTAGGAGTTAAAAGTGCCCCGCTCCCACCATCACACTGCCGGTAAAGCGCCGCTAGTTTTCTAACGCTCGGACGGTCTGAGTGTGAAAAGTAGCCTAAGGTGGTTTCCTCCTTCCAATCCTCCTTTTACCTCAACCAGGACAATGTCTTCCCTCCTTACAATGCTGATTTTATAAAATAAAAATGTATGTTGTGACCACAGATTTCTTTTATTAAAGATTACTTTTTTATGTTAGGTCAAGATTACGAAGCAAAAAGGAAGAGCAGAAACTAGAAGGTGACCTAAGGAGAAGCCAGAAAGCATGTCTGCATCTAGATGAGCAGAAGGTAAATTAAAGATTTGCAGTAATCCTCATATAATTTTTTTAAGTCTTTGTCACATATGCCTAGACTATGAACATTAAACCATTTACACATTCCTAAACAGCAGTAACAGAGCTTTAAAACAAGCCATCCCTAATATCTCTCTAGCTGGTTGTGAAGGCTAAGCCTTTTTCACTCGAATGTATTCCCTGTATTAAGGTAAAACATGTCCCAGTGTTTGTATACCCCCATTTTGCCCATCATACTTACCTAGGTGGATGCAGCATTGGACCGAGCCATCGAACACCTCAGATGGCTCGGTTCTCTCAGCTTCCCGAGCAGAGAGCTGCTGACTGTCAGTTAGTGGATCTCTGCTACGCTCCCCCGCACTCACTGGAGCGCTGAGCTGTGAAGGGGTGGGGGCTGCTGTCTTAGGCTCTCATCGGCCCACTGAGAGGCTGAGACAGTCATCAGTCCAGGCACCTGGAGGATCCAGACTTTATTGTTGTGATGATGCGGTGCCTGGACTGATTCCAGTGACGTCAGCAGAGAGTGGGCTTCAGCCCACTCTCTGCTAAAAACGGGTCACAGGAGTGCAAAACGAATAGCACTCCTGTGACCCATAGGAGAAGCCCAACCAAACAAGCTCAGGCTGGACTTCTCATTTAATAATTATGTTACCAAAATGAGTGTGTGCTGTTAATTGGCTGCAGCATTGTTCCCTTTTCTTCTTGCTGGAAGCTGCCATTTTGCTTAAGCCCAGAGCCCATGAGCAGCAGTAAATCTTTAGGCCGTTGACAGGTCGGAATCTACATTTTCGGCCAGAAAATATAGAGTAACTAAGCACGTGCAGGCAGGGTGAGACAGTGGATTTTAACCACGTTAGCTCTGGAAGGATTTACCCCCTTCCTGACCAGAGCATTTTTTGTGATACGGCACTACGTCGCTTTAACTGAGAATTGCGCGGTTGTGCGACGTTGCACCCAAACAAAATTGACGTCCTTTTTTTTCCCCACAAATAGAGCTTTCTTTTGGTGATATTTGATCACCTCTGCGTTTTTTATTTTTTGCGCTATAAATAAAAAAAAAAAGAGCGACATTTTGTACTTTTTGCTATAATAAATATCCCAAAAAAAAATATTAAAAAATAATTTCTTCCTCAGTTTAGGCCAATATGTATTCTTCTACATATTCTTGGTAAAGATCACAATAAGCGTATATTGATTGGTTTGCACAAAAGTTATAGCGTCTACAAAATAGGGGATAGATTTATGGCATTTTTATTATTTTTTTTTTTAGTAATGGCGGCGACCTGCAATTTTTATTGTGACTGCGACATTGCGGTGGACACATCGGACACTTTTGACCCTATTTTGGGACCAGTGACATTTATACAGCGATCAGTGCTATAAAAATGCACTGATTACTGTGTAAATGATACTGGAAGGGAAGGGGTTAAACAGTGGGGGGCGATCAAGCGGTTAACTGTGTTCCCTCAGTATGTTCTAACTGTAGGGGGGATGGGCTCACTAAAACATGACAGAGATCACTGCTCCCGATGACAGGGAGCAGTAGCTCCCTGTCAGGTTGCTAGGCAGAAAAAATGCCTTGTTTATATAGGTATCTCCCCATTCTGCCTCTGTGTCACGATCGCAGGCCACCGGTGGACATCGAGCCCGCGGGTACGCGTGCCCACTAGCCCACGATTTAAAGGGGGCTACAGTTATGCCCATTTGCGCAGCTGTGCCATTGTGCCAACGTATATCGTCGTGCGATGAACAGCAAGCGGTTTAACAGTATAGGCTCTTATTTTTAATGATTTACATAGCTATAACTGCAAAAGCATGGAGTGATCTAGCAGGACTTAATTTTCTGACTAGAGTTCCTCAGTAACCCTCCCAAAAAATCACCACAAAATGTGTATGTGAGAATTGTGTTCACTTTTTATTTATTTGTTTATTTATTTATTTGTGTTTTTTTTGTTTTGTTTTTTATCTTTAAAGGGGTTGTAAACCCTCAAGGTTTTTCACCCTAATGCATGCTATGTATTAACCACTTGACGACCGCTGCACGCCGATGTACGTCCCTTTTTTGGCGGCGGATATCGTTGTCTGCCATAACCCCGGTATCCCCGTTTTCGTGCGGTGGTCGGCTTTCAGATAAAAGTGGTCTCTGCGGCGGATTCGCCGTGAGATCACTTTTATCGGTGGCGGAAGAGGGGCCCCCCCTCCCGCCACGATCTGGTCCCCTCCGCCGCTTACCGGAGCCGTCGGTAGCTGTGAAGGCAATCACGTCTGTCTTCTAGCTGCGCCTGGAGACGAGTGAGGCTAAGATGGCGCCCACTCGTCTCCATGACACTGCAGGGTGGAAGCGACGTCAAAACATCACTTCCACCTATATGTCTTAAAGGCATATTTTTTTCAATGTCATTTTTTTAAAAGACTTTTTTTTTATTGCATTTTAGTGTAAATATGAGATCTGAGGTCTTTTTAACCCCAGATCTCATATTTAAGAGGACCTGTCATGCTTTTTTCTATTACAAGGGATGTTTACATTCCTTGTAATAGGAATAAAAGTGACACTTTTTTTTAAACAGTGTAAAAATAAATAAAATCATATAAAATAAATAAGAAAAATAATAAAATTTTTTTTTTTAAATGCCCCGTCCCGACGAGCTTGCATGCAGAAGCGAACGCATACGTGAGTAGCGCCCGGATATGAAAACGGTGGTCAAACCACACATGTGAGGTATCGCCATGATCGGTAGAGCGAGAACAATAATTCTAGCCCTAGACTTCCTCTGTAACACAAAACATGCAACCTGTAGAATTTTTTAAACGTCGCCTAATGAGATTTTTGAGGGTAAAAGTTTGACGCCATTCCACGAGCGGGCGCAATTTTGAAGCGTGACATGTTGGGTATCAATTTACTCGGCGTAACATTATCTTTCACAATATAAAAAAATTGGGCTAACTTTACTGTTGTCTTATTTTTTTATGCAAAAAAGTGAAATTTTTCCAAAAAAAGCGCGCTTGTAAGACCGCTGCGCAAATACGGTGTGAAAAAAAGTATTGCAATGACCTCCATTTTATTCTCTAGGGTGTTAGAAAAAAAACAATATATAATGTTTGGGAGTTCTAAGTAATTTTCTAGAAAAAAAACTGTTTTAAACATGTAAACACCTAAATTCCAAAACGAGCCTAGTCCTTAAGTGGTTAAAGCGGGTTTCCGTCCAAATTTTTTTTTTTTTTAAATTGGTCCGAGTATAATTCATTCTTACAATAAAAAACGATTATATATGGTTAATTGTGGATCTTTCTAAAATATAAATTTACTACTTACAATTTTCTCCCTCCTGTTGTGGCCATTGCCATCATGATTGTGGGCATGTGAAGCCTAATCAATATCTCTTCCTGAATAAGCCTTGGAGAGGTGCGTGCTGGGTAACCAGCATGCACCTCTCGATCTCGCGCATACGCGATTCACCGTCGACCGTATCGCTGATTGTTTCTAAAGTTGCCATAACAATGGGCGACGACGGAGGAAGGTTACGCCCGATTGTTATGGCAACATAGATAAACACATCTCGGCGATGTGATCTGCCTTGAATCGTGTCATTTCTTGTCAGGAAATAATGTGGTTTTTGATCACAGTACTGCCCACAGACTCATGGGAAATGATGACACATCATTTCCCAGGAGCACAGGCGAGGGAGGAAGTGACGAGGAGCACCACGGAACAGGAAGTGGCAGATTAGGAGGACTACATAGCAACAGGGCGATTCTGGTAAATATAAAAAAAAATTTTCCTCCAAATGTTTTTTATTTGTAGGTTTAGAGGCGTCTGATTCAAATTTTCAGGGTGGAACTCCACTTTAAGGTGAAAAACCTCCTGTAATGCAGCTGCCCCCCAGAGCCCCCATTTTACTTACTTGAACCCAGTCTTTCCTTTGACAGGGACGAGCACACCAGCTCCAGCCGATGTCTGGGGTCCTGATTGGATAGACTCTGTACAAAACCAACTTCAGAGAGGAGGTAAGTATTTACATAATTACATAGTAGGTGAGGCCGAAAAAAGACACAGGTCCATCAAGTCCAACCTATGTGTGTGATTATATGTCAGTATTACCTTGTATGTTCCTGTATGTTGTGGTCATTCAGGTGCTTATCTAATAGTTTCTTGAAACTATCGATGCTCCCCGCTGAGACCACCGCCTGTGGAAGGGAATTCCACATCCTTGCCGCTCTTACAGTAAAGAACCTTCTACGTAATTTAAGGTTAAACCTCTTTTCTTCTAATTTTAATGTGTGGCCACGAGTCTTATTAAACTCCCTTCCGCAAAAAAGTTTTATCCCTATTGTGGGGTCACCAGAACGGTATTTGTAAATTGAAATCATATCCCCTCTCAAGCGTCTCTTCTCCTTCCCTTAAAACTAATATCCTCCAGACCCTTTATTAGCTTTGTTGCCCTTCTTTGTACTCACTCCATTTCCAGTACATCCTTCCTGAGGTCTGGTGCCCAGAACTGGACAGCATACTCTAGGTGCCACCGAACCAGAATCTTGTAGAGCGGGAGAATTATCATTTTATCTCTGGAATGAATCCCCTTTTTGATGCATGCCAATATTCTGTTTGCTTTGTTAGCAGCAGCTTGGCATTTCATGCCATTGCTGAGCCTATTATCTACTAGGACCCCCAGGTCCTTTTCCATCCTAGATTCCCCCAGAGGTTCTCCCCCCAGTGTATAGATTTCATTGATATTTTTGCCACCCAAATGCATTATTTTACATTTTTCTACATTGATCCTCATTTGCCATGTAGTTGCCCACCCCATTAATTTGTTCAGATCTTTTTGCAAGGTTTCCACATCCTGCGGAGAAGTTATTGCCCTGCTTAGCTTAGTATCGTCCGCAAATACAGGGATTGAACTGTTTACCCCATCCTTCAGGTCGTTTATGAACAAATTAAATAGGATTGGTATCAGCACAGAACCCTGGGGGACCCCACTACCCACCCCTGACCATTCCGAGTACTCCCAATTTATCACCACCCTCCAAACTCACCTTTGAAGCCAGTTTTCAATCCATGTACTCACCCTATGGTCCATGCCAACGGACCTTATTTTGTACAGTAAACGTTTATGGGGGCTGTGTCAAATGCTTTTTCAAAATTCAGATACACCACATCTACGGCCTTCCTTTATCTAGATGGCAACTCACCTCCTCATAGAAGGTTAATAGATTGGTTTGGCAAGAATGATTCTTCATGAATCCATGCTGATTACTGCTAATGATACCGTTCTCATTACTAAAATCTTGTATATAGTCCCTTATCATCCCCTCCAAGAGTTTACATACTATTGATGTTAGGCTAACTGGTCTGTAATTCCCAGGGATGTATTTTGGGCCCTTTTTAAATATTGGTGCTACATTGGCTTTTCTCCAATCAGCTGGTACCATTCCAGTCAGTAGACTGTCAGTAAAAATTAGGAACAATGGTCTGGCAATTACTTGACTAGTTCCCTAAGTACTCTCGGGTGCAAGCCATCTGGTCCCGATGATTTATTAATCTTAAGCTTCTCAAGTCTAATTTTAATTCTGTCCTCTGTTAACCATGGAGGTGCTTCCTGGGATGTGTCATGAGGATAAACACTGCAGTTTTGGTTACTGAAGCCCCCTGATTCCCTCGTGAAGACTGAGGATAGGAATAAATTCAACACCTTCGCCATCTCCCCATCCTTTGTAACCAGATGTCCTTCCCCATTCTTTATGGGGACAATATGGTCTGTCCTCCCTTTTTTACTGTTTACATACTTAAAGAAATCTTGGGATTTTTTTTTTTGCTCTCCTCCGCTATGTGTCTTTCATGTTCTATCTTAGCCGTCCTTATTGCACCTTTACATTTCTTGTTGCATTTTTTATAAAGTCTGAATGCTGAGGATGATCCCTCAACCTTGTATTTTTTGAAGGCCTTCTCCTTTGCTTTTATATGCATTTTTACTTTGGAGTTAAGCCATCCAGCACTTTTGTTCGCTCTTTTAAATATATTATCCAATGGGATGCATTGGCTAATGCCCTTATTTAATATGCCCTTAAAGCAAACCCATCTCTCCTCCGTGTTCTTTGTTCCTAAGATTTTATCCCAATTTATGCCTTCTAGCAAGGTTCGTAGTTTAGGGAAGTTGACTCTTTTGAAATTCGGTATCTTTGTATTCCCCTTATGTTTCCTATTTCTGTGATTTTTTTACAAATTTTGTATTTATTTAGTCAAAGGGAGAGGTCCATAGACCCATGATACATTACAAACATATGTTCAACATGAACCAAACAATGAAGAATGTTACACCAGTAGGCAGCAAATTGTCAAACGGCATAGAAAATACATTGTCTAGTTTGGTAAACCATGTAGACATCCCTTATCATTTTACTTTAGAAGAAGGTCAATCTTGCCACTGTGTATACACAGAGCAAGGTTAGAAAAACAAATGGAAAGGAGTATAGAAAGCTGAAAACAAAGAATAGAATAAAGAAGTGGCAATGGTAAGGGGGGGGGGGGATGGAGGGTAATGTGACATTGCGAGCTATTATGTCTAGGTTACACAGAGGGGTATACATATATAATACTGAGGGAGGGACCTGTATTTCTTATAGGAGTCTATCTCTCTTTCTCTTATTCTCATTCTACATCTGGGGCACCGATTAAGGTCTTGCCTTCATCCGAGTAAACAAACGTGTTCCAGAGTGACCACGTTTTGGAGTATCTCTCCTGTTGGTTCCAAGCTGTAAGGATAAGGTCTTCAAATTTATTGATTTCCATTACCTTTCTGAGCCACATCCCAACCGTCTGAGGTTGTGAGGATTTCCACTTAAGCGGAATGCAGGATTTGGCGGCGTCAAGGAGATGACGAATAATTGATTTTTTTATAGGTTTTCACCGGCACATCTGAAACATGAAGGAGAAAAAAGGCCGGGTCATCTGATATTTGCCGGTCTGTAAATTTCTGCACAATATTTTTGACCTCTAACCAGAATTGTTTTATTTCGGGGCAATTCCAAAACACATGGAGTAATGTACCTCGTTCCTCCTGGCATCTCCAGCATCTATCCGAGGATGTTGGAAATATTTTATTTAACTTCTCAGGTGTTCTGTACCACCTGGTCAAGATTTTGAAATTAGTTTCTTGCGTTTTTGTACAGATAGAAGATTTGTATGTAAATTTAATAATGCGTTGTTTCTGTTGTGAGCTAAAGGTATAGTTCAAGTCTTGTTCCCAGTCAGCGATGTGTTTTAATGAATAGGTGTCTGGGGGAGTAATCAGAAGGTTGTACATGCACGATAGTGTGTGTGGTAGAGTCCCTTCTGTTGAATAAATTTCCTCCAGGGTTGTAAGAGGTTGATCAAATTTATGCGGTGGAGGAAGGGATCTAAAGAAATGGGTGATTTGGAGGGCATTCCAAAACTTTAGTTGAAATGTACCCGTCGGGTTTATGAGTTCTTGCAGTAGGGGCCTTTTTTTCTGTTTTAGGAAATGGGAGGCCTGAGTACAACCTGTAGACATTAGTTGTTTGAATTGAGCTTCTTGGTACCCCTGAGTGAAACAGGGATTTCCCAGAATCGGGAAGAGTGGCGAGTTTCTGGATGAGATGAATCCCTTTTTGAACAGGAGAGAACATACTTTCGTCGTTTGGCCAATAATGGGGTGGGATTTCATATCTTTAGGTAAGGAATCGTAACACCAAGGTGCTCTAGTCAACTTTGACCCTGTTCAATCTGAGTCCATAATTTGAGGGAGCTATGTCTATTCCAGTCAACCAGTCTACCAAGATGGACTGCTTGGTAGTATTTATGAACGTCTGGTACTGCTAGACCTCCTTATTGTTTTGGCAGAGTGAGTTGTGATCTCTTCAAACGGGGGTGTTTGTGAGCCCAAATAAATTCAAAAAACAATTGTCGTATGTGTCGAAAGTAGGTGGTGGGGACATGCATGGGTAGAGCCTGTAGAAGATATACGAATTTAGGCAATACGCTCATTTTTAGTATATTGCAGCGACCGAACCACGAGTGTAAGCCGGATGACCATTTTTTTTAATAGTGCCCGTACACTAGAAAGTAGAGGGGGAAAATTCAGGTCGAATACCTTTGATATGTGGGCTGGGATAATAGTACCTAAATATATCAAGGCCGTGTTGTTCCATTTTAGTTTAAAGTTTGTCTGCAGTTGTAACTTGAGAGTCTGTGGGAGGTTAATGCCCATCGCCTCTGATTTTTGAAAATTGATTTTGAGGTTGGAAAGGGTTCCGTATTTTTTGATTTCTTTAAAGAGATTTGGGAGGGATATCACAGGATTGGTAAGGGAGAATAACATGTCATCTGCGTAGGTCGAGATTTTATGTTGAGAGTTCCCAACTTTTATACCAACAACGTCTGGGTTCTTGCGCACGGCACAAAGGAAGGGTTCCAGTGACAGGGCGAAGAGGAGGGGTGACAGCGGACATCCCTGTCATGTCCCGTTTGATATTTGAAAGAGATCTGATAAGACTCCATTCGCTCGGACTCGGGCTGTGGGTTTACAGTATATCGATGAGATATTGAGTCATTTGATCTCCGAATCCGGCATATCGAAGTACTGCGAGCATAAAGTTCCAATTCACCCTGTCAAAGGCTTTCTCCGCGTCCATGCCCAGAAATACACAAGGAGTTTGGGATTTATTTACCATGTGTAGCAGATTAAGCACCTTGGTGGTATTGTCTCTAGCCTCTCTAGTGGGAACAAATCCTACTTGATCTAAATGGATCAAGTGTGGTAAGTGTTGTTGGATTCTGTTTGCAAGAACTTTGGTGAACAGCTTGAGATCAATATTAAGCAGGGAGATCGGTCTATAGTTCCCGCAAGAGGAAGGGTCTTTCCCTTCCTTTGGGATTACCGCAATGTGAGCTTGCAGCGATTCCATAGCAAAGGGTGAAATGGGGCTTACCATATTAAATAATTTTACCATATATGGACTTAACGATGGCATAAAAGTTTTATAGTATAAAATGGTAAGTCCATCTGGGCCCGGGGCCTTCCCTGGTTTGGATGACGCTATCGCTCCCTGTACTTCTTCAATCGTAATAGGGTCTTCTAAAGCTTCCCTAGCTGATTCGGGCAATTTTGACATCTGAGAAGAAGTCAGGTAGTCTTGCATGTCTTCTTGTGTTGGGGGGAGTCTATGTATGTTATATAGGGCTGAGTAAAATTTCTGAAATTCACGAGCAATGTCATGAGATTTGGAAATTTTGGTTCCTTGTGGTGATAATATGTGAGGTATGTAAGTCGCCAGTCTCTGGTCTCGTAGGGATCTCGCTAGCAGTTTACCGCATTTGTTACCCCATTCATATGACATTTTCCTACAAATCTGTATCGATGCTTTGGCTTTGAATTGTAGTAGGTCGTTAATTTGCAATCTGTGGGTAAAGAGTTCTGTCTCTAAGGAAGGGGATGGGGACTGTTTATGACGCGTTTCTAACCGTCTTAGGTCGTCTAGCAGTGAGTTAAGTTGTTGGGTCCGTTGTTTTTTAATTCTTGAGCCATGCTTGATAAGCAGTCCCCTCATGACTGCTTTGTGAGCCTCCCACACAATGCCGGGTTTGCAATCCGATGTGTCATTGGTTTGGAAATAGAACTGTAGTTCTCTAGAGATCTCCGATATTACTTCTTTGTCTTGTAAGAGGCTTTCATTTAGCCTCCTTTAGTCTTTGAGGTAAGAGTGTCAGTGAGGGCACTATTTCTGTAATTTATACTGAAGCCAATTGACCTGTGATCACTGTTACCTAAATTGCCTCATATATCCACATCCGTGATCAGGTCTGTATTGTTGGTAATCAGTAGATCCAGTAATGCTTTATTTCTGGTTGGTGCGTCTACCATCTGACTCATAAAATTGTCCTGCAAGACATTTAGGAACTGGTGAGCCTTAGATGAATGCGTGGTTCCCTCCTCCCAGTCTGTCTGGATAATTAAAATCCCCATTATGATAACATTTTCCATCCTTGCTGCTAATCCAATTTGTGATAGGAGATCTGTCTCCCCTTCCTCCTTCCGGTTAGGGGGCCTATAGCATACTCCCAGTATTATTTTCCCCTTAGCTTCATCCCTTTGGGGCTCTACCCATAAGGATTCCACCTCCTCCCTAGCTTCCTTAGTGATGTCATCTCTCAGTTTCACTTGTACATTATTCTTGATATATAGGCATACATAGTATGACACAAGCCTTTACATATCCTTTTAAGTTGCATTTTTTTTCATTTGAATTTTATTTTTTTGGACTGAATACTGTACTGTGTATATAAAGAAATGTAAATATTTACTTTTTTTTTTTTTTTTTTTTTACATATAAATGTAGCCTCTCTATCTTAGCCTTTATACATTTTGAACTTTAACAAATCACCATGCCAAGCAAATGAGTGGTGTACATTTTGCTTTTCCAGCTGCAGTTTTTGTGGGGTTCATTTTCTGACATATTTTTAGGAAATCAGAATTCATTCTTTGCGATCCTTCGTGGATATTCTCTGATGCCAGTGGGTAAAAGATGTTGGTTTAGAAAATCTTCCGTTACATTTCCTTCTATAAAGTTTTATTGTCACTTTTCATTTTGTATAGAGTGTACAGTTTGTCCGTTGACATCTGAAGGTGTTGCAGCTGAACTCTAGGTATGATTTGTATTACATAAGTAGATTGATCCAGCATATCTCATTCCTGCATTGTAACCACAGGGGGTTGCTTGTTTAGCACTGTCGCTATCCACAGAACGCCTTGCATTTTTTCAAAGAATACAAGACCTTCTTTAAACGAGGTGGAGATGTCACTGCCCTGTCTCTCCACCTTGTCCAATCATAGAAGGCTTTGTATTCATTAAAAAAAAAAAAAAAACGGGCATTCTCTGAACGCTGCCAAGCGAACCCTTTTGTTAATATGCAGAAGGTGGTCAGCACAGGACTTGGAACATTGCTGTTATCACTGTAGTAGCTTCCAGGGCTGTTGATAAGGTGGTACAGGCAGCACTCCTGTTTGGGGCTCGGGGCTCATTAATTTAACAAAGGGACCCAGGCAGCTGACAGCAGAAAGAAGGGGATTTTTGACTAGAAGGGGTGATCGTGGGGCTGGGGAACAGAAGGGTGGTTAATTACTACAACTGATCTCCTATGGCTCCCCCTGCAGCAGCTGAAAGCAGCCTTCTCCTTCTCTCCCTCCTGCCAGCTTTCAGCTGTTGCAGGGGGAGCCCTGGGGGATCAGTTTAAGTATATGCCTCCCCTCACCGATCACCGTTTACCACAATCCCCTTACCTCTGCTTTTTAGATCCCCCTTCCCCTACAGCGCTGTTGCTTACCCTCCTCTCCCTTCACCCCCCTGGCTTTCAGCTGCTGCAGGGGGGTTAACACAAGGGGATCGGTTCCAATAATTGCACCCCACCGCAGAGATCACCTTCCCTGCCCAGGATCTAATTGCCCCTGCTGCCCGGGCACCCCTTTCCCCCCGCAGCACTGCCGGCTTCCCCTGCTCTCCCACTCTCCAGTTGCTGTGGGGTACAGGGCATCATTTCATTATGGGGGTGAGAAGGCAGTAAATATGTCATTTCTTTTTCATACATCATGGGACACAGAGTCAGGCTAATATTTATTACCTGCTGGATTATACTTCATCTCCAGGTGAATTTACACTGGTAGACCAAAGGTCTTCAGACAGGAGTGATGCCCTATATAATCCCTCCCACACAGGAAGTTTTTTTTACCAGTGTCTGCAAGGTAGATGGCACAGTTTGTTTGAGCTCTCTGAGCTCCAGGTCTCTAGTCCCACAAACAGTTCTCAAATGATTCAAGGGTTTGACCGATTGGATCCATTTGACACAGGCTTTATATGCTTAGATAAATGGTACCCGAGCCTCGCAAGGAAGACTCAAAATCCTGTGAGGTTTTGCCTGTAATGCGGCTTCTGGGCGCTGGACCCTGCGAAGTGGAATCCTGGACACCACAGCACTAAGGCATTCCTGCAGGGTGCTGTACAGGTCCAAGGGAGTGGACCCTAAACATGAAAAGGGTACCCAGTCCTTGAAGGTCCTCAAGCGACAGGAACCTGCCGTGATGGGTGAAGTTTGGGTGCTTAGATTCTAAGCTGCCCTGCGTCTGGACGGGTAAGTGAAACCCCATTATTTATTATCGTGGGGTGTCCCAGTGATTGTAACAATCAGTCAAGCTAGCTAGAGCCTGGACACCTATGTGTGGTGACCATACGGGGGAGTTTTGGGCTAGCTGTGGGTGTTTGCAAAGTGTACTTTTCTTTATCGTAAATCAAGGGACACAGAGCAGCTATAGTAATTACTATCTGGGTTATACGCCACCTATAGGTGAATGGACACTAGCACATCCAAAAGACAGGAAGTCCCCCTCTATATAACCCCTCCTATACAGGAGGTACCTCAGTTTTTTCGCCAGTGTCTGCAAGGTGGTGGTCACTGATGTGATACATGTGCTCTTGGAGCATACTTGGAGGTCTGGACGGTTCTATTAAGAATCGTGGACTTCAATCGGTACCTGAGCCTCATTGGAAGGAGAGAAGATTCCTCAAGGTTTGCCTGTAATGCAGCCTTGGAGGACTGTATATTAGGTTGGATAATTTAGTTGCTGCATTATTTACCTGGTATACCAGTTATATGGTTTCAGAAAAGAGAGGCAGTTGGGGGAAGCAGGGGCACCGGTCTTAGGTTCAGGGATCCAGCGGTGTCCACATCTCCCAATGGATAGTGGTGTCGGGTGCATCTGAGCCACTGTGGTGTTTGGCATTGCAGTGTTTCCTGGCACATTTATTTTTCATCAGACTGCAGCCGCATTACCTTGATCATGCCTGATCTCGGTTGATCGAAGCCTAAGCAAGATCAAGCCTGGTTAGTATATACAGTGGGGATGGAAAGTATTCAGCCCCCCTTGAATTTTTCACTCTTTGTTATATTGCAGCCATTTGCTAAAATCATTTAAGTTCATTTTTTTCCTTATTAATGTACACATGGCACCCCATATTGACAGAAAAACACAGAATTGTTGACATTTTTGCAGATTTATTAAAAAAGAAAAACTGGTCCTAAGTATTCAGACCCTTTGCTCAGTATTTAGTAGAAGCACCCTTTTGATCTAATACAGCCATGAGTCTTTTTGGGAAAGATGCACACCTGGATTTGGGGATCCTCTGCCATTCCTCCTTGCAGATCCTCTCCAGTTCTTTCAGGTTGGATGGTAAACGTTGGTTTACAGCCATTTTTAGGTCTCTCCAGAGATGCTCAATTGGGTTTAAGTCAGGGCTCTGGCTGGGCCATTCAAGAACAGTCACGGAGTTGTTGTGAAGCCATTCCATTATTTTAGCTGTGTGCTTAGGGTCATTGTCTTGTTGGAATGTAAACCTTCGGCCCAGTTTGAGGTCCTGAGCACTCTGGAGAAGGTTTTCGTCCAGGATATCCCTGTACTTGGCCGCATTCATCTTTCCCTCGATTTCAACCAGTCGTCCTGTCCCTGCAGCTTAAAAACACCCCCACAGCATGATGCTGCCACCACCATGCTTCACTGTTGGGACTGTATTGGACAGGTGATGAGCAGTGCCTGGTTTTCTCCACACATACCGCTTAGAATTAAGGCCAAAAAGTTCTAGCTTGGTCTCATCAGACCAAAGAATCTTATTTCTTACCATCTTGGAGTCCTTCAGGTGTTTTTTTTAGCAAACTCTATGCGGGCATTCATGTGTCTTGCACTGAGGAGAGGCTTCCGTCTGGCCACTCTGCCATAAAGCCCCGACTGGTAGAGGGCTGCAGTGATGGTTGACTTTCTACAACTTTCTCCCATCTCCCGACTGCAGCTCTGGAGCTCAGCCACAGTGATCTTTGGGTTCTTCTTTACCTCTCTCACCAAGGCTATTCTCCCCCGATAGCTCAGTTTGGCCGGACGGACAACTCTAGGAAGGGTTCTGGTCGTCCCAAACATCTTCCATTTAAGGATTATGGAGGCCACTGTGCTCTTAGGAACCTTAAGTGCAGCAGAAATGTTTTTGTAACCTTGGCCAGATCTGTGCCTTGCCACAATTCTGTCTCTGATCTCTTTATGCAGTTCCTTTGACCTCATGATTCTTATTTGCTCTGACATGCACTGTGAGCTGTACGGTCTTATATAGACAGGTGTGTGGCTTTCCTAATCAAGTCCAATCAGTATAATCAAACACAGCTGGGCTCAAATGAAGGTGTAGAACCATCTCAGGGATGATAAGAAGAAGTGGACAGCACCTGAGTTAAATATATGAGTGTCACAGCAAAGGATCTGAATACTTAGGACCATGTGATATTTCAGTTTTTCATTTTTAATAAATCTGCAAAAATGTCAACAATTCTGTGTTTTTCTGTCAATATGGGGTGCTGTGTGTACATTAATGAGGAAAAAAATGAACTTAAATGATTTTAGCAAATGGCTGCAATATAACAAAGAGTGAAAAAATTAAGGGGGTCTGAATACTTTCCGTCCCCACTGTAGATGGGAGACTGCCCAGTGATACCAGATGCTGTAAAGCTTTACCCACCTGGGTGAGGGAGGCATCTGAGGTTGCTGGGTTTTGAGAGTATATCAGGCCAGAAAATGTTAGGGCAATCTCTGAGGTGGTTTGTTCCATCCTTAGCCGGCAGAAACCTGGTAAGTTAAGTGCACCTCCTGGGACTGTCTAGGTCTGTCACAGAGTCTTAAGTCTTTTGCGTTGCATTTGCTCTTGGAGCAGAAGTTATGGGCTCATTATTGTGAGACAATTAAATGGTAGCAGTTCCTAAGCCAAATAGGGACATGAGGTCTATCTTAAGATCTCAGTGATGACCTCTCTGCAAGAGGTAGATTTTGGGGTCCTTAATCATCTGTAAACACACATCTTCATGTGGCGATTTGTTTCCAGCCTCATCAAAGATTTCTTTAATTGCAGTGGAAAGCCGTTTTTTTGTGAATCTTCCCTTTGGGTTGGTCACAGCTCCAGAGAGTTCCCAAAGCGTCTAGCCCCAGTGCTGGGCTTGCTGAAGACCCCTCAATACTCTTTACCTCAATACTCTTTAGCTCAATAATCTTTGCTCAGGAAGCAGTCAATTCCAGGGGTTTCTTCGATATATTTCTAAAGGAGGAAGCTGTATTTAGGTCAATGCATGTTCTCTACATACAACCCTACTCCAGGTCTTGGTAGAGGTTCATTCTCTGTAACTTGAAGATCCAGGCATTGCATTGCCAGAAGGCTCTGTTTTTGGGGTGTTGCAGAGCAAAAATTGGTGCTTGATATTCTTCCTTTTCAGGAATTTGGAAAATAACCACTGATGCCAGTCTCTCTAAGTTGACTTAAGGCTGGCTACAGTTCAGTGGGCTTGGTCTCCACAGGAGAGAATACTGTCCAATAGCTTGGAATTTTTGGCCAGTATGCCTTGCTCTGGATTATAGGACAAACCTGTTGTAGGTTCAATCTGGAAATGCCTCTGCAGGCATGTATATATCAACCACCAGGGTGGCACCAGAGGTCATGCGACTCAGGGAGGTGTACCACATTCTGTCTGGGACAGTACAAGTGCTGTCTCTATCACCAATACATATTGCAGGTATAGGATAGTGGCAAGGGGAATTCTGCAGGGGAATCTACTAGATTCCAAGTTCTACAACAGTTTGGGACAGGTGTGTCCAGGACAAGAGTTCCACTGCCAATAGGGGTACATGTACTGGTAACACCTTAAGGTCTGGTTCTCCCTTATTTAATGTTTTTTTTTCCCCTGTTTCGGATTCTGCCACATCTTTTGCAAAGAATCCGTAAGGTGGTAACACTGATATTAGTATTGGCCGCATTAGCCCAGGGGGGCTTGATACACAGACCTAGCGAGTCTTGCGGGGTTTGCTCCTTTGGACACTCCCAGTCCAGCGGGACCTGATGGTCTTGAGTCCTGTATCTCAGCACTGTTGAGCCCCTGGAAGCCAGCTTCAGGGAACTTCAATTACAGGACGTGAAAATATTTTTTTGCCTGGGGTGAAGCCAGGAAGTGGCACCCGCAGAAATATGTGGGTGGGAGATTTTCTTTTTCTTTCCCCAATCGGTAGAGGAAAGGAGTTTGGCCTTAAGTATTATTAAGGGTCAGAGTTCTTCCCTATCCATGGGACTTGAATTGATCTTGACTATCCTTGCAGAGGCCACTTTTTGAACTAATCGGGGGATACTGTTGGTCCTTTTATCTCAGAGGGTGCCTTCTTTGGTTGCTATAATTTCACGAAGTGGCATGTTGGCGGCCCTTTCATGCAAGGAGCCATTCTTGGTCTCACATCATGTTGCGTCCTCACCCATTTTTATTGCTTAAAGTGGTTTATAGTTTTCCCTTGAATCAGGACAGTGTCTTGCCTTTTTTTTTCTCATAATCCACAGTCAGCAGGAGAAAGATCGCTACCTACTCTAGAGGTAGTTCAGACGCTCAGGGACTACTTGAGTTGTCAGCACAAGTCAGGAATCCTGGTTTGTGCTGCCAGAAGAGCCCAGGAAGGTCCGGTGGCATCCAGGTCAAATATTTAGCAGTGGATCTGCCAGTTTATCAATGATGCCTATGTTTTAAATGACAAAAAAACTAATTTCTTTCTGGGGAGAGAGATTCTCTACCAGGTGTGGAAGTATCTTGTGCCATCCATCATCGGGTGTCAGTGGCCCAGGTGTACAAGACCACTATTTGGTCTTTTGTTTATACATCTACAGGATTTTTACCAGGTCAAGGTCAATCACGTAGAAGATACTACCTTTGGTCTCAGCATATTACAAATAGCAGAGTAGGTCCTTCTTTGGTGGCAGTTTCTTTATGGTGTCTCCCTCCCCTCTGGGGCATTGCTTTGGGACATCCCAGATAGTAATTACTATAGCTGCTCTGTGTCCCGTGATGTACGATAAAGAAAGTAGGATTTTTTCCTACAGCTTACCTGTAAAATCCTTTATTGGAGTACATCACGGGACACAGAGGCCCCTCCCCTCTTTTGGGAATTGCTTGCTACAAAACTGAGGTAATTCCTGTATAGGAGGGGTTATATAGAGGGGGGACTTTCTGTCTTTTGGGTGTGCCAGTGTCCATTCACCTATAGGTGGCGTATAACTCAGATAGTAATTACTATAGCTGTTCTGTGTCCCCTGATGTACTCCAAGAAAAGGATTTTACAGGTAAGCTGAAGGAAAAATCCTACTTGTGTCTGGCTGTTTTTTACCTGTATGATGGCGTACGAAGGTGCGCCATTTCACCTTGGTTCACCATTTCGCACATGTGTTCGCAAGAGTGCCGCTGTGCTCCGCAGTTTGGCGGCCATGGCGCACGTGCATTCGCAAAGGCGCCGCTGGACTTAGAAGTTTGTTTGCCGGCCATGGCGCACGCGGCCTTGCCGCACGTGCGCAGTAGCCTTTATCTGGGCGGAGGAAGATTCGCATCGTACGCGAATAGGGCCTTGCCCGTTCGCCGGGACCACGCACGTACATGCGCACAAATGCACAGAACGTTCCGGTTCACAGCCAGCTTATTTAAGCTGTATATGCCAAGAATGCAGTGCTTCCAGAAGGCATCTGTGGGTCACCAAGTGTTGCTTTGCAGGCTAAGGTGCTTAGCAGGATTATTACATAGGGGCTTGGTGAGCTCTATTAAAGGGTCTCCCTTCTGAGGTGTTTTTATACCACACCCAAGTACTCTCTTTTAGTGGCTAGTAAATGTCTTCAAAAAAGAGGAGTGAGACTAACACTACAGGGAAGGGCACTCCTATGTCGTTATTAGTTCCTGATGGACCTAGTCGTATCCCTAGTGTTGTATCACCTGAAGAACCAGAGGCTTCCAGGTAATCTGAGCCGCTGCATTTATCTGGTATTGTGCCTACAGTCAATGCTGCTGCTTCACCCTTTATCACCAAGGATGAACTGTCCTCGGCCCTAGCTGGGTTAGAGCACAGGATTGCTTCTATCTCGCATGGTTGCAAGAAGCGCGACAGATCCCCCTCCCTGGAGCCTGCTAGTTTGGAGCAGGAATGGGTTGAGAATGGGGAAAATCTAAAAGCTCAGGGCCTGGCGGATGAGTCTGCTTCCGAGCAATCTGGAAAAAAGATATCCAGTTGATGTCTGCCTCTCAGTCACAGAGGCTTTTCATCCTGACTCTGAACTAAATGGTTTCGTTCTGTCTTTAAGTTGCCTCTTGCAGAGGTGACTGAGCCCCCCTGGTCCTCTTGGGATCCCCGAGGCCTGTTTAGGCCGCACAGGCTTTCCCTCTACACCCCCTGCTGGAACAGGTGGTGTATGCTGATTGGGAACATCCTGACAGGATTTTGTTCCTCTTAAGAGGTTTTCCCTTTTTATATCCCATGGATGAAAAGTTCGTTAAAAAAGGGAGCATGCCAGCCGTAGATGCACCAGTCTCTTCCTTAAACAAGAACTGTCCGGTAGATAACGCACAGAGCTTGAAAGACTCTGTTGACAAGAAAATGGAGTCATTATTAAAGGCTTTCTTTGGCCAGAACAGCTATTTTGCCAGCTATTTCAGCAATTGGTATCTGCCAGTCCGTAAAGGATCAGATCAAATGGCCTGATAGGCCTAACGAGGAGGATGATCTGCCCGAAAATAAGACCGATATTCCATGAGTGCTGTGTTTTGCTGTTGACGCCTTAAAAGGATTTGATACAGCAGGTTTCTCGTTTGGCTCTCTTGTCTGTACATATGCACAGACTTTTGTGGCTTAAGAACTGTTCAGCCGAGCTTCCTTGTGAAAAGTTATTGGCAGGTTTCCCTTTTCATGGGGAACGTTTATTTGGTGATCATTTGGACGAATATATGCAAAAGATGTCCCGAAGGAAGAGCTCTCTACTTCCTGTGAAGCAAAGCACCAGGCATCCCTCATTTAAAACGTCAGGGACTGCTTCCTCAAATGTCTCAGTGCCAAGGCAGTTCCGCCGCCAACAGGGCGCTAGGACCAGGGGAGGCCGTAAGGCCAGGGCCAGGGGAAAGCCCTAGGTCCAAAATTCTTCTAAACCCAGCACCAGGTCCACCTTTTGAGGGGACGCCCCCACTCCATAGGGTGGGGGGGGGAGGCTGCTACACATTGCGGACATTTGGAGAATGGTAATTCAAGATGAGTGGGTCACCTCAATTATATCCCGTGGTTACAGGCTGGAGTTGCGGGCAGCTCCCCCTCAGAGGTTTTTAAGATCCGGCGTTCCCTCGGATCCTCCAAAAAGAGACTTATTGCTTCAGGTACTACATCATTTAATGCATCAGGGAATGATTGTACAGGTTCCTGTATCCAAAAGAGCGAACCTGTTTTACGGTTAAAAAACCAAACAAGGTCACAAGGCCCATTTTTTGACCTAAGATCCCTGAACCAGTATCTACTAATCCAGTCCTTTCGGATGGAGTCTGTCCGCTCAATTGTAGCCTCGCTCTAGATGGAAGACTTTTTAGCCTGACGCGTATTTACACATACCTATCTTTCAACCTCATCAGAGGTTCCTGCGCTTTGCAGTAGAGGAAATGTCATTTTCAGTTTGTGGCTCTACCCTTTGGGCTTGCTACAGCTCCCCGGGTGTTCACAAAGGTCCTAGCACCAGTACTGGGTCTTTTAAGAGCCCAAGGGCTCCTTTTGCATGGGAATCTGGACGACCTCCCGCTCAGAGATAACTCATTACAGGCTCTAGAACAGAGCATAACATGCTTAGGCTGGATCAGAAATACCGAAAAGTCAGCGTTGAAACCAGCTCAAGGTCTAAAGTATTTAGGTCTGATCCTAGATAGGGTCCAAGCAAGAGTATTCTTGCCACCCGCAAAGATCTGTGCCCTGAACGATCAGGTGCGTCAGATAAGGGGCACCAGACAACCCTCCATTCGGCTCTGTATGAGTCTCCTAGGGAGGATGGTATCCTCTTTCGAGGCAGTGCCCTATGCCCAGTTCCATTCCAGGCCTCTATAACAAGACATCTTGTTGGCTTGGAACAGGAGAGGACAAGCCCTGGATTATCCAATGTTCTTATCTCCTCGGGCACGCTTAAGCCTAAACTGGTGGTTCCAGGATTAGAACCTGCGAAAGGGAAGATCCTTCCTCCTGGTAACTTGGAGAGTACTGACTACAGATGCCAGTCTCTCAGGCTGGGGACTGACCCTAGGGAGGCTCACAGCTCAAGGGAAATGGTCAAGGACAGAACAGATCCTGCCCATCAACGTCCGGGAAGTACAACTGGCCCTATGGTCATGGACGGTAGAGCTTCAGGACTGCCCTATCGGGGTTCAGTCCGACAATGCCACTGCAGTGGCCTATATAAACCACCAAGGCGGTACCAGGAGTTGTTCAGCCCCCCCCCCCCCCCCTGTTTTTTGGAGGATTCAATGCTTGCTACAAAACTGAAGTGCTTCCTGTGTGGGAGGGGTTATATAGGGGATCACTTCCTGTCTAAAGACCTTTGGTCTACCAGTGTCCATTCACCTGGTGTTGAAGTATAACCCAGCAGGTAATGAATATTAGCCTGACTCTGTGTCCCATGATGTACTAAAAAAAAAAGGATTTTACAGGTAAGTATGACAAAAAATCCTATTATTTACTGGTCCCTTTCTTTCCTGAATGAACACAGTGAGGGATCGGCACAAGTCGCGCACTGTGTTCATTCATAACTGAAGCATAGTAAACTGTGTGTGGCCCTGAATGCATACTGTCTGTGTTAAGGGCTATATACTTGTATTCACATGCCAGTCAAATTGGACCTACGGCTGTGCCCTCGTAGCATAAGATACACTGCCTGTACACAGCTCCAGCCACAAAAAAAAAAAAACGATTCAACCTGTACAGGCCAGAGCACCGATGTCAATGAGCCAAAGACCTTCACGCATGGAGCTTTATTTATCAATTCATTAAAGTTTTAACATTTAGATTTAGCAGGAATTGTGTAAGTTATGTTGTGTTTGTGTCCATTCATAATCATTTTAGTGTACATTGAGTATTGCATTTATTCCACTTTTCCCGGTCAGGTAAGATGTATGGGGCCCCCATGATTTCTACATAGATCTACATTTTGGTGGGCCTAATATGTTGCAGGTACAAGCAGGTTTAAAATCTGGTTGTAGAAACCCTTTGAAGGTTGTTGGCCTTGGTTATATTTTTGCAGAACCAAAATTGAACAGATTGTTGAAATGATTTTTAAAAGTTGAATATGTGCTGCTATAAGTTCGATTTTAAAAGAATGTTTTTCTACAGAGTATAAGCTGTCCTAGGGAGCCATGGTACTGGCCTGCAACAGACCCACAGGAAGATGATGTGGAAACAGATGAAGATGATGTGGAAACAGATGAAGATGAAGTTAAATATGAGGAGCTGAGTGTAAGAACCCTTATTTTATGAACATATATTTATGTTTAGGACTTAAATGTTGCAGTCACACGGCTAAACATAAAGATGCTTATTCTTGGGTAGAGCTTTGTGAATAGAGCTATTATTATATTGAAATTACAGTATTCACCACACCTAATGTGTGCCATTGTCACTGCTCATCACAACGTGCTACAATTTTCAAAGCACCCTGTCTTCCTTGTTTGTTTTTTTTCTGGACCAAATAGGTGGCAGTCTTAGTGATGCTCACTGTGGCAGTCTGGCATGATTCTACCACCCCCAGGGGGCTTTACATTGTGACACAAATGACACATTGTGATAAAATAATTAAAAGTCAGCAGCTACAAATACTGCAGCTGCTGACTTACCTGTCTGCAATGCCCTCATCCGACACCGGCCCGTCCCTCGGCTCCGGGTTCAGGTGCCAACATCCTTACTAAGGGAAACAGGAAGTGAAGCCTTGCGGCTTCACAGCCTGTTTCCTGCTGCGCATGCGTGAGTCGCGTTGCGCGCTCTGAATGGTCCCTGCTGTCTTCTGGGGCCTGTGTGTCTCCCAGTAGACAGTGGGGGGAAGGAGGAGGGGCCGGACATTGCGTAGTTCGCCGCACTTTGTGCGCCAATCTATGCCTGGAAGTGTGAGCAGATACCTGGATTTGACAGGTATCTGTTCCCCCCTGAAATGTGCCAAATGTGGCACGGGGGGGGGGGGGGGGGGGGGATCAGATCAGCGGAAGTTCCATTTCTGGGTGAAACTCCGCTTTAACTATCAGTGGTTATACAATTACTTATATGAGTGAAAATAACGATCAGGTGCTTCCTTTCCGTTTCAGTGGTGTAATCAGGCCTTCTCCTACTTAGGAGTAAAACTCACCCCAGACGTATCTACCCTATATAAGGCCAATTAGGACCCTCTTCTTTCTTCTATGACAGAAGATTTAAAGAATTGGCAGAACCATAGTGTTTCTTGGATGGGCAGAATAGGTGCCATTAAAATGATGACTCTTCCCAGAATTCTTTTATTATTTTAGACCCCTACAGTTACCAGTTCATACAAAAAATTTTAAGCAACTACAATCATTAATTTTTAAATTGATCTGGAGCCAGGGAGGTTGCAGTGGTTTGATCTTCCTTGTATGTCTCAAAATGGCGAGGTGGAATGGGGGTTCCACACTTTTTGCGCTACTATAGAGTGGCCAGTTGGTGCAACTCTATAAAACTTTTTTTACAATTTACCGGCCTGATTGGGTGAACCTGGAGGCACAGGCGAGTTCTCCACTCCCTATGGACCTTCTAATGTGTTTACCCCCTAGGGAGTGTAGAGCCATTCTGAGCCCCTCTCTTTCTCACTCACTGGGCCTCTGGGACAGGATGTGCAAAATATATTCTCTAAAGTCGCCCCATGCCCCAGTGTTCCCCGTTCTCGTAAATCTACACTTTCCCCAGGACAACATCTGCAACAATTTGCGTGGTGGATTATTAAAGGTTTATACAAGATAGCACATTTTATAGACATATAGACATCATACTTTTGAGATGCCCCCGACGGAGTAGTTTCAAATTACCCATTATTTACAATCGCTTTGTCGAGACCGTGGGGACATTACCACTAGAACATTTTACGAAAATAAATGCCAAAGAGGGCCTGGGACGCGGGGTGGTATTTCAGAGTTTTATATTCTGCTAACGGATCAGGGCTCTGAACTTCTCTATCAATTAGCCTGGGAGGTGGACCTGGGGGAGACTATTGACAAGGACGTTTGGTCTAAGTGGCTGACCATGGTGCACAACGGAATTTTGAACACTTCTTTGGTGGAGGCAAATTACAAAGTATTGTCACAATGGTACCTCGTTCCAACGAGGATAACTAAAATCTACCCAGATGCATCGCCTCTCTGTTTCTGGGGGTGTGGTCAGGAGGGCACAATGCTCCACATCTGGTGGACGTGCCCAAAAGTCAAATGGTTTTGGATAAGAGTTTTTAACTTGGTTTATTTGTGACTGGAGTGAATATACCTAAAAATGTTAAGACAGCTTTTTTGATGATCTTTTGAGTGAACTGCCCAGATACCTCTGGTCCCTCACCTTTTTTTCTTTTTGGCAGCTGAGAGCACCATAGCACGAGCATGGAAAACCCCTCTGATAAATTTTGCATTAGTGAAAAATAAAATTTCCTGGATCATGATAAATTAAAAATTAACTAGTATTCTTCGTGACCAACAAAGTCCGTTTGAAAGGGTTTGGAACCCTTGGATATCTCCAGTCACCCTGAGGGGCGGGATGGGGGGAGGGGTCAGTAGTCTGGAGCATGGAGATCGACCGCAAACCTTTTCCATCTCTCTTCTCTTCTTTCTTCCACTTTTTTTTTCCTTTTCCTTCTCTTTTTCTCTTCTTTCTTTCCTTCATACAAACTCTTACTTTGCCCTCTTTTGGTTTCCCACATGTTTGATAATGGGCTCTAAAGTACATTAAGCCTAGCTTATACTAGTTAAATTTGTTTTCTACTATCACTTTCAGCTGGAAAATCTGGTTCTGCTACACGATAGTCCCTCCAGGGGGGATTTCTCTGTTCTGTCTTTTTTCTTTTTTTTGCAAGGCTTTTCAGAATCATACAAGCATAATAGCCTTGACTTATAAATGTTAATCATTATATTGTTAGGTATACAGTGAACAGTTTTTTTCCATCAGTGAGCTCTAGACATCTCATGAATCACCACTTTGTTTTCGGGACAGGGATATGTCATGGTTGGTACCTTTTTTGATATGGTATAGTTATATAATGATCCAACCGCACTGATCTCACACCCACTATTTTAACACTGTTGTTGACACAATATTTGTATTATTGAGAACCTTGTTGTCTGTCAAAACTTATTTTCAATAAAAATCTTTGGAAAAGAAAATATCGATCACGCAAGTAAGATTTCTGTGACGTATTAGATTATAGATGCTTCTCTTTGGGTGGCTAAAATTTCTTGTAGATTTGTCTGTAGTTATAAATTAATTCTGATAATTTTACCTTGCAGTCTGTGTGGATCGAGGCGTGTTTAGCAAGACCTAATTTTAGTAAACTGGGAGACACTTTAAGAACTCCCATTCACCAAATGTCATGTACAGTGCATCCGGAAAGTATTTACAGCGCTTTACTTTTTCTATATGTTGTTATGTTACAGCCTTATTCCAAAATGAATTAAATTATTATCATTATCATTATTTTCCTCAAAAATCTACAAACAATACTCTATAATGACAATATGAAAGAAATTTGTTTGAAATTTTTGCAAATGTATTAAATATAGAAAACAAAAAAAAATTACATGTACAGTGCCTTGAAAAAGTATTCATACCCCTTGAAGTTTTCCACATTTTTTCATGTTAGAACCAAAAACATAAATGTATTTTATTGGGATTTTATGTGATAGACCAACACAAAGTGGCACATAATTGTAAAGTGGAAGGAAAATGATAAATGATTTTCAAAATGTTTTACAAATTAATATGTAAAAAGTGTGATGTGCATTTGTATTCAGTCAGTACTTTTTAGAACCGCCTTTGGCTGCAATTACAGCTGCAAGTCTTTTTGGGGATGTCTCTACCAGCTTTGCACATCTAGAGTGAATTTCTTTAATCGTACATCATGGGACACAGAGGCATAGTAATTACTATGTGGGTTATAGTCCACCTTCAGGTGCTGAACACTGGTACACCCTAAACAGGAAGTTGCCTCCCTATATAACCCCTCCCATACCAGGAGCATCTCAGTTTTTTTCGCCAGTGTCTAAGGTGTTGGTCACGAGTAAAGATGTGCTGTGCTGAGCTTCACTGGAGCAATCCTTGCTGGGGCTAGCTATGCAGCTGGATCCATTCAAAGTGTCTTTTAGGCCAAATTGAATGGTGCCCTGGCCTCGTATCCAAAGAAACGAGGTTTTGCTTGTAAACGCTTATCTTTTTAAAGAGCTGGACTCCGGGATCCAGTACTTTTGGTATTAAGGCCATAAAGTTTTACTGGCGTGGTGCTGTTACAGGTCCAGGATTGTGGGTTCCCCGAGGGTCCCTGATTCCTGAAGGTTTGTTAACGGAACCCACTGTGAAGGGGGAAGATTGGGTCTCTTGGTTTTACCACAGAAGACCCTGCGGCGGGAAAGGTAAGTGGAGTTTTCTAAGGAATTTTTAAATTTTCTTATGAAATGTCTCCTTTAAAGTAAAAGTTGTCATGTTTAAGTGTCACCACTGGGGGCTGTATGGAGCATGTACCTTCTCATGTTTTGCTCAGAGATCACGCTGTGTCACAGGTAAGTTTAGGGGGGTTTTGCTTCTTCCAGACACCCCCACCTGGGCTGAACTCTTCCCCTCTTCATGAGGCTGAGTATAAGGGAGAACTAAAAACGATCGGCAATGCCGTTTTCTTTCACCGCCCCTACTCAGCGGCGGCTTCCAGGTCTCCTTCACGCCATACCCTTCCTCACTTACAAGCCAATCTCGTCGGATCAGAGGCCCATGTTTGCACGGGAAAACTCTCTTTTTTTTTAAAGAGAAAGGAGGGGGGCGCGATGCGAGGTGGGGGCGGGGCTTGGCACGGCGTTGGCGTCCTCCAACGCGGGATTGTGTTTTTATAAAGAATAAAACTCCATTTGTGCTGGCTGCAAAATTGTCAGAGAGATATAAGAGCAAAGAGGAGCATGAAAGAGGTTTTGGTGACACAGGCATTTCCTATTTGACACATTTACTATTTGCATCAGGCTGAGCATTAATAGCAGCGGCAGTGGCTGGACTATTGCTCAAGCACTGGATGCGATTTCTTCTGATAGTACCTCTGCTTTGTGCATCGGGCTAAGGTCAGAAGGGGGGTTTGAAACACCCCCAAAAAAGAGCTAAAAGGGTCTTCCTCAAGCTCTGGAAGGCCTACTCATCTCTTCAAATGGCATCCTCCCCTGAGAGGGGGTGGCTGGTCAGAGTGAGCATCGGGGGTCATGAAACGTTTGCAACTGTTTTCAACACTGCAGCCCCTGTTTATTTTACTAAAAAGATCTTTTTTCCTCAGCCACGATAGGTTTTTTGGAGAAAAAAAAAAAAAAAAGTTCAGCAACTTTAATCGCATCCCAGTGTGGGTCAAAATGTGACAGGTTCCCTTCCATTGCTCAGGACCCTCAAACTGAGGAACTAGGGGTGGGAGAAGACGAATTCCCACAGGGGACCTTGGTGAGGCTAATGACTCCTCTTCTGAGGTGTCAAATGCGGGAGAATCAGCTGTTTCAGTCTTTAGATTGATGGTGCAATTTCTTGCTGAATGGTCCGCTCCACATTTATGTACCCTTAACTGAGTGTTTGAGTTCGCTAAAGCCATGCCTTTTCCTATCCATTCATTGCTGGAAAAGCCTTTTTGTATCTGAGAGGATCACCCAGATAAGCATTATTTTCCCTCCTAAAAAGTTTTCACACTTTATCCTATGGTGGAGGAAATTCACTAAGTAGGGTATACCAGCAATTAATGCTGCTATATCCTCTGTGAATAAGAGTTTGACTTGTCCAGCAGACAATGCTCAAATGCTTAGGGATCCAACGGATAAAAAGTTGGAATTCCTATTAAAAAAAAACAAAAAAAAAAAACACACTTTTCTCTGACAGATTGAGTGTCTCAGCCTGCGCTGACAGTAATTGCTTGATCGTTGAGAGACCAGTTTAAACAGGTGTTGAAGGTTATCCTGCTCAGCAGGCCTAGGATCTGGCAGCTTAATGTTTGCAATAGTGCTATGAGAGATTCTATCCTTCAGGCCTTGCGCCCTTCGCTAAGCACCATGCAGAAGCTCCTGGCTAGTTTTCCTTTTTGCGGTGAAACAGCTATTTGGGGATTTTTTGGATAATACATCCAAAGAAATTCTAGTGGAAAAAGTGCCCCTTTTGCCATTTAAGAAAAGGATTAAATATGTTTTTGTTTTAAAGCTCCTCCTTCTGTGCCAGGGGAATCAGCCTCCAGGCAGTCACGACGGCTTCCGCCGTCAGATTCAAAAGGTAATCCTCAGGGTTAACCCCAGGGACAAAAGACGTCTTGGGAGAGGAAACCTACAAGTACTGAAGCCTCCTTATGAGGAGGTGCCCCCGCTCGCTCAATAGGGGGATTTCTTCTGCAGTTCTCAAGGATCTGGCAGGAAGAGTCAAGACGAATGGGGGACTTTCTCATTAGCTCCAAGGTACAAACTGGAGTTCCAAGAGTTCCCGTCTCCTCGTTTTCTCAGATCAAACGTTCCCAAGGATCTAGAGAAAAAGAAGTCTTTCTCTCAAGCATTGGACCATTTTTTGGCAAAAAGTGATCACGGTGGCCCCCATGTAATGGCAGAGGTTGGGGTTTGGTTAAATCCAAATGGACATTCTGGAGCTCAAAAATCTAAATTCAGTTCCTGAATATAACCACTCTCTTTTCTCATGGAGTCAATCCAATCAGTTATCTCCATCCTACAAGGAGGAGAACTTCTGGCGTCAATCAACGTCAAAGATGCATACCTCCATATGCATATTTCCTCGCTCACTAGTAATATCTACTTTTCAAGGTGGAAAATCTTTGTTTTCAGTGTGTAGCTCTGCTTTCCGGTCTAGCTACTGCACCTTGAGTGTTTACAAAGGTTCTGGCCCCTCTTCTAGCCAGATTAAGCGCCCAAAGTATAACGATTATGGTTTACCTTTACGATCTGTTCTTGATAGTCCAGTCGGTAGCCCGCTTAGACCAAAGTATGGTCACCACATTCAACTACCTGAAATATCTAGGTTGGACTCTCAGCCTAGGAGAAAGCTTCTTTAAAACCATTAAAAGGGCTAAGATACTTGGGTCTGATCATAGGTACACCCAGAAAAGGGTATTCTTGCCCCAGGCAAAGATCAGCGTCATAAAGGAACTGATTTAGGTGGTCAAAGCAAGATTAATTCTTCTATTTAACTGGGCATGAGGTTGTTGGGAAAGATGGTGGCTTCATTCGAGGCCATTCCTTATGCTCAGTTTCATTCGAGACTGCTGCAAAGCATTATCCTATTGGCTTGGAACAAAGGGTTCAAGCTCTAGATTCCCAATGTGTCTGACTCCAAAGCCTACGGCCACATCACCCTGAAAGCGCCCAATCTCTTCTGATCTTGGAGGCTAAGCAGGGTCGGGCCTGGTTAGTACATGGATGGATCACCTGGAAATACCAGGTACTGTAGGCTAGGTACGCCGGAGCCTTAGTATATGGTTAATATCCAAAAATCTGCAAAGGGGAAAATCCCTCCTTCAGTTACCACGGAAGTGGCCCAGATCAGAAATGGCCTTGCCCATTATCTTTATAGAAATTCAGACAGAGCACTTGGTTCTGAGGGCCTGAACGTTCAGTTTACGGTATTGTCCTGCCAGGATTCAATCCGACTATGCCACAGCAATGGCCTATATTAATCACCAAGGGGGCACAAGAAGTTGTGCGGCCCAGAGAAAGGTGAATCATATCCTATCTTGGGCAGAAAACAATGTACTTTGCCTATCGGCGGTCTTCATTCTAGGAATAGAAAATTGGCAAGCGGACTTCACCCCAATATCTTCTTGTCAATATGTCAAAGATGGTTTCTTGTTATTCTTGTGGCCCCAAGCGGGGCCCAGGTAATCTTGGTATGCAGGGATCATAAAGATGACAGTAGGGGACCCATGGACTCTACCGCCACGGCCAGACCTTCTTTCGTACAGTCCGGTATTCCATCCTACTTTACAAACGCTAAATTTAACGGTTTGGCTATTGAGACCCACACTCTGAAGAAACGTGGGCTGTCAGGTTCAGTGGTTTCTATCTTGGTTAATGCAAGGGAGCCGGCCTTCATAATTATATATTATGGAGTCTGGGAAGCATATGTCTCCTGGTGTGAAACCAGGGGTTGCACCCCAGAAAATAGGTCAAAGGTAGTATCCTTGACTTTCTGCAGATGGGGTGAGAAATAAAGCTGGCCTTAAGTGCTTTCTAAGGACAGGTCTCGGCCTTATCGGTATTATTTCAACGACCACTTGCTTCACTTTCTTTGGTTCGTAACTTTATTCAGGGGTAACATGGCTTAATCTCCGGTTAGGTCACCCCTGAACCCTTGGGACTTGAATTTAGTTTTGGCGGCATCACAAAACAGCCTTTTTTTTGGACCGATACAACATATTCCCTTGGTCCTTTTTTTGACAAGGAAACAATTTTTTCTGGTAACCATATCTGCTGCAAGAAGGGTATCAGAATTGGCTGCTTTTTCTTGTAAAGAGCCATGTTATTATTGTTCTCAAGGATAAGGTAGTATTGCGTCCTCATGCTAACTTTTTACCGAAGGTATCAGGTTTTTATCTAAACCAGGATATTGTTCTATCTTCATTTTTTCCAGAACCCTGTTCTATAGAAGAAAAAATCACTACATTATCTTGATGTGGTGAGAGCTGTCTACTTAAAGACGACTGCTCAGATTCAGAAAACGGATGTTTTGTTCGTATTGCCTGAAGGTCCTAAAAGAGGACAGGCAGCATGGAAATCTGCTGTTCTAAATGGATTCGACAAGTAATCGTTCTAGCTTATGGTTTAAAGAGGTAGTTTTTACCCTCTCAAATCAAAACGCACTCCTCGAGGGCTGTTAGTGTTTTGTGGGCAGTGCATCACCAAACCTCCATGGCTCAAATCTGCAAGGCCACAACTTGGTCTTCAATTCATACATTTACCAGATTCTATCAGGTGGATGTAAAAGACATGAGGATGTCGCCTTTGGGCGCAGTGTACTGCAGGCAGCAGTATAAGTCCTCTGATCTCATGGTGCCCTACTTTTGTTGTGTCTCCCTCCCTTCAGTTGGCATTGCTCTGGGATATCCCACATAGTAATTACTATGGCTCTGTGTGCCGTGATGTACGATTTAAAGAAAATAGGATTTTTATAACGGCTTACCTGTAAAATCCTTTTCTTTTGAAGTACATCATGGGACACAGAGGTCCCGCCCCTCTTTCTAGTATACTCATGTATTGCTTTGCTACAAAACTGAAATGCTCCCGGTATGGGAGGGGTTATATAGGGAGGCAACTTCCTGTTTAGGGTGTGCCAGTGTCCAGCACCTGAAGGTGGACTATAACCCACATAGTAATTACTATGGCTCTGTGTCCTGTGATGTACATCAAAAGAAAAGGATTTTACAGGTAAGCTGTTATAAAAATCCTATTTTTCTGGATTCTTATTTGCAAAATAGCTCAAGCTCTGTCAGATTGGATGGAGAGAGTCTGTGAACTGCAATTTTCAATCCTTGCCACAGGTTTTCAGTTGGATTTAGGTTTGGACTTTGACTGGGCCATTCTAACACATGAATATGCTTTGATCTAAACCATTCCATTGTAGCTCTGGCTGTATCTTTACGGTTGTTGTCCTATTGGAAGGTAAACCCCTGCCCAGTCTCTTTTTGCAGACTGTAACAGGTTTTCATCTAAGATTGCCCTGTATTTGGCTCCATCCATCTTCTCATCAACTCTGACCAGCTTCCCTGTCCCTGCTGAAGAAAAGCATCCCCACAACATGATGCTGCCACCACCATGTTTCATGATGTGGATGGTGTGTTCAGGGTGATATGCAGTGTTAGTTTTCCGCTACACGTAGCGTTTTGCTTTTAGGCCAAAAAGTTCAATTTGGGTCTCATCTGACCAGAGCACCTTCTTAAACATGTTTGCTGTGTCCCCCACATGGCTTCTCACAAACTGCAACGGGACTTATTTATGGCTTTCTTTCAACAATGACTTTCTTCTTGCCACTCCTCCATAAAGGGCAGATTTGTGGAGTGCAGAACTAATAGTTATCCCGTGGACAAATTCTCCCACTGAGCTGTGGATCTCTGAAGCTCCTCCAGAGTTACCTTGGGCCTCTTGGCTGCTTCTTTGATTAATGCTCTCCTTGCCCAGGCCTGTCAGCTTAGGTGGACGGCCATGTCTTGGTAGGTTTGCAGTTGTGCCATACTCTTTCCATTTTCGGATGATGGATTGAACAGTGCTCTGTGAGAAGTTCAAAGCTTGGCATGTTCTTTTATAACATAATGCTGCTTTAAACTTCTCCACAACTTTATCCTTGACCTGTCTGGTGTGTTACTTGACCTTCATGATGCTGTTTGTTCACTAAGGTTCTCCAACAAACCTCTGAGGGCTTCACAGAATAGCTGTATTTATACTGAGATTCTATTACACACAGGTGGACTCTATTTACTAATCGGGTGACTCCTGAAAGCAATTGGTTCCACTAGATTTTAGTTGGGGGTATCAGAATAAAGGGGGCTGAATACAAATGCACGTCACACTTTTCACATATTTTTTTTTGTAAAAAATTTTGAAAACCATTTATCATTTTCCTTCTACTTCACAATTATGTGCCACTTTGTGTTGGTCTATCTCATAGGATCCCAATAAAATACATTTACTTTTTTGGTTGTAACATGACAAAATGTGGAAAATGTCAAGGGGTATGAATACTTTTTCAAGACACTGTACATAAGTATTCACAGCCTTTGCTCAATACTTTGTTGGAACACCTTTGGCACCAATTACAGCCTCAAGTCTTTTTGAGTGTGATGCTTCAAGCTTGGCATGCCTATTTTTGGCAGCTTCTCCCATTCTTCTTTGCAGGCCTTCTCAAGCTCCATCAGGTTGGATGGGGAGTGTCTAATCAGGTTCAAGTCTGGGCTCTGGCTGGGCCACTTCAAGGACATTCACAGAGTTGTCCCATAGCCACTCCTTTGTTATCTTGGCTGTGTGCTTAGGGTTGTTGTCCTGTTGGAAGATGAACTTTCACCCCAGTCTGAGGTCCAGAGCGCTCTGGAGCAGGTTTTCATCAAGGACGTCTCTGTACATTACTGCATTCTTCTTTCAATCAATCCTGACTAGTCTCCCAGTTCCTGCAGCTGAAAAACATCCCCACAGCATGATGCTGCCACCACCATGCTTTACTGTAGGGATGGTATTGGCCAGGTGATGAGCAGTGCCTGGTTTCCTCCAGACATGACGCTTGCCATTCAGGCCAAAGAGTTCAATCTTTGTTTCATCAGACCAAAGAATTTTGTTTCTCATGGTCTGAGAGTCTTTCAGGTGCCGTTTGGCAAACTCCAGGTGGCCTTTCATGTGCCTTTTACTGAGGAGTGGCTTCCATCTGGCCACTCTACCATACAGGCCTGATTAGTGGAGTGATGCAGAGATGGTTGTTCTTCTGGAAGCTCTCCTCTCTCCACAGAGAAATGCCGGAGCTCTGTCAGAGTGACCATCATGTTCTTGGTCACCTCTCTGACTAGGCCCTTCTCCCCCGATTGCTCAGTTTGGCCGGGCAGCCCACTCTAGGAAGAGTCCTGATGGTTCCAAACTTCTTCCATTTACGAATGATGGAGGACACTGTGCTCATTGGGACCTTCAGTGCTATAGAAAAGTTTCTGTACCCTTCCCCAGATCTGTGCCTCAATACAATCCTGTCTCGGAGGTCTACAGACTTCATAGCTACTTCATGTTAACGGTGGGATCTTCTATAAACAAATCATATCCAATCAAATGAATTTACCACAGCTGGACTCCAAGTTGTAGAACCATCTCAGGCCGGGTTCACACTGGTACAACACGACAGTCATACAACTGTGGATCCGACTTTTCCCTGTGACTTGAAGTCCAACATCCATCCGACTTCAATAAACCGGGATCCGACTTTGATCCCGACAATACCAGGCACTTTGTGTCTGGTATGAATCTTTAGGGGAAACGTCATGCCAAAAAAAAAAAACTACATGGGGTTCCCCCTCCAAGACCATATGGATTTTGAGGGAAGCCCCCAAAATCCATACCAGACCCTTATACGAACATGCAGCCCAGCAGGTCAGGCAAGGGGGTGTGGACGAGCAAGCGCCTCCGCCCTCTTGAACCATACCAAGCCACACGCCCTCAACATGGGGGTGTGGGTGCTTTGGGGCAGGGGGGTCCCCAAAGCACCTTGTCCCCATGTTGATGAGGACAAGGGCCTCTTCCCAACAACCCTAGCCAGTGGTTGTCGGTCTGTGGGTGGGGGGCTTAGCAGAATCTGGTAGCCCCCTTTAACAAGGGGGCCCCCCAGATCACAGTCCCCCACCCTGTGTGAATGAGAGTGGGGTAAATTCTACCCCTACCTATTCACCTAAAAAAAAAAAAAAAAAGTGTCAAAAATAAAAACAGTACACAGGTTTTTGACAAAGTAATTTATTAAATCCGCTCTGGCATCTGATTTCTTCTCCTTCTGCCAGTTCTTCTCCCCTTTCTGATACTTCTCCTCTCTGCGCTGTCTTCTCCCTCTTCTGCCGGGTCTCCTCTCTCCGCTGTGTCTTCTGCCTCTGCCGGGTCTCCTCTCTGCGCTGTCTTCTCCCTCTATTCCTCCTCCGATCTTCTCTCGGCGCCCTCTCCCGCTCTAATGCTAGGTCCACGGTTTGCCATTACTTATATAGGCATGTGGCGGGGCCTCCGAATGACGTCACCCGGTGGACCCCCCTGCCCCAAAGCACCCACGCCCCCATGTTGAAGGCATGTGGCCTGGTTTAGTTCAGAAGGGGGGGGGGGGGGGCGCTGCCGGACTGCGTGCTTGGATAAGGGTCTGGTATGGATTTTGAGGGGGAACCCCATGACGTTTTTTTTTTAATTTGATGTGGAGTTCCCCTTCAAGATCCTCAGAGCACAAGTCACATGCCAAAGTCGAATCGGTTAAGACGATGATCTGACTTTGATCCGACTTCAATGATATTCAATGGGCTGAAGTAGGATCAAAGTAGTGCAGGAACCTTTTTGAAAGTCTGACGACTTGTGTCACACCAGTTAAGACGGCTCTCATAGGGAACCATTGATTTGCACATGTCATGCGACATGAGCTCCCAATGTCGGAGCGTTTGTCGTACAAGTGTGATTCTGGCCTCAAGGATGATCAGTGGAAACAGAATGCACCTGAGCTCAATTTTGAGTGTCATGGCATTGTCATTATGGGTATCGTTTGTAGAATTTTGAAGAAAATAATGAATTTTATCTATTTTGGACTAAGGCTGTAACATAACAAAATGTGGAAAAAGTGAAGCGCTGTGAATACTTTCCGGATGCACTGTAGTAGAATTAAACTTTACTTCTGCACAAAGTAGCACATTTCTGTTCTAAGATTTTTCCATATGGAATTTATAGTTCTAACTTGGAAAATCTGGACCAATGGTTGGCTAAAGATTTAATTATATTTGTTATAATTTTAGGTAAAACCTGTTGTTTTTTTGGTTTTATTTGTGCAATGTTCATGGTGGGTCTTATTTTTCATGTCTTAAGGGCCTAATCACACCAAAAATGAATGTGCTGCAGTGCATCTGGGTACACCAATCTGTTGTGCTACGTTGCACCATACATACATTAAGAATGCCATTCACAATTAATGGCACCACAGTTCTCCCTTGCACATGAAGTTTACCTACGTTGTGATTGGGGTTAATGGCCCTTGCTTTAAAAAAATACTGCAGAGCAATTATATTCAAATGTTTATCCTCTAAAGCTGTTATTTTTGGAAATCAGACTCTGATTATTGACTAATCACTAATGATAATTTGATCAAACTCTGCACAAAATCGTATGGCTCGGTAGAATGTCTTCTCATCTGATTTGTTGTTATTTACTCTGCCTAGACCCTTGATAAGCTGCAAATTCTGACAAGTTACTTAAGAGAGAAACATTTTTACTGCATCTGGTGTGGCACTTCTTATCACGGTAAATCTCTATTTATCTTTGAAAATGCAATGCCTTATATTGAATGATAATGAAAGACTTTCAAAACGTCTGCTGAAATTATATAAAAATGGTATGCTTCTGCTAAAGAAGTGCTACATACTTACTAACCTTAGTTCTTCTTTTAAAAAGTAAACATTCTGCCAAAAGCTGGCCACACACACAGATTTCTCCAAAATCCATAGATTACCCCATCTGCACTTAACAGCAAAAATAAGCAAATCTCCCTCTGCTGGTTATATCATTCTGATAGCCAGCACCCACAAACCGACACCCGCGAACACGCCCAAACAGTGACTCCAACTTATTGGCTGCAGTCAATGTTTGGCTCAACTTCTCTGCCTGGTTTTTGAGTTGGTTGTGGCCAGAGCAGACGTCTCAAAATGCCCACAATTAGTTTTTTTTAGCCAGAGCCTCTATTGCACCCCTCTCTGGTTTTAAATATAAATTTGGGTCTGACTTTACCCAACTTGATGGATAAGCTCCACTGACTGCCATCACCCTTCCAAAAGTGTTTTTATTGGACACTGAGGCTCATTGGAAATGGGAATTGAAGTTCGCTGGGCTTAGCCATAAGGTCAGAGATGGCCTCTGTTTTTGCTAGTGTCCTTGGGTACATGACATCTTCACTATTTGCTTTGAGAGAAGCAAAAGTTTGCTTGTTACTTTCATTTTTCTTTATTACCTGTTACCTGATTAAATCTTCTTTCAAGTTTGTAGCTGCTCATATCCATTGTAGCTTTCATTAGCAGCTTTTTAGGTCAGCTGACTTCTCAGCCGCGCCTTGGCGGGCTGTACCTGGACCCTGCCAGGAAGAAGATGCGGGGCCAACCTGTAATGTTGCTTTGGTCCTCTGCACTCATCTTGTCACATGGTGCAACATATTGAATTTGGGGTGATCCTGTCCCTGAAGACCCCCTTTTGAGGCATGCCCACTGGGAAGTCAAAGATCTGCTCTATTATCAGCCGGGCCTGCAAGACACTGGTAAGTTTATTTTTTTTTCTTCTTTGTCCAGGCAACCTAGGGAACAGCTACCCCAGTCCCTTAGTGGTTAATTTGGGGTACCCGAGCTGAGCCTTCTTGATAGCTGCCAGAAGAGGGAGTTGCAGCATTTTTCCAAGAGGCTTGTTCCAGCCTGAATTGGTATCTCCGGAATTTTGCCTCCCAGGGTGTGCCCTGTGACTCCAGGCTGCGCTGTTTTTGGTCACAGGCCATGGTTTTTCTGAACCACTGCACCTTTAAATTTTTCAACATTTTCCTCAAGGGTTTGGGGGTGCCTTCTCTGCCTGCGCAGCCTAGATCCAACCTAAACTTACTGTGTAGGTGGAAGCCGGCTTAGTCTCTTGCATTGCACTGGCTGGAACAGGAAGGGGCTCTTCCACTCCCTGCTTCCTTATGGAATACAGGCACAGCGATCTTTGAACATTTTTCTGTGCTCCCTCTGCATATAGTGACTGATCACAGAAGGCTTCTTTCTACTCAATAAAACAGACTGTGAGTAACCCTTTGGGGGTGGTTCTTCCTCACTTCAATGGCACATCATAAGCACAGATGAACGGATCAGCAGGCCTTGCTGGCTCACACGCTGCTTCAGGGGAGGTGTTCTACAGCATATCCCACAATGGCCTTGAACCTTATAGTTCTTACCACTGTTTCTAGTCACTGCCCTCCTCAGAGGCCTCCTTAACTGCTTTTGGTGCTCCCCGGTACGCCATTCTATCCAGAAAAGAATTCCCAGGCGCCACGTCTGATTTTACAGGAGGCAGACTACTCTTTTAGAGGCCTCAGATTGTAGGGGCCTCTGTCCTCCAGTGGTCCTGCTAAAGTTCTTCTCTTGCAGGTTCAATGCTCCCTAAAGAGTAGGATGAGGGAGGCTGCTCGTCTGAGCCCTCAGAAGGATACCAGGTCGATTATCTCTCCCAAGGTAAAGGATATTGGCTCTCTCCTTATTAATGTAGCAGTTATAGTCTTGTCCTGGAGCAGGCTGCATCATCTTGACCCAAGGTCACCAGTTTTGGTTCTTTAAAAATGCACCTGCATTATCTTGACCGAAGGTCACCAGTCTTAGTTCCCCCGGACGGCCAAAACCTTCCCTGTACACTAACCATTGGAGAATGTCCTGTATGGTGACTGGTGTCATCTGGGGAAAATCTCTGTTTCTCCCAAATGTTTTGCTCAGCAATACCCTATCGACGAGAGGATCCTGAAAAGATGGACCATCCCATAGACCCAGCCATTTCCTGCCCTAATAAAACCCTTACAGTTCAATGTTTATGATGTCCCACTGTTCAAGAACCCTGTAGATAAATGGTTAGACACCGCCATTAAAGCCATGTTTTCTATGGCTGGCCGTGCTATGCAACCTGCTGTGGCCACCTTATCTGTCTGTCAGACCTAAGCTTTCTGATCCAAAAGTGTGGTCTGAGACTACAGGTGTATTCTTAAGGATGCATGTGTCCTTCATCAGATAGAGCTTATGCCCATTGCCTTACACTAGTGTGTGTGGTACAGTCTGGTAGATACTTTCTATAACATACAATAGGAGTGCTCTGGATAATAAGGAGACTTTAAACTGGTTTGAAGGAGGAGCTGTTGGGCATGCTCCGAAACATGTCCTGCCCACTCTGACGCCAATTCCGGTTCCCTGTGTTCCATGCTGGCCCCGACAGCATGACTCTCCATCTTGGATCAGAGACACAGTGTTTCCCACAGCTGGTCGGCTGGAACTTTCACCTGCAGCTGTGTTTACTACCAGAAGGCACCCCTCTGGACATTATGGATTCATTGATATGCCTGTTTTTCACTTCCATCCTGTAAGTGTTTTTACCCTTCCTTGTCATTAAAGCGTTTTAAAGCTGCACTTAGAAGCGCCTTCTTCTCTGCTTTGGTAGATACTTTCTGCCATATTTCCAGGATAAGCCGCATTTTGATATACATGTGAAGGTTACTTTTGGTTCAGTCTTTTGCCAGTGGAGTTTCCTTGCAAGAAGCATCTCGCACAGATGCCTTTTGATGGACAATGCCTATTTGGTGACTCTGGGAGCATGAGTTTACTTTTATCCCAGATAAGGAGGGTTAAAGCCTCTACTGGAAATCCTGAGATGCAGAGTCCAAGCCCAACTCCACCACAAGACCTAAATGTCCAAGCCTGCCAACTCTGGTAACAAGGCTACCTAACAGTGAGGAAGTATCCTACTTGTCAGAGTGGGAAGGCCTTCTTTGCCGCCTGGACTCAGGATATATGGGGTACTCGATCTTGGTCCAGAACATGATCTCTCGGGGCCTCGTGATAGTTTCCAGTCCTTATTTCCACCCTGCTTCATGCTAACTTGCCATACTCTCCACAGAGGAGGGCAGATCCTTACACTGCTGTCCAGCAGCTCCTTTGGCAGAGGGTATTTCTCCAGTTCCAAAAATCTGAGAAATTTCAGGGGTTCTACTCCAAACTGTTCCCTGTCCCCAAGGCAAAGCGGGAGCATTCATCCCATTGTCAACAAATTCCTTCAGGTTCAAAATTTCCACTAGGAATCTCTCAGGTCAGCCATAGTTTCCCTTCTGGGGACCGGCTGGCCTCTGTGGCCATCAAATTGCCTAATTGGGCATACCCATCTATATAATTGCTACTTGCGTTTTGCCGTGGGCTCACAGGACTTGTTGCCCTTCCCTTTTGGCTAGTTGACAGCACCTCAAGTCCTCACTAAGATGTTAGCCCCTGTCCTAGCTTTTCTATGCTGTCAGTTTACCCCAATGGGATACCTAGATTACCTCCTAAAGCAACTGAAAGACTCTGTCTTCCTTCACCTCTGTTTCTAGCTTTCTAATTACTTTACCTTACGTGCCGGCATTTCTCCGTTTCACCACGCCCAAATTCACAAGGCCTCATGGAAGCAACGCAGTCAGACTCAAACACTGTGTGTCATAAAAGTGTTACTTGTTTATTCCAGGAAGTGTGCAAGAATATATAGGGTTTACAAACCGGATATAGCAGGCGTCACCCACCCATGGGTCATTACCAATCCAGGACAGGCTAAACACCTCGCCCCATGTATAGACCTATTATTCATAACATATCTCGCCTGACGATGTGCAGACAGTTCTTTAACAGTAAACCGGTTATTACATCACTTTGTCCCAGACTCTAACTTGCAGTTAGCACAAGACTGCAACAAGACTTCCTCTTCTTCTATAGAAATGTATTTCCTACTTTTAACTACAGAAGCAATAATAGGATTTTTCCTACAGCTTACCTGTAAAATACTTTTTCTAGGAGTACATCACGGGACACAGAGCAGCTATAGTAATTACTATCTGGGTTATAAGCCACCTAAAGGTAGGTGAATGGACCGTGGCATACCCAAAAAACAGGAAGTCCCCCCTCTATATAACCCCTCCTATACAGGAAGTACCTCAGTTTTTTCGCCAGTGTCTGTAAGGTGGTGGTCACTGATGTCATACATGTGCTCTTGGAGCATACTTGTAGGTCTGAACGGTTCCATTAAGAATCATGGACTTCAAACGGATCCATTCGAAAAAGCTGTCAGCCAAAATGGATGGTACCCGAGCCTCATTAGGAGAGAAGATTCCTCGAGGTTTGCCTGTAATGCAGCCTTACGGCGCTAGACCCTGCATAATGGAACCCTGTGCAGTGTTTGTTCTGACCAAGGTGCTTTCCTGCTGGGTGCTATACAGGTCCAGGGGAGTGGACCCCAGATTAAGGGGGGACCCAGTCTCTGAAGGTCTTTTATGACAAAGCTCGCCGTGATGGGTGAAGATTGGACTCCTGTTATGTTCAGAGTCCTGCAGCAGGAATGGTAAGTCTGCATTTGTTTTTTTTTTAAGAAAAAAAAACTGCAGAGAGAGTTCTGACTGTTTGTTCTCCTGGTGGCCACTGGGAGCAGTGTGCTGTTTAATCATGCTATGTACTCTTACTCATATGGGCTGCTGTTTCTCCTTTAGCCACTAGAGGGCGCAGGCTTGCTCAGTATGGCCTAATTTTAGGTAAGGGTGGCCATGCCATGTGGCAACAGGTTCAGTAGGCCTCTGGAGACGTAGCAGCAGCCCATGGATACTAACAAAGTATGAGTACTTACTATGGGAGAACTGTGTGACAGCCAAGTCATGATGATATGCTGCATATTTACTGCTTATCCGGGGAGACTGTACAACTGTACGTTGATACACCCCTGGATGGTTAGCAGTTCACTTTAAAGTGTTGTGTTTAAATTCACAAGGCCTCATGGAAGCAATCAGACTCAAACACCATGTGTCATAAAACTTGTTTATTCCAGGAAGTGTGCAAGAATATATAGGATTCACAAACCAGATATAGCAGACGTCGCCCACCCATGGGTCATTACCAGCCCAGTACAGGCTAAAGACCTCGCCCCATGTATAGACCTATTATTCATAACATATCTCGCCTGATGATGTGCAGACAGTTCTTTAACAGTAAACAGGTTATTACATCACTTTGTCCTAGACTCTAATTTGCGGTTAGCACAAGACTGCAACAAGACTTCCTCTTCTTCTATAGAAATGTATTTCCTACTTTTAACTACAGAAGCAATAATAGGATTTTTCCTACAGCTTACCTGTAAAATATGTTTTCTTGGAGTACATCACGGGACAGAGTAGCTATAGTAATTATTATCTGGGTTATACGCCACCTATAGGTGAATGGACACACTCAAAAGACAGGAAATCCCCCCTCTATATAACCCCTCCTATACAGGAAGTACCTCAGTTTTGTAGCAAGCAATTCCCAAAAGAGGGGAGGGGCCTCTGTGTCCCGTGATGTACTCCCAAGAAAAGGATTTTACAGGTAAGCTATAGGAAAAATCCTACTTTCTTTATTGTGCATCACAGGACACAGAGCAGCTATAGTTAATTATTATCTGGGATGTACCAAAGCAATGCCCCTGAGGGGAGGGAGACACCATCGTAGAAACTGCCACCAAAGAAGGACCTACTCTGCTATTTGTAATACGCTGAGGCCAAAGGCAGTATCTTCTACGTGATTGACATTGACCTGGTAAAAAAACCCTGTAGATGTATAAACAAAAGACCAAATAGTGGTCTTGTACACCTGGTCCACTGACACCCGATGATGAATGGCCCATGATACTCCCACACCTGGTAGAGAATCTCTAACTGGAAAAAAAAATTTTTGCCATTTAAACCATAGGCAACATTGATAAACTGGCAGATCCACTGCTAAATATTCGATCTGGATGCCGCCTACCTATCCTGGGCTCTTCTGGCAGCACAAACCAGGATTCCTGACTCGTGTTGACAACTCAAGTAGACCCTGAGCGTCTGAACTACCTCTAGAGTAGGTAGCTATCTTTCTCCTGCCGACTGTGGATTAGGAGAAAAATAAAAGGCAAGACACTGTCCTGATTCAAGGGAAAACTAGAAACCACTTTAGGCAATAAAAATGGATGAGGAAGCAACATCACCTTATGATGCGAGACCAAGAATGGCTCCTTGCATGAAAGAGCCGCCAACTCTGACACCACTTTGTGACGTGATAGCAACCAAAGAAGCCGCCTTCTGAGATAAAAGGACCAACAGAATCCCATGATTGGTTCAAAAAGTGGCCTCTGCAAGGACAGTCAAGATCAATTCAAGTCCCTAGGACACAAGAATGGCCTTACAGGCGGGACTGTCCAAGTTACATGCTGTATGAGGTATGAAACAGGCTGTGAGAAGCAATGGTCCCTGGAAAAAAAATGGATAGGAACAAACTCTGACCCTTAACGGTACTTAAGGCCAAACTCCTATCCTCTACCGATTGGAGAAAGAAAAAGAAAATCTCCCACCCACATATTTCTGCGGGTGCCACTTCCTGGCTTCAGCCCAGGCAAATAAATATTTTCAAGTCCTGTAATTGAAGTTCCCCGAAGCTGGCTTCCAGGGGCTCAACAGTGCTGAAATACAGGACTCAAGACCATCAGGTCCCGCTGGACTGAGAGTGTCCAATAGAGCAACCCCCGCAAGACTCGCAATGCCTGTGTACCAAGCCCCCCTGGGCTAATTCGGCCAACACTAATATCAGTGTTACCACCTTACGGATTCTTCGCAAAAGATGTGGCAGAATGCGAAACGGGGAAAAAAACGTCAAACCAGACCTTAAGGTGTTACCTGGAATATGTATTGGCGATAGAGACAGCTCTTGTACTGTCCCAGACAGAATGTGGTACACCTCCCTGATTCGCATGACCTCTGGTGCCGCTCTGGTGGTCGATATAGCTATGTCTGCAGAGGCATTTCCAGATTGCACCTACAACAGGTTTGTCCTATAATCCAGAGCAGGCATACTGACCAAAAATTCCAAGCTATTGGACAGTATTCTCTCCTGTGGAGACCAAAACTGTAGCCAGCCTCAAGTCAACTTGGAGAGACTGGTATCAGTGGTTATTTTCCAAATTCCTGAAAAGGAAGAATATCAAGCACCAATTTCTGTTCTGCAACACCTCGGAAACAGAGCTTTCCGGCAATGCAATGGCTGAATCTTCAAGTTCCAGACAGAGAATGAACCTCTACCAAGACCTGGAGTAGGGCTGTATGTAGAGCACGTGCTTTGACCTAAACACAGCTTCATCCTGTAAAAATATTTCGAAGGAACCCCTGGAATTGACTGCTTCCTGAGCAAAGATTATTGAGGTAAAGAGTATTGAGGTGTCTTCAGCAAGCCCAGCACTGGGGCTAGACGCTTTGAGAACCCTCCGGAGCTGTGGCCAACCCAAAGGGAAGATTCACAAAAAAAAAGGCTTTGCACTACAATTACAGAAATCTTTGATGAGCCTGGAAACAAACCCCCACACAAAGATGTCCGTTTCCAGATGATTATGGACCCCGAAATCTACCTCTTGCAGAGGAGGTCATCACTGAACTGAGCCTATCTGACACAGAAGGATGTTCAGCGGCTTGAGATCTTAAGATAGACCTCTTTCGCTCGATTACTTTACCCTCTCCAAACGATACCCCTACTTAAACACGCAGATATCAAAAACTTAAACAAAGCCATCTCCAAATTTCTCTGGCGAAACAAAAGACCACCTATAGCCCTTGCTAAATTGTATCTTCCCAGACGCGAAGGAGGGATTAGTCTCCCAAATATCAGAGCATACAACCTCTCTTGCCTACTCAGGATAGGCCTAGACTGGATATCGCAACTTTCTCGCTGCTCTAATTACTCCATGGAATCTTCAATGGCCCAACCTTACTCCCTGGTGGCATTACTTCATTGCAGGTGGAAATCTACTCCCCCACCCATACAACACAATCTTCTCCTTAGAGACACAGCCATAGCTTGGAGGGAAGTACAGAAAGCACTGAAACTTTCACCCTTTATGTCCAGACATCTCCCGATTCAAGGAAATCCCAGCTTCTCATCGGGTTTGGAATACAAACCCTTCTCTGTTTGGCAACAAAAAGGCCTCACAAATTTTTCTACCCTATGTGATCTGGAAACAGGACGCCCTCATAACTTCTCTGTCATTGCAGAAACTTTCTCCCTCCCTCAATCTCATGCTTTACACTACGCACAATGCATCAGCTTTATAAAAGACTCATGCAGAGAGGAAAGTAAGAGATTTCAGACATCCATCACGGACCTACTACTCCAAAGTGACTCTTATAAAATCTCGGATATCTATAAACCTTTCCTGATAAAGACCACTCCCTCACTTGCTTCCTCATCGGTAGCAAACTGGGGAAAGGACTTTCCTGACTCAGACATAGTGGAAAGGGTTCTTCAAGGGTACAAGAAAACACTTCAGCTGACCCCCAATGAGGTATGGAGAGAAACTCAATTAAAGATTATGCACCGTGCCTACATACCCTTTATCTCGGACAAGACTGTCCAAGTTGCAGCCAATTGCCCCATGTGCCGCCAGCCAAAACCATCACTTTCCCACCGTTTCTGGACATGCCCCTCCATCTCCGCCTTCTGGAACCAAGTCATCTCCTACATCTTCAAAATAACGCTGCTAAAACTACCTAAAGATCCCCTACTCCTCATCTTCGGATACTGGGACGACCAACTGCTCCCGTGGTCCCCAACCACCCACCCTACATATAAGGACTGGGCCTTGATCAGTCTCTTACTGGCTAGAAGACTAATTCTACAAAACTGGACCTCCTCTCTTTGCCCACAGATCTCGCAACTTAAAAGGGAGCTTCTAACCTTGCTTCACAGAGACAAACTCAACACCGACTTCAAAAAAGAACTCTCCAACACACGTTTCTACTCAAGATGGTGGGCCTTCATGCAATCAACTCTGTCCCAAGAGGAACTACAGAACTTCGAAAATACTTCATTCGCTTACTATGACACTCCCATTACCACTCCTGAGGAGGAAGACACTCCCGTTCTTTTTTTTTTCTTGTAACTTTCTCGCTACTTAATACTTCAACTGACTGGTGTATGCTTACATCCCCCCCCCCATTCTATCCACCTTCCCCCCCCCCCCTTTTTTTGTTTTTGATACCAGTAGCTCCCGAAGGACCCACCCTGTTGATACATCCAGTTATATTGTCATGATATGTCTATCTAAAAGTCTCACCATATATCCCACCCTGGTTATAATGGTTCTTCACCCATATATAAATGCGCATAGGCTACTGGTATATATATAAGTACATATATATATATATATATATATATATATGTAAAATGTTCAAAAATTTTGTATACCAACTATTGTGATACCCTGTATTGCACTTTCTTTCAATAAAAATCTATTGGAAAAAAAAAAAAAGATAGACCTCATGTCCCTATTTGGCTTTGGAACTGCTACCATTTAATTGTCTCACAATAATGAGCCCATAACTTCTGCTCCAAGAGCAAATGCAACGCAAAAGACTGACGACTCTGTGACAGACACAGACAGTCCCAAGAGGTGCACTTAACCTACCAGGTTTCTGCCGGCTAAAGATGGAACAAACCACCTCAGAGAATACTCTCAAAACCCAGCAGCCCCAGATGCCTAATTCACCTAGGTGGGGAAAGCCTACAGCATCTGGTATCCCTGGGCAGTCTCCCATCTATATACTAACCGGGCTTGATCCTGCTTAGGCTTCAATCAATTGAGATCAGGCATGATCGTGGTGATGCGGCTGCACTCTGATGAAAAATGAATGCGCCAGGAAACACTGCAATGCCAAATACCACAGTGGGCTCAGATGCACCCGAAATCACTGTCCATCAGGAAATGTGGACACCGCCAGATCCCTGAACCTGAGAGCTGTGCCCCTGCTTCCCCCGGCAGCCTCTCTTTTCTGGACCATCTAACTGGTATAACAAGTAAATAATGCAGCAACTAAATTATCCAACCTAATATACAGTCCTCCAAGGATGCAGGTCTAAAACAATGTTGGTTTACCTTTATGCAACCCCTTGAGTATGCAAGTACCTAGGTATGCAAACATGCAGGTATACAAGTATTCTTGCCATTCATGCATTTATGTATGCGGTACAAGGTCAAAAAGCACACACGCTTGTACCCCCAGGCAAACAAGAACCCAGGCAAATAAGCACATATGCATGTAGTCCTATGCAAATAAGCACATATGTATGTAGTCCCAGGAAAACAATTACATATGTAGACCGCTTAATGAAAATAAACATATGTATGCATTACAAATGAAAACATGCCAGCATGTGTTTAAGCAATATGCATCTATGGAAGCATGTGTTTATGGAAGCATGTGCTTATGCAACTATGCATTTAGCCAAAATATGAAAGCGTGTACTGTAAACATGCATTCATGCAACATGTGCCCATGGAAATAAGCATTTCTTGATCATACATCACGGGACACAGAGTATTCATTACATAGTGGGTTAGATAGGCACCATCGGTGATTAGACACTGGTTAATCCCAATTAAGGAGAATTCCTCCCCTATACAACCCCTCCCATACGGGGAGGACTTCAGTTTTTTCACCAGTGTCTAAGGTGGTTGGTCACGTAAAACACGTGCTGTGAAGAAAGCTCCAGTTTGGTCCCTGCGGGGGCTTAAAGGGCTATGCTGACCGGATCCATATCTCGGGCTGATATTTTGACTCCCAAGATGGTATGGTACCCGGGCCTCATCATCCGAAGAAGCAAGGTTTTGCCTGTAAGTCTCTCTTTGGAGGACTGGGCTCTGAGAAAACCAGGCTTGGTGTACTATTAAAACAGTGGCATGAAAGTTTCTGGCAGAGTCTTTTACAGATCCAGGTAAAGAGGTTTCTCTGAGTAGGAACCCAAAAAACCCTGAAGGTTGGCACAACGCTACCCGCCGTGATGGGTGAAGGCTGGAAACTGTCTGTTCTCAGCAGTTCCTGCGGCGGGGACAAGTAAGAGAAGTTAATCATATATATATATATATATATATATATATATATATTACAAGTGGATTTTCTTCAATGAGTTCATGTCTTACCTGATTTCCACCACTAGAGAGAGTAAGGAGCAAACTTGCGTGCTTTTCAGACACACTCAGTGAAGCTGATGTCCAATCATTCCCTTCCTCCACTGCAGGTGTGCATGCCAGGTGGCTAATTTAAAAGCTCAGAGCTCTGTAAACAGATGGACACAGAGTTTGGGCAGTGAGCATCTTAAAGTGGTCGGATCCAGGCTAACCTAAGACACCTACTCGGCATCAGGTTGTGCAGTATTAAGCATATATGTATATTGTGAGACTTTTAGCACAACAGTTATTGCATATGTCTTAGTACCTCTGCTTTGTAGCTTGGGACTATGTCTCCTCGTAAGAGGGTCTCGGGGGGAGGTAACAAAGGCACAAGAAAGTCACCGCCTGTGTCTAGGGGTCCTAAAGATGCCTGCAGATTACCATCCCCCCTGCAAGACTGGAGCCAGCCTCACAGGATGAGTCAGTGCCCCTGTCAGGTTTTGCAGCCTCTCCTAATATTACAGCCCCAGCGTATGTCACAGAAGATTCCCTTAGGGCTACATTGGAGGGTTTTGAGGGAAGAATTATGAATTTTATTTCAGCTTCCTTAAAAGATAGCAGAAAAAGGGGGTAGATCCCCTTCCTCTGCAGCACTTTCTCTTTCAGATGATTCTTCTGACAATGAGGAGAGATCCCTACCCAGAGATAGGGATCAAGAGCAGTCTGAGGATTCAGAGGAAGAGGAGAGAGCTTCTTCCTCTCAGGCACTCAAGGAGCAGGTCCAGTATTATACTGAACTAGTGTGTTCCACATTTAAAATGCCCTCTGCTGAGGCCGCTACATCCTCTGTTTCTTCCCTGGGGGTCAGAAGAATCCCACAGACTGCCTTTTCCTTTCCAATTCATCCTTTTAATGGATAAATTGTTGTATGAGGACTGGGGACATCCCGATAAACTGTTTACTCCTCCTAAAAGGTTTTCTATGCTTTATCCTCTGGAGGAAAACTTCACCAAGAAGTGGGAGGTCCCATCCGATGCGGCTGTCTCTTGTGTGAATAAAAACCTGACCTGTCCCTTGAACAATGCTCAGGTGTTTAAAGATCCAACTGATAAAAAGCTGGAAACTTTATTAAAAGCCTCCTTCTCCATGGCTGGCACTGTAGTCCAACCTACAGTCGCAACTGTGGGTTTGTGTCAATTCCTCAAGGAACAGGTTAAGCAGATGCTTGGCCTCCTTCCCAGTGAGGAAGTGGAGAACTATGCAGACCTTCCACAGGTGCTGTGTTTTATGATTGATGCCATTCTGGATTCTGCCCAGCAAGCATCTCGTTTGTCTCCCCTGTTGGTACACATGCGCAGGTCCCTTTGGCTTAAAAGTTGGGCAGCAGAGCTTTCATGCAAAAGATATTTTATCCAAAAAATTACAGGCGGTAAATCTACACTCCTACCAGTTAAGAGGAGTAAACGTCCACCATTCAAACTGTCTCTTTCCCCTTCCCCTGGAACATCAGGCTCTAAGCAGTGGCGACGGCCTTCCCAATCTACTTTCAGAGGAAAGGCCCAGGGTCACACCCAAGGGCAGAAAAAGGCTTGGGGACGAAAGCCTGCCAAGCAGAGCCCCAAAACATCCCTGTGAAGGGGCGCCCCCACTCGGCCGAGTGGGGGGAATGCTTCTACAGTTTTCAGGAGCCTGGCGGGAAGAGGTTCAAGACAAGTGGGTGGTCTCTTCAGTATCTCTAGGTTACAAAATAGAGTTCCTAGAGCTTCCACCAGCTCGTTTCCTAAGGTCAAGAGTTCCCAAAGATCCAGTAAAGCGAGAACCGCTACTACTGGCCTTAGATCGCTTACTATCCCAGGCAGTAATAGTAGAAATGAACCCAAAAAGATCAGGGTTCTACTGGAATCTCTTCACCGTTCCAAAGCCAAATAGAGATGTCAGACCCATCCTAGATCTAAAGGATCTCAATCAGTTTCTACACATTCGATCCTTCCGAATGCAGTCAATTCGTTCGGTGGTCTCCACCCTGCAGGGGGGAGAATTTATGGCATCAATAGATATCAAGGATGCATATCTTCATGTGCCGATTTTTTCCCGCTCACCAAAGATATCTAAGGTTCGCGGTAGACCAGCACCATTTCCAGTTTGTGGCCCTTCCTTTCGGTCTTGCTACAGCTCCTCGAATTTTTACAAAAATTCTAGATCCTCTCTTAGCAAATCTAAGCGCTCAGGGCATAACTGTGGTAGCTTATCTAGACGATTTGCTACTCATAGAGCAATCGGTGGCACACCTGAACCGCGCTGTCTTCAAGACAGTAAGACATTTGGAAAGACTAGGCTGGATAATCAACCTAGAGAAGTCTTCTTTGCAACCTTCAACAAGGTTGGAGTATCTAGGCATGATCATAGACACCGCTCAAGGCAGGGTGTTTCTACCAGAGCCAAAGGTCAAGGCCGTAAGAGCTCTAGTCCGCTCAGTATTGAGCAAAAAGAGTCCATCCATTCGGCTATGTATGAGACTGTTAGGAAAGATGGTTGCTACTTTCAAGGCTGTTCCATTTGCCCAGTTTCACTCAGGGCCCCTGCAGAGAAGCATTCTCGCAGCTTGGAACAAAAAGACTCATGCCTTGGATCTTCCGATGTGCCTAAGGATAAGCCCAAGGATACACAAAAGCCTCAATTGGTGGTTATGACCCAAAAATCTTTTGAAAGGCAAAGCCTTTCTTCCACTACAATGGAAGATCATAACCACAGATGCCAGTCTGACAGGCTGGGTAGCAGTTCTGGAAGAAACATGCACGCAGGGAAGATGGTCTGCAACCAAGAGACGCTTTCCCATCAATATTCTAGAAATTCGGGCAATTTACTTGGCCCTCATGGACTGGTCTTACAGGGTCATCCTATTCGGATACAATCCAACAATGCCACTGCTGTGGCTTACATCAATCATCAAGGTGGCGCCAGAAGTCTGGATGCCCAAAGGGCATGCCCAAAAGGGAAAGCCATGTTCCCTGCCTGTCTGCGGTATTCATCCCAGGAGTGGAAAATTGGCAAGCGGATTTCTTAAGCCGCCGGCAATTATGCCCAGGAGAATGGTCCCTACACCCCGACATATTCCAAACCATATGTCAAAGGTGAGGAACACCAGATATGGATTTATTCGCGTCCAGATTCAACAGGAAGCTGGAAAAATTTGTGTCCAGAACAAAGGATGTACTTGCTCAGTTGTCAGATGCTCTGACAATCCCATGGGATCAGTACAATCTAATATATGCCTTCCCTCTGAACCCACTTCTTCTGCGGTTCCTGGGAAGGGTCAAAAGGGAAGCAAAGTCGGTCCTTTTAGTAGCCCCGGCTTGGCCCAGACGACCTCGGTATGCAGAGATCGTAAAGATGGCAGTGGGCAGGCCTGGGGTCCTCCCATTCTGGCCAGATCTGCTCACACAGGGTCCGATTTGCCACCCTGCTTTACGAAGTCTATATTTGAAGGCTTGGCTGCTGAGACCCACATTTTAAAAGACCGTGGGCTCTCGGAGTCAGTTCTTTCCACTCTGATCAATGCCAGAAAGCCGGCCTCCAGGCTTATTTACTAAAAATCTGGAAGGCATATGTTTCCTGAACCCAGGGGAGATGGCATCCTAGAAGGTATATGATTAGCAGAATCTTGACCTTTCTTCAGTCAGGCCTAGAAATGAGATTGGCTTTGAGCACTATCAAAGTCCAAATTTCGGCTTTGTCTGTATTTTTTCAGAAGCCAATTGCTTCACATTCCATGGTCCGGGCCTTTATTCAGGGGGCACTGCGGTTAAATCCGCCAGTCAAACCTACAGTATACCCATGGGATTTGAATTTGGTGTTGTCGACTTTACAGGGACAACCCTTTGAGCCCCTGCACCTGGCTCCTTTAGCGCTTTTGACTAAAAAATTAGTCTTCTTGATAGCCATATCCTCTGCTAGGAGAGTATCAGAATCGGCAGTTTTTTTTTTGTAAAGAGCCATATTTAATTATTCACAAGGACAGGATTGTTATGCGTCCTAATCGTTCCTTCTTACCTAAGGTGGTTTCAGGATTCCATTTGAATCAAGATGTAATCCTACCATCCTTTTTTCCAGATCTGCAGTCCGCGGAGGAAGAATCTTTGCACACTTTTGATGTGGTTACAGCAGTGAGTGTCTATCTGCAGGCAACCGCTCAGATACAGAAAACTGATTGTTTATTCTGGCCATAAGAAAGGCCAAGCAGCGTCGAAATCCACTCTTTCTAGATGGATTAGACAGGTTATTTTTCAGGCTTATGATATAAAGAGGAAGACTCCTCCTTTTCATGTGAAAGCGCACTCAACTAGGGCTGTTAGTGCTTCTTGGGCAGTGCATCACCAGGCCTCCATAGCTCAGATCTGTAAGGCTGCGACTTGGTCTTCAGTCCATACATTCACCAGATTCTATCAGGTGGATGTAAGAGGGCAAGAGGATACCGCCTTCGGGCGCAGTGTACTGCAGGCTGCAGTTTAGTTCCTCTGGTCCGTTTGCGGTCTATTTTCTGATCTGTGTCTCCCTCCCCTCAAATGAGCATTGCTTTGGGACATCCCACTATGTAATGAATACTCTGTGTCCCATGATGTATGATCAAGAAAATAGGATTTTTAAATACAGCTTACCTGTAAAATCCTTTTCTTGAGAGTACATCACGGGACACAGAGCTCCCGCCCTTCTATGGGTTTTTCGTGCTTACCTATTGCTTTGCTACAAAACTGAGGTCCTCCCCATATGGGAGGGGTTATTTAGGGGAGGAATTCTTCTTAATTGGGGTTAACCAGTGTCCAATCACCGATGGTGCCTATCTAACCCACTATGTAATGAATACTCTGTGTCCTGTGATGTACTCTCAAGAAAAGGATTTTACAGGTAAGCTGTATTTAAAAATCCTATTTTTCGCAATAAGTAAGCATGAGTTTATGAAACGTGTTTATGCAACATTACGCAACACGTATCTATGCAGACATGTATAAACATGCATCTTTATGCGATCATGTATTGTTATGCAACCATGTATCCTTATGCGATCATGTATAACCATGTATATTTGTATTTATTTTATTTATTTATTTCAGGTACTTGTATAGCACCATCAATTTACGCAGCGCTTTACATATACATTGTACATTCACATCAGTCCCTACCCTCAAGGAGCTTACAATCTAAGGTCCCTAACTCACATTCATACATACTTGGGACAATTTAGACAGAATCCAATAAACCTACCAGCATGTCTTTGGAGTGTGGGAGGAAACCGGAGTACCCGGAGGAAACCCACGCAGGCACAGGGAGAACATGCAAACTCCAGGCAGGTAGTGTCGTGGTTGTGATTCGAACCAGCAACCCTCCTTACTGCTAGGCGAGAGTGCTACCCACTACACCACTGTGCCGCCCACACAACTGTATATTTAAGCAAATATGTATAAACATGCATCTTTATGCAACCATGTATCCTTATGCAATCAAGTATCTTTATGCAACCATGTATCCTTATGCGATCATGTATAAACATGTATCTTTATGCGACCATGTATCTTTATGTGATCATGTATAACCAGGCAAACATTTATAAACATGCATCTTTATGTGATCACGTATCTTTATGTGATCATGAATAACCATGTCCATTTATACAAACATGTCCAAACATGTATCTTTATGCAGTCATGTATAACCATGTATATTTATGCAAACATGAATAACCATGCATCCTTGTGCAACCATGATCACATATCTATGCAAACATGTATAACCATGTATATTTCTGCAAACATGAGTAAACATGCATCTTTGTGCAACCATGATCATGTATCTTTATGTAAACATGTATAACCATGTATATTTATGCAAATATGTGAAAACATGAATCTTCAGCAACCATGCATTTCAGCTAGTTTGCAAACAAGCACCTGCTCACCTGCAGTTGGCCCCATACTAGACCTGCAGGATTTAGCCAAGCACATATGCACTATACTGGAGATACAACTCCTTAAAATGCACCCATGCTCATGTTTTTCCAAATGTGTATATTTAAACATGCATTTAAGCAACAAGTTTGCAAGCATGTATACTGCGCTGCACCTGCCTACAGAGCAGTCAACAACACTTTAAAGTGAACTGCTAACCATCCAGGGATGTATCAACTTACGGTTGTACAGTCCCCCCGGATTAAGCAGTAAATATGCAGCATATTATCATGACTTGGCTGTCACACAGTTCTCCCATAGTAAGTACTCACACTTTGTTAGTATCCATGGGCTGCTGCTATGTCTCCAGAGGCCTACTGAACCTGTTGCCTCATGGCATGGCCGCCCTTCCTGCCTATCTAAAATTAGGCCATACTGAGTGAGCCTGCGCCCTCTAGTGACTAAAGGAGAAACAGCAGCCCACATGAATAAGAGTACATAGCATGATTAAACAGCACACTGCTCCCAGTGGCCACCGGGAGAACAGACAGTTAGAACTCTCTCTGCAGTTTTTTTTTCTTAAAAAAAAAAAAACAAAAAAAAAACAAATGCAGACTTACCATTCCTGCTGCAGGACTCTGAACATAACAGGAGTCCAATCTTCACCCATCACGGCAAGCTTTGTCATAAAAGACCTTCAGGGACTGGGTCCCCCCTTAATCTGGGAATCACTCCCCTGGACCTGTAAAGCACCCTGCGGGAAAGCACTGCACAGGGTTTCATTATGCAGGGTCTAGTACCATAAGACTGCATTACAGGCAAACCTCGAGGAATCTTCTCTCCTAATGAGGCTCGGGTACCATCCATTTTGGCTGACAGCTTTTTCAAATGGATCCGATTTGAAGTCCATGATTCTTAATGGAACCATTCAGACCTACAAGTATGCTCCAAGAGCACATGTATCACATCAGTGACCACCACCTTACAGACACTGGCGAAAAAACTGAGGTACTTCCTGTATAGGAGGGGTTATATAGAGGGGGCACTTCCTGTCTTTTGGGTGTGCCAGTGTCCATTCACCTATAGATGGCGTATAACCCAGTAATTACTATAGCTGCTCTGTGTTCCTTGATGTACGATAAAGAAAATATATTTAAAGGAGTATTCTAGCCTTAGGTTTCAATAATAGCACAAAGCAGTGTAAATATTAGTGGGTGGGGGGTTTACAAGACTCTTTCAAGCTCCTTTTTTGTCACAAATGTAACATCTACAAACCCTGTTGCCCTTAATATGCATCCAACCTGGATTACTTTTCCCATACACGTGTTACTATCTTAAGCATGTATAAAATAGAGAACAATAAACACATCAGAATTTAGTAGATATCAAGATCTCAGCTGTATAGCAATTCTCCACGAAAAATAAAGGGGAAGGGGCGTGACAGTCCATTAAACCCAAGAGGGAAGGGGCATGACAGTCTGTAGGTGAATTAAATAATCTTCAGCAAAAATAGAAAAGAACACAAGAGTCTCTCTTGTATGGCGTGTGAATGTCAATAAATATCCAAATTACAAAGGCCACATTATTTCACTCCTTTAGTTCAATTCCTAACCTTTTACAACAAAAAGTCTTCTTTTTTAAAATTATTCTTTACCCACCCATGCTGCCAGGAGGTACCCACCACCCCATAAAGCTCGCCTATTGATAAGAACAAAACTTGACATCTGATGTTACAAACAAAGAAGTCATCATCTGGACTAGGTTTGGATCTTCGGGCTAGCACCTCATATCTCTCTCTGATGGTGTTCACTGGAACTCTCAGGCCTCGAGTAATATATTACTCTCAAGTAATATATTACTTTTTTTTTCGCTATCACATAATCTCTGTTGTGAGCTGTATAAGGGAAGAACAACAGTATACTGTTCTTCTCAGTGAATGGCTGTTCGGGGAGGGGGAGGCAGCACAAATCTGATCATTGGAGGACAGGCAGGCTGTGCTAGAGATAGATGTGCCCTCATACCCAGCATGGTCAGCTTGAAATAGGAAAGCAGGGGTGCTAGCAGAATCACCATGTATTTCACACAAATGAAGCAATACAAAGTGAACGGGATAATTTTTAACACAAGCACATGGTACAATAGACACATATCAGGAATATAAACATACTGTATTCCTTAAGACAAGGACACAATATTTTGGGAGCATCCTTAACAAACACTGGCACTGGCTATGGTATGATTTAGCTACTTATGGAGATGATATTTACCAATATTTGCAACACACAATAACCTTTACCTAATTATACATTATTCCTCATTGCTTTGAATAAATGATAAAAGTTCAAATGTGGTTCCCAGAAGAAGTTTATTTCATTGCCTTTCAATTATAGTTCATATTCAAACACTACAATGCCCACCAAAATTGTTTATTCTATAGATATGCTTTAATAATCACTTTGTATGATTTTATGCAGATGAAGAAGACATGATCTCCAATTGTCCAGGGAACACTTCAGAAGATCATGACTGAGAATGATTACTACTAAGGGACAACAATTTGAAGGTTCATCAGTAGGATATATAAGTGAATTGCCTCTCAGAATGTCATCTCTACTCTCTCCATATTCCAGAGAGAATATGGAAGCACCTAGTATTTGTCCCCTTACATCCTGTCCCAGTAATGAGGTCAGAGGTTAAGGAAGTTAATTAATGGATTTACTAAAATTCATCCAGTGGTAACAGAGACCACTAAAGAACAATAAACATTTGCATAAGTTATACATTTTCCTGAAAATGTTTTGTATGGAAGCTGTAATTGGCTTGTAATTCATGGTGGAGGAAAGCCTAAACGATGAATTTTTACAGTTTTTTTCTTCTAACAACTCATTTTGCTTAAAGTGTATGTAAAGCCCAAGGATTTGTTTTTAAACACCTTGCAAACTGATAGGTTCACTTTCTTTACAATATTGTACTAGTGATTGATATCTTTATAATATTTGGGTAGAAAGCATGGTGAAAATTTGAACAGCTTAGTGTGTATTATTTAAATTGTTAAATATGTACTTTTTTAAATTTGCATTGGCAGAGATCGGTCTTCTGGTTTTCCAGCATGCCAGCTGGCTTTTGTCGGAAAGACCGACATACACACAGCAGAATGTCAGCCAGTATTTTTTTGTACTGGCAAATCTCCTGATATTCTGCCCATGTGTATGGGGCTTAAACCTGCTTGGGAACAGTATACTGCAAACCACAAGACATCCTGAGCTACTCTATTAAGCTGAAGCTGCTTGTGTGTGTGCATTAAACAAAACAAGACCTGAAAGCTGCAGCTGGCTTTCCAAAAAGTGCATAATTATCAAAAGATAAAGCTAACTATAATTTAATTATAGTTTGGTCCTGCTAACTGGTTTAAAAGGCTAGGTGGTGGGGAAGTTTTGTATTATTTAACTGCTTTCTTTTCCCACTCCCACCTTTATTGTCCCTGTGTGCTGTATCGTCTTAAAGACTGATGCAGCTACCTCCAGCTAAGCTTGTATTCAGTTTATTCATTGAGATATAGATCTATCTATCTATCTATCTAGATCTCTTTTGTTTGGGTGCTTGCATACATTTCTGCACAACCATACTTAAAAGAGGCTCCTTGGAGGGATGGTGAGGCTTCAGTTATGTGTGCAGGATAGAATTTGGAAATGTATAGTAATGTAAAACATCCAGAGAGGCCCACAAATGTTTTGCTACTGAGATTATCAATGCCTGCCATAATTGGCTATCTGCATACATTCTTGAAGATTTTAGAAATATCATAAAAATGTTCTGTACAGAGAAATTCTAGAAAAAGAAAACATTGATTCCATCTGATTTCGAACCAATTAAAATATCATTTGAAAAGTTGTTGGATCTTTACAAAATTTACATCTAACCATTCTATTTCTGCCAAAAGGTCAGTGAGGTATTGTAAAAAAAAAAAGATGATAAAAAACCACTATGATTGAATCTGCTTGTGACAAAATGAAATGCAATGGATCAAAACGGTTCGTCAATAGGACAGGCTCTCTCCCTGTAGCAAAAATTGCAGAAGGAAAAAAGAGGGGAGAAGGGGAAGACAAGAGCAACCCCTAGATAGCCAACAGGGGGAGGAAGCTACAACGTGATGTGATCAAAAGCAAACAACTTTATTGAAAAAATACCATCAAAATAGTAAAAGAAGGGGGATCCCACATGTGTGAATATTAAACACACAGGTGGGGTCCTAACCTCCGTGATGTCTGTGGAGCATGTGGACAAACAACAATAATCAAACAGTAATAAAAAAGTAACGTTGAATAATTAAAAATAGACGCTAGTGGGACCACCCTCCCATCCCACAACACTCGTGGAAATAGCTGACTGAGCTGACAGTCAAGATGGTGAGTGGGATACCACAGAGTCCTCTTGAAAAAAGCTGTAAAAGCTGATGAATGTCCCAAAGTGACTGGGATAGGATATGCCCTAACCTGGGCTTGTTGAAAATGACTTATACCCAAACAGATCCCGATCATGAAAAGTAGACTGAAATAATGATAAAGCAGTGGCAAAAAGATGAACAAGGAATCACAGTGAGGATCCTGCCAAGAACTGGTCCGTCTGGGTAAACAGTGTCTCTGTTTAACTTGTATATCCCCAAGTGTGACTGGGAGTGTACATGCCCTAAATAGGGCTAAGTAGGACACATGGACTTGCTGAGATGGACACGACTAGGATATGTGGGTACAGCGTTGCTGATTATTTTGTGTGTAAAGACAAAACAGCAAAATAGTCCTGCCAGGGTGATTCAGAATCTAAGCACATTCAGGTAGTAATGTTATATGTGATAATTCATTGGAAATGATTGTGAAGGTGTACTGTGCAGATGACATAAACAGGATGCTGGCAGTTCTGGATGTCTGGTAATGGAAAGCTAAGCACTGTATCCTACATTTCTCTGAGCCACCAAAAATATTGAGCAGAATGGAGAGAGCACATGGACATTCAATATTGGATGGGACTTAATACAGTCTAACTCTCACCCGACCTCTAGTTGTGCCGGATCAGCGGCCGCTCCACTCCACGAGTCAGGTCTGCATACATCCTGTTAGCCGAGATGGACGCACGTCCAAGTGTATCTCTTGCTGTGTTTCAGGAAGTCCGCCGTGAACCCTGGGAGGCGCCGATACCGAGAGTATCTGGGTTAGGTGACGTGCTCACTCCACTGCTATACAGCCAATAGAGGGCGCTGATTCAATGAATCATGTTGGTGCTTCTACTAGAGATGTCCATGCAATGTAATGCTATACTAGCAGGGATAAAGTCCACATAGGGGCACATGAGAGGGGGATCCCCTGCATCTATGGCATCAAATGTCGACGCGTTTCATGCTACAGACCGAGCACTTCTTCTGGACATTGTGGTTAGGTTATCTATAATAATATATAGGGCAGTCCACCCAATCAGAGAGAGATTTCTGAACCTAACATACAATTATCTAGCGCCATCTTATGGAGACAACATAGACATACCATCAGATAGTCCTGAGAATACCATGGTGTAATAACATACAAAACCATAACGAAAAAATTATTGTTATTACAGGCAGGCAAAAAGAATTATTATTTCTGTACTTATATTGGGGGATAAGAGTGGGGCAAAAGGAGGGCTTCCTGATCAGTATAGGGCTATAAAAAATAGCTCAATAATTGTTTGCCATGTCTAGCCAGAAATGCTATATAGGGTTTACTGCACATATCTGCCTAATAAAGGACATTTTCACATATATTGACTAGTCCATGGGTGATCCAACACTTGGTCCCTGGTCACACGCGGGATCGTGTGATTATGGCTCCAAAAACACTTTTAAACTAAGTTCAGTGTTGAGGCCCCTGGGCTGGAGAGTCTGGAGCCTATATATCCATAGTTTTTCTTTTTGCAGTAATACCCTGTCAAATTCACCTCTGCGATCAGACAATTTAGGGGCATAAAAGCCTTTTACCCTGAGCCCTGATGTATTGCCCTGGTGCACTTCTAAAAAATATTGAGCTACTTGGGTCTCTTCCTTAGGTTGGATGGTTTTAAGATGTTCTGCAAATCTGACTCTCAGCTGGTGTTTTGTCTTGCCCACGTAGAGCTTATGGCAAGGACATTCTGAAATATATAGAACTCTCGATGTACTACAGTTGATGAATGAATTGATTGTATATACATGGCTTGAGTCTGAGTCACGGAACATCTTAGTTCGATCGACAAATTTACATGTTAGGCAGGGGCCACAGGGAAACATCGCCTTCACTTTAGGCATATCTGTGAGCCAGTTCCTATTCACCGGACGTCTAAATTCTGACTCCACTAGTTCATCTCTAATATTTCTAAACAGAAGGGATCCCCTAGTGGTGGACTTTTTAGGCACATACAAAAAAGCATAAAAAAGTATATAGAGTACAAATATAATTTGAGTAGAAACAGTAAAAACATAGCATTAGTATAGCATCTTTTGTTTGGAATGCGAATCAAACAGTTTTACATTAGTATGTATACAGTGTTTTGAAACAGTACTCTTGCATCTGACGCGTTTCGGAGTAAATTAGCCTCCTTCCTCAAGGGTGGGTAAATTAGAGACAGTTCTATAGTTTAGACTGTATTAGCTGACTTGGCATTCCATAAAGCTTTAGTTAAAAACAGTGACAATGACAAAAATAGTTCAAAAATAATGATACTAAAAATATAATCGAGCAATTGAAAGAAGAGGCAAATGAAATTTTAAATAAATCACAATGAATGTGATGGGATTGAAAAATGGAACCATGGATAATTATTTATGATGTAGATCTTGACACCAGCTTTTTATAGAGGGTTCGTTTGTTTCAGTGGTGGCCCCCTTGGCCTCAATGCGTCGCTTGTCCTCTTGGTTTTTTCCCCCCTTCCGGGAGCTGTGACGCGCCTGTCGGCCCCTCCCCCTTCCCCGTAGGGAGGGGTGGATCCGCCGCCACTGCGCATCAGCGTCACGCACTCCCCATCGAGCGTGCGCACCCCTCTGGATGCCGACGCGCTCGATTGGATGGTTTCCTTCACGCACACTACTGGGAAGGGGCGTGGGCGTCGGCTGGCCGGGTGCCGGTGCCCGATTGGTGATACCGTACGCAATCCCTCCCATGTGTGTGCGGCGTGACGTTGGTGGGCGTTTCCGGTGGTGGCGCTCATATGGGCGCAGCCTCGGCGGGTTTGGCTCTCGAGGCTGCCTACTTCACTGGGTGTCATGTTTGTTTGGCAACACACACCGTCTTTCTTCCTCCATGATGCCTACCCTGCACACCAGGTATCTCCATCCATGCTTTAGTCTCTGGCTTTTTCCCCTTTCTCTTGCATTTTTTTTCTGTGGTGTCGGGTTTTCTTTTGGTGGTTTTGCTTGGATGCTTCCATCCAGTTTCCTTTCCTTGTCCTTCACTTGGTCACTCATCCTTCTTCCATTTCACTTCTGCATTCTCCTTTCACACCCAGCTGTTCACCTTCACGGTTGGGTTGCTAATTTGATCTTTCATCTGTACCTCCCACTCCAGGTTTGCCTCGGGGGTCCTGGCCTACCTTGGATGGTGCCCTGTGGGGCTGCCCCCATTGGTCCGTCCACCTCAGCTCCCGGGGGGTGGTGTCTCCGATTGCCGAGCGATGTATGGCCTCCGCCACCATCTCACGAACCACAATATGTAAGCATGCACTCTGTGTGGGGGTTTTTAATTACCCCACCTCCGTTTCATGTTTATAATTACTAGTTCATTTTTTTATATCCTTTATTTTAGATCAAGATACGCGCTTGCTCCTGACGAGTGGCACAAGAAACCACGAAACGCGTAGAGCTATCATTGCCGCGTTTTTCACCAGCGTCATACCATTCCTAATTTTTTGAGTTTTTTGGAGGCTTATTTTGCAGGCAATATTTCTTATTATATGGTTGTGTATTAATACCCTACTGATGTACCATGGAGAATTGTTTTATTCATTGAATCATGTATATTTGCTGCTATTATTGCTGATATTCCTCTCTATTCGTGATTGATATATAATTTTATATGCATGTTTTACTTTCATGAATTCAATAAAATTTCCCTAGTAGTCCATCGGTTTTGTTTTTTGGACATTTCACGCTTTTCATTTAAAGTCCCACTTTTGTTGCTTTTTTCTTTGTCTACCAAATATGTTCTTGATTCCGAGGGAGAAACATTAATCTATGTATTTTGGAGAAATTATAAATCCATAGATGGGTGAAAATGGGATTTCTTTCACGTAAGTATATGTGTAATTTACTCTTCCATTCCAAAAAGAATGAAGGGAGAGGAGAAGAAACCTCTCCTTCGGCCTTCCAAAAAAAGGCCCGTAGAGGGTGTATAAAAAGAAAACTTCGGGCTCCACTGAGGCCGAAAGGCAGGTCCTGGAGGTAGTTCAACAAGTGATGTTACGGATGTGTAGTTGATGGATAACACGAGGGTAGATTAAAACATATGACTGTTCAAGCCGGTATCATCCCGCCCTCCTGTTGCCCCACTCTTATCCCCCAATATAGTACAGAAATAATAATTCTTTTTGCCTGCCTGTAATAACAATAATTTTTTCGTTATGGTTTTGTATGTTATTACACCATGGTATTCTCAGGACTATCTGACGGTATGTCTATGTCTCCATAAGATGGCGCTAGATAATTGTATGTTAGGTTCAGAAATCTCTCTCTGATTGGGTGGACTGCCCTATATAGTGATATAGATAACCTAACTACAATGTCCAGAAGAAGTGCTCGGTCTGTAGCATGAAACGCGTCGACATTTGATGCCATAGACGCAGGGGACCCCCCTTTCATGTGCCCCTATGTGGACTTTATCGCTGCTAGTATAGCATTACATTGCATGGACATCTCTAGTAGAAGCGCCAACATGATTCATTGAATCAGCGCCCTCTATTGGCTGTATAGCAGTGGAGTGAGCACGTCACCTAACCCGGATACTCTCGGTATCGGCGCCTCCCAGGGTTCACGGGTTCATGCCTATACATCCTGATCGGGATCTGTTTTTTCCAGTGAGGTATTGTAAACCTTCCAGCCACCATTTTTTGTCAGCAGATAAACAGCTTTTTTAAGGGATAAACTTTTTCTGTGATTCCTGCAGCCGAGTTCAGGAGTGATAGGTGCGTGGGTGAGGCTGCCATGGGCCGTATTAACAAGAACCGTACTGTCAGATTGCTGGGCCACTGGGTTAAGGAGTGATACGTGCATGGGTGAGAACGCCTCGGGCCCTGTCATTTGAGCAACATGAGGTATGTGTGTGTGTGTGAGGATGTGAAGGTTGCAGTGTGAGTGATGTGTTGAGATCCACTAGGATAGACAGCTGGACACTGAGGGGTGCTGTGAATATTGAGGATCACTGATTACAGAGGGGGCACTGTAAGTAAATCAAGTGGCCCTGTATTAGACTGAGGGGCATTGTGAGTACAGAGGGGCTACTTTTATATTCTCAAACAGTTTAGGGCAAACCGTACGAAGAATAAAATAAAGAAATAAAACACTTTTTTTTTTTTTATGTAAATAAATATATTTGATTATCACCATTAGATTAGTGGGTAATATGTCCTACAGCAGTGGTGATGTGATCCAGTTCAAGTTGTAAACAAGTGTGTTTGGATTCAAACAACCAACTGGCAACACAGCAAAGCATCAACAACCTGGATAGGGGGAGGTGTGCAAGCTCCTAAACGCGGAGCTCAGAACTACTGCATCAGGGCAAGGGAAGCACATGTAGGGGGGGTTGGATCGGAGAAAGAGCTTGCTTCTGTAATGCGGGGAGCGAACAGTATGAGCCTCTTGGCAACATCCTAGCAAAAATGATGAGGTGATCTCTAGGAGGTACAGTACGTAAATAAACATACACCTATAGCAAGGGCATTATTCAACTTTGGTCAAAGCTGCACATATAAATGTAAAAAAGGGGGTAAATCGCGCTCAAAAGCAAACATCTAAAAGAATAGCTGCAACAAAAACCATCAAATATACATATGGTGTATAACAATCATAAAAAACATATATGGCAAAGCACTAATGCACTACCAACAGTGTATCAATACAAATAAAGTGCTAATATATAAAGTGCTAAATGAAAAAAGCAGCTAAACTTCTATAGTGTAACCAACACCTCTAAAAATGTATATTGTGTAGTGAAGTAGCGCTAATATAGCACGTCAAAAAAAAAAAAAAAAAAAGACATTTCTCAGATGCTCATGGAAAATATAAACGCATATAAAAGTGTTCAAAGTCCTAAAGGGTGCATCCCATAATATATATATATGAGCAATAATGCAATGAAATCCAGTAAAGTGTATCACATAAAACTAAACTAAAAGTAAATGTTTTTTTTTGACGTGCTATATTAGCGCTACTTCACTACACAATACACATAAAAAACATATAAGTTGCACTTCTAAATGTGAACACTCAAAATACAAAATGACATTGAAAATGAGTGATAAACACTAATATAAATGGACGATATTTTGAGTCATTACATAAACAAAAGAGTAGGAGGAGAGATGTGAAAGGAATCCCCAGTTGGAAAGGGGTCACAATTGATGTGTTAATGCCCTTACCAGAAACGGTGGACCCCCTGAATAGCGAGCGTCTCTCCTCCTCCTTTCTCCGGTGAAGGTGTTTGAACCCTGGTCATTTGTCTCCCTTAGTGGACTTGCCTCCCCCCATCAGTGCTCTCTCTTTGAACTGTCCACGGACTATTTCTACTTTTCACTTAATGTTTGTTTATGTATTGACTCAATTTATCGTCCATTTATATTAGTGTTTATCACTCATTTTCAATGTCATTTTGTATTTTGAGTGCTCACATTTATAAGCGCAACTTATGTTTTTTTATGTCAAAGCTGCACAGTTTGTTTTTATCTTCAGGCACTGATTACCTGCATAGGCAGATTTTTGGTAAATGTGAATTATGCCTTAGAGGAGGAGGAGACCCATATTCTTTAACAGAAATGACTGGGAGCCAAGGCAATGTTATAACCACAGGGAACTTCAACTATCCTGATATTGATAGGGCAGACGGAACTGCACACTCAACTAAGGGTTGTCATTATCTTAAATATAATGCAGGGCAATGGGGTGGGTAGCTATATGGCAGATAAAGTTTAATATTGAAAAAATGTAAAGTAATACACTAGAGATCTAAAAATATGCATGCAAGGCACTCGCTAGGTTGAGAACCTCTGGAGAATCGAGGATGGAAAAAGATCTGGGGGTCCTAGTAGATCACAGACCCAACAATAGCATGCAATGCCAAACTACAGCAAGCAACGCTAGCAGATGATTATCCTGCATTAAAAAGGGTATTTACTCAAGAGATAAAACTATAATTCTACAATTTTACAAAATCCTGATTCAGCCACATCTTGAGTATGCAGCCCAGTTTTGGGCGCCAATCTTCAGGAAAGATGTCTTTGAAACTAGACAGAGTTCAGAGAAGGTCAACAAAGCTAATAAGGGAGCTGGAGAACGTCCATTATTGAAAATTTTAACGTTTTCTGCCTGGAGAAGAGGCTCTTAATAGGAGATATGATTGTAATGGTGATCATTCGATCGTTTGGGGGGGCGGACTATTTCATAACTAATTAATCCTGTTGGATCGTTGCCCTTTGTTGAAAGATCAACATATCCTTAAACAGGTCAGGACAACCCCTAAACTAGTGCGCCGCAGAGTCACTTCATTGAGGGACCACTTAACAAGCAGCCACTATAGAGTGGAGCCATGGCAGCCACTCTTTCTCTGCGAACATTGCCCTCAATGTCATTGGGTTCAGGAGAGCACCACTTTCATACTCCCGAACGGTGAACGATTTGTATCCCACACATTTGCCGATTGTGGCACAAGGGGTGTCATCTATTTAATGGTTTGCCTACGTAATGCGTTCTATGTCAGCAAAACTATTAGAGAGCTCCGACAGCGGATTTGTGACCACCTTTACTATTCCACTAACGGCAAGCTCACCACTGTGGGACGCCACATCAGTTTACATCATAGGTTTAAACCTGAGGTTATTAAGTTCATTGTACTGGAGGTAGTCCCTGAGGACTCTTGGGGAGGAGACTGGGATCGTTTGATCCTGCAGCGGGAGATCCTGTGGATCTAGTGACTCAGTGCTAATGTCCCGTTCCCCCCCCCCCCGGGCCTAAATGAGGTGTTAAGAGAAGTATGTGTTTGGGGTTTTGCCATTTATACTTAGGTGGATGCAGCGTCGGTCCAATGCTGCATCTGTCCCCCGGAGCCTCTGCACTGAGAACCGAGCGATCAAACATCGCAATGGCTCAGTTTTCACAGCTCCCCGAACAGAGAGGTGCTCACTGTCAATCAGCAGCTCTCCGCTCTGCTCCTCCATGCTCACTGGAGTGCTGAGCTGTGGAGGGGCAGGGAGCAGTCGTCTCAGGCTCTCAGCGGCTCACTGAGAGGCTGAGCGGGGTGTCAGTCCAGGCACCTGACGGATCCAAACTCCCATTGTCGGGATGACGCGGTGCCTGGACTCATTTCTGTGACATCAGCAGAGAGTGGACTTCAGCCCGCTCTTTGCTGAAAATGGGTCACAGGAGTGCAAAACGAATTGCACTCCTGTGATACATAGGAGTACAGCCAAACAAGCTTTGGCTATACTTCTCCTTTTTAACTTACAAGGGATGATTAATTTGGCAGGGGAATTGGGTACTCTAGAGACTTCTGATCATTGTATTAGTACCCTGTCAGCCTTTGTCATCTGTTCTGGGATCCACTAAATCTCTGGGAAGTTGCTGTGGATAATTATTTGGATCAGAGGCATCTGAATTCTGTACACTCCTGTTTCCAAAACAACAGCAACAATAATAATTACAATAATATTTATTATCCATCCATTATTTACAACATATTGGTGCCATCCAAGTAACCAAAGACCATTGAAGATTTATTACCAGAAGGCATTGATGACAGCAGTTCTGTGAGGTGGACTGAAGGCAGGTGAGGACCCAGGTGTGCTGTGACTCAAAAGTCTGGTAGTGACTGATTCTGATAGGAGTCTGAGCCACAAATTGAAGAAGTTTTGAAGCCCAAAATTGTTCTCTGGAGACTGGAAAACTAAACAAAAGACTGTGCTGTGCACCAGAAGACCTGAACTGGATGCTGCCGAGGTAACTTAAAGGTTGATCCTCAAGAGAGTAAACAATATTTCCTTTTTGCAATTATTATTATGGTCAATTGTGAAGCTAGTGTCAGTTCTGACAAAGTTAAATGGATGTTAAAATGTATTAAACACCAATGGCCGTCCTTATGAAATTCCTCACAAAAGGAAAGCAGACGTGGACTTTAACGAAGGATTTTTTTGAAAAAAAAAATGTTTGATAGCAAAATGTCAGAGAATATGTATGTAGCAGGGCTTCTTAACTTGTTTAGCTTTAGAAGATTCTGTGAGGTGTAAGAACCTGAAATCACCAGGTTACTGAATGCACTTGATAGAAGCAACAAGACTTGTAAGATGTTACAAAACCAGAAACTAAGATTGTAAACTTAAAATTGCATATAGTTACTATTGGGGAGGTTTTGATTGAGAAACCTAAACTTTGTGATGACTTATCAGAGGACAATAGAAAATTTTAAAAAATGATGGAATTAGAGAGAAATTGTGCATCAAATCTAAAATTCAGAAAACTGCAGGTAAACACAAACTCCAACTTTCCATCTAATGGAAGATTCTCATATCAAATCTGAGAATTCTTTGCCACCTGCACCTACTGTGACTAACACAGTTTATAACAATAAGAATAATACAGGTGACGCATGCACATGAGGTCTTTAAAACCAAACAAATTAGATGCAGGTCTTAGATACGGGAATGGTTCCTCACCATGATTTGAACAGATTTTAAAAATGGTTTCATGATTTGCAGGGTGCTAGAGATATGTACAGTCTAAATCCATCCAAAGTAGAAAGAGTCATGCAAAATTCTATAGGAAATGTTTAGTGGATGAGAATTAAAGCGGGGGTCCACCTATCTATCGTTTTTTTTTTTTTTAGTTAATTCATAAACTTTTCTTCTCAGCATTACATACTCACATATTGTGTGTAATATGTCCGCCTGTGTCAGATTTCGTTGGAAAGAATAACTTATATTATTCACTGCAGGCGGTTTCCATCTTCATTGTGGGCATTTGAAGCCCACAAGCATTTATTTCCTGGATGTGGTGAATGCTGTGCTCCCAGCATTCACCGCTCGTTCCCGCACATGCTCAGCGGCATCCTGGGAAGCCTGAGACTAGCTTCCAGGAGTCCGGGAGAGGCTAGAAACACGCCTACTCCCACGGGAGGAGAACCAGGAAGTGCAAAGAAGAATAGAAAAATAAAAGGTAATTACGGTGATTTAAATTTTTTTAAATGGCATGTCAGCATCTAGGCAAGGAAGAGAATACATACAGATATTGTTCAAAATTTGGGTGGAACCCCGCTTTAAACAGATCTGTGTATCTAGCCTCTTAGAATGAGGGATATATTAAAACAATTGTGTGTATTGTATGGTGTACGATTTGATGTTACTTTACATGGGAAGAGCAAACAAATGCAAAACGAGTCACCCTACGAGTTGTCACATAGGATAACAACTGTGATGGAAGTCTTAGACTCTAGTCCTGCATTTGAGCATGGAGGCTTGGTACATAGAAGCACGATTTTAGATACTTTCAATGAGGATATCAAGGAATATATTTTATTGGTTACCCCAAATTCTCATGATCTAAATGACATATTGTATTTTTAAAGGGTAAATTTTTATTTATTTTCATTATACACCAAACAAACATGTACATGAAGCGAACATCGCTTAATCCATTGCAAAATATGGTAAACTGGTATACATTCAGTGGATAAATAGCAACTCGAGGGTCATATCTCTATTTTGTTCAATTGAGACCATTTAGTGGTCAGGGGCTTCGTTCTATCTTTCAAAAAGCAGGTGGAATGGTACTCTCGGAACTGACCCAAGAGTCACGAATCTTTAGAAATTTTTTTGGGCATCCTCTGGCTTCATGTGTCAGTTTGTATTACGGTACAGCATGATTAATGGTAGTGAGCCAAAAGGCTATGGTGGGCGAGGATTGAGACTTCCAATGGATGGTTATCGATTTCTTAGCATAAAACAATACTATACGCAAAAAAGTTTGTACATTTTTAGATATACCATAATCAATATAGCCCAGTAAACACTGGATTATAGATATTGGGTATCTGAGTTAGGGAACTGATGAAGGCTGTGACCCCTGACCAGAACTTCCTAATCGGATTGCACTCCCACATTAGATGAAAGAATGTGCCATCAGCCATGACCTTGGGGGTCATGGGTGCTGCCTGCACACACATTCATTCCACTGGGTATGTGCCACTTCATTTTTTTCATGTTTTACATGCTCATTTTGATTTTTAATAACTTGTTTATTAGTACACTTCCATATATGTCCAACTATCTAAATACTTGTGCTCATTCAGTCCTAGGATCTTTTTACTGTTCATTTCTAGAATGTGATGTTCTCTTTCTGACGTGCCTCTTTTTATATTTGTAGAACCCATACACTTGTAAAATACTTACAACTCTCAAACTACTGCCTTCCACTACTAGTGCTCACAGAGACCTGATATTTCCCTTGTTTTTTATATGTAGGTGCTGAACGCCGGCGCCTGCGCACAAAGGGTAAACCGTGTTGCGTCCGTGCAAGGATCTGACAATTGGCCAGTCATTGCATAGCCGTGCCCCCCCCCCCCCCCCGCGGCTGACGTCGGTGGAGCGCAGTATTCCTATAGTGTAATGAACCAGCGAGGATAGGTTGAAGAGGGACGGGTTGCAAATCCTGGCCCACACACGTCGCCGCCAATAATAAGTGTGATAATAAAGAAGCCGCTGGTGAGATTAAATACTTAGATAAGAGGGACTGAGTAGAGCAAAAACCCACATGTAGAAACATATATGTAGGCCCGAGTTACTATATTGTATATATGCAGAACTCAGTCAATGGTCTGGCGCCATCTAATGGGGAGTAAACATATTATGCTGATAGAACACTTTTTTACATAATGATTTTACACATAAGCGGTGTGGATATGATGGATTACAAAGATATTATTGGGATAAGTAACTGTCATAATTTTTTTTTTTATTAAACCCACATAAATTCACAAGTATCCTATGGGAAATCGATCAAGACACTCCGAATCACTGGGTGTATAACAGGTGGTCCACATGTCTGCTAAAGGATGTATCAAAATTAGAATTACAAAAGAGAAAAAGTAAAGCTCATAGGAATGCAAATGGTCCAGATCTAAACTAGGTTTGTTCAAACATAGGTGTTTGTGTTTATGGGATCAAAAAGAGGGGGAGATTATAACAAATAAGCAGGACACAATATGTACTGCGTGTCGATCCGCCCCGAGAAAAAGAACCATGGTGTGGGCTGAGGAGGGGGAAGGGGGGGGGGGAAACAAAGGGTAAAAAGAGGCAAACCTCTTTGTATGCATACAGGACATGTTATTCATCCCAAGCCTTCCCACATGCCAGATGAGAATCCCTCCAGGAAGGGACGATAACTGATGCAGTCATTCAAACCAGGTGGCAAGGTGGCTTGTAAGGCCACAATTCATCTGGTCTCTTTTTGAAGTAGAAATTTGTCCCAGTCGCCCCTCTGTTATTGGGGTATACCCGGTCGAGTACCAAGAATTTAATTTTTGGAAAGATATCCTGATGTATGTCTCGGGTGTGTCTGCCCAGAGGTAGATCAGGATTACAGGTGCACATACTTTTAATATGCCTACCCATTCTTGTACTTAGTTCCAGTTTAGTTTTCCCTACATAGAAACAGCCGCAGGAGCATGTAGGTAAGTAAACCACCCCACACGTGCAGCAGTTTGCAAAATGGGAGGGGTCTATATCTTTTTCCATTGGACAAGGTGATATTTTTATTAGTATTGATAAATTGACATTTGGAACATCCCCCACAGGTAAAAGTGCCCCACCATTTGCAGGGATCTCCTCTAAATTCCCCTGTGTATTCGCTAGTCACCAGTCTATCCCTGAGGGATTTGGTGCACTTAAAAGTAATTAGGGAGTCCTTTGTTATAAATTGGTTCAATGTGGGGTCGATAAGAAGGATGTACCAGTGTTTCTGTATAATTTTTCTAATAGCTTTATGCTCTTTACTGAAGGTGGTAATGATCCTAGTTTGTGTCCGTTGAAGATTATTATACCCTTTGGGTGATTTGTCAAAGACTAAATTGTATCTGTTTTTTTCCTTGGCTCTTCTAAAGGCTTTTTTTAAAGTTGTGGGGGAGTATCCCCGTTGAAGCAATCTGGATTGTAATTTTTTGGCTTCAATGAGAAACATGTTCTCATCGGAGCAATTTCTGCGGATACGAAGATACTGTGTGTAGGGAATGGATTTGATGAGGGGTGCTGGGTGAAAACTGGTTGCGTGTAGGATGGTGTTGCCGGCTGTTTCCTTTCGGTATAATGTACTGGATAAACAACCATCCAGGTTTTTGGAGATAGTGACATCAAGAAATGTGATTCTCTGGACGTCACATGCCATAGTAAATTTGAGGTCAAGGTCATTAGTGCTCATGGCTGTCACGCAGTCATTCAAATCCTCTAAAGAGCCGTTCCATATAAAGAAAATATCATCTATGAACCTGTACCAGGTTAGTATATGGTCTACAAAGGGGTTGTCCGGGGACAAAAAGGTGTTCTCCCATTCCCCCAGATACAGGTTGGCATATGATGGGGCACAACATGACCCCATCGCTACCCCCTGTATCTGGAGGTAATGGGAGCCATTGAATGCAAAGGCGTTATGTAATAGGATAAACCTCAATGCACATAGAATGAATTGGTGCAGAGGTTTCTCATCTTTATCTGACTGGGAAATAAAACGTCCAACAACTTCAATACCCTTTTCGTGTGGTATGGAGCAGTACAATGCTTCCACATCTACTGTGACTAAGATTGAGTTGGATGGAATACATAAATCTTCCAGATTTTGTAGTAACTGGGATGTATCCCTAATGTATGAGGGTAAATTGGTGACAAGAGGACGTAGTTGTTCGTCGATGTATTTACTCAGGTTCTCTGTAATATTCCCCCTGCCGGAGACAATAGGTCTACCCGGGGGATTATTGAGATTCTTGTGAACCTTGGGGAGGCTATGTGGACCTTGTTTTGATTCTGTATTGATTTTGTATGGAATGTATATTTTTTTCTTTGTATATCATAGACGTCTCCACATCTTTTTTAAGTATACTATTAAAATATATTTTTTACCTTAAGAGTTGGTGGACTGTCAAAGTCCCAATCTAAGGGGGATCCTTTCTTCTATGGTATATTTCTAGCAAAGGATTGAATGTCTTCCCCAATTTCCTCAGCCGTCAGAGGAGCATCTAAGAGCAAAGCCTGATGGTTCTGGAGTTTAGGCAGCGAGATTTCAGATAAATAGTCATCCAATTCCACAATTGTGTAGTGACCTCTAGTAGCGTATAATGAAGAATAAAATGTGACAAATGCGTCCATTATCTCCTTGTTTTGTTCTACCACTACTCCCTCTGAGTTCCTAATTCTTGGGATGCTGCATGGCTGATAGTCAGGTCTGGAGAGATAAGCCAGTAATCGACTGTTTTTGTCACCAAACTCAGAGTCGCTGGTTTTGATACAGCAACTTCTTCTGGATGCTCTCTAACAGTACCAGGTCTAGTTCTCTGGCCCTGTGCTTCCAGGCAGTGTGTGTCTCAGGGGTGGGGGCCGTGGAGTAAGCAGCCTCCGCCTCCCTAAGATCCCCTTCCGCGTCCACCAGTCTGGACTGAGATGCCTTGCGGGCCTGCAGCTGCAGCAAAAGTGCAGCGTGTGGTGGCCTTAAAGGCATCCCAAACCACCGGGACAGAGGCGCTCTGCCGGTTAGTTATCCAGTAGGATTTACACTCTGGTCCACAACAGCCTGATCAGCCAGCCACAAAGGGCTCAATCTCCATACCCGATAGGAGGAGGGGGTGCCCAGGGCGAGGTCCACCAGCAAAGGAGAATGATCAGACACTGCCCTAAGGAGGTATTTGACCTCGGTCACAATAGTGAACAAATCTGATGGGACTAGACAGAGATCAATCCGAGACAAAGTACCGTGTGATTCAGACTGACACAAGTACTCTCTCCCATCCGCATGTTTCCATCTCCAGGCCTCCACTAGATCAAATTGAGTCAGAAAAGAACCCAGGGGTGTAGGGGGCAGTGTAGAGCATCGGAACCTATCAATGGAGTTATCGAGTACCGTATTGTAGTCACCCGCTATCAACAAGGGACCTTCTGCTATTGCCAATATGGAGCTCATCACCCGTTCAAAGAATAGTTTAGTGAAGGGTGGTGGAGCATATAGATTGGTCACCGTGTAGGGCTTACCTAAGAGTTCAAGTACAACAATTACAAAGCAACCATTAGGATCGAGTTTGATATGTTTAATACTGATAAGTGATGATTTAGCTATGAGGATGGATGTGCCCCTGGCATATGTGGAGTATGTGGAATGAATAGCGTATGCAATTTTCGCTCTCTTAAGGGCCATGACCCTAGATCTATGGTGGTGGGTTTCCTGGAGAAGGATCACATGCGGATTATGTCTCAACAGATATTCAAACAGTGATTATTTCACTTTGGAGTTAAGCCCCCGAACATTCCAGAAGACTTAGCGTAGTCTAGACATGAGTGGGGATAAAGTATGACTAGTGGAACCCATTTCTCAGAGCCCACTGGAATCGACCATAGTATAGAGTCCAGTGCGCCATGAGTAGTGCATAAGAGTGCGAGCAAATCAGATATGTAAGACAACCTCATGCCATTTAGAGATAACAATTGTATACCAGATAGGTCAGTTAGACCATTAGTCAGATGTACATATAATGGTGGATACTGATATTGCAGAAAAAAAAGTCCCCCAACATCCCAACCCGCCCTAACCCTCCCGGCTCTCAAACCCAAACATATGAGAGCTTTGTTCCCAAAACCAAAACTGCAGAAGGGCCATGGCACCGACCCCCAACCAACAAACCCTTAGGAGCGTGTAAAGGTCCATAGCCGCGGGCTTCCATCCGTGTATGTCCGCACAATATAAATATGTGTAGTAACCCTGAGTCTGGAAAAACAATTTAAAAAATAACAGGAGATAATAATCAAAGAGAAAACAGCAGCATGGTGATAACAGTCATCCAGGATAAGCGGTGGGTATACAATCTATAGCAAATAATTAGAGCTTGATATCCCATAGCAACAGAGGTGTCACAATATGCAATAAAGAGAAAAAGTCTTCATGCGGAGGGGACCTCCGGTTTTGGTTCCTGCGTTCTGGATGCCCCAGGGTGTCCACCCAGTGGGACGCCTCCTTGGGATCCGTAAAGAAGTAGGTCTTGCCCTGTTAAATGATCCGTAAGCGTGCAGGATACAGCATGCTGTAAGGTAAATGGAGCTCTCTTAGCTTGCGTTTGATGGCCAGAAAAGTAGCCCTTTGCTTTTGTGTTGCTACTGAGAAGTCAGGAAAAATTGTAAATCCACTACCGTTAAATAAGACTCTGCCCTTTTCCTGGGCAGCTCTGAAGACAGCTTCCCCGTCCCTGAAGTGGAGTAATTTAATAATCATGGCACGTGGCGGAGCCCCAGGTGGCAGGGGGCGCAGGGGGATTCTATGCGCCCGTTCATTAGCGAATAATGGTGAGAAGGTGGAGGCACCAAACGGTGGTCAGCCATCTTTCCATAAATACCTACGGAGTTTTGCCCTCAGCCCCCTCTGGGAACCCCAGGAAGTGCAAATTGTTCCTCCTTAAATGGTCCTCCATGTCAGTGAGCTTATCAGTAGTGTAATCATGGGCCTGGTGCAGCTTCCTGACAGAGCCCTGCAAGGGATGTGTCTCATCTTCTAGTGCACCAATGTGTTGTTCAGCATTCGTCACTCTGTGTCGGAGGGTATGGACATCATGCATCAGGAAGGATAGGTCTGTCTTAATGGAGTCCATGTGTGTAGTGAGAGAGGCATGATTATGCTGGATGGCTTCCATAATCTGAGCCAGGGATGGTTCCACAGGGCCTGCATTAGCATTGCCTACACTGGGGGTATCAGGGTTAGTGTCCTCAGCAGGGGAGAATAAGAGAGGGTCCTCCGGGCTCATAGCAGGGGGGGGAACGTTGTGACTCACCCTTCCTTGAAAGCTTCTTCCACGCTGTGGATGGAGAAGACGGCTGGCTGTGTGTATCTGTAGTATGCTGGCCGGTGCCATCTTGCCACGGTCCGCATGGCAGCATGAATCCTGGGTCTTCTTCCATCGGTGGGCTGTATTTGACCATTTCCCGATGGGCACAATGCTCCCTGGAGGCTGTGGGGACAGATGGGACCCCTGGATGGCGAACGGATCGGCAGGATCAATGCAGGATGTGTGCGGCATGGACGGAGCTCACGCTAAGCATGTCCTCACATCCCGGTCGCTGGCCACTCCCCATAATGACATATTGTTAAGATCAAATCATTTACTGAGCATATCAAATATGGGAACTATAAGATTTGGTGTAGCAACATTGTTTAAGACAGATGCTGAACATAAAGATCAGAAGATAAAATCATATTAAAATGATCAGAAGAAATTTACCAGGTCAAAGACATTTAACCTTAAACTGTGTAGAGGGTTCTTTACTGTCAGAGCGGTAAGGATGTTTGGGCCAAATCACCGCTTTCAAGACTCCTTGTTCTTCGTTACACTGAAGATGGTTCTTAGGGCCGATTCACACTGGTTCGACATGCGCTCCGACTGCCAGAGCACAAGTCACATGACATGTCAAAATCAATGGTTCCCTTTGAGAGCTGTCATAACTGATACGACTTGTGTCAGTCCGACTTTGAAAAATGCTCCCTGCACTACTTTGATCCAAGTTGGGCACGATTTCAGCTGATTGATTTGAATGTAAGTCGCATCCAATTCTGATCATCATCTTGACTGATCCGAATTGTGGAATGCGAATTGTGCTCTGAGTATCTTGAGGGGGGAACCCCATGCTAAACTTTTTTTTTAAAGGGTGTGGGTTTCCCCCAAAATCATACCAGACACTTCAATCTGGTATGGATTTTATGGGGATCCCCCACACCAAAATTAAAAAAAAAATGTTGATGGGGACAAGGGCCTCTTCCCGACAAACCTGGACAGTGGTTGTGGGGGTCTGTGGGCAGGTTACTTATCGGAATCTGGAAGCCCCCTTTAACAAGGGGGCCCCCAGATCCCGGCCCCCCCATGTGAATGAGTATGGGGTATTAAGTGTAGTGTTGCAAAAAACATCAGACGTTTTGGAAAAGTCGTTTATTAAAAATGAAGAATGTCCCTCTGTCGTGGCTCCGGGCCTTCTTACACCGCTTGTTCTCCCTCCGCCGATGACTTGTTTTGCTGACCCAGTCTTCCTCCGAAGCTGGCTTCTGCTGTTATGTCCGGTTCGGTGTCTGCCATTTCTTATATAGCCGTGGGGTGTGGCCATCTGGGGGATATCACATAGAGACTGTGACGGAACGTCCCACACTCTGCTCAAGGGCTTTCGTCATATACCGCTTCCTCCCCGTCTGAATATAGATATCAGATACTTCAACCGCTAACAACCACAAAACAAGACAATACTCGTTTGGTTGCTGAACATGGACTGTTTATTAGAACAAGAATACAGTCTTATATACAGTTGAAGAGGAGGTTCCCCCTCCTGCTCATATTACTGTAACAATACACCTGTAACCAGAAACAGAATTAACATAAGCTAGTTATCTAATCATTTACCCAGACTTGGTGACTCAGAGATATGACTTTTCAGGGTAGACTTGCCGTCTCCTCACTTACAACTTACAATACACATAAGTATAAACACATCGCCCAAAAGTGCACCTAGGAGACAAAGGTGTGTTAATGAGCACAATAAACTATTGGGTGAAAGACCCGGGCTTTCCAGGTCTCATTAATCAGCATTCCTTTCACATACATCTGTCCACTGAGTCCCAAGCTGGCAGAGACCATCATGGCCTCCTTAATAATGTTCTTTTGCATTACATAATAGAATATCTTCCAAAATGCTTGTAGTTCTCTCAAATGCCAGGGCCCATAGTCTGTAGGCAAGAGGCTAGCATTCAGTCCCCTCCAAAAGCCTCTGTCCCGGTGAGTCTGTCACAGTTCTCCCCCATCAAAGGTCGAATAACAAGGTCCCAGACCTCCACCTGGTCTGGACATGTGTTAGTCGGGCAGAGTGAACTCACATAGCCTGCATGATCTCCATTCTTGGCTGTAAGGAATAGTTGACATCAGTAGGTGTGGGGCAGAGGTCATTAACTCTCTGTCCAGCTGCCAGCGCTTCAGCTGGGTGGTTTTTAACATTCCAGGGCTCGGTCTGCTGCTGGGCAGAGGAGCCGATCACCCCAGCTTCCTGAAGCTGTAGAGACACTGTAGATGCTAGGCAGAGGCCAGCGGCGCTCTGCCCTGTTGCCAGTGATTCAGCTGGGAGTAGAAGCTTTACTACATCAGCTTGTCGCTGGAGAGAGGGACCAAATGCCCCGGCTCCCTGAAACTCCACAGTTGTTGCCGATGCTGGGCAGAGGTTGGTAGCACTCTGCCCTGTTGCCAGCACTTCTGCTGGGGACTCCACATCTTCCGCTCTGGCTAACCGTTGGGGCAGGAGGCTGGCTTCCTCCACTCACAAACTTTGGAGCTGCCATTGGGGAGGTGAGCCGGCTGCTTCCTTTTCTGTTCCCTCATCTGGCTGCTGGGACGACATGTCTGTGGTACTGTCTCCCAGGTGCATGGATCTTTGCTGGGGAGGAAAAATCACTTCTTCCACCCTGGCCGATTGTTGGAGAGGGACAGCGAACACCTCCTCTCCCTTCTCCCCCTGTATCCTGATCTGTTGCTGGGAAGTGACTGCCACCTTCTCACCAGTGGCGGCCGGTGAAGTTTTAGGATGGGGGGCGCCAGACCCCGCCCTTCATTTTGACCCCTCCCACTTGGGGAAAATGGGCATGGTTTCAGTGTAGTAATGGGCGTGGCTTTAAGGTGGTGTGGTTAGCGTCTGAGATGAACGAGGGATGGAGGGAGAGCAGGCCCAGATCCTACACAACAATAGAAATATGTGTATTCTAGAAAGTTTAATAAATCAGCAGATAAAGATACTCCAAACATCTGGTGTTAGCACTTCAATCATCCCATCACCATGGTTGTTATGGTGTCAGGATGATTGAAGCACACTATTTCTATTATTACATTGTAATATAAAATGAAATAATTCAACTCACCATAATGCAGAATCAGTGGGAGCCCTGAGCATGTCACTAGCCATGTCGCCTGCCACCAGATGCCATCAGGTGTCCCCAGTGGAGTCCGTCCTTACATCAGGTGCCCCCAGCTAAGTCCCTCCTTACATGCAGCCTGTGTCCCATCAAATGCAGCCTTTGTCCCATCAAATGCAGCCTGTGTCCCATCAAATGCAGCCTGTGTCCCATCAAATGCAGCCTGTGTCCCATCAAATGCAGCCTGTGTCCCATTAAATGCAGCCTGTGTCACATCAAATGCAGCCTGTGTCACATCAAATGCAGCCTGTGTCACATCAAATGCAGCTTGTGTCACATAATGATCCAGGCCAAGCATGTGTCAGGATTTATCGTATAGGTATATATGACTGACATCCTCATCCTTACTACTGACTGATTCAAGACAGAAATGCTCCAGGACTAACATCCTTATCCTCACTATTACTAACTGATCTGGGATAAGCATGCTCCAGGATTTATAGATATACAGGTATATATATGACTGACATCCTCACTTTACTACTGACTGTTTCAGGACTGATATCCTCACTACAGACTGATCCAGGATTGACATCCTCATCCACAGTACAGATTGATCCAGGATGAGCATGATCTAGGACTGACATCCTTATCCAGGACAAGTGTACTCCAGGAGCGACATCCTCACTACTACTGGCAGATCAAGGACAAGCATGCTCCAGGATTTATAGATAACTGACGTTATCATCCTCATTTTTTTTACTGGCTGGACCAGGGCAAGCATACTTTTGGACTGACCTGTATATGTTCACTACAGACTGATCCAGGACAAGCATCCTCCAATCCTGACATCACCACACTCAGGACTGCCATTCCCATCCTCACATTGCTACTGACTGATCCATAACAACATACTCCAGGACTGACATGTTGACTTCTCTACTGACCCAGAAAAGAAATGCTTCAGGAGTCATTAAATTAGGAGCTTACCTTGCAGCAGCTCCGGCTTAAAGGGGCCATTTTAAAAATTCTTTTTCTGTGACTACAGGAGGGGGGGTGGCGCCCGCTATGGACGGGCCGCCACTGCTTCTCACCCTGAGCCTCCGGAAATGCCACAGGTGTGGAGCAGAGGTCTTGGACCCTCTGTCCAGTGGCCAGCACTTCAGCTGGGGAAGTTCCTTTTAGCTCCACAGATACTGCTGTTGGTGCTGGGCAGAGCTCAGTGAAGTTTGGTCCTGATACCAGCTCTTCTGCTGGAGGCTCACCAGGTTGTTCTTCCACAGCAGAAAAGTCTATCAAATCCCCTGTCTCTGCAACTGATGTCTGGGGATAGAGGTTCATCATCTCCGGGGAGCCCAGAAGATGCCATCGGCGCTGGGCAGAGGTTAGCAGAACTCTGCCTCGTTGTCAGCACTTCAGTTTTCATCCAACCTTGTGCAGAAACAGGTTCGTCAAGGTCAGGCAGCACTTGCTGCATCCGCCATAAGACCTCTGTGTCCATTTGTCAGGGGGAAGGTTGGCAAAGCACACTGTTACTATGCCACCTTGCCGACTTTTCAGCCAGGATTTCAGAGCTGTCTGCTGGTATTTCCTGATAGTCCCAGGCAAAGGGAGCCCAGCCCTGGCGCTGAGCAGAGTCTAGCAGCTGTCTGTGGGCGATCTCCAGCTCCCATTCTTGAATGGCCAGAAACTCTATATCTTCCAGTGCGCAGTGCACTTCCAAGATGTTCAGTAGCTCTTCTCTGAAATCCATGATTTCATCCAACCGCCACTCCAATTGCTCCCAAAGTTAGGGTCACCTGTCAGCTTCACATACAACAGTCCCAGGCCGCCGTAGCACAAGCCTTCTGTTGGGCAGTCATCCGCTATCCAAGGGCATGTCCAGATGCATCTCTCACCAGACCAACCTGCTTAATTTTGCTGTCTGCTCTTAGTGTGGTTTTTCTCCCTAAAACAGCACCCGCAATCCATACTGCGACCAGTAACTTTCCTGGATGGAGAGAACTTTTCCCTGGTGGCGCTGCTCATGTGCTAGTGTTTCCTTCCAGAGTTCACAGTGGATAGAATCATACCATCCCAGCAGGATCTGCTCACTGGTCATCTGTGCTGTATCTGCATCTCTCGCAACCTCCTTCCGAATTCCTTTTCCACGGCAGCTGGTATCTGTACGTCTCCTCTCCTGCTATCCGGACCTTGGATCCAGGTGGAGGTTTGGATGTCCCAGACTGCAAGAAATGTCCCACTGCTTGCCACCAATTGTGACGGAATGTCCCACACTCCACTTGAGTGCCTTTGTCATATACCAACCTCCTCCCAGTCTGAGTATAGATATCAGATATTCCAACCGCTAACCACAAAACAAGACAATACTTGTTTGGTTGCTGAACATGGACTGTTTATTAGAACAAGAATACAGTCTTATATACAGTTGAAAAGGCGGTTCCCCCTCCTGCTCATATTACTCTAACAATACACCTGTAAACAGAAACATAATTAACCACTTGCCGACTGCTGCACGCCAATATACGTCGGCACAATGGCAGCGGTGGGCAAATAGGTGTACCATGTCCCCTTTAAATGGCAGGGCTAGCGGGCGTGCGCTCGCCGCACACAGCGTGACCGTGCCCACAGGACCTGCGGTTTTGATGTCCGCCGGTGTCCCGGCGATCATGGCACGCAGCCGCAGAACGGGGAAGTGCCTATGTAAACGAGGCATTTCCCCGTCTGCCTTGTGACATGACAGAGATCACTGCTCCCTGTCATCGGTAGCAGTGATCGCTGTCATGTGAGTGGAAGCCCAAACCCCCACAGTTAGAATCACTCCCTAGGACACACTTAACCCCTTCATCGCCCCCTAGTGTTCAACCCCTTCCCTGCCAGTGTTATTTACACAGTAATCAGTGCATTTTTATAGCACTGATCGCTGTATAAATGACAATGGTCCCAAAATAGTGTCAAAAGTGTCCGATGTGTCCGCCATAAGGTCGCAGTCACAAAAAAATCCCAGATCGCCGCAATTACTAATAAAAAAAAATAATAAAAAATGCCATAAAACTATCCCCTGTTTTGTAGACGCTATAACTTTTGCGCAAATGCTTATTGTGTTTTTTGTTTTTTTTTTCACAAAGAATATGTAAAAGAATACATATTGGCCTAAACTGAGGAAAAAAATCGTTTTTTTTTAATATATTTTTGGGGGATATTTATTATAGCAAAAAGTAAAAGATAATGCTTTTTTTTTTTTTAATTTTTCTTTGGTTTATAGCGCAAAAAATAAAAATCGCAGAGGTGATCAAATACCACCAAAAGAAAGATCTATTTGTGGGAAAAAAAGGACGTCAATTTTGTTTGGGTGCAACGTGTAAAAGATTTCCAAGGTGTGCCACACAAGCAATACAGATAAAAATTGTATTTTTATTAATAATTGTATAGAAAAATACATAGAATTAGAAATATATAAAATATATAAAACATATATAAATACACACATATTAGACAAAGTCATGGACATAGAAACATCAAATTGTGCAAATTGATGATACAGAGATCTTATACCCAACGCGTTTCAGAGATGAATGTAGTCTCCTTCATCAGGAATTAACAGAAGATGTATAGTCTATAAAATACAAATGGTCAACAAATCAATTTAATATATTCCACCCAAAATACATTTAAAAATTACAAGAAGGGGACCTAGGGTGCTAGTGACTTACATCTTGTTCAATTGCACATACATAAGATCGTCCAAATCCTTTTTTAAAGAAGGACACTGTCACATAGAGTCATTCCACCATCCCGTCCACACTCTCACTGTTTGGAGTAAGTCTCTATAAAGAAGGTGTCTCAACCCAAATTTTCTGCCAGAGAGAAAATATATGACTGGAAACCTGAAAAAGATGTGATAAAGTATTTGTGTCAATCAAAAGAAAAGAAAGAGGTATAAATATAGTCCAAACAAGATAAACTTGTGGACAAACATACCTACAATGTGAGGTCGCATCAGAGTACCAGCAACCAGGCTAGAGAGGACATAAATGTCCGGAAATGCTGGGAAATAGTCCAATCCATATTACATCAGAAGGCTGTTTTTAATCCTGCTTTGGAAAGAAAAGGGGACAAAGAAACAAAATGTGAACATGAGTGGCTGCCCATTAAAATACTTTGTGCTAAAATAGCCCAAAACACAATGTATAAGAGTGAATGTAGCAAAAGTCTACATATGATTCGCTATAAGCATGTTGAATCCCCCGTCAGCACGTCAAAGAGATACCATCACAGGATTCCCCCAATCTATTTTAATTAGCAGTTTCTATGTCCATGAGTTTGTCTAATATTCTATGTAGTTTTCTATACAATTATTTTAAAAAAATACTATTTTTATCTATATTGCTTGTTGGTAGTGCCTTAAAAATCCCATCCCTAGGGGTTCTTTCTTATTCCTATGAGACAAAGGTGTGTTAATGAGCACAATAAACTATTGGGTAAAAAGACAGGGCTTTCCAGGTCTCATTAATCGGCATTCCTTAAACATACATCTGTCCACTGAGTCCCAAGATGGCAGAGACCATCATGGCCTCCTTAACCACTTCAGCCCCGGAAGGATTTACCCCCTTCCTGACCAGAGCACTTTTTACAATTTGGCACTGCGTCGCTTTAACTGCTAATTGCGCGGTCATGCAATGCTGTACCCAAACGAAATTTGCGTCCTTTTCCTCCCACAAATAGAGCTTTCTTTTGATGGTATTTGATCACCTCTGCCGTTTTTATTTTTTGCGCTATACACGGAAAAAGACCAAAAATTTTGGGAAAAAAATGATATTTTCTACTTTTTGTTCTAAAAAAAAAAAATCCAATAAACTCAATTTTAGTCATACATTTAGGCCAAAATGTAATCGGCCACATGTCTTTGGTAAAAAAAATGTCAATAAGTGTATATTTATTGGTTTGCGCAAAAGTTATAGCGCCTACAAACTAGGGTACATTTTCTGGAATTTACACAGCCTTTAATTTATGACTGCCTATGTCGTTTCTTGAGGTGCTAAAATGGCAGGGCAGTACAAAACCCCCACAAATGACCCCATTTTGGAAAGTAGACACCCCAAGGAAATTGCTGAGAGGCATGTTGAGCCCATTGAATATTCATTTTTTTTGTCCCAAGTGATTGAATAATGACAAAAAAAAAAAATTACAAAAAGTTGTCACTAAATGATATATTGCTCACACAGGCCATGGGCATATGTGGAATTGCACCCCAAAATACATTTAGCTGCTTCTCCTGAGTATGGGGATACCACGTGTGTGGGATTTTTTAGGAGCCTAGCCGCGTACGGGGCCCCGAAAACCAACCACCGCCTTCAGGATTTCTAAGGGTGTAAATTTTTGATTTCACTCTTCACTGCCTATCACAGTTTCGGAGGCCATGGAATGCCCAGGTGGCACAAACCCCCCCCAAATGACCCCATTTTGGAAAGTAGACACCCAAAGCTATTTGCTGAGAGGCATGGTGAGTATTTTGCAGCTCTCATTTGTTTTTGAAATTGAAGAAAGTCAAGAAAAAAAATTTTTTTTTTCTTTTTTCAATTTTCAAAACTTTGTGACAAAAAGTGAGGTCTGCAAAATACTCACTATACCTCTCAGCAAATAGCTTGGGGTGTCTACTTTTCAAAATGGGGTCATTTGGGGGAGGGGGGGTTGCCACCTGGGCATTCCATGGCCTCTGAAACTGTGGTAGGCAGTGAAGAGTGAAATCAAAAATTTACGCCCTTAGAAAGCCTGAAGGCGGTGCTTGGTTTTTGGGGTCCCATGCACGGCTAGGCTCCCAAAAAGTCCCACACATGTGGTATCCCCATACTCAAGAGAAGCAACAGAATGTATTTTGGGGTGTAATTTCACATATTCCCATGGCATGTTTAAGCAATATATCATTTAGTGACAACTTTGTGCAAAAAAAAAATTTTGTCTCTTTCCCGCAACTTGTGTCACAATATAAAATATTCCATGGACTCGACATGCCTCTCAGCAAATAGCTTAGGGTGTCTACTTTCCAAAATGGGGTCATTTGGGGGGGTTTTGAACTGTCCTGGCATTTTATGCACAACATTTAGAAGCTTATGTTACACATCACCCACTCTTCTAACCACTTGAAGACAAAGCCCTTTCTGACACTTTTTGATTACATGAAAAAATTATTTTTTTTTTGCAAGAAAATTACCTTGAACCCCCCAAACATTATATATTTTTTTAAAGCAAATGCCCTACAGATTAAAATGGTGGGTGTTTCATTTTTTTTTTTTCACACAGTATTTGCGCAGCGATTTTTCAAACGCATTTTTTGGTGAAAAAACACACTTTTTAAAATTTTAATGCACTAAAACACACTATATTGCCCAAATGTTTGATGCAATAAAAAATATGATCTTAGGCTGAGTACATGGATACCAAACATGACATGCTTTAAAATTGCGCACAAACGTGCAGTGGCAACAAAATTAATACATTTTTAAAAGCCTTTAAAAGCCTTTACAGTTTACCACTTTAGATTTACAGAGGAGGTCTACTGCTAAAATTACTGCCCTCGATCTGACCTTCATGGTGATACCTCACATGCATGGTGCAATTGCTGTTTACATTTGACGCCAGACCAACGCTTGCGTTCGCCTTAGAGCGAGAGCAGGGGGGACAGGGGTGCTTTTTTTTTTCTTTATTATTTTTTTGCTTTTTTATCTTATTTTTAAACTGTTCCTTTCATATTTTTTTTTTTTTTTTTAATCATTTTTATTGTTATCTCAAGGAATGTAAATATCCCCTATGATAGCAATAGGTAGTGACAGGTACTCTTTTTTTGAAAAAATTGGTGTCTATTAGACCCTAGATTTCTCCTCTGCCCTCAAAGCATCTGACCACACCAAGATCGGTGTGATAAAATGCTTCCCCAATTTCCCAATGGCGCTGTTTACATCCGGCGAAATCGAAGTCATAAAATGCTCGTAGCTTCCGGTTTCTTAGGCCATAGAGATGTTTGGAGCCACTCTGGTCTCTGATCAGCTCTATGGTCAGCTGGCTGAATCACCGGCTGCATTCTCAGGTTCCCTGTTGAGACAGGAGAGCCAAAGAAAAACACGGTAGACGGTTAATTAGCCGCTAGGATTGCTTTTACATGAAAGCCGACCGCTGGCTGAAAAGAATGATACCAAGATGATACCTAAACCTGCAGGCATCATTCTGGTATAACCACTCAAAGTCGTGAATGGCGTACCTGAAGACAAAAAAAATGGTTAACAATAAAGCACAGTAAACGGTAAAGTATAAAAAATTGCATACCTGAAAAGCAAACATGATAAAACATAATAACAATAAAACATTGCAGAATACAGTAAAAAAGAACAGAACAATAGAGAGAGAATAGAGAGAGAGAGAACAATAAAACGACAACTATTTTTTTTTATTTTATATTTTTGTTTGTGTTTTTGTCTTTTGTGTTTGTCTTCTTCTTGGTGGCAGCGGGACACTACTTGTGCTTGCCACCTCACCAGCTTGAACTGCACTTATGGGACTCGCCACGTCACCACGTGTTACTGCAGTGCTGGTTTGACTACAGCCGGGGTGTACTAGGCCGCTGGTGCTTGCCAGTTCACCAAAACGCTACCAAAAAAACTGTTAGCGATCGCAGGGATCAGGCCTGACTCTGCGAACGCTGCAGTTATGCGTTTAGTGTTTTGTAAGTGTCAGTGATCGATCGATACTGCACTTGGGTGGGCTGGGCTGGGCCGGGCGGAGGGGCAAAACGCAGGTGCTAGCAGGTATCTGGGCTGATCCCGCTAACACTGCATTTTTGGGAACCCTAAACTGCTGGGGACGCTAGTATAGATCTGATCGGATCAGATATTGATCCGTTCAGATACTATACCACTAAGGGAGGTGTACGGTGCGTGCGTGGGTGTTAGCGCTACTGGCGCTAACCTGATGCTGCTTGGGGCTGGTGCTTGCCAGTTCACCAAAACGCTACCAAAAAAACTGTTAGCAATCGCAGGGATCAGGCCTGACTCTGCGAACGCTGCAGTTATGCGTTTAGTGTTTTGTAAGTGTCAGTGATCGATCGATACTGCACTTGGGTGGGCTGGGCTGGGCCGGGCGGAGGGGCAAAATGCAGGTGCTAGCAGGTATCTGGGCTGATCCCGCTAACACTGCGTTTTTGGGAACCCTAAACTGCTGAGGACGCTAGTATAGATCTGATCAGATATTGATCCGATCAGATACTATACCACTAAGGGAGGTGCACGGTGCGTGCATGGGTGTTATGCCCCGTACACACGGTCGGATTTTCCGATGGAAAATGTCCGATCGGAGCGTGTTGTCGGAAATTCCGACCGTGTGTGTGGGCTCCATCGGACATTTTCCATCGGATTTTCCGACACACAAAGTTGGAGAGCAGGAGATAACATTTTCCGACAACAAAATCCGTTGTTGGAAATTCCGATCGTTTGTGCACAAATCCGACGGACAAAGTGCCATGCATGCTCAGAATAAATAAAGAGATGAAAGCTATTGGCCACTGCCCCGTTTATAGTCCCGACGTACGTGTTTTACGTCACCGCGTTCAGAACGATCGGATTTTCCGACAACTTTGTGTGACCTTGTGTATGCAAGACAAGTTTGAGCCAACATCCGTCGGAAAAAATCCTAGGATTTTGTTGTCGGAATGTCCGAACAAAGTCCGACCGTGTGTACGCCCTATTAGCGCTACTGGCGCTAACCTGATGCTGCTTGGGGCTGGTGCTTGCCAGTTCACCAAAACGCTACCAGAAAAACTGTTAGCGATCGCAGGGATCAGGCCTGACTCTGCGAACGCTGCAGTTATGCGTTTAGTGTTTTGTAAGTGACAGTGATCGATCGATACTGCACTCGGGTGGGCTGGGCTGGGCCGGGCGGAGGGGAAAAACGCAGGTGCTAGCAGGTATCTGGGCTGATCCCGCTAACACTGCGTTTTTGGGAACCCTAAACTGCTGGGGACGCTAGTATAGATCTGATCGGATCAGATATTGATCCGTTCAGATACTATACCACTAAGGGAGGCGTATGCTGCGTGCGTGGGTGTTAGCGGTACTGGCGCTAATCTGCCTGGGGCGACGCATATCACCGCCGAGCGATCAGGGGGCTAAACCTTTATTCGGTAATAAACGGCGGGTGCCCTGACACTATAAAAAATAAACGAACTAACCAGCGTCACCCGTAACAGTTATACGGTGATCAGTGGTGAAAGGGTTAACTAGGGGGCAATCAAGGGGTTAAAACATTTATTAGGTAGTATATGGGGGTCCCTGTCGCTATAAAACGCTGACGGCGAACCTAAATATTTACGTCCCTAACTAGCGTCACCAGCGACACTAATACAGCGATCAGAAAAATAATCGCTTGGCGACACTGGTGACGGGAGTGATCAAGGGGTTAAAACTTTATTAGGGGGGGTTAGGGGGGTACCCTAGACCTACAGGGGGCTAACACTAACTGCCCTACCACTTCTAACTGTCACAAAATGACACCATGCAGTAATCAGAAAAAAAAAAACTGCTTGGTGTCAGTGTGACCGGGGGGGGGGGAGGTGTGATCGGGGGGCTATCGGGGGGGGGGGATCGGGGGTGTAAAGTGTGCCTGGCATGTTCTACTGTGTGTGTGTGTTTGTGCACTCACTCAGATGTCTTCTCTCCTCGGCGCCGGAACGGAAACTGCCGAGCCGAGGAGAGATGACATCACATCCTCTGCCTGTGTGTACTACACACAGGCAGGGGAGGATTCTCATTGGCTGGGAGCGATCGCAGGGGGGGGGCCATGAATGGATGGCCTCCCCCTCATCTCTGAGCGCTCCCAGACCGAAGCCGACCGCCTCTGGCACCGATCGGACCCCCCACCCGCGGGATGCAGATCACGTATGGGTACGTGATTCTGCCTTCCCGTGCCATTCTGCTGATGTATATCAGCGTGAGGCGGTCGGCAAGTGGATAATAATGTCCTTTTACATTACATAACAAAATATCTTCCAAAATGCTTATAGCTCCCTCAAATGCCAGGACCCATAGTCGGTAGGCAAGAGGCTAGCATTCAGTCCCCTCTAAAAGCCTCTGTCCCGGGTGAGTCTGTCACAGAGACCTCCTCCTGTAACGTGTGACCTCCAGGGTTGTTGGGAAGAGGCCCTTGTCCCTTCCTTGACCCTGGCCTGCCGGGCTGCATGCAAGGATAAGGATCTGGTATGAATTTTGGTTGGGGGGGTCCCCATGCCATTTTTTTTTTTTTTGGCATGGTGGTTCCGAAGGGTCTGGTATGGTCTGGGGGGCACGCTTTGTTTTCCAATTTTGGCATGGGGTTTCCCCCTCAAGATCCATACCAGACTCAAAGGGCCTGGTATGGTCGGATCTTGTTTGTTGAAGTCAGACATGAAGTTATATGACTTTCGTGTCAGATCAGTGTGAACACAGCCTTAATGACATTGGCTGTATGTTTGGGGTCATTGTCCTGCTGCAGAATAAATTTGGGGCCAATCATACACCTCCCTGATGGTAAAGCATGATGGATAAGTATCTGCCTGTATTTCTCAGCATTGAGGAAACCATTGATCGGCAATGTTAAGGACTGTGTAGATACAGTTGTCAGTCAAGGAAACTTAATACAGAAGATGAAAGACACATGCTTACTTCCCTTTAATATCGGAAGCAGTACAGCAGTGCCATCAGCATCGAACTGGTGGAAACCAGTAGGACCCAGGTACACCCATCTACTAATCTACCCATCTACGCCCTTCACCCATCTACTAAAAGATATAATAATATATCCCCAGTGCAAATGTGTCATAAAAAGTCTAAATAAACAATTTCTTTAGAGGGCTCCCTCTGTCTTGAGGGCTCCATCTGTCTTGAGGTCCTTACAGGGCTGTAGATATTGGCTCTCTTTTTTTCTTATTATCATCACTACTACTACCTAATCCCTTTACCTTACAAGCAATAGGTGGTCTGACTGGGCAGCCTTCCCCATAGAAACATAGCAAAGCAACAGACTGAAATGAAAAAGCATGACACAGTGATCGCAGAGCAAGCATTGGGGAGGAGATGGGAAGAGCTCAGGCGAATGCCATAAAGAGCACAGTGATCCCAGAGCAACACTAATGCCCCATACACATGATCAGAAATTCCGTCAGAAAAAACTTGGATGGTTTTTCCGACGGAATTCCGCTCAAGCTTGCCTTGCATACACACGGTCACACAAAAGTTCTCTGAACTTTTGACCATCAAGAACACGGTGATGTACAACACTACAACAAGCCGAGAAAATGAATTTTCAATGCTTCCGAACGTGCGTCGAATTGTTTCCGAGCATGCGTGATTTTTTGCGCGTCCAAATTGCATACAGGCGAACGCATTTTCGGATAGGAACTTTTTTTGACCAAAAAATAGAGAACCTGCTCCCAATCTTTTGCTGGCTGGAATTCTGCCAGCAAAAGTCCGATGAAGCATACACACGGTCGGAATTTCTGACCAAAAGCTCAGATCCGACTTCTGCTGGCGGAATTTCTGATCGTTTGTACGGGGCATGAGCAGGAGATAGGAAAAGCCCAGGGGAATGCCATAAAAGGGCATAACACCTGTAAACAATGACCACGTCCAGCATGCATGAATAAACACACCACCATATGTTGCCAAAAAATGCATTAAAACCATTTTAAACTGGTACCCTCGACCATTAGTGATGATATCAGTGCCTGAGCATTCTCAGATTGCCATTTTGGAAAAGAGCAAGCCAGAAAACTGGCCACAGCAGCCGCATCACTTCCTGCCTTTCATGCTCAAAATACTAACCACAACATACAAAGCCGTTCACAACTCTGCCCCGAGCTACATCACCAATCTTGTCTCCAAATATCACCCAAATCGTCCTCTCCGCTCTTCTCAAGACCTCAAGATCTCTCGTCTCCTCCTCTCATGCTCGTCTCCAGGATTTCTCCAGAGCCTCTCTCATCCTCTGGAACTCGCTACCTCCACCTGTCCGGCTGTCCCCTACTCTTGCTACCTTCAGGCGATCCCTGAAAACTCATCTCTTCAGGAAAGCCTATAACGTTTACCACTTCCATCAGCTCATTCCCCACAATTACAACCTTTTGTACCACCTGCCCCACCCTATTAGATTGTAAGCTCTTCTGAGCAGGGCCCTCTTAATCCTCCTGTATCTTATTGTATTATAACTGTATTGTCTCTCTTTTATATTGTAAAGCGCTGCGTAAACTGTTGGCGCTATATAAATCCTGTATAAAGTGTCCATATAACAGTCCAATCCATGTGCCACATTCCAACAGTGCAGATAGTGATTTATTCAAAAACTTTAAACTGTGCTCCACTCTTAATCATGCATTTGACAGTGCTGTTCTAATCTTTGCTCTCCCGTGGTTTCACACCTTCCCCCTTAGCACACTGATACTCAACAGATGCTTTGACCCAACCACTGTGTGGGTCATTCTGCACTTTTTAAAACAATGCCAAGCTCAGTGTCTTCACACTCTCCTCCCTGCTTTTTTATCTCCAATCAGTCACTCATGGATAAAAGGTCAGAAACCCTTTCATAGGACAACCAGTTTTAAAGGAGAAGTCCAGCCTGAGCTTGTTTGGCTAGGCTTCTACTATGGGTCACAGGAGTGCAATTTGTTTTGCAATCCTGTGACCCATTTTCAGCAAATGAAGTCCGCTCTCTGCTGACGTCACAGGAATCAGTCCCGGCACCACGTCATCACGACAAAGTCTGGATCTGCCAGGTGCCTGGACTGATGTTTGTCTCCGCATCTCAGCGAGGAGCTGAGAGACGGGGACGGCCGCTCCCCACCCCTCCACAGCTCATCGCTCCAGTGAGCGGAGCGTGGGGGGGGCAGAGCGGAGAGCCACTGACTGACAGCAGCTCTCTGCTCATGGATCTGTGAGAACCGAGCCATCGGCGATGTTCCATGCCTCAGTTCTCAGTGTAGAGGCACCAGGGGACAGATGCAGCATCGGACCAATGCTGCATCCACCTAGGTAAGTATGATGATGGGGAAAAAATAATCCCATACTTCTCTTTTAAGGCTAAAAATTGTAGTGTACAAAGGTATTTGAATAATACTCACATTTGCCTGTGCCCAAGCCAGCACTGAGTGAATTTCAGCAGTGTGTTTATCTATCCTAAGCCAGCTGCCATCGCCCCAGCTTGGAGAATCAGCGTGCGTTCCACTGGCCAGAAGTTTTGGTACCCGAAATTACATCAAAGGCTATATAACCCCAACTCAACGTGTTTTGACGTCGTCAGCCTCTTCAGCTTTCCTGTCTTCAGCTAAAACTGGTTGCGTCTCTCTCCTTAAAGTGATTGTAAAGTCTTGTTTTTTTACCTATAAAAATAGCAAACATGTTATACTTACCTGCTCTGTTGCACAGAACAGCCCGGATTCCTCCTCTTCTCGGGTGCCTCTTCTGTGATCCTGTCCTCTCCCTCCTGTTCAGTGCCCCCACAGCAAGCAGCTTGCTATGGGGGCACCTGAGCCGAGTCACAGCTCCCTGTGTCCATTCAGACATGGAGCCCCGACCTCGCCCTGCCTCCTCTCTCCCCTGGTTAGCTGACTTTGACAGCAGCGGCAGCCAATGGCGCCACTGCTGTGTCTCAGCCATTCAGGAGGGAGAATCTCGGACGGCTGAGACGCTCGCGGACATCGCTGGACAGAGAGGGACCTCAGGTAAGTGTTAGGGGGCTTCTTCACACAGAAGGCTTTTTATCTTAATGCATAGAAAAAAGGTGACAGGTGGGGCAGAATGTCCCCATCTCAACACCTATGGGATCATGACAGACAATCAAATAATTTAATATTTTAATTAAAGTTAATTAAAACAAAAAAACATGTTAGATACTTACCTGATTGGCAGTTGTTATATTAACCAATCAAATGCTGTCTGGCACGAGCAAAGTATACTATAAAAAGAAGAAAGATGCGTCACTAGCGGGCAGAGGAGAGAAGAAGACTGAAGTATAACTTGCCTTACCTGCGTTATGGAGTCCTTATTGCGTATGATGATGGATCGTGCTGCCGCTGAGGGTGTAGATGCCTGGATGCGCCGCTGCTTATCGATTCCTATGTCGGTTCCGTTACCGGATGCCCAGGAAGATGTTTCCCATGCTGCTGTGGCTGATTCCATTGAACGCGGGGACAGTATTGTTTGTGGAACAGGATCACCCCTCTATTCTGTGTCCGCCCCAGCTGCTTCTAATTCCGGGTCAATGACACAGGCGTTTTTGTCTCTTGCAGGTCCGCCTTCAAACCTCGTCACTTCGGGCTGGTCTGCTGACTGCGTCATGACTCCACCTGCTGAACAGGTTAATGCAAAAGGCGATGGCGCAGATAGGCCTGGAAGGAGGTTACAAAGGAATTTAAAGAGACCTCGTCGGTTCGAATCCCCAGTTAGTCAGGTACCTGGGGAAAGAGGAAAAAAGAAAAAGACATGGGCAAAGTTGCTGAAGATTCAGATGTGATGGTATTGCGTCCTGAATTATCAGAAGCTACTAATGTGTCCATCCCTGCTACTATTCCCACAAGTGGTGAGTCTGATCATGTGTCTCAATTGAAGGCTATTTTTTCTTCGCTTCAAGATTTGATTGTTAAATTTACTGCAAAACAAAATACACATAATAATACTGATATCGGGAGTTGCTCAAGTATGGCTTGCTCCTTTGGAAGGTGATTTGGAGGTGCCTTCAGGGAATACTGCAAATGTTTGTACTGAGTCTCCTGTGGCGACCTGTTCTTCGGATATTCCTGATACTTGCTTACGTGAAGTTATGACATGCGAATTGTCACCTTTGGGATTCCATTTAAATAGTACTGTTAAAGAAAAGATATGGCGTGGTGATTGTGTCGAGATTTTAAATCTGTTCCCTTTGAATAAAGATTTTAGAACGGATAAAAAAGATGGAGATAAATTTGATGAAGATAGACGTAAATCTCCCCCTCGATTGTTTAACGATTGGTTGCAAGCTTTTTGTATTTATGCTAGTGTGCTTGGAGAAAAACGCCCAGACTTATGTTGCAGTTTATTTCAACATGTCGAGATAATACTTGAGGCTTATAAGAACTTTCGAGGGCTCTTGTGGTTCGCATATGATGAGTCTTTTCGGTAGAAGTTATCTGTGCATAGATCGATGAAATGGGGAGTTAAAGATGTGGGAATGTGGCTGAACCTATTGATTCCACAGAGGCAATTTCCTAAACCTCATGTCACGGAATTTAGTAGACCAGACTGTGTGGACTGCACAGAGGAAACCAGAAACACATGTAAGTGAAAAATAAGGGTGTTTATTAAATAGGTGACAAATAAGTGAAATATAAACAGTGCAAAACCAACCACAGACCCACAAACTACAAATAATATATACAAATAACTGGAGATACCGGAATCGTAAACAAGCCAGGCCGAGGTCATACACAAGGAGGTCAGCAGATGGGTAAGGATGGGAAACCAACAGGGCAGGGAGAGGATGGATGGATAGGCTGCAGGGCAGGGATACAAGGAAATCAGGGCACAGGAGGGACAGGTCCAGGATGGGTTCGGGATAGGGATTGGATTAGATCAGAAACAGGCTCAAGGTCAGGATACAAGCAGCGAGGTCAGGGCACAGGGAGAAAGATACCAAGGCAAGCATGTGAGGGCTTGCCAGGTATTTATAAGGCTGCAGTAATTGACCTCACGTTACACCTGAGCGCAGAGGGTGCTGTCTGCTCCACACTGCCGGAGTACACCCACTGGTGGACACCGGTACTACGGCCCAAGGATGCAAAAGTGCCACCAGCAGGTGAGTCCTCTTATTACAGGTCCTAGGTGTTGGAAGACACCCGCTGGTGGACACTGGTACTGCGATCAGCAGGCACATCAGAGCAGGCAGCGGGCTCCGGGTCGTCAAGCTGGGCAGCAAGCTCCGGGTCGTTGAGCTGAGCAGCAGGCTCGGGGTCATCGAGCTGGGCAGCAGGCTCCGGGTCGTCGAGCTGGGCAGCAGGCTCCGGGTCTTCGAGCTGGGCAGCAGGCTCTGGAACATTAGGCCGAACAGCGAGCACTGTAAGGACAGGCTGGATCACAGGCACCGGTTCAGCGGGCTGGGTAACGGGCCCGGCCCAGTGGGATGGGTAACGGGCCCTGGCCCAGCAAGCTGGACACCGGCAAGCCGAATAACGGGTACTGGCTTAACAGGCCAAGTGACGGACTCCGATTTAGTAGACTGAGTAAAGGGCACCGGTTTAACAGACTGGGTAACGGGCATCGGCTCAGCAGACTGGGTAAAGGGCACCGGCTCAGCAGACTGGGTAATGGGCACTGGCTCAGCAGACTGGGTAATGGGCACCGGCTCAGCAGACTGGGTAACGGGCACTGAAACCTCAGGCTGACACACGGGCACCGAAACTTCAGACTGACAAGTGGGCACAGAAACTTCAGGCTGAGACACCAATATCAAAACATCTGGCTGGAAAGCAGGCAACGAGACACCAGGCTGGAAGGCAGGTACCAAGACATCAGACTGAGAAGTGGGCACATCAGACGGGGAAGTGGAGACATCAAGCTGGAAGGCAGGCACCGAGACATCAGGCTGGAAGGCAAGCACCAAGACATCAGGCTGGAAGGTGGGCACATCAGGCTGGAAGGTGGGCACATCAGACTGGAAAGCGGGCACATCAGACTGGAAAGTGGAGACATCAAGCTGGAAGGCAGGCACGAGACATCAGGCTGGAAGGCAAGCATCGAGACATCAGGCTGGCAAGCGGGCACATCAGACTGGAAAGCGGGCACATCAGACTGGAAAGCGGGCACCAAGACTTCGGGCTGGAAGGCAGGCATTGAGAAATCAGGCTGGAAGGCAGGCATCGAGACATCAGGCTGGAAGGCGGGCACATCAGACTGGAAAGCGGGCACATCAGGCTGGAAAGTGGGAACATCAGGCTGGAAAGCGGGCACATCAGGCTGGAAAGCGGGCACCAAGGTATCAGGCTGGAAGGCAGGCATCGAGACATCAGGCTGGAAGGCGGGCACATCAGACTGGAAAGTGGGCACATCACACTGGAAAGCGGGCACCGAGACTTTGGGCTGGAGAGCAGGCATCAGGACATCAGACTGGGAGGCAGGCACATCAGACTGGAAAGCGAGCACCGTGACTTCGGGCTGGAAGGCAAGCACCAAGACATCTGGCTGGAAGGCAAGCATCGAGACATCCGGCTGGAAGGTGGGCACATCAGACTGGAAAGCGGGAACATCAGGCTGGAAGGCAGGCACATCAGGCTGAAAGGCAGTCACCGAGACTTCGGGCTGGAAGGCAGGCATCAAGACATCAGACTGGAAAGCGGACACATCTGACTGGAAGGTAGGCACATTAGACTGGAAGGCAGGCACATCAGGCTGGAAGGCAGACACAGAGACTTTGGGCTGAAAGGCAGGCATCAAGACATCAGATTGGAAAGTGGGAACATCAGACTGGAAGGTAGGTACCTCAGGCTGGAGGGCAGGCACATCAGACTGAATAGCAGGCCCTGGGTTGGCAGGTTTAGGTGGGTCATCAAGTTCAACTGGCATGAACGCAGGCTGGAACAGGTTGGTTGGTGTGGAGGCAGGTTGGGTTACTGGCAGGATGGTGTGGGTCGGGAAGAACTTTCGTTTCTTTTTTGGTTTAGCCACTGCAGCTTTGTACATAGGTGCAGGGTCGTAACAAAAGTATCTAGCTGGGCAAAAGGAAGACCAAGGAACAGTGGCTGGAGGAGGGTTCAGTGGGGTTGTTACAGGTGGAGGAGAAGGGGCAGTTGGATTAAAAGGCAGGATAGGTGCTACACTTTGAGACTGGATAGTAGTATTTGGTAGGGAGCTGAGTAAACTGGGCTGTAGCTGAGGTTGCCATAGGTGACGGGGAGATAGATTTTTGGGAAGGCAGGTGATTAATGGCAGGGCTGGAATGTTGAGGCTTAGCTAAGTGCAGGAGATCTGACCATCTCTGTAGCACAGGTTGAACAAATGCTGATTCACACCCGGCCTGACTAACCAGGGATTGTACTGAATGGATGCAATCAGACAACACATTCTGTGAACAAGCAGAATAATGTTCCATAAAAAAGGCTGGATCATCTTCTAATAACCATACCAGGGATTCAACTTGGCCATAATTGAAGGGGGGAGAAAAATCATCGCTTCCTTCGGGAATGCATGACAGGGCTGGTTTTGCACATAACTGGATGAACAGGGGCTGAACATCTTCAAATGACATATACCCCTGATCCACTAGGGAATGAGCTGATTGGATAGTTTCCATAAGCTGGTCACTAGTCCACCCTTTTAAAACCTGGCGACAATATTCACCATCCTCTTCTGCCAGCAGAGAATAATAAATGATTTCATTGAAATTCATATTAGCAAAACTAACAACCAGGATGGTTCCTCAATGCAGCCACGTCTGGTCAGGGATGACCTTGGTATACTGTCACGGAATTTAGTAGACCAGACTGTGTGGACTGCACAGAGGAAACCAGAAACACATGTAAGTGAAAAATAAGGGTGTTTATTAAATAGGTGACCAAGAAGTGAAATATAAACAGTGCAAAACCAACCACAGATCCACAAACTACAAATAATATATACAAATAACTGGAGATTCCGGAATCATAAACAAGCCTGGCCGAGGTCATACACAAGGAGGTCAGCAGATGGGTAAGGATGGGAAACCAACAGGGCAGGGAGAGGATGGATGGATAGGCTGCAGGACAGGGATACAAGGAAATCAGGGCACAGGCTGCAGTAATTGACCTCACGTTACACCTGAGCGCAGAGGGTGCTGTCTGCTCTACACTGCCAGAGTACACCCGCTGGTGGACACCGGTACTACGGCCCAAGGATGCAACAGTGCCACCAGCAGGTGAGTCCTCTTATTACAGGTCCTAGGTGTTGGAAGACACCCGCTGGTGGACACTGGTACTGCGATCCAAGAGACCCATAGCGCCACCAAAGGGTAAACCTTTTCATGACACCTCAATTGTCTACCACGCATACTTATTGTCCTGGAGTTTGTTTCTACTTTAACGATGGGCAATGTAAATGGCCCAACACATGCAAGTATAAACACGAATGTAATTTTTGTGCTGGTACTCATTCAGCATCATGCTGCTTTAACCACTTGCCGACCGCCTAACGTATATATACGTCGGCAGAATGGCACGGGCAGGCAGAATCACGTACCTGTACGTGATCTGCCTCCCGCGGGCGGGGGGTCCGATCGGACCCCCCCCCGGTGCCACCGGCGGTCGGCATCTGACTGGGAGCGTCGGGAGGCGAGGGGGAGACCATCCGATCGTGGCCCCCCCCTCGCGATCGCTCCCAGCCAATAGGAATCCTCCCCTGCCTGTGTGTAGTTTCACACAGGCAGAGGATGTGATGTCATCTCTCCTCGGTCTGGCAGTTTCCGTCCCAGCGCCGAGGAGAGAAGACATGTAAGTGCACACAACACAAACACACACAGTAGAACATGCCAGGCATACCTTACACCCCCGATCCCCCCCCGATCGCCCCCCGATCCCCCCCCGATCACCCCCCCCCGTCACAAACTGACATTAGCAGTATTTTTTTTTTTTTTTTCTGATTACTGCATAGTGTCAGTTTGTGACAGTTACAGTGTTAGGGCAGTGAATATTACCCCCCTTTAGGTCTAGGATACCCCCCTAACCCCCCCTAATAAAGTTTTAACCCCTTGATCACCCCCTGTCACCAGTGTCACTAAGCGATCATTTTTCTGATCGCTGTATTAGTGTCGCTGGTGACGCTAGTTAGGGAGGTAAATATTTAGGTTCGCCGTCAGCGTTTTATAGCGTCAGGGACCCCCATATACTATCTAATAAAGGTTTTAACCCCTTGATTGCCCCCTAGTTAACCCTTTCACCACTGATCACCGTATAACTGTTACGGGTGACGCTGGTTAGTTCGTTTATTTTTTATAGTGTCAGGGCACCTGCCGTTTATTACCGAATAAAGGTTTAGCCCCCTGATCGCCCGGTGGTGATATGCGTCGCCCCAGGCAGCGTCAGATTAGCGCCAGTACCGCTAACACCCACGCACGCAGCATACGCCTCCCTTAGTGGTATAGTATCTGTACGGATCAATATCTGATCCAATCAGATCTATACTAGCGTCCCCAGCAGTTTAGGGTTCCCGAAAACGCAGTGTTAGCGGGATCAGCCCAGATACCTGCTAGCACCTGCGTTGTGCCCCTCCGCCTGGCCCAGCCCAGCCCACCCAAGTGCAGTATCGATCGATCACTGTCACTTACAAAACACTAAACGCATAACTGCAGCGTTCGCATAGTCAGGCCTGATCCCTGCGATCGCTAACAGTTTTTTTGGTAGCGTTTTGGTGAACTGGCAAGCACCAGCCCCAGGCAGCGTCAGGTTAGTGCCAGTACCGCTAACACCCACGCACGCAGCATACGCCTCCCTTAGTGGTATAGTATCTGAACTGATCAATATCTGATCCGATCAGATCTATACTAGCGTCCCCAGCAGTTTAGGGTTCCCACAAACGCAGTGTTAGCGGGATCAGCCCAGATACCTGCTAGCACCTGCGTTTTGCCCCTCCGCCCGGCCCAGCCCAGCCCACCCAAGTGCAGTATCGATCGATCACTGACACTTACAAAACACTAAACGCATAACTGCAGCGTTCGCAGAGTCAGGCCTGATCCCTGCGATCGCTAACAGTTTTTTTGGTAGCGTTTTGGTGAACTGGCAAGCACCAGCGGCCTAGTACACCCCGGTCGTAGTCAAACCAGCACTGCAGTAACACTTGGTGACGTGGCGAGTTCCATAAGTGCAGTTCAAGCTGGTGAGGTGGCAAGCACAAATAGTGTCCCGCTGCCACCAAAAAGACAAACACAGGCCCGTCGTGCCCATAGTGCCCTTCCTGCTGCATTCGCCAATCCTAATTGGGAACCCAATGCTTCTGCAGCGCCCGTACTTCCCCCATTCACATCCCCAACCAAATGCAGTCGGCTGCATGAGAGGCATTTTCTTTATGTCCTCCCGAGTACCCCTACCCAACGAACCCCCAAAAAAGATGTTGTGTCTGCAGGAAGCGCGGATATAGACGTGACACCCGCTATTATTGTCCCTCCTGTCCTGACAATCCTGGTCTTTGCATTGGTGAATGTTTTGAACGCTACCATACACTAGTTGAGTATTAGCGTAGGGTACAGCATTGCACAGACTAGGGCACACTTTCACAGGGTCTCCCAAGATGCCATCACATTTTGAGAGACCCGAACCTGGAACCGGTTACAGTTATAAAAGTTAGTTACAAAAAAAAGTGTAAAAAAAAAAAAAAAAAAAACATACAAAAATATAAAATAAAAAAAAAATAGTTGTCGTTTTATTGTTCTTTCTCTCTCTATTCTCTCTCTCTATTGTTCTGTTCTTTTTTACTGTATTCTATTCTGCAATGTTTTATTGTTATTATGTTTTATCATGTTTGCTTTTCAGGTATGCAATTTTTTATACCTTACCGTTTACTGTGCTTTATTGTTAACCATTTTTTTGTCTTCAGGTACGCCATTCACGACTTTGAGTGGTTATACCAGAATGATGCCTGCAGGTTTAGGTATCATCTTGGTATCATTCTTTTCAGCCAGCGGTCGGCTTTCATGTAAAAGCAATCCTAGCGGCTAATTAGCCTCTAGACTGCTTTTACAAGCAGTGGGAGGGAATGCCCCTCCCCCCCCCAACGTCTTCCGTGTTTTTCTCTGGCTCTCCTGTCTCAACAGGGAACCTGAAAATGCAGCCGGTGATTCAGCCAGCTGACCATAGAGCTGATCAGAGACCAGAGTGGCTCCAAACATCTCTATGGCCTAAGAAACCGGAAGCTACGAGCATTTTATGACTTAGATTTCGCCGGATGTAAACAGCGCCATTGGGAAATTGGGAAAGCATTTTATCACACCGATCTTGGTGTGGTCAGATGCTTTGAGGGCAGAGGAGAAATCTAGGGTCTAATAGACCCCAATTTTTGCAAAAAAGAGTACCTGTCACTACCTATTGCTATGATAGGGGATATTTACATTCCCTGAGATAACAATAAAAATGATTAAAAAAAAAAAAAAATGAAAGGAACAGTTTAAAAATAAGATAAAAAAATAATAATAATAAAGAAAAAAAAAAAAAAAAAAAAAAAAGCACCCCTGTCCCCCCTGCTCTCGCGCTTAGGCGAACGCAAGCGTCGGTCTGGCGTCAAATGTAAACAGCAATTGCACCATGCATGTGAGGTATCGCCGCGAAGGTCAGATCGAGGGCAGTAAGTTTAGCAGTAGACCTCCTCTGTAAATCTAAAGTGGTAACCTGTAAAGGCTTTTAAAGGCTTTTAAAAATGTATTTAGTTTGTCGCCACTGCACGTTTGTGCGCAATTTTAAAGCATGTCATGTTTGGTATCCATGTACTCGGCCTAAGATCATCTTTTTTATTTCATCAAACATTTGGGCAATATAGTGTGTTTTAGTGCATTAAAATGTAAAAAAGTGTGTTTTTTCCCCAAAAAATGCGTTTGAAAAATCGCTGCGCAAATACTGTGTGAAAAAAAAAAATGAAACACCCACCATTTTAATCTGTAGGGCATTTGCTTTAAAAAAATATATAATGTTTGGGGGTTCAAAGTAATTTTCTTGCAAAAAAAAATTATTTTTTTATGTAAACAATAAGTGTCAGAAAGGGCTTTGTCTTCAAGTGGTTAGAAGAGTGGGTGATGTGTGACATAAGCTTCTAGATGTTGTGCATAAAATGCCAGGACAGTTCAAAACCCCCCCAAATGACCCCATTTTGGAAAGTAGACACCCCAAGCTATTTGCTGAGAGTCATGTTGAGTCCATGGAATAATTTATATTGTGACACAAGTTGCGGGAAAGAGACAATTTTTTATTTTTTTTATTTTTTTTTGCGCAAAGTTGTCACTAAATGATATATTGCTCAAACATGCCATGGGAATATGTGAAATTACACCCCAAAATACATTCTGCTGCTTCTCCTGAGTACGGGGATACCACATGTGTGAGACTTTTTGGGAGCCTAGCCGCGTACGGGACCCTGAAAACCAAGCACCGCCTTCAGGCTTTCTAAGGCCGTAAATTTTTGATTTCACTCTTCACTGCCTATCACAGTTTCGGAGGCCATGGAATGCCCAGGTTGCAAAAACCCCCCCCAAATGACCCCATTTTGGAAAGTAGACACCCCAAGCTATTTGATGAGAGGTATAGTGAGTATTTTGCAGACCTCACTTTTTGTCACAAAGTTTTGAAAATTGAAAAAAGAAAAAAAAAAATTTTTTTTCTCGTCTTTCTTTATTTTCAAAAACAAATGAGAGCTGCAAAATACTCACCATGCCTCTCAGCAAATAGCTTGGGGTGTCTACTTTCCAAAATGGGGTCATTTGGGGGGGGTTTGTGCCACCTGGGCATTCCATGGCCTCCGAAACTGTGATAGGCAGTGAGGAGTAAAATCAAAAATGTACGCCCTTAGAAATCCTGAAGGTGGTGATTGGTTTTCGGGGTCCCGTACGCGGCTAGGCTCCCAAAAAGTCCCACACATGTGGTATCCCCATACTCAGGAGAAGCAGCTAAATGTATTTTGGGGTGCAATTCCACATATGCCCATGGCCTGTGTGAGCAATATATCATTTAGTGACAACTTTGTGCAAAAAAAAAAAAAAAAAAAAAAAAATTTGTCACTTTCCCGCAACTTGTGTCAAAATATAAAACATTCCATGGACTCAACATGCCTCAAAGCAAATAGCTTGGGGTGTCTACTTTCCAAAATGGGGTCATTTGGGGGGGTTTTATGTCATCTGGGCATTTTATGGCCTTCAAAACTGTGATAGGTAGTGAGGAGTAAAATCAAAAATGTACGCCCTTAGAAATCCTGAAGGCAGTGATTGGTTTTCGGGGCCCCGTACGCGGCTAGGCTCCCAAAAAGTCCCACACATGTGGTATCCCCATACTCAGGAGAAGCAGCTAAATGTATTTTGGGGTGCAATTCCACATATGCCCATGGCCTGTGTGAGCAATATATCATTTAGTGACAACTTTTTGTAATTTTTTTTTTTTTTTTTTGTCATTATTCAATCACTTGGGACAAAAAAAATGAATATTCAATGGGCTCAACATGCCTCTCAGCAAATTCCTTGGGGTGTCTACTTTCCAAAATGGGGTCATTTGTGGGGGTTTTGTACTGCCCTGCCATTTTAGCACCTCAAGAAACGACATAGGCAGTCATAAATTAAAGGCTGTGTAAATTCCAGAAAATGTACCCTAGTTTGTAGACGCTATAACTTTTGCGCAAACCAATAAATATACACTTATTGACATTTTTTTTACCAAAGACATGTGGCCGAATACATTTTGGCCTAAATGTATGACTAAAATTGAGTTTATTGGATTTTTTTTAGAACAAAAAGTAGAAAATATCATTTTTTTTCAAAATTTTCGGTCTTTTTCCGTGTATAGCGCAAAAAATAAAAACGGCAGAGGTGATCAAATACTATCAAAAGAAAGCTCTATTTGTGGGAAGAAAAGGACGCAAATTTCGTTTGGTTACAGCATTGCATGACCGCGCAATTAGCAGTTAAAGCGACGCAGTGCCGAATTGTAAAAAGTGCTCTGGTCAGGAAGGGGGTAAAACCTTCCGGGGCTGAAGTGGTTAAAAAGTCTTCTGCTACTGTTGTAGCTTCTACTAAGGAGCCATTTCTCAAAAGCAACCTCTCCAGTGAAACTCAAAAATATGTTGCCATGGTTACTTCATTACCCAGATCGTCAGAAAGCTAAAATCTTGCATGATGGTTTTTTGTTTGGATTTATACTGCCTACGTTTAAGGGCCCTGGTTGTTTTTGCGATCAATTGTTTGTCTTCAAAATCGTTGCCAATTATTTCTATACTGAGGCAGATTGTATTTAGGTGTTTGACTTTTAATATTTGGTTAAAAGCTAAATATATTCCTGGGGTTGTGAATTTTATTGCAGATTATTTATCCCGTTCACAGATTCAGGAATTTTGGAAATTGGTACCGGATGCGGATCCAGTCGGTCTGGTTTGTCCTCGTTTGTGGTCGGTGGTATGACTCCAGTCATTTCAGCGATGAAAAATTCCATTGCACCTTCTACATGGTCTTGTTACTGTTCGGCGTTAAATTTATGGCATTCCTATTTGGCTTTATCTCATTACTATTCTGATTGTTTTTCTGAGCAGTTGGTGTTGTCATTTTTGAATTATTTAATGTCAGCCTCTTACTCCTACTCATACATAGTTAAGACATTGGCTGGGATATCCTTTTTTAGGCATTTGAAAGGAGCATGCTCCTGTATGCAATTTTTTGCAGTGAGATGTGCTTTAAAAGGATATCGTAAGCACCGTACATTTGCTGATTCCGGATTACTGATAACAACCGATTTACTGTTTAGGATTGGTGATTCTACCAGCAATGTCTGTTTCTCTCCATTTGAAGCCTTATTATTTAAAGTGGCATTTTATTTGTGTTTTTTGGGGCTGTTCGGATTTCCAAACTATACTGTAAAAGCTGGAGTTAGCTATGGTATTCTATACCAGGATGTTTATTTAGGATCTGGTTCTCTTTCTATATTATTGAGGCAGAGCAAAACTGATTCAGCCGGGAGGGGACATTGGATAAAATTACAAACAAATTTTACTTTACTTTACTTACTTTACTTCTTACTTGTTAATCCATGCTAGTGGGAATCCTTTGACTGTATACTAATTTAAGGCAGTGTTGAAGAAATGTCTTTTAAGTTTGCAATTAGGTCATCTGCATATCACTTCTCACTCATTCCGCATAGGAGCAGCCACTGAAGCATCTAAGCTTGGCTTCAATGATGCGATGATTAAGCATATTGGTAGATGGAAATCTAACTGCTTTTGTTCGTATGTTAGACCTAATATTTCTCTTTAATTTCAGGTCGCATTAGTAATATCTGGATAATCGGCCATTCCTTTGTATTTTGGGCCAAGCATAGGGCTGATCGTAGGAACTATGGCTCTAATCTAAGTATGGCATTTGATGCTTTTAAAGTTCATTGGTTTGGAAGAAAAGGAATGCAATGGAGAATGCTTTGCGATTCATTATCTCGTTTACATGAGAAGTGGCCGATGCTTAATGTTCTTATTTTCCATTTGTCAGGGAATGACGTGGGTAAATGTAATACGTTAGAGTTGATTGCCAGGATGAAGTTAGATTTGCAATGTATACATGCCGCATTGCCTAACACAACTCTTGTTTTTTCTGAAATAATACCTCGTTTGACTTGGCTTATTTCTTCAGTGTTTCATTACTTTGAAAAAATTTGCAAGCTTGTAAATAGAGCAATGGCTAAATTTTATACCTTCAGTAGCTGGTTTCTCTTTCCGACATGTTCATTTGGAAGGAGGACTGTCTGGATTCTACAGGTGTGATAATGTCCGTTTGTCTGACATTGCTCTGGACATTTTCAATCTTGATATGCAGACCTGTGTTGAATTGGCTGTCGCCCATGGGGTGTGCCAGGCTCTTTAATTGTGCCTGGCGTGTGGGATGTTGTTTTAGCACGTTATGTGATAGCTCAAGCTCATATATAGCTGAGATATATATTTATTATTACATATATGATACATGTTTGAAGTTGTAATTAATACATTTAGGTAAAATAATTATTTATATTAAAATGGCAATATTAACTAATTGTATATACCTATAATAAAGGGCCACGGCCTATTAAACCACAGGTGCTGCAGTAGTGAGTTTTATTGTATTAATTGTTCTGTCTATGATCCCATGTATTAGGATAAAAAAAACTCCTGCCTTTACAACCACTTTAATTACAATAATCTTATTTTGGCCACTGTTACTTTTTGCTTTACTTTAGCATGAAGAACAGCTCCCCTCTTACTTTGGGCTGCCACATGTATGCTTATCCAGCTAGGGAAAACTACGAATCAGCAGGAGTATATGCATGCTTGCTGTATAAAAGCCTGTGTTTTTGCAAATCTAGGCTTATTGTGCATGTGTACTTTGTGATGCCATATTCATTATATTTAAAGGGTTGGTTCACCTTTACCCAAAAAACTGCCTATTGAGATAAGGGGCAGCTGTAGATAAAAACAAACTACAGCTTAGACTGAAGTTAAAAAAATGCCCTTGCTATAGGTGTAGGCCATTTACATATCTCATGAAGCCTGACCTGAACTCCCAGGATGTTGCTAAGCAAGGCCCAGCTAATACTGTTCACCTTCTCCATCACAGGAGTGGGCTCTTTCTCTGATTCAAACCTCCTTACATGTGCTTTCTCTCCCCCAATGCAGTAGCTCTGAACTCAGAGTTTGAGAGCTCACTCCTGTGAAGGTGAACAGTAATTAGACATCGGCCGATATTTGGCCTTTTTTAAGAAATACGCATCGGCCGATTTTTGTGCAAAAATCGTCCGATTACCTCCCTTCCCCACACTCCACTGACAGTTTCACACACTGAGCGACTCTGCGCTCAGTGTGTGAAACGGATTTGCAACTGAATGCAGAGAGATGAGCTGCCAGAATTCAGCGTGATGTCGGGGGTGGGTGGGACTCAGATATCAAACACCAGCCAATGGGATCGGATCTGGGGGGGGCGCTACATGTATGTGGCCCCGCCCACTTTCTTAAGCAGCCCAATCATTGGCTGCAGGGTCCCGCCCACCCCTGACATCACGCTGAATTCTGACAGCTGGTTTCTGCATTCAGTTACATATAGTGAGTGTAAATGAGACTGACAAATCGGCTCAGTGTGAAACCTGCCAGTTCCAACCAGTGCCAACTGCCAGTGCCACCTATCAGTGCCAACTGCCAGTACCACCTGCCAGTGCCAATCAGTGCCACCTGCCAGTGCTAATCAGTGCCAATCAGTGCCAACTGCCAGTGCCATTCAGTGCCACCTGCCTGTGCCAACCAGTGCCTCCTGCCAGTACCAATCAGTGCCAATTGCCAGTGCCAACCAATGCCAACCTGCCAGTGACACCTGCCAATGCCAACCAGTGCCACCTGCCAGTGCCAATCAGTGCTACCTGCCAGTGCCAATCAGTGCCAACAAGTGCCACCTGCCAAAAAAAGAAAAATCGGCTTAAAATATCGGCTGCAAAAATCGGCATCATATAGAGGCCATCAGCCCGCCCGATTCCTAAATATTGGCGTTGGCCAGACAAAAACCCATATCGGTCGACCTCTAACAGTAATAGCTGTGCCTCACTTAGCAATGTCCTGGGAGTTTTCAGGTCAGGCTTCATGAGTTACATAAATGGTCTACACCTACCCTTTATAGCAAGTGCATTTTTCAACCTTAGTCAGAGCTGCACAGATGCCCCTTATCTGCATAGGCAATTTTTGGTAAAGGTGAACTAACTCCTTAAGGAAGCCTCAAAGAAGTACTATAGATTTTGTCTATTGCCTTGGCTGATTCATAAAAACTTGAGAATATTTAATGAGCACAAAAGTGGGTCTTTTATCATGACCAAGTAAGCAGGTGTCACAGTTTTCATTTCATGGCAAATAAAGCAAGGGTTCTGATTGGCCGCAAAGGGCAACAACTTCACTTTTGAGCTAATTTTCTGTTCTCAAATTTTATGACTCAGCCTCTATATTTTTCACAGATTGATTTGCTAACACTGTAGAAAAGAGATATACAGAAAATAGATTCCCCATGTGGTTTTCCCAATGCAGCTTAGCGATTTAAACCTGATAGATTACTGTGGACAATATAGTAAGCCTGTGCTGAGAGAAATATTGAGATTGCCGCTGCTGACCTCTTTCTAATTCTAATGGGCTGTCTTTCACTGGCTTCAAAACATTCTGAGACATGACCTGGAACAAGTGTAAAAACACTCCATGCAAGTAAAGCTAGAACTTGCATACATTTTCCATAGTTTGATTCACAAAGGATGACAGCAGAGCAATTTCAATGTAGAGTTCAGCAACGGTAGCCTGTATAATTCTCTCAGCACAAGTGTGCTAACCCTGTTTAACCTCTGCTTTCTTTTTCATCAGCTTTTTTTGTAACTTTATCCATTTTAGGTTTAAAGGACTCTGAAATTAGCAGAGTAGTCATAATAGCTTCTAAATGAGACTGAATTGATTATATTTCTGAGCAGATGCAGCCAAGTTCGTTATAAGGCTTATAAAGTACCTTAGTACTAATAAAAAGCACAATACTGCCTTTTTTTCTAAATTTCTACAGCCAAGATTTTGTTTTAATAGCCTTGGGAGATCAATGAACCTTAACTGAAAAGGTGTAGTAGATGTTCCTTTAAGTCTTTAATACTGAAGTAGGAAGGTGTAACGAGCACAGGAGCAGGCTGTAAATCCTCCAAATCTTCAGAACGTTTATGTTATTAAAAACTGCTCTCCACTTGTATTTGAGTAATGATGACTAATAAAATATGGTTAGATTATTATATAATTACGGAGTTCTTAGTTAATCCGTCTAAAGAGAGAGGCTATTCCCATCATTGTTAACATTTAAAAAGGGCTATAATGAAAAGCTAATGTCTGACCTGCTAACAAGAGCACATTAAGAAATAACATTGCACTGACTTTAAATATGTCCTTTTCAGACAAATGTAACTGTTGTCAGGCTTACGTTTAGCTATGATAAACAGCAAGGATCCGTTTGCAAAATGTCATTTTCATACCTAGGCAGAAAATAAATGTCACAATATATGGAATCGGAGTTGATCATCCTTTAGCTGACAATCAAGGTTTATTGTTCTGGTAGGAGAACTGAACAGGGTAGCACTATTTTATATGCACATGTAGTATATTTATTATTATAGGTATAGCTAATCTATGGGTGTGACTTCAAATATAATAATGGTACAAAATAACTAATTACTATAAAATAGTATATTTTGTAACTATAAAGTATAACTAAAGGCAAGACTTTTTTTTCATTTTTATATGGTGTGGAGATGGATAAGAACACTTGTCAGTTTTTTGGGTTTTTTTTTGCTGTCTGTGCCTTGTTAAGGAGATTTACCCTCTCTATTGGCCCTGTTTATCATTATCGTTGAAAATGAAACTAAAAGAAAATCCCAAATTTTGGGTTGCTCCAAAAAAGTACTAGAGGGGAAATCTTCCAATGGGGACATTAGTTCTGGTGACCTGGGGGTTCCCAAGAAATTCCCTTTATTTTTAGGGACATGTTTGGCTATGGGACAGGACGTGAAGGGAAATCTCTGCAATGGGATACAGATGGTGAAAAAAAAAATCTCCAAAGAGAAATAAAAAATTACTGCGCTTCCCTACACCCCCAAGCTGCAGTTCTAATTCTCAGGTAGAAGAATCAAATAAGTAAAGCAATTTAAAAGAACCGCGCTAAAAATTTTATATATAGTGAATTCTCAAATATCTCAAATGATGTGATAAACTCAACGTAATAAATTGAATTCTGAATCCAAATGACAACACAATATATATGTAATAAATTAAATAATCAAAAACATATATTGAAAAACTTTATGCAAATAAAATATAAAAAGTGACAAAAAAGAGACAAAAAAGATAAAGTCCATGACTTTAAGAGTAACTTCAAATACCAACAGTCCTTATTGTAAATAATTCCACCAATAGTGATTGAAAACTTTAGTGAGTAGAAACTTCTCGTGAAAAGGATCCACCACCTATGTAGATATATGTTTACCAGTCATGTACTCAAAAAAAACCCTCTTGATTGGGGGAGGATCAAGGATGTTGGGGGCCACTCTCACTCTGAGGGAAGGGGCACCTTTATATACCATTTGTGGTTTAGCCGGGAGAATGGTACCCAATATATGGTCATTTTGAAGGACATGCCAATATTTTTTAACCAGCCTCGCCACATTCTTATGTTGTAAGGAATAAGTGGTAATAAATGGAACAGATGGTGCCCTATCCATATTGGGAACCTTGTCCCTAAGTAGAGTGCGCCTATCGAGGGTAGCAACCTTATCCAATGTGGTTCTGAGAGACGCCTCAGGGTAACCTTTCTCAAGAAACCGTTCTATTAGGACATCAGCCTGAGCCAAAAATTCCTCATGGTCTGAACAGTTACGTCTCAAGCGTATGAGCTAGCTTTTCGGCACTGACTTTAGCCAGGCTTCATGATGGCAACTATCGGTGGATATATACGAATTACGGTCAGTATTCTTAAAATAAGTTGCCGTGGTAAATTGTCCATCTCTAATGCTTATCTTGAGATCCAAGAAATTAATCTCAGTTTGGCTTGCCTCATATGAGAGTCGTATACCACGATTGTTGTCATTTAACATACTCATAAAGGCATCCAAATCATGTGTGCATGTTGTTTTGGCCCCTCCAGCGAGCGAGAGATTTCACTGTTCGGGTGTTGGAGTGGGTGTTCGTTCTGTGCATGTTGGTCTCTTGTTCGCTATGGAGTGGGGTTGACCAGCGTCGTTTTCCTGATACTAAAGTGAGGCTTGGTTACATCTTGAGTACTTCCTGCTTTTAAGTCAGGATGTGGCCACCAGAGCGTCAGAACGAGGTGTGGTTCCATGATTGTATTTAAGGAGCGATGAGTCAGTGCGTCGCCCGTTCCTATGACAATGTCCAATAGGACGAAACGTACGTCGGAAGGCAGACGCGCTGACGTCATCGTTTCTATCCCACTGTGAACGGGTGCATGCAGGCCGGCCGGCTGATTTATATTACATGCTGTTTTATTCGTCATTTCTAGTAAGTGCGCTACTTTTACTTCTTACAATAAACTGTTTAAGCGGATTCACACTATGGAGGATGTGTTTTTTATTTCCCTGGGTTCCCATTGCTGAGTTATTTGGCCTTTTTGTCGGTGAGTTCCAGGCGATCCTCCCTCTATGCTGAGATCGATGGCGGTGTCCCCACAGAGTGGATTTCTGGCATAAGCTTCATTAAAGCTTACCTCTGGTAAACATATATCTACATAGGTGGTGGATCCTTTTCACGAGACGTTTCTACTCACTAAAGTTTTCAATCACTATTGGTGGAATTATTTACAATAAGGACTGTTGGTATTTGAAGTTACTCTTAAAGTCACGGACTTTATCTTTTTTGTCTCTTTTTTGTCACTTTTTATATTTTATTTGCATAAAGTTTTTCAATATATGTTTTTGATTATTTAATTTATTACATATATATTGTGTTGTCATTTGGATTCAGAATTCAATTTATTACGTTGAGTTTATCACATCATTTGAGATATTTGAGAATTCACTATATATAAAATTTTTAGCGCGGTTCTTTTAAATTGCTGAAAAAAAAAATCTGACAGGGGTTATAATCCTCCCCTACTTAATGCAAAAAAAAAAAGTTTTTCCATAGTTGTCAGATAGTATTTTTGTGTAACACAATGCTAACTTATACAGTGAGGGAAAAAGTATTTGATCCCCTGCCAATTTTGTACGTTTGTCCGCTGACCAAGAAATTATCAGTCAATAATTTTAATGGTAGGTTTATTTAACCGATTGCCGACCGGCCCATGCTGATTTATGTCGGCAGAATGGCACTGGTAGGCAAAAGGGCATACAGTTACGTCCTCTTTAAGGAGCGGTGTCGTGGGCGGACGTGCGCGCCTGCCGCGGTCTCTGTGACCGCGGGTCCCACGGACTCTATATCCGCCGGATGCCCGTGATCGTGTCACGGAGAGGAAGAATGGGGAGATGCTTTTGTAAACAAAGCATTTCCCCATTCTGCCTATTGACAGGACAGAGATCACTGCTCTCTGTCATCGAGAGCAGTGATCACTGTCCTGTGTGTTGGAGCCCAGCCCCCTCACAGTTAGAATCACTCCCTAGGACACACTTAACCCCTTCACCGCCCCCTAGTGGTTTAACCCCTTCACTGCCAGTGTCATTTACACAGTAATCAATGCATTTTAATAGCACCGGTCGCTGTATAAATGACAATGGTGCCAAAATAGTGTAAAAAATGTCCAATGTGTCCACCATAATGTCGCAGTCCCGATAGAAATTGCAGATCGCTGCCATTACTATTAAAAAAAAATTAAAAATAAAAATGCCATAAAACTATCCCCTATTTTGTAGCCGCTATAAATTTTGCGCAAAACAATTAATATACGCTTAGTGCGATTTTATTTTTCCAAAAATATGTAGAAGAATACATATCGGCCTAAACTGAGGAAAAAAATTGTTTTTTTTATATATTTTGGGGGGAAATTTATTAGAGCAAAAAGTAAAAAATATTGCGTTTTTTTCAAAATTGTTGCTGTTTTTTTGTTTACCGCAAAAAATAAAAACCACAGAGGCAATCAAATACCAAAAAAAAAGAAAGCTCTATTTGTGGGAAAAAAAGGACATCAATTTTACTTGGGTACAACATCGCATGACCGCGCAATTGTCAGTTAAAGCGACGCAGTGCCAAATTGCAAAAAGTGCTCTGGTCAGGAATGGGGTAAAATCTTCCGGGGCTGAAGTGGTTAAACAGTGAGAGACAGAATAACAACAAAAAAATTCAGAAAAACGCATTTAAAAAAAATTATAAATTGATGTTTGCATTTTAATGAGTGAAATAAGTATTTGATCCCCTATCAATCCGCAAGATTTCTAGCTCCCAGGTGTCTTCTATACAGGTTCAGGTAACGGGAGTGCTCCTCAGCTTTTTACCTGTATAAAAAAGACCTGTCCACGGAAGCAATCAATCAGATTCCAATCTCTCCACCATGGCCAAGACCAAAGAGCTGTCCAAGGATGTCAGGGACAAGATTGTAGACTTACACAAGGCTGGAATGGGCTTTAAGACTATCGTCAAGCAGCTTGGTGAGAAGGTGACAACAGTTGGTGCGATTATTCACAAATGCAAGAAACACTAAATAACTGTCAATCTCCCTCGGTCTGGGGCTCCATGCATGATCTCACCTCCAAAACACACGGCCAAGGCAACATAGAAGTGGCTCAAGAAGAAGCACATTCAGGTCCTTGAGTGGCCTAGCCAGTCTCCAGAACTTAATCCCATAGAAAATATGTGGAGGGAGCTGAAGGTTCGTGTTGCCATATGTCAGCCTCGAAACCTTAATGACTTGGAGAAGTGGGACAGAATCCCTCCTGAGATGTGTACAAACCTGGTGGCCAAGTCATGTTTTGCGAAGGGGTCAAATATTTATTTCACTCATTAAAATGCAAATCAATTTATAACTTTTTTGAAATGCGTTTTTCTGAATATTTTATTATTTTTATTCTAAAGTATTTTGGGTGTGCTTTTATTCTTGAAACTGGGTCCCCTGACAGCAAAAAAACAAAAGAAAGGAAAGCGATAAGAGACAGGATTGGGGTGGAATGAGACAGAGAACACAACAACATTACCTACTTTTCATCATGGTATGCCTCAAGCTCCACAACATTCTGGGAGCCATAGGTCTTTCAGGACCCTAGCAATCTATGAATGAATTTCAGGTTTAGTGAATAAGGTGAAGCTAAATGAAAATACACTTTGCAAAGAATACCCAGTGATGAGCATTGCACAATCCCACCTTATTCACTAAGCTAAGTAAATAATCATTTTGGAAAGTATTTTTAATGTCCTAACTTACAGTAGTAAATGAGATGAAGCTATGCAAACATTAATATTTTAGTTGGATGAAGAAAAAAAAATCTTGTTTCCTGTAAAAATGTACTCTGTTTGGGTTATCTGGATTCCAGTGAAGGGCGACTAATTCTTAAAATAAGGGTAGGATTAATTTACAGTAGGGATATAAATACATTGTAATTACAGATAAGGAAATGGGGTAGAGGGAGATGGACAGGGAAAAGGAAGTGGTTGGGGGGGGGGTGTATGTCTACTATCGTACACACATCCTCACTGACTCTTCCGCACAAACCAAGGCCTCTTTAAAATTCTTGACCCACCGTCAAAAATGGGTCTCAGCAAATCATGTACTGGTAATTTGTGGAAGATATATGGAACCAAAAGGTCACAAAGTTCATTCCTTTCTCAGGCTTCGCTTTGAGTTTCTTTTGAGCAGGTGATCAATGCAGGATATCCATCCTCCTTCAGTTGAATAGCCTCAGGAGTCCTACTGGTCAGATGATAATGACCTTGTGCATTCATCTAGCCCTGTTTACTGCAGGCTGGCTGTGAACATTTTAATTTGCCTCAAATCAAAGTCCTTTAAAAGCCATGTTATTATCATGTCCCATCTGCATTAATATCAAATTTTCTCCCCCAATATTACATTTCCCAATCGTGCATTACAGGACACAGGATGCAGTATTCTGAAAGTAATGGGTTATACTCCGATCCTCAGGAGATTCGGACAAAGACAAGAAAAGCTGTAAGGACAGCCCAGTTTAACTCCTCCCACACCCAGCAAGCCTCAGTTGTTTGCTAGTGTACCTAGGACAATGGAGTTATTTTTTTTTGCGCTAAGCAAAGAGAAACCTCTTTGCTTTTTATACATTTTTTCTTCTATCCAGATTCTTCCATTGCTGTAGAGCCACTGCGGCTCCTGTTAACATCTTCCAGGTTAGTTACTTATTGGTTTTTCTCTGGGGAACCATACCCAGACCCTGCCCAAAGACAGATGTGGGGCTCCCATGTAATACCGCCCTCAGGATGATGGATCCTGGCACGTGGTTAGCTACAGGGTTCTCAAGTTCAGGGCAAAAGTCCACTCATCTGATGGAATCCAGTCCCTGAAGACCCCATAGGGGTATGCATACTGGATGGGGAAAAATTGCTACATAGGGCTTGTCCCTAAGTCCCTGCCTATCTGCCTAAGGGGATCCCTAGAGCTGAAGACTGCTGCAGTGAGTAAGGGTTGTTGCCCTTTAAATGGGAGCCCAGATGTACTGCTCTGATCCTTTAGGGCAGGGTTCTCCAATCTATGACTCTCCAGCTGTTGCGTAACTACACGTCCCATGATGCATTGTGAAACTCTGACATTCACAGACATGACTAGGCATAATGGGAATTGTAGCTCCTGAACAACTGAAGGGCCATAGTTTGGAGACACCTGCTCTAGGGTTTTGTCAATGGAGCCCAGCTGGCAAGTGGTGGGGAAAGTTTACTGGCACCTTTTTATTTCCTGCCCCTTGACCTGGGTGTCCCACTCACCATGCATGTACATTCTCCTTTTCCTTTTCCTGCACCTGCACCAGGGTTTTCTTGGGACTTGTCTTCTAAGGTCCCTGCTGCCTTCAGTGACAGTCACAGGTAAGGCTACACCTCCCGCCATGCTGTATATTGTGGGTACCCCATGGAAGTTTGCTCAGACCTATAGTCTGGTGGATTATAAGCACTAGAGGGGTTGCACTGGGGTGGAGTCCTGTCGGCTCACATTCATCTGACAACGCAGGGGGTGTCTTCAGCATTTACCTTGAGGGTCCTGACAATATCAATCCAGAATGCTTCCCCCAGCCTGATTCGCTATTTTCCTTAACCCCATTCTTTTCGTTTGGCGAGGGAGGAATTTTCTACTACAAATATTATACATAAACCCCTGCACTTAGTGAAAAATATGTGTTTAAACTAATAAATTGAAAATTAAGCGACCAAATAAATGAGAATGCTGCAATCCACAATGTGCCTAAATACAAACACTAACAACAGAAATAAAAATGTACATGTGCTAACGCCACCAATATTTGACCAAATATGTAAATAAAATTCAACACCCTAAATCATGTACAAAATTATATCTAAGCATTTGTAAGTGAAGCAAGTCTCTTCCAACCTGTTCACAGCTAGTTCACATTTTAATCAAAGTTGTGAAATTAAAAAAAAATCCAAATATCAGTGCTGATCAACCTCTTAGCAAAGACTTGTTCTCTATGGTACATAAATCTTTTAAAAATGAAATCACAGATTGCGCACTTACATGTGAATGACTATATACAAAGATCTCAAATGGTGCACGTCGCTCCGGATAGCAGCTATGCGCAATAACGTCACTTGATTGTCTCCTCCCCGAAGTTTTGCACACTTGCGTCATTTGCCTGAAGAATGAAGTGGAAAAAGTGGCAAAGGGGTTGCATTAAATCCACTTCCTTGCACATCTATGAACTAGAGTTGTGTTTGGTATTGTTGCACTTTTATGTATAGAGTTTTTTTAAACTGAGCAGTAAAATGCACCGTCTGTAATCCTACCCCAAACCCCCCCCCCCCCCCCCATCACCTGTCTGTGTGTTGTCTGTACCCTAGTACAGCAGTGAGATGTCCCCGGAGCGCCTTCTAGTGTCATGTGATGGCCTCACTCTGCCTTCTCTGCTGTACCAGCCGCCTGTCCCCGGACCAGGATACTCAGATCCCAGCAAGATGGTGGAGGGTAAAAGCTTGGAGAACGTGACACTGGCTATTGTACATCAGTAATGGGAGGAGGGGTTCTCTGGCCCAGTGTCCAGTTCTCTCCTCCTGTCATATGCAGGAGAGACACCACAGGACCATAGATGCTGAGACTTGTAGTCCTCCACACTGCTGGTGATGACTTAGAGCACATGGCAGGGTTCTTATGTCCAGTATTATTATTATTTATCAGCACATGTCACAGGAGGGGGCTGAGGCTGTGCAGTAACATTAGAATGTAAGCTCTGCAGTCCACCCAGGGTGACAGGAACATCTGCCACAAATCATCTGTAAGTGGAAGGTGTCCACCCATCCCCCACACAGGGGAGGAGCCTCACTGGGGACACTACGCAGGCCCCACTGATACTGAGGACACTACACAGACCTCCATTGATACCGGGGACACAGTACATGGACCCCCACTAATACCAGCGGTACTATGCAGACCCCCAGGTGACAAAGGCTAAATTCACACTTGCAAACATTTGAACACTAACATGAACCATCATACCTATAGCATTAATCTTAAAGTGCGTTAAAAATGCACCCCAGGCACTTTTATAAAAAAATTAAAGTATACCCAAAGGGAAAACTTTTAGTTTTGGATAAAGTGGAGAGGGATTAGAACCCGTCAGGTTTTTATTGCTGTCTGTGCCTCTGTTGAAGAGGTTCTCCCTCTCTATTTGTCCTGTTTACCATTATCACTGTTGGGTTATCACCAGAGCAGGAATAAAGGGGAAATCTTCCAATGGAGACACTAGTTCTTGTGACAAGCATGGATTTCCTCACTTTCCTCTCACTTCCTGTTTTGGCTATAGGACAGGAAGTGAAGGTAAACCTCCCCAGTGGGACACAGATAGCAAAAATAAGCCTTATAATTGTTATATAACCCTCCCTTACTCTATACAAAACTATAAAAAAACTTTTGCTTTTAGTTCCACTTTAAGGGGGAATTTTAATTTTTTTTTCTTCCTCATTGATATTTGATAAATGCTTGTCAAATGCACCGTAAACACGCTGTAAATGCTGTGGGCACATTAACAGCACATTACCATAGACCTGAATGGAAGGAGCTGACAAGTTTCAACTCCTCTCAGACTAAACATGTAGCTTTGTTTTTTCAAATGTGAACAGCTTTGTTCACCGTCCATATTATCAGTTGTAGGCTGCTTTGCTAGGTTTTTCAGAAGCTGCAATAACATGCCCCAAATATCTGTTTCTAATGCCAGTGTGAACAGGGCCTTAGGCTCCATTCACACTAATGAGTTTTTTGATGCATTTAGCATTTTGCAGAAATGCAGGGACATTTTTTAACATGGGTTCCTATGGAACATGTTCAAATCAATGCATTTTTGTAAAGGGTTGGGGACTTTTTTCCCACAAAATGCAGCATTTTGCATGTAATAGACTTCAATGGACCCGCATCCAAAACACATGTACCGCGTTTTTACCGTGATTTTGACGCGATTTTCGTTTTGTGTGTTTTTTTTTTTTTTAGCTGTACATTCACTGTATATAACTGGTTGCTAAGGAGGGGGGTGGGATGCCGGCCGGCGCGTCCTTAACAATCGATGAGTCATTAGCTGTCAGGGGTTCCCCGCTGAATGTAAAAAAGAATTCCAGACAAAAAAAATTGTCAAAAAAACGGCGTGGGGTCCCCCTCCAGGTCCATACCAGGCCCTTGGGTCTAGTATGGATTCAGAAGGAATCCCCCCACGCCAAAATGTAAAAACAAAATGGTGCGGCACCCCCCCCAAAATCCATACCGGACCCTTATCCGAGCACGCAGCCTGGCAAGTCAGAAAAGGGAGGGGCCCCCATCCTGAACCATACCAGGCCACATGCCCTCAACATGGGGGGTGGGTGCTTTGGGGCAGGGGGGCTCTGCGCCCCCACACCGAAGCACCTTGCCCCCATGTTGATGTTGGGGTCTGCGGGGGGGCTCATCGGAATCTGGAAGTGCCGATGTCAATAATTTCTTAGATAATGATGGGCGAGGCCATCGGATGGCGCCACACGGAGGCCCCGCCCACTTGTGACATCACTGACCCATCATGCCCTGGGCAGTGACCTCCAGGGTGGAGCCTCCAGATGATGTCATCCAATGGTCACGCCCCCATCACTATCTAAGACATGCTTGACATCGGCACGGACAGATCAGCAGGACGCAGCATCGGAGGAGGGTCGTCGACAGGAGCAGCGGCAGAGGAAGAAGCACACCGAACAAAGAAGACAGGAGAAAGAAGAGGAGCGGAAGAAGAAGTGGGGGAAGGAGAAGCCTGCAGGAGGAAGATGGAGGAGGACCGGAGGAAGATGCGGGGAAGAAGATATTTTTAATAAAAGACTTGTCAAAAACTGTCTACTGTATTTTTTCACACTACACTGCTTTTTTTGGTGAATGGGTAGGGGTACAATGTACCTCATACTCATTCACATAGGGGGAGGCCGGGATCTGGGGGCCCCCTTGTTAAAGGGGGCTTCCAGATTCCGATAAGCCCCCCCGCCTGCAGACCCCGACAACCACCGGGCAAGGGTTGTCGGGAAGAGGCCCTTGTCCCCATCAACATGGGGACAAGATGCTTTGGGGTGGGGGACGCAGAGCCCCCTGCCCCAAAGCACCCACCCCCCCCCCATGTTGAGGGCTATGGTCTGGTATGGTCAGGTCCCTTTCCTGACCTGCCGGGCTGCATGCTTGGATAAGGGTCTGGTATGGATTTGGGGGGGCTCACACCATTTTTTTTTATTTTAGCGTAGGGGGTCCCCTCCGAATCCATACTAGGCCCAAGGGCCTGCTATGAACCTGGGGGGAGGGACCCCAAGCTGTTTTTGTTTTTTTGTTTCTTTTTTTTTTTTTTTTTAGCTGGCAACTCTTTCTTTTTTATATTCAATGGGGAAGCGCACTGACAGCTGATGACTCATTGGTTGTTAAGGACGCGGCAGCCCACTTCCCACGCAAATCGTGGCAAAAACGCGTGTCCAAAAATGTGGCAATCACCGCAAAGAGCACTGCAGAAACACTCAAAACAAACATGAATAGATGTGAATCGAGTCTTAAGTAGGAACATCTAAACACAGGGAATCAAAAATGTTTGTATTTCCCAGCTGACTTCTCCTGAGTTTAGAACAGTGGCGGCCCGTCCATAAGGGGCGCGGCCCCCCTAATCCTAATCTACATGCAGGGCGCTGGACGCACGGATTCCATTGGAGCCGGAGGCTCTAATTGGCTTCAAAAAAGGGTGGGCTTGGGGCTCAGAGCACTGCACCCTGAGCCCATCCAGTGTGTGACAATAGCGAATTAATATTTGCTATTGTCTTCCTGATTCTACTCCTGGCCAATCGGGAAGCGGCTGAGACCGGATTGGCCAGGGAGTCTCGGGACTCACTTCCTGTACAGCCGGGGGGAGAAGCACCCAGCGGTACAAAGCCTTACATGTCTACAGATCGCTCCTGGCTCTTCCCTTGTCATCTACCTCCTAAGGTAAGGAGGCCTCTGATCGTCCGTCTTCCACGTGAGTGGGGGGGTCGCTGCCTTCCTGTCCGTCTGCAGCAGTGGGGTTATAGTGGAATTAAGCCCAAAACAAACATTTATTATATTGTATCTTACTAACTCTTAGATGTGATTTGTTTTCTTTTTAGGCTTTCTTTCCTTTATTTTCATCTGGTGATCCAAGCTAGTAAGTCTGTTGTTTTTCAAGAGAACAAATGTCCTAGTTTAGAGTGTTGAGACAAACCATTTACCACTGACAGGGGTGCTTGCAATGATCAGCTTTTATTTATTCATGTAAAACCTTTATCCCAAAATAGAGAAAAACCGATGCTGTAACTGTTTTGCACACGGTTGCAGTGTGAGCTGGAGTTAAGCTTCAGTTTGTAGTGTCTAAATCTACTAGTATATCTACTACTCCCCTCCCCAAGACTGACAATGTTGCTGTCCAAAGGGGCCTCCTGTGCTCCTTCATACAGAGTTGGCGCTATAATACAGGATCTGGCCAAATCACCAGGGTAAAACAGAGTGGAAAAAGCCTAAAAAAAAGAAGAAAATGAATGCAGCAACCACATCGAAGGTATGGTAAACTGCAATATTTTACACATAATGGTTTTGGGTATATTACTACTTTAATTACACTGTAGTTGTCTGCATGAAAAAAGCAATGCAAGCTGGGCTTACTGTGTTTTACAGAGGGATCCCACGGCACCCCGGCACCATTCCCCCTATTAAAATAAATATGATGTTTCCTGCTATGAAGGTATAGTAGCTGCTGCCCACCCCAGCTAAAACCACGGGTGTGGGATTAGAGGAAAGGTGTAAGAGAATAAGGGGTTGAAGTGGCGCTGCTAGGTGATAGTAAAACAATTATTGAATAATTAAATTGTGTGATATCACTTTAAATGAAAAAAACACACTAATGTGTAATGCCCCGTACACACGGTCGGATTTTCCGATGGACATTGTCCGATCGGAGCGTGTTGTCGGAAATTCCGACCGTGTGTGGGCTCCATCGGACATTTTCCATCGGATTTTCCGACACACAAAGTTGGAGAGCAGGAGATAAAATTTTCCGACAACAAAATCCGATCGTATCAATTCCGACCGTGTGTGGCCTGTTCCGACGCACAAAGTGCCACGCATGCTCAGAAGAAATTCCGACACGGGACAGCTCGTTCTGGTAAACTTAGCGTTCGCAATGGATACAGCATTTTCGTCACGCTGCAATGTTAAAATTGTTTAATACAGCGCACTCTCTTCTTCTTTATAATGTGACAAGAATTCGTTTTGCTGCTCATATTCACACACACTTCTCACAAAATTTTATTTGTGTTTTTTTAGTGGGATTCCCTGAATATATTGTTATTAGTTGTCACATCTGACAGTTTTATATTTTTAAATTTTTTTTTTTTTTTTAATGTTTGGATTTTTTCCAAGGCTGATCTTTGTTCAATGTTATTTTTATTTTTACTCCAGAATATTTTTGGGTGTGTTTTGTGTGTCAAGTTACCCCAACACCATTGATATCTTTTATTATTTAATCTCCAGGAGATTGTTTGGTGTTGGTGTCCCTTGTTCATTTCACATTGTATATTTGAAATGTACCTGAATCCTCACAAACCAACTGTCATTTTTGAAGTGAAACACATAGGAGAGTATAATTCAAAACAAAAATCCTTTATTAAGGGATCAGAACCAAACAAAGAGGAAGGCAACACTGGATCAACATGAGAAATTAGCGAAGCCTGGGACCCCACGGCAGACATCAATTCTTCAACATCAAAATTGGTGGCCTGAGGAGTCCATATGTAAGGGAGGGCAGTCTGGTCCGGGATTCACAGAGATCTGGATAGCAGCAGATGACATCTGTGTCCCCAGGCCGTGGTACCATAAGAGGCTGCATTTTTTGGCCGACCAGACTGGATCCAGGGCAATCACTGTCTGGTCTTCCTTCCATGCTTCCTTCCGGGCTGTGGCTGTGCAGTTGGAGATGTGGCAGGAGGCAGGAGGAGGAGTAGGACCTGGAGGAGGAGGAGGAGGAGGACCTGCAGGAGGAGGAGGACTGGGAGGACCTGGAGGAGGACTAGGAGGACCTGGAGGAGAGGGGGGAGGAGGAGGACCTGCAGGAGGAGGAGGAGGACCATCCCAAAGATGTGTGTGAAGTGTAATTTGGCCCCTCATACCTTTCTCCAGAGCCTCCGATATGAGGGCCTCACACAAGACTTTTTGGCCCTCCTCCATCCTCTGCATTTTATATGCTATGAAGGCAGAAATGTTCTCCTGCATGGTGTGGGGTGCTCCCAGAACCTCTGTAGCCCTCCAAAAGAATGCTATACCCGCCTCCTCTAGGGTACTCGTCCTACTGCCACTTTCTCTTTTCAGGGGGGGTGGAGGGACCTGCAGATCAGCCAGCCGGCTCGGCCCGGCCACCTCCTGGCTGAGACTTCCCTGTGTATGAAAAAGGGACATGGTTTTAGTTTTTGCTTCATCAATCACAATCCTAAATTAGTACTCCCAACTAACATCTAGTTAACATCATTGATTGGACAAGCAGAAATATTTAGAGGAATGCTATACCTGGCTCAATCTCGGCTCCTCCACATGTGGCCTGGAAGGCCCAGGTTGGGCGTCAGAAGCCTCAGCCGGGGGGGAAGGAAGCGTGGAAGGAAGACTGGAGAGGGATGTCCTGGGTTCAGTCTGGCCTGCCAGAAAATGCAGCCTGTCGTAGTACAACATCCTGGGGACATAGATGTCATCTGCTGCTCCGGATCTCTGTGAATCCAGGACTTTCTTGCGCTCCCTTAGATATGTGCTCCTCAGGCCACCAATGAAAATCTTTAAATAAGTGATGTCTGCCGTGGGGATCACCTGCTTCACAATTTCACACAATTGCTCCAGTGCTGCCTTCCTCTTTGCTTGGTTCTTGAAATGGGGGTGGTTAATCTTCCACAGACAGGGCAGCTCCCTTAGCATATCTATGAATACTGACATGAAGTCATTATCTTTCATTAAGATATCCATGTTCACTGCAAGACACAACACAAGACAAAGCCTAATGTCAGACAAAACTCTCCTAATCTTGTTACAATATAGGCCTCAATCTAGAAGCAGTATAGGCACAAGTTTGTCTCTTACCTTCGTTCTTATGATCGGCGCGTCCAATGCTCCTTCCTCCGCTCACAGATCGTACGTAATACGCACGCATGTTACGCTTTATACACACTGCGCATGCGTGTAACTCCGCCCGCCCCTGACGTTCTTTCTAGTCTATTCCCCGCCCCTTTTCGTTCGGCGCAGTGGGTGAAGAGCACATGGCGGAGTTACAGCAGGTGCGTGCTAATTCTAGCAACGAGGAGGAGGAGGAGGAAAGCCCGGATCCAGGCACGTCCCGATCCAGAAGGAGGCGTTTTAAGGCCACAAATATGTCGTTTGGGGAGATGTTGGAGATGGTCGACATCATGAAGAAGTCCGACTATGACGGAAAATATGGGCCTTACCCCAACCCCAACATCCGAAAGGCCAAGATCATGGCGAAAGTGGTCAGGAGTCTTGAGAGGAATTTCGGGGTACGAAGATCAAAAGATCATGGTCGTACCCGAAGTTGAGAGAGCCAGAGCAGTACCGAAAGATCCGGAGAGTGCTGCAAAAAAGTAAGTAGTTGTGCTGTGTTCCTATTCTTTCTGTCTTTATTCCGTTCGTTCTGCTCCATATGCTTTTATTAATTGTAACGTTTAAAAAGGTCAACTTTAATGTTCATGGGCCCATTATTAGTTCGTATCAAACATTTTTCTTTCGGCCTCTAGAACACCATTGTTTAGGCCATATGCATTTTCACACATTTTTGGGGGCCTACTTGGATGCCAAATATTTGTTTGTGTAGATGGATTTGTTACTAGAATGAAATGCAAACTAGATTGTGTGTAAGGAGAGGACACTGAGCAGCTGTTTTCACATCTGGACACTGGAGCACTAGTGTGGGACACAAGAACACCATTTTTATTAGGGGGGCCACACAGGTGCTCCAGTGTATACTATAGGGGGGTCTCCATCTGTGAAGCTTGTACCAAACAGGTAAAGTATTGCAGCTTGACAAAGGACACTAAAAAAGATACATCTTGGAACTCGGCTAAAATAGACAATTGTACCCCACTTCCAAGCAATGTTTCCTATTTCTAGTTCTGCCATCAAATATCTGTGTGCTAAGTATACCATTTTTGTTTTACATAGGGGAGAAAAGACTCGGAGGACACCCCTCATCCCAGGAGACCAGAGCCCCCCCCTCTGGAAGAAGGGGAAATACCAACCCAAGAAGCTGAGCAGGAGGAAGAAGAAGATGTGGTGGAGATTGGCACCACAACAGGTGAGTGTCTGCGACCACAGGCTCAGGTAAAAGAGATGGATGTTAGCAGATTTTTGAGACCTTTTTTTTTGTTCTTTATCTCTTTTTAGGTGATCGTGATCCAGAACGCTTTACATCTGAAAGTGCCCAGATACTCATCGGGGAGATAATGGGGTGTAATCTCCAATTGCAAAACATCCAGCAACAAATCAGTGATGTTATTAAAAAAAATAATAACATCATTGATGTTTTGGGGCGAATTTAAACCCCACAAAATCACCTGTTTTATCGTATGAAAATTTTTACAATGTTTAGAAAAGCCAAATTTGGAGGATGCACACAGTGTGCCAACATGTGCTATCTGCCATCACGGGAGATCAATGGACGCGTTTTGGGGGTGCAACCCCTTCCTCAATTATAAAGTCGCATTGTGGAAGGGCTTGCTCCCCCAAAACACGTCCCTTGATCCCCCCTGATGGCAGATAGCACATGTTGACATTCGTAAATTGGTGTGCATCTTCCAAATTTGGCTTTTCCAGGGGTGATTTCCCCCCATCTGAACGCTATATCAAACACAGTTCCTAAATACTGATGTCTGATATAGCCTTCAGGTTTTACCATATGTGAACTTTGTAAGTTCAAGTTTTTTGGCTTTCTTGTTGGTTTTACACAGGCCTGTTTTATCTGAAATGGATATTTCGATTTTTGAGAATGCTACTGCAAACATTGTTATACAACAAACATGTTGGTTTGTTTTAAAAACCTTTGGGAAATGCACATGTGATTGTGCAGGTATAAAAAAGTGCCTTACTCAAGAATGTGTGGATTATTGTCTCAACACTACAACACTTTTGGGGTGATGTAATTGCTGTTTTATGCAAAAATGGGGGTTATTTCCTAAGGGCAAATACACTTTGCACTACAAGTGCAGGTTCAGTGCAGTTGCAAGTGCACTTGTAGTGAAATGTGTTTTGGCATTTAGGAAGTACCAGCCAACACTGTTTTTTATAAGGTTACCCAATCACGACATTTTCTGCACTCAACACATTTCTGTCAGGGTCAGCTAAAACAAACACAAGCAGTAAATGTCCACAAATAATTTCTTTTGGTTGTTTTTTTATTTGAAAAAGGTGTCACAGATTGTCTGGCATATTGATAGCCCCCCTACCCGCAAAGAACTCCAGGTAGCGTAACCGGACATCACGGGCATTCAGGGAGGGCAAGCCAGGACGGCCACTTTCAAGCGCCGTCAGTGTTGATGGATTAGGGATTCCGGCCTCAGGCCCAACTGAGCCAGCATAGTTGGCTGAATGTTTTCTTAAAAAATTATGGAGAACACAGCAGGCAAGTATTATATGGTTCAGTTTATACTCCGCCATATGGATGGGTGTCAGAAATAATCGGAACCAGCTGGCCAGGATTCCAAATGTGTTCTCCACCACTCTTCAGGCTCTGGCCAGCCGGTAATTAAAAACCCTCTGTTCCGGGGTGAGGGTCCTCATCGGGAATGGCCGCATCAGGTGGTCCCCCAGTGCAAATGCTTCATCAGCAACGAACACAAATGGGAGACCTTCAACATTGTCCTCTGGAGGTGGCAAGTCCAAGCTGCCATTCTGGAGACGCCTGTAGAACTCAGTCTGGGCGATCACTCCACCATCGGACATCCGGCCATTCTTCCCCACGTCCACATACAAGAACTCGTAATTAGCCGACACCACCGCCAACATCACTATACTATTAAACCCTTTGTAATTATAATAGTACGACCCCGAGTTGGGTGGTGGGACGATGTGGACGTGTTTCCCATCAATTGCCCCTCCGCAGTTAGGAAAGTCCCACCGCTGGGCAAAGTGGGAGGCCACAGTCTGCCATTCCTGTGGCGTTGAAGGAAACTGTTGAGGAAAAAAGAATAAACATTACTATTTTTTCTAAGATACATGGCAAGCAGATTAGACACAAACATTATGGGGCAACCTCCAGATAGCATTTACTAAGGGAAATTTAACAAGGCCAAAGTATAAGGTACACCTATCATATTCCCCCTCCCCCCCTCTCATGGGCCATTTCTAACATTATAGGGGGGGGGGGAACTCTTGGACAGGTAACCATCTTCACTTCATTGAGAGATGAATGCCTAAATACAGGGTATTACTTGTAACAGCCCCTCCTTAGTTACACTATTGGCAGCCCACTGGACAGGTAAGAAGTGTCATAATACAAAGATATTAATACACACAGTACACATTTGAGGACATTTGGACATTCTGCTATTACCTATCAAGATAATAATGGAATAACAAAACTTTAAACAGTACCATTGGAAAGTATACAGGCAGGCCCTTGCACTACATGCTTTGGGGAATTCATCCATACATCTGACCAGTAAAGAGATGGGTATAGTGTGTATGGGTTTGGCAAAGTCAGCAGATAGATGATTGAGGATAGAGAATTGGGATCAGCTGACTTAGCAGTTGGGGGAGGGAGGGTTAAAAAAAATTGGGGGACACCACAAAAAAACCCTCTGGCACTCTGCCTGAATTGAAATCAAAAATCACATTTCCAAACATTTTAGGGGGTGTTTGGGGTAAAGCACTACTATAGAGCTGATAAAATACATTGTTAAGTGACTACATGAGGTGAATATAGGGCAGGAGACACCATGCTGGAGAGGTTATTGAAGGGCAAATATGTATGAAGGACCTAACATAATAATTACATAACAATCCAGCATGCATGAGGACAAAGGGGACATTCACAGCATATTACAATCATGGTAATTAGGGAATGAGGGAAGAAATACAATATATTATCAAACATTCAATACAATAAAATGTGATATAAAAGGATAAAAATCTTACCTTCATATACTCCTTCTGTAGGACCTGTATGATGGCAGAACAGGTCTCTGGGATGATGATACCCAGAGCCTGGGGGGAGATGCCTGTCGAGAACTTTAAGTCCTGCAGACTTCTCCCTGTGGCCAAATACCGCAAGGTAGCGACCAACCTCTGCTCCGGAGTGATGGCTTGCCTCATGCAGGTATCCTGCCTGCTGATATAGGGGGTCAGCGAAGCCAACAGACGGTGAAACACGGGGTCCGTCATCCTGAGAAAGTTTCTGGAATCATCAGGATTATTCTCACGGATCTCACGGAGCAAAGGCATATGAGAGAACTGGTCACGCTGAAGCAACCAATTCTTGGTCCATGAACTCCTCCCCACCCTGTTCATGGACTGGACTTGTGTCAAGGTCAGGACCCCAACACCAAGCCCCCGCACAGCACGAACTCTACGAGGAGTACGCATACGAAACATGGCTAGAAAACGGTCGGCTGCTCAGAACAAAGTAACAGAACGCACTGAAGAACAGCAAGGCCTGTGAAGAGCGACCTGAAAAACAGCAACGAGCGGGCAAGATCGCACAGAAAACTCCGATACGAACTGACTGCACGCACTGAAGAGCAGATACAAACCCACAAGCACAAACTGAACGGCAGAAAACTATCTGAAAGCCACGAGTCTGAAAAAGCGCGAATCGTCTCTCACCAAACTTTTACTAACACGAGATTAGCAAAAGGAGCCCAAAGGGTGCCGCGCTTGGTTCTGAACCGGCCTTTTCTAGTCTCGTCGTACGTGGTGTACGTCACCGCGTTGTTGGCGATCGGAAATTCCGACAACTTTGTGCGACCGTGTGTAGGCAAAACAAGTTTGAGCCAACATCCGTCGGAAAAAATCCTAGGATTTTGTTGTCGGAATGTCCGAACAAAGTCCGACCGTGTGTACGGGGCATTAGTGTGTGAAATGTGCAATCTGTCTATTGGCATCAGTTACTGACTGTACACAAATAAAGTGCTCAAGTGCTAATAGTGCACAGCAATAAAAAGCAAGTTAATGTCCATTCATTGAAAGAGTGTTCAATATGTAAACAAACAAATGTATCAGCAAAAAGTTTCAGATCATAATTCCATATAGGCGATCATCTTCAAAAAAGTGACTGGTGCTTGAATGAATACTGTGATATATATGAAATTCAGAGAATTTTCACACGTGCTCCCACCTCAGGTCCGCATTTACCAAAAAGATTTACCCCTGCAGGGGTGAAAAGCCTTACAATGGAGTCAGCTCTCTGTCCTGTGTTCCCTCCTTGTCGTCCACGATCTTTGTGTTCAATTACATATTCCCATCGTGTAAATCCGTATGGTTAAATTTAATTAAGTAAGTTTAAAAAAAGTACTTTCAATAGTGCTAGGAGATAGTATACAGCTGTATAATAGTTTGTCTGGGACGCCTTGCGTTCCAGTTTTGAGTTTCTGGTCTGTGCAAGTGACATTGTAAGCTCCACCCTATGCAATTCGTCATGCAGATGTCATCAGGAGCAGCGTCATCTTCGTACACCTCATGCCCTTTATACCGTGCGGTTGCCCAGCAATGGTACCTAACAGCGGCCATATTTGGATGGAATCAAGTGTATCAGACTTCCAACAGCAGTATTACTGTTGATTGCGTTAACTAATAGCATACACCTGACTGAGGCCATGGTTCTCAGCAATATCTGTATTAAGGCCCCCTACTAGTCAGATGAAGCTAGGCACAAAGTCCAAAATTTTGTCAGGCAGACCGCACATTGTAAAGGGTTAAATCTACCCAGATATTACAATGTAAGACTTTAAAGTAAACTTATAAAATTGTAAATGCTGGTTGGACAAGGGAGCATGGATATAAATTAGGCATCTTAAAAAATAAATAATAAATCAAAAAACTATACATATATTAGGAGTATTTGGAAGATATATAAAAACATTTTTTTTGAGAGTACAGTAGTACCTTAGATTACGAGCATAATTCAATAATCATAATAATTCATAATTCAAAAAATGCAAAAACAGCTCTTTCAGTGAAAACGTTAAAGGGTTTCTCATTTTGTAAGTGAATCTCTGCCTGTTCCAGACCTAGGTATTTATTTCCAGGTAGGAGTGGTCTTTGGTGCCAGGTCTTCTAGACACTAATGGGCCTCCCATGTTTGATTTTTGAAGATCTTGGTTCTGGGTTTTTTGGTACATCAATGGACCTCCTCTTTCTTCCTACATGGAAGAAGATTTGGGGAAACAGATTGGTAAAAAAAAGTTGTTGTAAACATTGTAAATGTTTAAAACTATGTAAGCTGCTGATGATCACCACGAAAAAAGGGTTTTCTCTGTGTCCAGATGTTTGGCCTCCACTGTCCCGCAATGGAAATTTAGGAAATGCATATGTACTTTTTTTTCTCTCTTTTTAAGGGTTTTCTTCATCTTAATTTTTTTTTTACATTTTGTATATTTGTTTTTGTTTTGCTTTAAACTAAGAAAGGGGGTTACAGGGTTACTGGTTACATTTGTTGTGGAGGCACTGAAAAAGAAGAATTAGGAAAATTTAGCATACAATACACCAAAACTCATATACTTCTTTCTTTGTCATACTTTTGTAATTTTTTTAAGTGGTAGTAAACTTTCCCCCTTGCAAGATAATATCATAATGTGCTAGTATGCATCCCATACTAGCATATTATGAGAGACTTACCTTAAAATGAAGCCTTCTAGCAGCGCGTTATCACCACTGACATGGCTTCCATCTTCACCCAGTCTTCCTCCTGGGTTTGAGAGCTCAGTGTGCATGCGCCAATTATGTCACAGCTTCTACACATGTAAATATCTCCTAAGCAGTGCACGTTTAGGAAGTATCTACTGTGCCTACAGGTAAGACCTATTATAGGCTTACCTGTAGATATAAAAAGTAAGTGGAATTCAAACCACTTTAAAACATTTTTAGAATTATGTCATTTTGGGAGATTTTTGTACTTTTACATTTTTTTTACTTTCACTTTGAAATTTTCTTTTTTGCATTTTGTTTTTTTATGTTTTCTTAATAATTTTAAGTACTTCTCTTTTTAAGATGCAGCATGATCCCCAGCTACTGACCACCACCACGAAAAACATCTGCCAGGTCTCCCTTATTACCTTGGTTGTGGTCCCAAGTTGTGGGTATAATATTTCCAACCCTTTAGGTGTAATACAGTTGTATATTTTCGTGTCAATGTGCTTAGTGGGTATTCAGTTTAATCCCCCATTGTAGGCTGACTCATACTGGGCTGCATCCCTCCTATGGCTCACTGATATATCCATGTGTGACCCTTTTGGCATGTGTCTATCTATTTACTGACTCATCATATCAGCTCCTGAGCACCCTGGGTAAGATGACCTCTGATATTTGATACTGTATCTTTAATTGCAGTGTTACACTAATCATTTTTATATAATTTATCAATATATCCATTGTGTTTAATTGTGTCATTGTGACATTCTATGCAGTACTTCAGTTATCTCCTGAAGAAGCCAGTGTTTGGTGAAACATGTCAAGCTGAAGCCACTGCACATACGTTATGGCCGTATGGATGGTCTGTGATGATTTTACGAAAGTATGGTTTTAATATTTGTATATTACAGATAAATTTGATATTTTATCAATATTTTATTATGTTACTTATGGCACCTTAAAAATCCTGTTCTTGTACATACATTTTCTGGATTTAATTGGTGGGATGTGGTGCCTCAGACATAGTACCATAGCAATTACATAAAACCTCAAAACAGTATAGATTTTCTAAAAGCAGACCTCCTAGAGCAGTGATGGCGAACCTTTTTGAGCCCGAGTGCCCAAACCGTGACGCAAAACCAACTCATTTCTTTCAAAGTGCCAACATAGAATTAAACCTGCCACCGTCTCTGTGCAGAGAATGGGACTCATAATCCCTCAGGGACCAAAAAGAATGCAGAATGCACTGTGCAACATACACTGACCTACCTGACCATTACACTCCCCTACCTGACACATGCACTGACCTACCTGACCACTGCACTCACCTACCTGACCACTGCACTCACCTACTTGACCATTGCACTCACCTACCTGACACATGCACTCACCTACCTGACACATGCACTCACCTACCTGACACATACACTCACCTACCTGACATTACACTCACCTAACATTACACTCACCTAACCTGATATTACACTCACCTACCTGACCATTACACTCACTTACCTGACCATTGCACTCACCTACCTGACATTGCACTCACCTACCTGACCATTGCACTCACCTACCTGACCATTGCACTCACCTACCTGACATTACACTCACCTACCTGACACATACACTCACCTACCTGACACATACTTCCTGCACTACTAACATCCCCCCACACAGTACAATCTAGATCGGAGGATCCATCCTCCTCCTTACCTTTCCATGGCCTCATCATCCAGCTCTCCCTGGGCAGTATTGTAGGAATCCCCACCATCCAGCTGCTCCTCCATATTCCCGCCACCAGGATGTCAGCTAGCAGCCATTACATATCTCCCCCATGAGCGATCTGCTCCGAGCACCGCCCCTCCCCCTCCCCCTCTGCTTTCCACAGGCTGCACTAGGACAGACTGAACCAAAGTCATCTTGGAGCAGGGGGAGTTTGAATTTGGTGCCTGTAGAAAGTAATCCACGAATGCCTTACCAGAGGTGTAGGGGTCTGGGGAGGCAATAAGCTGCAGAACAGTCGGGACGGTGAAGGAAACATTTTACACCCCTCCTAAACAGTGCGCAGGGAAGAAGATGGCTGCCCACCCCCCTACCGACGTCACTGGCACTGATGCAAGGAAGGGAGCCAGCTCCTCCCTGCCTGCAATGCAAGTGCAAGTGACTGCCTGGCTGGGGGAATCCCCTGCCGTGCCGACAGAGAGGGCTTGACGGGGAATCCCCTGCCGTGCCGACAGAGAGGGCTTGACGTGCCAGCTGTGGCACGCGTGCCATAATTCGCCATCACTGTCCTAGAGAATAAAATAATGTCAGTTCCAATTTTTTTTGTCACATGATATTACCGCAGAGGTCTGGGAAACCCAACATTTTAAGGCACACAAAAGCAGTAAATGACTTATTTTTTTGGTAAAATCTAAAAGACGAGTAAATAGATACCCAGCATGTCACACCTTAAATTTACGTTCGTTAAACAAATGTCAAATGTCGACAAACTTCAGTACCCTATATTTTCCATAGCCGATACTTTAGGTCATCAGTTTTGCCATATTGAGAAGGTCTGGTGCTAGAAATATTGCTCTCACTCTGGCGTGTGAGGCAATATGTAACATGTATCACAATCAGTGGTTTCATGCGTAAGTGCTCCCAAGGCATGCATTTTCTTTTGTCTGTGCATATATATGCGGGAATAGAGGACCCTGAAAAATGTTTGGGGGGGGGGGGGGGGGATTTTTTTGTGCTTGGGTGTAAGTTTAATTTTTTAAACTATCTTTTTTTTTTTTTTTTTGCACATAGTTGACAAAAACCACTATGTGATGATTTTTTGGTGACGGGTTCTCTTTAATGAGACACCTGGATATCACCCTTATGCTTCACTGAATGTAATGCAATGCTGGCCCCAAGCTGGCCAGGGACACTGAGAGGCGGACCCGGAAGTGACGTCAAACACGTCACTTTCCAGGTCAGCAACAAGGAGGAGAGGAGAGCGGACATGTGTCCGCTCTGCTCCCTCCTATCTACACAGCGGTACCTGCTATGTTGGTCCCGGGCATGCAGATGGGCAAGCGAAGCCCGGGATACATGGTGGGGGGCACTTTACCAGGGGTGTATGGAAGCAATCAGGCAGCTGGAATGCTTCAACCTGACAGGCAGAGTCTGCTTGTCAGATTTAAACACAATCCCAGTGGCTGCAGCCACTGGGAATGTGTTCAAACCCCCTGCTGTCAGGTCCGTAAGATGTACGGAGGAGCAGTTAACCCACACAGTGCGGGAACAGCCCCACTGCATAGGGGAAAAAAATGCCTGAAGTTGGGCTTTAAGAGCACCTTTTGTAATAGCTTTTTTCAGGTTAAAAATATTTGCATGGAATCTACTTCAGTCATTGCTTCCCTCCACCCGGGAGATTTTCCGGCTTCTGTGGCCATCAAGGATTCATACTTACACGTTCACATATTCCCACTGCATCAAGACTGCCTCCTTTTGCTGCAGGTGCATGACATTACCAATTTGTGGCTCTTCCCTTTGGCCTGTCCACTGCACTAAAGAGCTAGCACCTGTTCTTGTTCTTCTTTTCTCTCAGGGCATCAACATTGTGGGATAGCTGGACGACCTTCTCAAAAAATTAGTCGGTGCAGACGTTATTAGCCAGTATCTTTTGACAGACCCAACAGAGGTTTGTGTGGATCCTAAATCCCCAGAAATCAATACTAGAACTGCCTTAACACTTGAAGTATCTGGGCCTTGTCCTGCATATGGCCCTGCCCAAGGTCTTCCTTCCACAAGAAATACTCCAGACTCTGTGCTACCATGCTTGGACTCTTCTCTACAGATGTGAAGCCAATCAACCCCCTGCTTTTGCATGAGGGTTTGAGGCTTATTGTGGCCCTCTTTCAAGGCAGTGCTATTTGCCTAATATCATTCAAGCTTCTGGCAGCATGGGACAGGCAGATTGGACTGCTGCATCTGCCTGATTCCCAAAACCATACTTGCCTTGGACTGGTGGATTATGGGTCTGGCACTCAAAATGGGGAAAATCCTTCTCTCCACTGGTCTGGGAGTTTCTCATGATGAGTGCTAGCTTGTCAGGGTGGAGAGAAGTCCTTGATAACCTCCTGGTGTATGGGGACTTGGTCACAGGAGGAAGCTTGTCTCAGTGTGCTTGTCAATCAATGTTCTGGAGCTCAGAGCATTTTGGTTGTTCCTTCAATGCTAGACCTCTAGTCTCTAAAGACACCCAACCAGGATTCACTTGAACAACAACATAGTAGTGGCTAGCTGGGTCTGCTTGCCTAGCTCCTCATGTTGCTTTTGTACTTATTTTAATAAATCTATCTGTTTGACCTACACCATATGGAGGCATTTTTCTTCTTATGATCCCCATGTCCTCACCGGATGAGAGTGTTTGTGGACATTGCCAGGATTTCTAGTGACCAACACTGTGTAGTGATATAGTATGTTTATTGGGTGGATAATTAATTAGTAGTTATTATAATGATGATGTAAGTACTGTTCCGCAGCAACCCAATTCTTCCAGAGAGATGCACTTTGTTCTGTGTTGGAAGTCATTAAAGTCCAAAGTCCACAGATGACAAAAAATCAGAGTATATAATTCAGAGTCCCATTTTCTCTAGATTTGCGCCTTCATAGACAGACAAGACTATATATTAAACTATAGACTGAACGCCATGTTATATTCACTAGACACTGAATGGCTGAGCAATTTGATTGGCCATCTCCATTCAGGCCTTTGATATGCTTTAGTCTTTCAGACAGACAATAACCCCCAGCCGTGAACAGCTGCAGTCATAAACCTCCCCAATTTGCACTCCCGCATATCAACATCAACAAGTCCCCTTAGATATGTGTAATTAGATTGGATTAACAGATACCACCTGAACACCCTTTGAAATGTTCAATTAGGTTAACAGGCCATACCTCACACCTAGGTAGCCTTGCATAAGATTAACACATCAAAGGGTCTTCAGCTGTCCCCTTGCTATGTTAAAATTCAGTTGACTTGGACAATTCAACTGAATTTCTGGCCAACATGGCACTCCAATACAACATTATACATAAATCGGCCAACATATTACAACACACTGGAGTTCCAGTTCCTGTTTGCTTCCGTTTGATTCACTCACTGCCGCCGGCAGGTGAGTTCACACTGGAAATCCAGAGACTGTGAACTCACCTGCCGGCGGCAGTGAGTTCACAGTCTCCGGATTTCCAGTGTTCAGCATCAGAGTTCCAGTTCCCATTCTCTTCAGCTTGATTGCCTCACTGCTGCTGGCAGGCGAGTCCACAATCTCCGGTAAGAGTGTTTACCCCTTATCCCAGGTGGAGGACGCACCATCCCTGGTGATTTCATCGTTGTTGTGGTTATACCATCTGCCATCCGTTTCGGAATTGGATTGCACTGCTGAGTCTTTTTCCAGTGTGGATCATTCAGCATATTGTGTCACCATTTGGTTCTTCATTGAACTTATTTTGTTTTTACCATTCAGCGACATTCACTTCTTATTTGGCTTGTTTAGCTGTATTTGCATGAATCTGCACACATGCACTTTATCATGGATTTACTGTTCTATGATCATTATGTACTTTATTGACATATTTGTGTGTCATCGTTTTTGCACATTATATTTTATTGTATTGTTGTAATATTTATTCACTTTTAGTTTCAGTGCTACACTTTATTTTACATTCTGTTTCAATTTGTCCATTGTTGTGTTAACTGCATCTTTATTTTCACTATTCTGGTTAGCGCAGTAATCACACTCACATTTTAGTGTCTTACATCAACCATCTGGGAGGAGCCAACAGTATTACGACTTAATGAGAAGTAGATTTCATTCAAGCTTAGGTGAGAAAAGCTATGCTCTAGCCCTGTGCACTGTAAATGTTCTGGGTGTGAAAAATTTGGAATGTAAACTTCCTCAACCATCAATGTCTGCATTTCAGATAGTGGTCTCTTCACTCTAAGGTATTTCTAGACTTCTGCGGAAGTTAAAAGGTTGCCGGTTGTTGACCTTTCAGCTTCCAGGTTCAACAACAAACTGGACAGGCCTCCCGGTAATTCCCATCACCCTAAACGATCCCAGGCTCCTAATGGACTTTCTGTGGGCCCTGGATTGTCTCTGTCGCTGACTTTAAATGCTTGGCTGTTGAAGCCAAGGTCCCGATGGATAGGGGCCTACCTGATTCAGTTTTCCCTACACTCTTAAAGGCTAGTAAGTTGATTTCTTGCAAAGTCTACCATTGCACCTACATAGTCAGATTGAAGAAGAAAAAGAAAAACTCCCTATACATATGATTCAATATGTCTCATTGGGAGGAAAAAACTTCCTCATCCCCCAGGAGGCAAACAGATATTACCTGGATCAACTATCCCTGGTGTTATTACCTATAAATGTTAGTATCCATTGGGCATATAGGAGTGCATCCAGCTCTTTTTAAAGGTTAAAGTGGAGCTTCTCTCTCTCAATTAAGAATGACCATTTTTACTTTTTATGCTACTAGCATTAGTAAATGGATAGGAAAGTATATTTTATTGTTCTTAACAAGTTTTTTTTTTTTTACATTTCTTTAGTTATTTCCTAGTTTCCATGCCTAGGCAAATGATGTTATACATCCCAGGAATCTTCAGGAGGGGAGCAGGGGTTTTCTCAGCTAAGCACACCCTCCTGCATGCATGTCTGAGCTAAGGGCAGATGGATTCCAGGAAATAACTGCTACATGAATCATTTGCCCTTACTCCAGATGGCCATGGGCAGAAATGCTAGGGGGGTGTTTTTCCAAGTGATTCTCAGCAAAATAAAGCATAGAGACATGAATGGATGGGTGAGTTTGCTTTTAATATTAAAATAAAATAACTAAAATTAATTAATTAAAATAGTGCTTTTGGTTTGTGGTGCTCAGATACAGTGTAGTTCTGCTTTAAGTTCAACATTAAAAAAAAAAATAAAATAAATGCACATGTTTATACAAGAAAAAAAAATGTGCATTTAATATTTTTTATTCACAGGAGCCTGAAGAGCATCGCACCCGTGATCAGTGAATCACGGGTGCAATGTCAGGCTCCTGCACACATTATAATACTACAATTCCTTGCCTGTACCTCTGTACATGCTGTCAGTTTCAGAGTTGTAGGCAGCGTGAACGAATTATGAGCTGATCTGCCCTAAATGTATATGTAACATGTTCCAAAGAGGAACCTATCCTTTAACCACTTCAGCCCCGGTCCATTTGGCAGCTCAATGACTGGAGGACTTTTTACAATTTGGCACTGTGCTGCTTTAACTGGTAATTGCGCAGTCATGCAATGTTGTACCCAAACAAAATTTGTGTCCTTTTTTTCCCACAAATAGAGCTTTCTTTTGATGGTATTTGATTACCTCTGCGATTTGTATTTTTTGCGATATAAATAGAAAAAGACCAAAAATTTTGAAAAAAAAAGATATTTTCTACTTTTTGTTATAAGAAAAATCCAATAAACTCAATTTTAGTCATACATTTAGGCCAAAATGTATTCAGCCACATGTCTTTGGTAAAAAAAATGTCAATAAGCGTATATTTATTGGTTTGCGCAAAAGTTATAACGTCTACAAACTAGGGTACATTTTCTGGAATTTACGCAGCTTTTAGTTTATGACTGCCTATCTCATTTCTTGAGGTGCTAAAATGGCAGGGCAGTACAACCCCCCCCCCCCCAAATGACCCCATTTTGGAAAGTAGACACCCTAAAATTGCTAAGGGGCATGTTGAGCCCATTGAATATTTTTTTGTCCCGAGTGATTGAATAATGACAAAAAAAATATTTTTACAAAAAGTCGTCACTAAATGATATATTGCTCACACATGCCATGGGCATATGTGGTATTACAAATAAATTCTGCTGCTTCCCCTGAGTACGGGGATACCACATGTGTGGGACTTTTTGGGAGCCTAGCCGTGTACGGGGCCCCGAAACCAAGCACCACGTTCAGAAATTCTAAGGGTGTAAATTTTTGATTTCACTCCTCACTACCTATCACAGTTTTGAAGGCCATAAAATGCCAAGATGGCACAACCCCCCCCCCCAAATGACCCCATTTTGGAAAGTAGACACCCCAAGCTATTTGCTGAGAGGCATGTTGAGTCCATGGAATATTTTATATTTTGCCACAAGTTGCGGGACAATGACAAACTTTTTTTTTCTTTGCACAAAATTGTCACTAAATGTTATATTGCTCAAACATGCCATGGGCATATGTGGAATTATACCCCAAAATACATTCTGCTGCTTCTCCCGAGTATGGGGATACCACAAGTGTGGGAATTTTTGGGAGCCTAGCCGCGTATGGGGCCCCGAAAACCAATCAACGCCTTCGGGATTTCTAAGGTCGTAAATTTTTAATTTCACTCCTCACTACCTATAACAGTTTTGAAGGCCATGAAATGCCAAGATGGCACAAAACCCCCCAAATGACCCCATTTTGGAAAGTAGGCACCCCAAGCTATTTGCTGAGAGGCATGTTGAGTCGATGGAATATTTTATATTTTGCCACAAGTTGCGGGAAAATTACAAACTTTTTCTTTTTTTTTGCACAAAAATGTCACTAAATGTTATATTGCTCAAACATGCCATGGGCATATGTGGAATTATACCCCAAAATACATTCTGCTGCTTCTCACGAGTATGGAGATACCACAAGTGTGGGAATTTTTGGGAGCCTAGCCGCGTATGGGGCCCCGAAAACCAATCACCGCCTTCGGGATTTCTAAGGTCGTAAATTTTTTTATTTCACTCCTCACTACCTATAACAATTTTGAAGGCCATGAAATGCCAAGATGGCACAAAACCCCCCAAATGACCCCATTTTGGAAAGTAGGCACCCCAAGCTATTTGCTGAGAGGCATGTTGAGTCAATGGAATATTTTATATTTTGCCACAAGTTGCGGGAAAATTACAAACTTTTTCTTTTTTTTTTGCACAAAGTTGTCACTAAATGATATATTGCTCAAACATGCCATGGGCATATGTGGAATTACACCCCAAAATACATTCATCTGCTTCCCCTGAGTGTGGGAATACCACATGTGTGGGACTTTTTGGGAGCCTATCCGTGTACGGGGCCCCGAAAACCAATCACCGCCTTCAGAATTTCTAAGGGCATACATTTTTGATTTCACTCCTCAATACTTATCACAGTTTTGAAGGCCATAAAATACCAAGATGGCACAACCCCCCCCCCCCCCAAATGACCCCATTGTGGAAAGTAGACACCACAAGCTATTTGCTGAGAGGCATGGTGAGTATTTTGCAGCTCTCATTTGTTTTTGAAAATGAAGAAAGTAAAGAAAATTTTTTTTTCTTTTTTCAATTTTCAAAACTGAGAAAAAGCGAGATCTGTAATATACTCACCATACCTCTCAGCAAATAGCTTGGGGTGTCTACTTTCCAAAATGGGGTAATTTGGGGGGGGTTTTGTGCCATTTGGGCATTCCATGGCCTCCAAAACTGTGATAGGCAGTGAGGAGTGAAATCAAAAATTTACACCCTTAGAAAGCCTTGGTTTTTGGGGTCCCGTATGCAGCTAGGCTCCCAAAAAGTCTCACACATTTAGTATTCCTGTATTTATTAGAAGCAACAGAATGTATTTTGGGGTGTAATTTCACATATGCCCATGGCATGTTTGAGCAATATATCGTTTAGTGACAACTTTGTGCACAAAAAAATAAATACATTTGTCTTTTTCCCGCAACTTGTGTCAAAATATAAAATATTTCATGGACTCAACATGCCTCTCAGCAAATAGCTTGGGGTGTCTACTCTCCAAAATGGGGTCATTTGGGGGGGTTTGAACTGTCCTGGCATTTTATGCACAACATTTAGAAGCTTATGTCACACATCACCCACTCTTCTAACCACTTGAAGATGAAGCCCTTTCTGACACTTTTTGTTTACATGAAAAAATAATTTTATTTTGCAAGAAAATTACTTTGAACCCCAAACATTACATATTTTTTTAAAGCAAATGCCCTACAGATTAAAATGGTGGGTGTTTCTTTTTTTTTTTCACACAGTATTTGCACAGCGATTTTTCAAACGCATTTTTTTTGGAAAAAACACACTTTTTTCATTTTAATGCACTAAAACACATTATATTGCCCAAATGTTTGATGAAATAAAAAAGATGATCTTAGGCCAAGTACATGGATACCAAACACGACATGCTTTAAAATTGCGCACAAACGTGCAGCGGCGACAAACTACATACATTTTTAAAAGACTTTAAAAGCCTTTACAGGTTACCACTTTAGATTTACGGAGCAGGTCTACTGCTAAAATTTCTGCCCTTGATCTGACCTTCGCGATCATACCTCACATGTATGGTGCAATTGCTGTTTACATATGACGTATGCGTTCGCCTCTGTGTTAGAGCAGGGGGGGACAGGGGTGTTTTTTGTTTTTGTTTTTTTTTTTATTTATTTTGCTTTTTTATTTTATTTTTAAACTGTTCCTTTTATTTTTATTGATCATTTTTATTGTTATCTCAGGGAATGTAAATATACCCTATGATAGCAATAGGTAGTGACAGGTACTCTTTTTTGAAAAAATTGGGGTCTATTAGACCCTAGATCTCTCCTCTGCCCTCAAAGCATCTGACCACACCAAGATCAGTGTGATAAAATGCTTTCCCAATTTCCCAATGGTGCTGTTTATATCTGGCGAAATCTAAGTCATAAAATGCTCATAGCTTCCTGTTTCTTAGGCCATAGAGATGATTGGAGCCATTCTGGTCTCTGATCAGCTCTGTGGTCAGCTGGCGGAACCACCGGCTGCATTCTCAGGTTCCCTGTTGGGACAGGAGAGCCAGAGAAAACCATGAAAGATGGTGGGGGGGGGACATTCCCTCCCACTGCTTGTAAAAGCAGTCTAGGGACTAATTAGCAGCTAGGATTGCTTTTACATAAAAGCCGACCGCTGGCTGAAAAGAATGGTACCAAGATGATATCTAAACCCGCATGGAATCATTCTGGTATAACCACTCAAAGTCCAGCAACATACCAGTACGTTGCTGGTCCTTGTTGGGCATATATTGTAAAAAAAAAAAAAAAAAGATTGATCGGTGGGTATGCCCACCATTAGAATACCTCCCTTCATTCACCCACTTCTAATGATGGGCATACATGCACCATTTTGTTTTTAACTGTGGTGGTGAAATCACCTCCTACATTGCTGGAGTCACGGCTTTATGTATCGTGGGAGCAAGCGCTGTTGCTGTCAAGATAAATCCGCGCTGCAGCTGAATGGCGTACCTGCTAAGTAAATGATGGTTAACAATAAAACACAGTAACATCACAGTATAACAGTAAGACTTACCATACCTGCAAAGCAAATACAAAAAAAAATAGTAAAAAATAAAACATTTTTTAACGCAGCCTGTGCCTAAAATATATATATGCCGAAGCATGGGGGCATCCGCCCCAAAAGTTAAGAGCAAATCGCTCCTCCACCCCTGCAGCCCCTATGCTTCGACATATGTGTTCTTTTTTTTTAACTGTGGTGGTGAAATCATCTCCAACAGCGCTGGAGTCACGGCTTTATGTATCGTGGGAGCAAACGCTTTTGCTGCCAAGATAAATAAATCCGCGCTGCAGCTGAATGGCGTACCTGAAAACAAAAAAATGGTTAACAATAAAACACAATAAAACATTGCAGAATAGAATACAGTAAAAAAGAGCAGAACAATAGCGAGAGAATAGAGAGAGAGAGAACAATAAAACGACAACTATTTTTGGTGTTTTTATTTTATTTTTTTTTGTGTTTTTTTTTTTTACACTTTTATTTGTAACTGTAACTGTAACCGTTCGGTTCCAGGTTTGGGTTTCTCAAAATGCAATGGCATCTTGGGAGACCCTGTGAAAGTGTGTCCTAGTCTGTGCAGTGCTATACCCTACGCTAATACTCCACTAGTGTATGGTAGCATTCAAAACATTCACCAATGCAAAGACCAGGATTGTCAGGACAGGGGGGACAAAAATAGCGGGTGTAACGCCTATATTGCACTTTCTACAGACAGAACATTTTCTTTGAGGGGCTCGTTGGGTAGGGGTACTCGGGAGGACATACGGAAAATGCCTCTCATGCAACCGGCTTACTGCATTTGGATTGGGAAGGTGAGGTGGAGCGCCGTCTGGAAACAGAAGGGCTCTGACGATCTCTTCCCGGAATTTAAGGAAGGATCCAGTCTGTCCAGAAGCTCTGTATAGCACATGAGCGTTCAGAAAAGCCAATTGAAATAAGTATACAGACGCTTTCTTGTACCAGCGTCTGGCCTTACGACAATTAGGTACGGCGCCAACAACTGGTCGTTGAGGTCCACCCCTCCCATGTTAAGGTTGTATTCATGGACACAGAGGGGTTTCTCCACAACACCAGTCTTTGTAGGAATTTGGACCATCGTGTCTGCATTAGGAGAGGACAGAACGAAAACATTCTAATTATCCCTCCACTTCACAGCAAGCAAATTATTACACTTGAAGCAGGCTCTCTCCCCCAGCCTAAGACTGGAATCTACAAGCCTCTAGGGTAAGCCCCGGTGATTAGGTCGCACGGTGCCACATGCGCCAATCTGATGATCAAACAAGTGACTAAAAAGGGGCACGCTTGTGTAATAATTGTCCACATACAAATGGTACCCCTTTCTGAATAAGGGTGACAACAAGTCCCACACAATCTTGCCAGCACTCCCTATGTAGTCAGGGCAGTTCTCTGGCTCTACGTGACTATCTCTTCCCTCGTAAACAATAAAACTACATGTATAGCCTGTGGCCCTTTCACAGAGCTTATACCTCTTGACCCCGTATCTGGCACGCTTGCTGGGAAGATACTCTTTGAAAGACAAGCAGCCAGAAAACTTAATCAGGGACTCATCAAGCAGACAACTTGATGGGGAGTAAACAAGGCTGCAAAACGTTGACTTAAGTGGTTTACGAGGGGCCGAATTTTGTAGAGCCGAACGTATCCAGGGTCTCCACGAGGACGACAGTGTTCATTGGTGTTGAAGTGCATGAACCGCAAGATCTGCTCGTATCGTGCCCTGGCCATGGAGGCAGAGAAAACGAGCATATGGTGAATTGGGTCAGTGGACCAATATGACTGCAACTCACTCTTTTTAGTTATGCCCATGTTGAGGGATAGGCCCAGAAAGGTCTTAAATTCGGAAACCGTAATTGGTTTCCAATCTCTGGCAAGGGAGGACTGGGGATTAGCGGTGATGTATTGACCAGCATACAAATTGCTTTGGTCCACAATAGATCTATAGAGATCTTCGGTAAAAAAAAAGCGAATAAAAAATCAAGTGACGTAAAATCAACTGTTTCCACCTGAAGTACCGGTGCTGCAGAAGTTGTGCTTGCCACCTCGCCAGCTTGAACTGCACTTATGGGACTCGCCAAGTCACCACGTGATACTGCAGTGCTGGATGTACGACCAGGGTGTACTAGGCCGCTGGTGCTTGCCAGTTCACCAGAAGGATGAGCGACACTAGCACTTCTCTGCTCCATACGAGAGCCCTGCGATTCTTGCACGTCAACAACAGCAGAAAAAGATCGGGGTCTGGTACGCCTGACCTTGGCAGGGACCACAACTGCGTCATCAGAGCTATCTGTCATGGAGCCACTGTCGTCTACAGGATTGTATTCTGAGCCTGAATCTGACAGATGTGTGACTTCCTCTTCACCGTGTGTCATGCTCAGAAACGTGTAGGCCTCTTCACTACTGTACCTTCGATTTGCCATTTTGGGCTCTGAATTTACTGGTACAGTAGTGAGACTCACAGGTAAAACAGCTCCTAGGCTGTCAGAAACTGTATCAAATGCTACCAAAAAAAACTGTTAGCGATCACAGGGATCAGGCATGACTCTGCAAACACTGCAGTTATGTGTGTTTAGTGTTTTGTAAGTGACCGTTATCGATCAATACTGCACTTGGGTGGTCTGGGCGGAGGGGCAAAATGCAGGTGCTAGCAGGTATCTGGGCTGATCCCGCTAACACTGCGTTTTTGGGAATCCTAAACTGCTGGGGACGCTAGTATAGACCTGATCAGATCAGATATTGATCCTTTCAGATACTATACCACTAAGTAAGGTGTATGCTGCGTGCAAGGGTGTTAGCGCTACTGGCACTAATGTGACGCAGCCTGGGGCAACGCAGACCCTAACTGACCCTAAAACCTAACTGATATCACCTGCCGGGCGATCAAGGGGTTAAACCTTTATTGGGTAATAAACGGCGGGTATAAAAAACAAACTAACTAACCAGCGTCACCCGTAACACTTATACGGTGATCACTGGTGAAAGGGTTAACTAGGGGGCAATCAGGGGATTAAAACCTTTATTAGGTAGTAATATGGGGGTACCAAACACTATAAAAAGCTGACGGTGAACCTAAATAACCAACTAACTAACCAGTGTCACCCGTAACATTTATACAGTGATCACTGGTGAAATGGTTAACTGGGGGCAATCAGGGGGTTAAAACCTTTATTAGGTAGTATATGGGGGTATAAAAAGCTGACGGTGAACCTAAATACCTACCTGGCTAACTAGCATCACCTGTGACACTAATACGGTGATCAGAAAAAAGATCGCTTAGTGACACTGGCGACAGGGGATGAAAGGGTTAACTGCGGGGTGATCAAGGGGTTAAACCTTTATTAGGGGGGTTAGGGGGGTACCCTAGACCTAAAAGGGCCTACCAGTAACTGCCCTAACACTTATTACAGTCACAAATGACACCAAAGGCAGTGATCAGTAAAAAAATAAACACTGTAATCGGTGACACGGTGATCGGGGGGGTGATTGGGGGGTGTTTTATGTGCCTGTGTGTACTAGTGCTAGTGTAGTGTTGGTGTAACCCACACTGATGTCTTCTCTCCTCGGGCGCCAGAACGAAAAGGCTGCACAAGGCGAGATGACATCACTTCCTCTGCTTCTGTTTACCGATCAGACCCCCCACCCGCTGGGAGGCAGGGGCGTACAGGTACGCCCATATGCCTGCCCGTGCCATTCTGTTGACGTACATCATCGTGCGGCGGTCAGCAAGTGGTTAAAACAATCTGCTGAGGTGGCCAGAACTAGTTCTTAAGGGAATCTATTCCACATTTTCACAGCTTTTACTATATAACCTTTTACTAAAGGTTAAATATCTTTTTCTCCCAGATGTAAAGAGTGTCCAAATGTCCTCTGTAATAACTAGAGATGGGCTCGGGCACTGCCTTTGATTAGCGGTGTGCAGTGTCGGCTTCTTGGCGGGATCGGGCAGGTGGATTGGGATCCAAAAACACGCCCGAGGCCAACTCTAGTAATAACCTTGAAAGTGAATCTCTCTACACCAAGTCCACTGTATGAATCAGGTATGTATTTATTTATGGTCATCAAATCCTCCTTAATCGCCTCTCAAAAAAGAATAAATTCAGTTCAGTTTGATAGTTCCTCATAGTTGAGCTTTTCCATGTCTCTTATCAGTTTGGTTGCCCTTTTCTGCACTTCCTCCAGTTCGCCAGTATCCTTTTTGTGAACAGGTGCCCAAAACTGAACTGCATATTCCAAATGAGGTCTTACTAATGACTTGAACAGGGGCATCAGAACTATTGGGGTTAAAAAGAATTAATTTTTAAGGCCTCTGTATATCGCATATTTTTCATATGTGTCAGAAACCATGAATTAGTCTGAGACAGAAGTACAGTTAAATCACACTTGTTTAATAATAATAATAATAAAAAGGTAAACAGAGTAAACGTAGTCAAAACATAGCCACAGTTCAGGAATCGGAACAGATAGTCAGACAAGCCAAAACATCAAGGAGCCAGAGATGAGCGTAATGGCGGTGATCTGCGTTTTTTATTGCTACCGCGTCATTGAGGCGGACAGATCGGACACTTTGACACTCTTTTGGGACCAGTGACATTTTATACAGCGATCAGAGCTAAAAATAGCCACTGATTACTGTATAAATGTCATTGGCAGGGAAGGGGTTACCACTAGGGGGTGATCAAGGAGTTAAATGTGTGTCCTAGGGAGTGATTCTAACTGTGGGGAGATGGGCCCGCCTGGAGGAGGAGACCAATCGTTGTTCATACTTAGTATGAACAAAGATCAGTCTCCTCTCCCATGACAGAACGGAGATCTGTCTGTTTACGTTGACAGATTTCCATTCTGTGTCTCTCAGGAGCGATCGGCTCCATCGTCGCGCACGCCCCCTAGTGGTCTTAAAGCACCCGACCTATAGCTACAGAGATTTGCCCAGGAGAGCCAACCTGGCGGCTGGTTGTCTAGTGGATACGTTTTCAGTTTAAATTAATTTTAACTGCAGTATGAGTTTGTTTCTCTCTCAAACAAAAAGTATAATACGCATATTGGTATCATCTCATTAAACTAATCTCCATTTCTTGTAAATGTCTCAGTTATGATATGTGCTTAAACATAAATTCATTTTAGATCTATCTTTACCTTAAACATAAGTCTAGGTTAAATTCCCAAGTATATACACATGGTATAACATTTGTGTCCATGTGTATTTGAAAAGTAATTTGAGCCTGCAAGGTCCATCTGCTAAGAGAGAGAGGTCACATGTTCAAATTCACACCTTGTTATTTCCACAGTCTGTTGAGCCATTGAGAAGCTATTTCCAAAGCGGTTAAAAGTGTTGACATCTTGATGTTTTTGTAACTAGAGCTTGTGGTTATTTCCTCATCTATATTACCCAAATTATTGAATTTTTTTATCCTTATTCTGTGTTTATCACCAGTTACATTTTGATTATTTTGCACTGATTATTAGTAAATAAATATATATATATTTGCACATCTTTTTGTATTCAAATTTGGGCGGAAAATTATTGCAAGTTATTTGTTGATTTGTGGAAACAGATGGAAGTCTCCTTAATCATAGATTTTTGCTTATTTTTCATAAATATAAAAAATGTTTAATATTTCAGTATAAACATTCTGACAGGAGCAAAATTATCTCTCTCTTTCCCTCTATCTTTCTCTCTCTGGAGTCTATAGCTCTTTTAATACAAGAAAGTAGTTTGCTAGCTTTAGAAACTCCAGCTTGGCATTGGATGCTATTATTGTATTAAGTTTATGATTTACCAGAACACCTAGATTCTTCTTTACAATTGACTCCCCCAGCTGCGCTTCTCCTAAAATGTTTGATGCATGTATGTTTTTAGCCCCCAAGTACATAATGTTACATTTATCAAAAAACCTCATTAAATAGCGCATTGAGGTCAGCTTGTAAGTTGGTGTCAATTTTAATTCCAAACTCTATAACATTTATAAATATGTTTTAAAAGTAAGGGTCCCAGCACTGAACCTTGGGGTACACGACTAATAACCTTGGACTATTCAGAGTATGAAATGTTAATTACTACTCTCTAATTATGATCTTTTAGGCCCTTTTCACACTTGTACGACACAACAGTCGTACAACTGTGGATCCGACTTTGCCCTGCGACTTGACGTCCGACATCCGTCTGACTTCAATGAACGGGGATCCGACTTTGATCCCCGAAAATACCAGGCACTGTCTGGTATGAATCTTTAGGGGGAACTCCGTGCACAATGTAAAAGAAAACAGCATAGGTTCCCCCTCCAAGAGCATATCAGGCCCTTTGGCCTGGTATGGACTTTAAGCGGAACCCTCACGCTGAAAAAACTGCGTGGGGTTCCCTCCAAAATCCATACTAGACCCTTATCCGAGCACACACCTCGGCAGGTCAGGAAAGGGGTTGGGGACGAGTGAGTGCCCCCCCTCCTGAACCATACCAGGCCGCATGCCCTCAACATGGGGGGTGGGTGCTTTGGGGCAGGGTGGAGGGTGCATGGTGGCAGTGATCTTGTGCACTGCACAAGACCACAAAATGGAGGCCCTGATATCTCAGCTGGATGATTTTGAAAATCACAGCAGACGCGCAAATATACACATCCGCAGCATGCCTGAGGCCACTGCACCCAGAGATATCATCCCCTCCCTGGTCAGAGTGTTTAGGGAAATACTGGGGCTCCCAGACACTGCCCCGGTAGAAATTGATCAGGCACACAGAGCTCTGAAGCCGCCTTCACAGGACCCTGAGACCCCACGGGACATTATTTGCAAGCTCCATAAGTACACGCTAAAAGACCGCATTATGCAAAAAATGCGGAACAAACCATACTTTGATTTTGATGGGGCAAAGCTGTTTTTCTACCAAGACCTTTCAAGGTGCACCCTTATGCAACATAGAGTTTTGCAGCCTTTGCTAACAGTCATTCAGGATGCAGGCCTTACCTACCGCTGGGGTTTCCCCTTTAGCCTGCAAGTGATGAAGGAGGGACGACAAGTTACACTATGCAGTAAGGATGATTTATCACACTTCCTCTCTGCTTTGGAGCTCAGAGACACGGACTTTCTGGACTGGAGGGGCAACCTGGATTTCCCTGCTTTCTCCCTCCCTCAGCCATGGCTAACCGCAAGAGGCAAAGGCCACTTTAGGGGCAACAGACGCCGTACTACCAGCACCTCTCCCGGCCCTTCCACCACCAGAGACTGATGGAACTTTTCCCTATGGCTCCGGACGACCCAAGTGCCTTCTCTTGCTGGGCCCAGCCACTTCTACCCTCAATGGACCAGGCTGAGAAGCTATGGTCCCATACTCAGGTTTCACTAATGGGTTTGTGCCATTGTTGTTTTCCTTAGGTTCCCGGCATATTATCTCTGCCCCAGATGTTGGAAATGAACAATCAGTGTCCCCTGCATGATTATTGATACCCTGTAGAGGCGGTAGGCGGAGTGTGGGTTCTTAATTTTCTCCATGTTGGTTTATGTTCCCCCAGTAGGCCTAGCCATACATGGTATAAATCCTTTATGGAATAGTGGGCCAGGGCGCGGGGCCCTCCTTGTAGCTGGGGGTGCCCTGTGTCTGGCTCGCTGACTAATCTTATAGTAGGCCGGTTAGATTTCACCTGCTTTGATAGGTTATATCTTCTAACTTGTTCAATTGCTCTGATTTATACGTTAATGTGTTGTCATTTTTTTCTCTGCTCCCTCCCTCTTCTCCACTCCGAGTACTCTAGGACACGTTACCCATTACATTGCTCCCGCCATGATCAGTGATGCTCCCCTGGACTGATGGTATGCCTGGGCCTTCATGGCGTCAGTTAAAATAATATCTTACAATGTTAGGGGTCTCTGCTCTCCACACAAACAAAGCAATCTGTGGTTAGATTTGAAAAGGCTAGGGGCTCAGGTACTGTTTCTGCAGGAGACACATTTTACCTCCCAGTCCACACCTAAACTACCCACCCACTTATTTAACCAATGGTTTCTGAGCTCCTCTACGGTCCCTAAGGCAAAAGGTATGGCCATAGCTATCCACAAATCATGCCCCTTTCAAACTATAGAACATTTTTCAGATCCATTGGGCAGGTTTGTCTTCCTGAAAGGGAAAATAGCCGAGACACTATACACTTTTGCAAACGTATATGCCTCTAAATCTAATCAGCCTGCCTTTCTGGATGCCACTTTGGAGCAGCTGACTGAATTTAGAGAGGGCCATCTGATCTTAGGGGGAGACTTCAATGTCAGACCGGATCCCTTGCTTAACACATCCCATAGCCGCTTGACACACTCATACGCATTCCTCAAACGTTTTCGAAAAACCCTCCAATCCCACCTCCTGTTCGATAGCTGACGGGTACTATTTCCCTCAGCTAGGGACTACAGCTACTATTCTAAAGTACATGATGTATATACCCGCATAGATCTCCTGATACCCTAACACACTACTTTAGAGAGAACTCTACTGGCGATGTGGGTGAAGGGATGATTTGGGAGGGACACAAGGCAGTGATACGGGGTGAGCTGATCTTGCAAGGGGCCAGCTGTAAGAGGGTGCAAGGCCGACTTTCAGAAATTCATGGATGCCCTTCAGCAGGTGGAACTCCGCCATAAGCGTCACAGGGACCCTGAGGCTTTAAAAAGGTTGCTGGAACTGAGAGAGCTTTTCTCACGCCTGCTGGACCGCAAAGTCTGCTGGCAGCTTCGTTACCTCTCTCATAAATACTATGAGCATAGTAACAAGTGCAGAGCCCTCCGGAAACGCCGGGCTCAAACACACATCCACAAACTCCAGTCCACTTCTGGTGGGGCAGTCTCACACTCCTCTAAGATTGCCTCTCTGTTCCGTGACTATTGTGCGGAACTTTGGAGTCCCCTGTCGTGCCCTCTAAAATCGAGGCAACAATAAAATCATTACCCAATGGGAAGAGTTCCGGTCCTGATGGATACACGAAGGCATACTATAGTACTTTTCTCCCCCTATTGATCGGCCCTATGCCCCTTGCCGACCGGCTCACGCTGATTTACGTACAGGCATATTAACGTACCTGTACGTTGCCCTTTAAGAAGCGGCATTGTGGGCGCGCACTTTGCAAGCTCCGTGAGTGTGATCATGGGTCCCGCGGACTTGATGTCGGCGGGGATACCCACGATCGTCTTACAAGGAGGAATAATGGGGAAATGCTGATGTAAACAAGCATTTTCCCATTCTTCCTAGTGACAGGACACTGATCACAGCTCCCTGTGATCGGGAACGGTGATCAGTGTCATATCACATGTAGCCCAGCCCCCCACAGTTAGAATCACTCCCTAGGACACACTTAACCCCTGCAGCGCCCCCTAGTGGTTAACCCCTTCACTGCCAGTCACATTTACACAGTAATCAGTGCATTTTTAATCGCACTGATCGCTGTATAAATGTGAATGGTCCCAAAATAGCACCAAAAGTGTCCGATCTGTCCGCCATAATGTCGCAGTCACAATAAAAATTGCAGATCACCGCCATTACTAGTAAAAAAAAAAAATCATTAATAAAAATGCCATAAAACTATCCCCTATTTTGTAGACGCTATAACTTTTGCGCAAACCAATCAATAAACCCTTATTGCAATTTTTTTACTAAAAATATGTAGAAGAATATGTATCGGCCTAAACTGAGGGAAAAAAATAGTTTTTTATATATTTTTTGGGGATATTTATTATAGCAAAACGTAAAAAATATTGTGTTTTTTTCAAAATTGTCGCTCTCTTTTTGTTTATAGCGCAAAAAATAAAAACCGCAGAGGTGATCAAATACCACCAAAAGAAAGCTCTATTTGTGGGGAAAAAAGGACATCAATTTTGTTTGGGAGCCACATCGCACGACCATGCAATTGTTAGTTAAAACAACGCAGTGCCAAATCACAAAAAACGCTCTGGTCTTTGGGCAGCCAAATGGTCCAGGGCTGAAGTGGTTAATTCAATAGCCAAAGGAAATCCGATCCCCCCTGAAGCTTTATTAGCCCACATTACAGTTCTTTCAAAGGAAGACAAGGATCCTACTGTAGCGCAGAACTACCGTCCAATATCACTATTGAACGTGGATGCAACAATTATAGCGAAAATACTAACTAACCGTCTGAAACACCTTATTCCCCACATTGTACACCCAGACCAAACGGGCTTAGTTGCAGGTCAAAAGGCACGCAATAACTCTCTCAGGGCCATCCACCTCGTCCATTGGGCACGCACCAGCTCAGCACAGGGTCCATACCTCGTTCTCTCAACAGACGCAGAGAAGGCCTTTGACCAGGTGGGCTGGTCCTTCTTGAGAGTGATCTGGGAGACCGTGGGACTAGGTCCCTACATGCTGACATGGATCGTGGCCTTCTATTCCACCCCCAGTGCCCAGGTCAAGCTGAATGGCCTCTTTTCCCCCAGATTCCCAATCAGGAACGGCACAAGACAGGGGTGTCCCCTTTCGCCCATCCTGTTTGCCCTCACTTTAGAACTGCTGCTGTGCAAGATACGGGCTAACAGTTGGAAACATGGAGCACAAATTATCGGCCCATGCTGACAATGTGTTTTTCCACTTAACGGAACCCCTGATCTTGCTGCCAAACCTCGTAAAGGAACTTCATCAGTTTGGGGCACTCTCCAATTTTAAAGTTAATTCTTCAAAGTCAGAGATCTTACTGATAGTGCTTGTCCCTTCACTTGTGGATAGCCTACAGGCGGCGTTCCCCTTTATGTGGGCTAAGTCTTCCATAAAATACCTGGGTATCCAACTACAGTGCATTGCAAAAGTATTCAATGTTTTTTTTAATCTGAATTATATGTAATGAATCAGAACACAATAGTCTAAGCTGGTGAAGTAAAATTAGAAAAATATATACATAAAACTATTTTTCAGAAATAAAAAAAATGATAATTGGCATATGCGCGTATGTATTCGCCCCCCTTTGTTATGAAGCCCATAAAAAGCCCTGGTGCAACCATTTACCTTCAGAAGTCACATAATAAGTGAAATGATGTCCACCTGTGTGCAATCTAAGTGTCACATGATCTGTCATTACATATACACACCTTTTTGAAATGTCCCAGAGGCTGCAACAGCTAAGCAAGAGGCACCAGTAACCAAACACTGCCATGAAGACCAATGAACTCTCCAAACAAGTAAGAGACAATGTTGTTGAGAAGTACAAGTCAGGTTAGGTGATAAAAAAATATCCAAATCTTTGATGATCCCTAGGAGCTCCATCAAATCTATCATAACCAAATGGAAAGAAAATGGCACAACAGCAAACCTGCCAAGTGACAGCCGCACACCAAAACTCACGGACCGGGAAAGGAGGCCATTGATCAGAAAGGCAGCACAGAGACCTAAGGTACCCCTGGAGGAGCTGCAGAGTTCCACAGCAGAGACTGGAGTTTCTGTACATAGGATGACAATAAGCTGTACGCTTCATAGAGTTGGGCTTTATTGCAGAGTGGCCAGAAGAAAGCCATAACTTTCAAAATGGCACGTTTGGAGTTTGCGAAAAGGCATGTGGGAGACTCCCAAAATGTATGGAGGAAGGTGCTCTGGTCTGATGAGATGAGACTAAAATTGAACTTTTTGGCCATCAAAGAAAACGCTATGTCTGGCGCAAACCCAACACATCACCCAAAGAACACCATCCCCTCAGAGAAACATGGTGGTGGCAGCATCATGCTGTGGTGATGTTTTTCAGCAGTTGGGACTGGGAAACTGGTCAGAGTTGAGGGAAAGATGGATGGGGCTAAACACAGGGATATTCTTGAGCAAATCCTGTACCACTCTATGTGAGATTTGAGGATAGGGTGGAGGTTCACCTTCCAGCAGGACAATAACCCCAAACACACTACTAAAGCAACACTTGAGTGGTTTAAGGGGAAACGTAAATGTGTTGGAATGGCCTAGTCAAAGCCCAGACCTCAATCCAATAGTAAATCTGTGGTCAGACTTAAGCCGTGTACACATGACCTGACTTTTCGATCGGACAGGTCCGACAGAAGGAATCCTTCGGACAATCTGACCATGTGTGGGCTTCATCAGACCTTCAGCTGACTTTTTCTGTTGAAAATCAGATGGACTTTAGATTTGGAACATGTTTCAAATGTTTCCGATGGACTTGAGTCCGGTCGAAAGATCCGTTCGTCTGTATGCTAGTCCGATGGACAAAAAAGGATGCAAGGGCAGCTATTGGCTACTGGCTATGAACTTCCTTGTTCTAGTCCCTTCGTACATCATCACATTCAAACAAACAGACTTTCAAACGGACTTTAGTCGTTCGTGTGTGGGCAAGTCCGGACGTTCGAAAGTCCGTCGTAACTCCGTTGAAAGTCCGTCTGATAGACTGTCGAACCTTTGATGCTGAAAAGTCTGCTCGTGTGTACGCGGCATTTCAGATTGCCGTTCACAAGCGCAAACCATCCAACTTGAAGGAGCTAGAGCAGTTTTGCAAGGAGGAATGGGCAAAAATCCCAGTGGTAAGATGTGGCAAGCTCATAGACTTATGCCCCGTACACACGGTCGGATTTTCCGATGGAAAATGTCCGATCGGAGCGTGTTGTCGGAAATTCCGACCGTGTGTGGGCTCCATCGGACATTTTCCATCGGATTTTCCGACACACAAAGTTGGAGAGCAGGAGATAACATTTTCCGACAACAAAATCCGATCGCGTCAATTCTGACCGTGTGTGGCCTGTTCCGACGCACAAAGTGCCATGCATGCTCAGAAGAAATTCCGACACGGAACAGCTCGGTCTGGTAAAATTAGCATTCGCAATGGATACAGCACTTTCGTCATGCTGCAATGTTAAAAATGGTTTAATACAGCGCACTCTCTTCTTCTTTATAATGTGACAAGAATTAAGTAGTTTTGCTGCTCATATTCACACACACTTCTCACAAACTTATTTTTTTGTTTTTTTCTTGGGATTCCCTGAATATATTGTTATTTGTCACATCTGACAGAATTTTTTTTTTTTTGTTTTCTTTTTTTTTTTATTTAAAGCCATTTTGGTTTAGATTTTATGTTTGTATTTTTTCCAAGGCTGATCTTTGTTTAATGTTATTTTTAGTTTTACTCCAGACTATTTTTGTGTGTGTTTTGTGTGTCAAGTTACCACAACACCATTGATATCTTTTATTATTTAATCTCAAGGAGATTGCTTGGTGTTGGTGTCCCTTGTTAATTTCACATTGTATGTTTTAAATGTACCTGAATCCTCACAAACCAACTGTCCTTTTTCAAGTAAAACTCACATAGGCAAGTATAATTCAAAACAAAATTCCTTTATTAAGGGCTCAGAACCAAACAAAGAGGGAGGCAACGCTGGATAAACATGAGAAATTTGCGAAGCCTGGGACCCCCAGGGCAGACATCAATTCTTGAACATCAAAATTGGTGGCCTGAGGAGTCCATATGTAAAGAAGGGCAGTCTGGTCCAGAAGTCCCAGAGATCCGGAAAGCAGCAGATGACATCTGTGTCCCCAGGCTGTGGTACCACAAGAGGCTGCATCTTTTGGCCGACCAGACTGGATCCAGGGTCCTCACTTTCTGGTCTTCCTTCCATGCTTCATTCCGGGCTGTGGCTGTGTTGTTGGAGATGTGGCAGGAGGAGGAGTAGGACCTGGAGGAGAAGGAGGAGGAGGAGGAGGACCTGCAGGAGGAGGAGGAGGACCATCTGTGAGTTCGCAAAGGTGTGTCTGAGATGTAATTTGGGCCCTCATACCTTTATTAAGAGCCTCCAATATGAGCGACTCACACATGAGTTGTTGCCCCTCCTCCATCCTCTGCATTTTAGAGGCAATGATGGCAGCAAAGTCCTCCTCAATGGTGTGTGGTGCTCCCAGGGCCTCTGTAGCCCTCCAAAAGAGGCCTATGGCAGCCTCCTCTAGGGCACTCCTCCTCCTGCCACTTTCTCTTTCCAGGTGTTGGGGAGGGACCGGCATATCAGGCATCCGGCTCGGCCCGGCCACCTCCTGGCTTAGACTTCCCTGTGTATGGAAAAGGGACATGGTTTTAGTTTTTGTTTCATCAATCACAATCATAAATTAGTACTCCAAACTAACATCTAGTTAACATCATTGATTGGACAAGCAGAAATATTGAGAGGAATGCTATACCTGGCTCAAGCTGGGCTCCTCCACATGTTGTTGCCTGGAAGGCCCAGGTTGGGCGTCAGAAGCCTCAGCTGGGGGGGAAGGAAGTGTGGAAGGAAGACTGGAGAGGGATGACCCGGGTTCAGTCTGGCATGCCAGAAAATGCAGCCTGTCATAGTACCACATCCTGGGGACATAGATGTCATCTGCTGCTCCGGATCTCTGCGAATCCTGGACTTTCTGGCGCTCCCTTACATATGTGCTCCTCAGGCCACCAATTAAATATGTGATGTCTGCCGTGGGGATCACCTGCTTCACAATTTCCAACAATTGATCCAGCGCTGCCTTCCTCTTTGTTTGGTTCCTGTAATGTGGGCGGTTGATCTCCCACAAACAGGGCAGCTCCCTGAACATGTCAATGAATATTGACATGAAGTCATTATCTTGTAATAGGATATCCATGTTCACTGCAAGACACAACACAAGACAAAGCCTAATGTCAGACAAAACTCTCCTAATCTTGTTACAATATAGGCCTCAATCTAGAAGCAGTATAGGCCCAAGTATGTCTCTTACCTTCGTTCTTATGATCGGCGCGTCCAATGCTCCTTCCTCTGCTCACAGATCGTACGTAATACGCACATGTGTTACTCTTTATACACACTGCGCATGCGTGTAACTCCGCCCGCCCCTGACGTTCTTTCTAGTCTATTTCCCGCCCCTTTTCGTTCGGCGCAGTGGGTGAAGAGCACATGGTGGAGTCACAGCAGGTGCGTGCTAATTATAGCAACGAGGAGGAGGAGGAGGAAAGCCCGGATCCGGACACGTCCCGATCCAGAAGGAGAAGATTTAAGGCCACAAATATGTCGTTTGGGGAGATGTTGGAGATGGACATCCTGAAGAAGGCCTACTATGACGGGAAGTATGGGCCTTACCCCAACCCCAATATCAGAAAGGCCAAGATAATGGCGAAAGTGGTCAAGAGTCTGCACCGGAATTTCGGGGTACGACGATCGAAAGATCAGCTCAGGAAGCGATGGTCGGACCTGAAATTAAGAGAGCCCGAGTAGTACCGAAAGATCCGGAGAGTGCTGCAAAAAAGTAAGTAGTTGTGCTGTGTTCCTATTCTTTTTGTCTTTATTACGTTCGTGCTGCTCCATATGCTTTTCTTAATTGTACAGTTTAAAATGTCAATTTTAATGTTCATGGGCCCATTATTCGTTCGTATCAAACATTTTTTTTTCGGCCTCTAAAACACCATTGTTTAGGCCATATGCAGTTTCCTACATTTTTTAGGGCCTACTTGGATGCAAAATATTTGGTTGTGTAGATGGGTTTGTTACTAGAATGAAATGCAAACTAGATTCTGTGTAAGGAGAGGACACGCAGCAGCTGTTTTCACATCTGGACACTGGAGCACTAGTGTGGGACACCAGAACACCCTTTTTATTAGGGGGCCCACACAGGTGCTCCAGTGTATACTATAGGGGGGTTACCATCTGTGAAGCTTGTACAAAACAGGTAAAGTATTGCAGGTTGACAAAGGACAATAAAAAAGCGACATCTTGGAACTCTGCTAAAATTGACAATTGTACCACACTTCCCAAGCAATGTTTCCTATTTATAGTTCTGCCATCAAATATCTGTGTGCTAATTATACCATTTTTGTTTTACATAGGGGAGAAAAGACTCGGAGGACACCCCTCATCCGAGGAGACCACAGACCCCCACCTCAGGAAGAAGGTGAAATACCCCCAACCCAAGCTGAGCAGGAGGAGGAAGAAGATGTGGTGGAAATTGGCACCACAACAGGTGAGTGTCTGCGACCACAGGCTCAGGTAAGAGATGGATGCTGGCAGATTTTTGATACCTGTTTTTGTTTGGTTTCTCTCGTTTTAGGTGATCGTGATGTTAGGGATCGAGATCCTTTCACATCAGAAAATGCCCAGATCCCGATCGGGGAGATAATGGGGTGTAATTTAGAACTTGAAAACATCAAGAAAAAAATCAATGGTGTTATTCAAAAAAATAATAACATCATTGATGTTTTGGGGCGAATTTAAAACCCCACAAAATCACTTTTTTTTTTGTGTGGTACAATGTTTTAAATTTTTTAGCAATGTTTCGTAAAGCCAAATTTGGAGGATGCACACAGTGTGCCAACATGTGCTATCTGCCATCATGGGAGATCAATGGACGCGTTTTGGGGGTGCAACCCCTTCCTCAATAATAAAGTAGCTGTGAGGAAGGGGTTGCTCCCGCAAAACACATCCCTTGATCCCCCGTGATGGCAGCTAGCACATGTTGACATTCGTAAATTGGTGTGCATCTTCCAAATTTGGCTTTTCAAGGGGTGACTTCACCCCGTCTGAACGCAATATCAAACACAGTTCCTAAATACTCATGTCTGATATTGCCTTCAAGTTTTACCATATGTGAACTTTGTAAGTTCAAGTTTTTTGTCTTTCTTGTTGGTTTTACACAGCCCTGTTTTATCGTAAATGGACATTTCTATTTTTGATAATGCCACCCCAAAAATTGTTATACAACAAACATGTTGGTTTATTTTAAAAACCGTTTCTAAATGCACATGTGATTGTGCATGTATTAAAAAGTTTGTTAATCAAGAATGTGCGGATTATTGTCTCAACGCTACAACACTTTTGTGGTGATGTAATTGCTGTTTTCTGAGAAAATGGTGGTTATTTCCTAAGGGCAAATCCTCTTTGCACTACAAGAGCATTTTCATTGCAGTTTCAAGAGCACTTGTAGTATAAAAAGTGTATACGCCTTTAGAAAATAACAGCCAACAGTGCTTTGTATAAGGTTACACAATCACGCCATTTTCTGGACTCAACACATTTTTGTCAGGGTCAGCTAAAACAAACACAAACAGTAAATGTCCACAAAGAATTTCTTTTTTTTTTGCTTTTTTATTTGAAAAAGGCTTCACAAATTTGCAGGCATATTGATGGCCCCCCTACCCGCAAAGAACTCCAGGTATTGTAACCGTACATCATGGGCACTCAGGGAGGGCAAGCCAGGACGGCCGCTTTCAAGCGCCGTCAGTGTTGTTTCAGGTATCACTCCGGCCTCAGGCCCAACTGAGCCAGCATAGTTGGCCGAATGTTTCCGTAAAAAGTTATGGAGAATACAGCACGCCATGATTATATGATTAAGTTTATACTCCGCCATATGGATAGGTGTCAGAAATAGGCGGAACCGGCTGGCCAGGATTCCAAATGTGTTCTCCACCACTCTTCGGGCTCTGGCCAGCTGGTAATTAAAAACCCTCTGTTCCGGGGTGAGGGTCCTCATAGGGAATGGCTGCATAAGATGGTCCCCCAGCGCAAACGCTTCATCAGCAATGAACACAAATGGGAGTCCTTCCACATTGTCCTCTGGAGCTGGCAAGTCCAAGCTGCCATTCTGGAGACGCCTGTAGAACTCCGTCTGGGCGATGATTCCACCATCGGACATCCGACCATTCTTCCCCATGTCCACATACAAGAAGTCGTAATTAGCTGACACCACCGCCAACATCACAATACTATTGAACCCCTTATAGTTGAAATAGTACGACCCTGAGTTGGGTGGTGGGATGATGTGGACGTGTTTCCCATCAATTGCCCCTCCGCAGTTAGGAAAGTCCCACCGCTGGGCAAAGTGGGAGGCCACAGTCTGCCATTCCTGTGGCGTGGAAGGAAACTGTTGGGGAAAAAAAAAAATTAATATTTTTGCTCAGAAACATGGCAAGCAGATTAGGCACAAACATTCTGGGGCAACCTCCAGATAGCATTTATTAAGGGAAATTTAACAACACCAAAGTATAAGGTACACCTATCATATCCCCCCCTCCCCCCTCTCATGGGCCATTTCTAACATTATGGGGGGTGTGGAAATCTTGGACAGGTAACCCTCTCCACTTCATTGAGAGATGAATGCCTAAATACAGGGTATTACTTGGAACAGCCCCTCCTTAGTTACACTATTGGCAGCCCACTGGACAGGTAAGAAGTGTCAGAATACAAAGATATAAATACACACTGTACACATTTGAGCACATTTGAACATTCTGCTATTACCTGTCTCAAGATAATAATAGGATCTAAAAACGTCAAACAGTACCATTTGAAAGTATACAGGCAGGCCCTTGCACTACATGCTTTGGAGAACTCATCCATACATCTGAGCACAAAAGAGATGGGTATAGTGTGTATGGGTTTGGCAAAGTCATCAGATAGATGATTGAGGATAGATAGAGAATTGGGATCAGCTGACTTAGCAGTTGGGGGGAGAGAGGGTTACGAAAAATGATTTGGGGACACCACAAAAAAAGCCTCTGGCACTCTGCCTGAATTTAAAGCACAAGTCACATTTCAAAACAGTTTAGGGGGTGTTTGGGGTAAAGCACTACTATGGAGATGATAAAATACATTGTTAAGTGACTACATGAGGTGAATATAGGGCAGAAGAACATGCTGGGGAGGTTATTGAAGGACAATCTGTATGAAGGACAAAAAAATTAATTACATACAAATCCAGCATGCATGAGGACAAAGGGGACATTCACAGCAAATTCCAATCATGGTAATTAGGGAATGAGGAAAGAAATATAATATATTATCAATCATTCAATACAAAAAAAGTGATATTAAAGGATAAACCTTACCTTCATATACTCCTTCTGCAGGACCTATATGATGGCAGAACAGGTCTCTGGGATGATGATCCCCAGAGCCTGGGGGGAGATGCCTGTCGAGAACTTCAAGTCCTGCAGGCTTCTCCCTGTCGCCAAGTACCGCAGGGTAGCGACGAGCCTCTGCTCCGGAGTGATGGCTTGCCTCATGCAGGTATCCTGCCTGCTGATATAGGGGGTCAGCGAAGCCACCAGACGTTGAAATACGGGGTCCGTCATCCTGAGAAAGTTCCTGAAATCATCAGGATTATTCTCACGGATCTCACGGAGCAAAGGCATATGAGAGAACGGGTCACGCTGAAGCAATCAATTCTTGGTCCATGAACTCCTCCCCACCCTGTTCATGGACTGGACTTGTGTCAAGGTCAGGACCCCAACAGCAAGCCCCCGCACAGCACGAACTCTACGAGGAGTACGCATACGCAACATGGCTAGAAAACGGTCGGCTGCACAGAACGAAGTAACAGAATGCACTGAAGAACAGCAAGGCCTGTGAAGAGCGACCTGAAAAACAGTAACAAACGCACAAGAACACAATGACTACTTAAAGTCACGTGGAACTTGCTTGCATGCACTGAAGAGCAGATACAAACCCACAAGCACAAACTGAACGGCAGAAAACGATCTGAAAACCACGAGTCTGGAAAAGCGCGAATCGTCTCTCACCAAACTTTTACTAACATAAGATTAGCAAAAGGAGCCCAAAGGGTGTTGCGCTTGGTTCTGAAATGGCCTTTTCTAGTCTCGTCGTACGTGCTTGATGTCACCGCGTTGTTGGCGATCGGAAATTCCGAAACTTTGTGCAACCGTGTGTACGCAAAACAAGTTTGAGCCAACATCCGTCGGAAAAAATCCTAGGATTTTGTTGTCGGAATGTCCGAACAAAGTCCGACCGTGTGTACGGGGCATAAGAGCTGTGATAGCCACAAAAGGTGGCTCTATAAAGTATTGACTGTAGAGGGGTGAATAGTTATGCATATTGACTTTTTCTGTTATTTTGTCATATTTGTTGTTTGCTTCACAATAATAAAAAAAACATCTTCGAAGATGTTCTGTAAATTAAATGATGCAAATCCTCAAACAATCCATGTTAATTCCAGGTTGTGAGGCAACAAAACACGAAAAATGCCAAGGGGGGTGAATACTTTTGCAAGGCACTGTAACTGATTCCTTTGAGACTCTCTACCATAGTAACTATCCCTCTCGACTGGCAGCCGTTAGAAATGATCTCAAACACTGGACTAAAACTGCCTTTACCTGGCTAGGGCGGGTGAATGTCATTAAAATGACTATCCTCCTGCAAGTGCTCTTTTATTTGCAGATAGTGCCAATGCCTTTGCCAAACACCTTCTTCTCATCAATCACTAGCATGTTCTCCGAATTTGTGTAGAATTCAAAGAGACCTCAAATAGCTATGCGAGTGCTGGGATGCTCAAAGAGGGCCGGAGGCCTAGGTATACCGAATATTCAGAGGTATTATAGGGCTATCGTTCTCCAGCGGATATTGAACTGGCGTTTTCATAACCAATCCAGGCTCTGGGTATCCCTGGAAAAATGCCTGTCAGGTAGAGACCTAGCTTATGCTCCGTGGCTGACTGGGGAACACAGGGGGTTGTCAGACACCACCTCTCCCTTAACAACCCAGGCTCTTAAGGTCTAGGACAGGATCAATAGTTTATACTAACTGGCCCCTCTGTGTCCCCGCTAACCCTGCTTGGGGGCTTTTGCTGGTTTCCCCCAGGAGAACAAGTGGCAAGAAATGGTCGTATGATCCTAATGCTAGCTGTGGCAAATTCCTGGAGAACGGTAGACTCCCTACTCTTGAGACCTTAGGGCTCGCCATGGCAGCTGCCTTATGGATTTTTGGCGACATAAACAACGCAATAACTTTTTTGCTACGCAAGGTCAACCCATTAGAGCTACCTCTAAGCTTACACCCTTTAAACTTCTCTTTGTCACGGATTAACCCATCCCTCGCATTATCTCAGAGTTATATCAACTACTAGGCTCAGCCGCTTCAGGGATTAAGCTTAAGATTTATATTAGGGAATGGGAACGGGACCTAGGGGTAGAGTTTTCCGGGGCACAGCTGGCTCACCTGTATCAGCTAACACATTCCAGCTCCATTGAGTCCAGAACGCAAGAAACCAATTAGGAAATTAAGGAAATTAAAACTCAGATAAAGGACATACTGGGCATTGACATCCCTTTCTCTCCTTTGCACTTCCTCTTCCATGTTCCTCCTATACCTGTTAGCCAATATAGGAAAAGTGCCTTGCCGCACTTCCTGTCTACTGGAAGCGGACTCGTGTGCAAAGCCAAGAGGAATGGACCCAGAAGGTAAAGGAGATTAGGGAAGCAGAGGAATGGGTGGCAACTTGCAATGGCACTAGGGAACGTTTCAACACTACTTCGGCCCCTTGGCTAAAACACACCTCTGACCCGGGGTATATTTCTTCTAGCCTGGATGTCGCCTTACTGGAGCTTGCTGAGCCCTCCCTTAAGGGACGTCTTGGTCAGCATAGTTCAACCTCTATTGATAGAGACTCCAGACTTGGCAGGACCACCATTCTAAATACACTTTACTCTTGTTTGCAAAGCTGATCGTCGGTTGTGAGCAATTACATGCATTTTTCAGCAGGAACATGGGTATGTGCCAGGAGGAGAGGGCTCCTCCTTCTTTTCCTTTCCCCTTTTCTGTGACTTTTCATGTCTTTTATTTTTGGGTTTTTATGTTATATTTTGGAACCACACATGTTTGCCTAGACCATGCTACCTGGTGAAAATTAGTTACTTCACTATCACTAGGTTCACTTTTTATAAAGGTTGACGCTCCCTCTCCTTTCTGTAATGGAGACGGGGCCCATGATGGTGCGACGCCTTTCTCCTGCTTGTCCGTGGGCTAGATAACGGCCGGAGAGGGTTAGATGGCGGTTCTTCGAACCCCCTCTCTCCACAGAGGACATGCAGGATTGGGCTTCTATTGGACCCAGAAACCTGGAAAGGTTACTCACTCCGAGAGGCAATACATACTCACCTAAAAACACCTCTACAAGCCTAGGCAGCCTCTATACCAGCTAGGTAGTTTATCCCCTTATGGGAAAGGTGAGCATTGCATTGGAAAGATGTTCACGACCTACTGCTGCTTGTATTAATCTGTCTAATTGATTCCTGCCTTACAGTATGTTGAGGACAAAGTTCATTATGTATATCCTCATTGTCTTTCATTTTTGTTTGTCATAAATAAAGGTTACATAAAAAAAAAAAAAAAAATAAAACTTTTATTTTACAGTAAAGTAATTTATAAAGCAGCTCTGGCATCTCTTCTGACTTCTTCTCCCCTCTCTGGCTCTTCTGCCTCCTCCGCTGATGTCTTCTGCCTCTGCCGGTTCTTCTACCCTCTCTGGGTCTTCTCTGCTCTCCGCTGATGTCTTCTAGCCCTCTCTGGTTCTTCTCCCTCTGTCCGCTGTCTTCTGCCTCTGCCAGGTCTTCTCTGGTGTCTTCTCCCTCTGTTCTTCTTCCAATATTGACTCGATGCTCTCTCCTGCTCTACTGCCGGGTGTGCGGTGTGCCACTACTTATATTGGCATGGGGCTGGGTCACCGGAGGCCCGCCCCTTATGACATCACCGCCCCAGGCAGTGAGATCATAAGGGGTGGGCCTCCGGATGACGTCACCCAGTGACCCCACCCCATGCCAATATAAGTAGTGCACACCGCTCACCCAGCATTAGAGCGAGAGAGAGCACTGAGTCAACATCGGAAGAAGAACAGAGGGAGAAGACAGTGGAGAAGACCCAGCAAAAGAGCGAGAAGACATCGGAGAAGACTCGACAGAGGCAGAAGACAGCGGATAGAGGGAGAAGAACTGGAGAGGGCTAGAAGACATCAGAAGAGAGCGGAGAAGAACTGGCAGAGGCAAAAGACATCAGCAGAGGAGGCAGAAGCGCCGGAGAAGGGAGAAGAAGTCAGAAGAGATGCCGGAGCTGCTTAATAAATTCTTTAAATACCTGTGTACTGCGTTTTATTTTTGACGCTTTTTTTTTCAGTTGAATGGGTAGGGGTACAATGTACTCGATACTCATTCACATAGGATGGGGGGCCGGGATCTGCGGGCCCCCTTGTAAAAAGAGCTTCCAGATGCCGATAAGCTTTCCGCCCACAGACCCCGACAACCAACGGCCAGGGTTGTCAGGAAGAGGCCCTTGTCCTCATCAACATGGGGACAAGGTGCTTTGGGGTGGGGGGGCGCAAAGCCCTCACTACCCCAAAGCACCCACCCCCCCATGTTGAGGGCATGCGGCCTGCTACGGTTCAGGAGGGGGGGCCCGTTTGCTCATCCCCACCCCCTTTCCTGACCTGCCGGGCTGTGTGCTCGGATAAGGGTCCGGTATGGATTTTGGGGGGGGACCCCACGGTGTTTCTTCGACGTGGAGGTTCCCCTTAAAATCCAAAATCCATACCAGACCGAAGGGCCTGGTATGCTCTTGGAGGGGGAACCCATGTGGGTTTTTTTTTTTTTAATTTGGCATAGAGTTCCCCTTCAAGATCATCAGAGCACAAGTTGCGTGGCCAAGTCGGATTAGTTAAGACGGCGATCCGGCTTTGATTCGACTTCAGTGATATTCAATGGACTGAAGTAGGATCAAAGTCGGACTGAAGTAGGATCAAAGTCGGACCAAAGTAGTGCAGGGACTGCTTTGAAGTCGGCACAACTTGAAGTCATACTAAGGTGAATGGTTGTCATTGGAAATCATGGGAAACGACTTGTCATGCAACTTTGCAGTCCCAAGTCGTAGACAAGTCGTACAAGTGTGAAAGGGGCCTAAGCCAGTTTTATAGACTTTATCGTACACATTAGTCGTGAACTGTGTTTAAATGCTTTTGCAAAATTTAAACATACTCTATCCACAGCCACTCATTTGTCTAGGTTTTTGCTTACTTATTTGTTTGACAACCTTGGTCTTTCGTGAATCCATGCTGACTATTGCTTAAAATATTGTTTTCCAGCAAAAACTCTTCTTTGTGTTTTTTTATGAAACTTTCAAGTATCTTCACAACTTTAGAGGTTAAACTAACTGGTATGTAGTTACTTGATAAAGACATCCCTTTTAAATACAGGCCAATCCAGTGGTGCTACTCCAATTACTAGGATCTCGAAGGCCCCTTTCACACTGAGGCGCTTCTAAACTACCAGTAAAACACTAAACACTTTTGAAGAGCTTTTCAGGCGCTTTTGAAGAGCTTTCCATGCATTTCAATGGAGAGGGGTGTTTTTTCACTGCCCTGCCAGCGGACTGCCCCAGTGTAAAAGCGTTCATTGATTTCAATAGAAATAGGTTTTCGTGAGCTTTTCAGGTGCTTTTTTTAGCGTGAAAGCGCCTGAAAAGCGCCTCAGTGTGAAAGGGGTTTAAAAATTAGAAAACGATGCCTTTAAAATAACAGAGCTCAACTGTTTGAGGGGACATGGGTGTAAGCCAGTTGGGTCAGGTGCTTTATTCACCTTTATTTTGTCTAAATATCAATTTTGACCCATTGTTGATTATTAAGGGGCTATGTCAATACCCTCCCCATAAAGGACTTGAGCTCCCTCATTTTCCTTCCTGAAGAAGGTATTTAATAAGTGTGTCTTTTCTTTTTCCCTAGTCACCAACGCAAAATATTCTTGTAAATGACCTATATGTTTAGATCTGACCTTTTTACTAGTAATATATTTGAAAAATGTTTTGGGATTTGTCCTACTTTATTTTGAGACACGTCAATCTTTTTAAATTTTTCAGCCTTGTTTGCCTTTTTACATATTTTGTTATATTCTTAGTAACTTTTAAATAACAAAAGTATTCTTTCATGTTTATATATTTGTTAATTTTTTTCTTATTTATCGCTTTTTTAACATGAGCCATATAGGTTTTATTTTTAGAATTTTAAACCTATTGCCCATGAGACTATATTTTGCAGTGTGTTTACATTCAATCAATTTGAAGCATTCACATTTCTCTTCTATGTTCTTTGATAACAACATTGCCTCCCAGTCTAAATTTTGGAGAGCAACCCTCCACCTTGGAAAATTTCATAAAATTAAGTGTTTTTATCTTTCCAGTATATGCTTGTTGTTTATGGCTAAGATTAAACGTAATAGTTACATAGTAGGAGAGGCTGAAAAAAGACACAAGTCCATCCGACCTATGTGTGTATTACATTGTATATTCCTGTATGTTGTGGTCGTTCAGGTGCTTATCTAATAGATTTTTGAAATTACCGATGATCCCCGCTGAAACCAGTACTTGTGGAAGAGAATTCCACATCCTCACCGCTCTTACAGTAAAGAACCCTCTACGCAGTTTAAGGTAAAACCGCTTTTCTTCTAGTTTTAGTGAATGGCTGCGTGTCTTATTAAATTCCCTGAAGAAAATATTAAGGCGCACACATGCAAAAAAGACATTTACCTCCAGCAAAGCTAGTTTAAAACAACTAAACATTTTAAAGAAAAAACATTATCAAAAAATATGGGGATTTGGTCACACCATATTGCTATATGGTGCTAAGCCCACTTACTGCGACAAAGTACCCCATGATTAGTGGGTCCTACACTATCCATAGATTGGGAGATCCTGCTTCTCTGAACCATGAGAGCAATACACTCTTCTATATGGGAGAATCTTGAGGTCTGCACCCATGACACAAGTGGACACTAATGAGAGGTACTTAATGAGGGAGTGGGGTGCTCCTCACCCAAAAGGATTTGGTCAGAATCCATACAATAGACAAACAAGATATTTGGGGGGCACACCCTAAAAGATGCATTAAAGATGGTGCAGCCATCAATTCCCTTTCGTGGAAAAGATTTATACCTATTGTGGGGTCACCAGTATGGCATTTGTAAATTAAAATCATATCCCCTCTGAAGCGTCTCTTCTCCAGAGAGAACAAGTTCAGTGCTCGTAACCTTTCCTCATAACTAAGGTTCTCCAGTCCCTTTATTAGTTTTGTTGCCCTTCTCTGGACCCTCTCCAGATCCAGCACATCCTTCCTGAGGACTGGTGCCCAGAACTGGACTGCATACTCCAGGTGAGGCCAAACCAGAGTCTTGTAGAGTGGGAGAATTATCGTTTTATCTCTGGAGTTATTCCCCTTTTTAATGTGAAATGCCAATATTCTGTTTGCTTTGCTCGCAGCAGCTTGGCATTGCATGCCATTGCTGAGCCTGTCATCTACTAGGACCCCCAGGTCCTTTTCCATCTTAGATTCCCCCCAGAGGTTCTCCCCCTAGTGAGTAGATTGCATTCATATTTTTGCCACCCAAATGCATTATTTTACATTTTTCTACATTAAACCTCATTTGCCATGCAGTTGCCCACCCCAATAATTTGTTCAGATCTTCTTGCAAGGTTTCCACATCCTGCAGAGAAGTTATTGCCCTGCTTAGCTTTGTATCATCCGCAAATACTGAGATTGAGCTGTTTATCCCATCCTCCAGGTCGTTTATGAATAAATTAAATAGGATAGGTCCCAGGACAGAACCTTGGGGGACCCCACTTTCCACCCCAGACCAATCCAGGTACTACCAATTTATCACTACACTCTGAACTCGCCCCTGTAGCCAGTTTTCAATCCATGTACTCACCCTATGGTCCATGCCAACAGACCTTACTTCGTACAGTAGACGTTTATGGGGAACTGTATCAAATGCCTTTGCAAAATCCAGATACACCACGTCTACGGGCCTTCCTTTATCTAGATGGCACTAGGTTAATAAATTGGTTTGACAAGAACAATTCTTCCTGAATCCATTCTGATTACTGCCAATTATACTGTTGTCTTTACTAAAATCTTGTATATAGTCCCTTATCCCCTCCAAGAGCTTGCATACTATTGATGTTAGGCTAACTGGTCTGTAATTCCCAGAGATGTATCTTGGCCCTTTTACAAATATTGGTGCTGCATAGGCTTTTCTCCAATCAGCTGGTACCATTCCAGTCAGTAGACTGTTCCTAAGAATTAAGAACAATGGTCTGGCAATTACTTGACTAAGTTCCTTAAGGACCCTCGGGTGCAAGCCATCTGGTCTCGGTGAATTATTAATGTTAAGTTTTTCAAGTTTATTTTTAATTCTGTCTTCTGTAAGCCATGAGAGTGCTTCCTGTGATGTGTCATGAGGATAAAAATTGCAGTTTTGGTTACGGAAGCCCCTCGATTCCTTTGTGAAGACTGAGGAGAAGAATAAATTCAATACCTTCGCCATCTCTCCATCCTTAGTAACCAGGTTCCCTTCGTCATTCTTTATGGGGCGAGTATGATCTGACCTCCCTTTTTTACTATTTATGTACTTAAAGAATCTCTTGGGCTTTTTTTTTTTTACTCATCCGCTATGTGCCTTTCGTGTTCTATCTTAGCTGTCCTGATTTCACCCCAATGCCCCGTACACACGATCAGAAATCCCGCCAGCAAAACTCAGATGAGAGCTTTTGGTCGGAAAATGCGACTGTGTGTATGCTCCATCAAACTTTTGCTGGCGGAATTCCAGCCAGCAAAAGATTGAGAGCATGCTCTTTATTTTTCGGTCGGAAAAAGTTCCTATCCGAAAATGCGATCGTCTGTATGCAATTCCAACGCACCAAAAATCACGCATGTTCAGAATCAAGTACGAGACGGAAGCGCTCGGTCTGGTAAAACTAGCGTTCGTAAGGGAGCTAGCACATTTGTCACGCTGCAAACGATTGGATCTTTTAATGCAGCGCATTCTTTTGTTCTTTATAATGCTAGAAGAATGAAGTTTTTTTGCTGCTGATATTCACACAGAGTTCTCACAAACGTATTTCTTTATTATTTCTCGTGATCTCCTGAATAATCATTTTTGTTTTTAAAGCCAGATCTCCATAATAATGTTTATAATTATTTTTTATAGTCATCTTTTTTTATTTTTAATCAAGATCTCCTGTTTTTTGGATTATTTTTAAATTATTTTCTAGTGATCTAGTACACATGCACCCACCCCATGTGTACTCACAGTCCATGTGCACCCAGCCCACATGACTCACAGTCCACGTGCACCTAGCCCACATGCACTCGCAGTACACAGGTACTCAGGCACACACAATACTCGGGTACTCCCAATAATCAGGTACTCCCAATACTCAGGTACTTCCAATACTCAGGTACACAAAATACTTAGCTATACACAATGCATGTTATATCAATGCAATTATGTTATTCATGGCTACCTAGATGTTCTTTAATATGAACATTAGTAATAAGCTCAACATAAGCTCCAATAAATTCCACAATGTTTGAGATTAAGTTGGGGTGTTCTGTATACAGTACCGTAAAACTGTTGTAACAGGTTTATACATTTCTGTCTGACTTCTGTCATTGATGAACATACACTTTAATTCATTGTTACATTTTGCACTTATGTTTTCATACCTTTAGAAGTACAAACATGACTGTAATGGCCAATGGTTGCTTGTAACATGGGAACAAAGCTCCTTATCACCTGCCGTAGCCCCCCCCCCCCCATCTTCTGCTGGGTTCTTTATTTTTGCGCTATAAAAGAAAAATGACTGAAAATTCTGTAAAAAAATGCATTTTTCTTCGTTTCTGTTATAAAATTTTGCAAATTAGTAATTTTTCTTCATATATTTTGGCCAAAATTTATACCGCTACATATCTTTGGTAAAAATAACCCACATTGGTGTATATTATTTGGTCTTTGTGAAAGTTATAGAGTCCAAAAGCTATGGTTCCGACATCTGAAAATTGATCACACCTGAAGTACTGACGGCCTATCTAATTTCTTGAGACCCTAACATGCCAGAAAATACAAATACCCCCCAAATGACCCCTTTTTGAAAAGAAGACATTCAAATACAATACAATACAATACAATACAAAGAAGTATTTAGAAAGATGCATGATGAGTTTTTTGAAGTTGTCATTTTTTCCCACAATTCTTTGCAAAATCAAGATTTTTTTTTTTCACAAAATTGTCATATTAGCAGGTTATTTCTCACACACAGCATATGCATACCACAAATTACACCCCAGAACACATTCTGCTATTACTCCCAAGTATGGCGATACCACATGTGTGAGACTTTTACACAGCGTGGCCACATACAGAGGCCCAACATGCACGGAGCACCTTCAGGCGTTCTGGAGTGCCCAGGCCAATTCTGACATTTCTCTCCTACATGTAAAAATCATCATTTATTTGCTAGAAAATTACATAGAAGCCCAAAACATTATATATGTTTTTTTAGCAAAGGCCCTAGAGAATACAATGGAGGTCATTGCAACTTTTTATCTTGCACGTTATTTGCGCAGCAATTTTTCGAACGCGTTTTTTTTTTTAAAAAACAGTTTTGTGCTTTAAAAAAACAAAACAGTAAAGTTAGCCCAATGTTTTTGCATAATGTGAAAGATGAAGTTATGCTGAGTAAATAGATACCTAACATGTCACCCTTCAAAATTGCACACGCTCGTGGAATGGCGCCAAACTTCGCTACTTAAAAATCCCCATAGGCGACACTTTAAAATTTTTTTGAGTTACAGAGGAGGTCTAGGGCCAAAATTATTGCTTTCGCTCTACCGATTGCAGTGATACCTCATATGTGTGGTTTGAACACCATTTTCATATGTGGGCGGGACTTACATATGCGTTCGCTTCTGCATGCAAGCACACAGGGACACGGGGAAAATTTTTTTTTTTTATTGTTCATTTTACTTTATTTATTTTAGTTTGACTCTTTTGTCCAAAAAATAAAGTTTTTGATCACTTTTATTAATATTACAAGGAATGTAAACATCCTTGTAATAGGAATATGGCATGATAGGTCCTCTTTACAGTGAGATATGGGGTCAATAAGACCCCACATCTCACCTCTAGGCTGGGAAGCCTGAAATAAAAAAAAAAAAAAAAAACAAACAATCCTGGCTTTGATCGTAGCGGTGAGTCGGTAGAAGCACCTGGGGGCGGCGGGAGGGGGACGTCCCCTCTCGCCTCCCGTAAGAACGATCAAGCAGTGGAACAGCCGCTATGATCATTCTTGTGGTGTAGGAAATCGCCGGCTGAAAAAGCTAATATCTGAATGATGCCTGTAGCTCCAAAGTCAAGGACGTTGTATGACGGCCGGCGGGCGGGAAGTGGTTAAAACGCATTTTTTTTTTTTAGCACAAAGTTGTCCATGTATACAATATTTCTAACACATAGCATGTACATACCAAAAATGACACCCCAAAATAGATTCTCCTACTCCTCCTGAGTACGGCGACACCACATGTGTGAGACTTCCACAGCCTGGCCACATACAGAGGCCGAGTATGGCTGAGCATGGCTGGGTATGGCAAAGTATGGCTGGGTATCACCGAGTATTGCAGGGTATGGCTGGGTATTGCAGAGTATGGCTGGGTATTTCAGAGTATGGCTGGGTATGGCAGAGTATGGCTGGGTATGGCAGAGTATGGCAGAGTATGGCTGGGTTTTGCAGAGTATGGCTGGGTATTGCATTGTATTGCGGGGCATTGCAGAGTATGGCTGGGTATTGCATTGTATTGCGGGGCATTGCAGAGTATTGCAGGGTATTGCAGAGTATTGCAGGGTATTGCAGAATATTGCAAAGTATTGCGGGGCATTGTAGAGTATTGCGGGGTATTGCAGGGTATTGCAGGGTATTGCGGAGTATTGCAGAGCATTGTGGGGTATTGCAGGGCATTGCAGAGTATTGCAGAGTATTGCAGAGTATTGCGGGGCATTGCAGAGTATTGCAGGGTATTACAGGGCATTGCAGAGTATTGCAGAGTAGTGCAGGTTATTGCTGAGCATGGAGGGATGGCTGAGCATGGATGGATGGATCCATGGATGTGACTGCACATGTCACAGAGCAGCGCTGTGGGCACTACACATCCAGCTCACAGCGCTGCTGCCATCCGATCCCACCCTCTCTGTACAGATCGGTACACAGAGGGGAGGGAGGAACCAGCATCATGACATGACATCGGTTTGTTTACATGTGATCGCTCCGTCATTTGACGGAGCGATCACATGATAAACGGCCACAATCAGCGGCCATTTACCGTGATCCGTGATGCGCCGGGTCCAGAGGTCACGGATGTTCCCGTGTGCGCGCCCTGGGGGGCGCGCGGGAGCGGTTTTCCGGGATCACATTATAGTACATGCTCTCAGAGTTATCCAACTGCCTGGCAGCCGTCATTTAGCTATGGGACGGTTGGTAACTGGTTAAATACTCCAGCAGCCTTCCCGTAAATCTCTCCCCATGCACAGCAGACCCCCTTTCATTTAGGTGCAAACTATCTTTAGCATATAGGTTGTACCCCAATTAAAAGTCAACCCAGCATTGTAAAGCATATTTCTCAAAGCACAAGGAAAGAAATTTCCATTCCAGGAAGCTTTAACCCTTAAGAGAAGGGAGTGAAGGAGGCTACTGAAGCTGTAGATAGAAGATAGCTGTAGATAACCAGTTTTCAAAGCCTTTTTGACCTCTTTAAACAATGGTGTTCCATCAATGAAGACGAGGGCACACCTATACTATTCACTCGCAGTGGAATGTATGCCCTGTACACACGGTCGGATTTTCTGATGGAAAATGTGCAATCGGAGCTTGTTGTCGGAAATTCCAACCGTGTGTGGGCTCCATCAGACTTTTTCCATCGGATTTTCCGACACACAAAGTTTGAGAGCAGGCTATAAAATTTTCCGACAACAAAATCAAATTGCGTCAATTCCGACCATGTGTGGACAATTCCGACGCACAAAGTGCCATGCATGCTCAGAAGAAATTCCGAGACAGAACTGCTCGGTCTGGTAAAATTTGGATTCGGAATGGATATAGCATTTTCGTCACGCTGCAATGTTTTAAATTGTTTAATGCAGCGCACTCTCTTCTTCTTTATAATGCTAGAAGAATTACGTTGTTTTGCTGCTCATATTCACACAGAGTTCTCACAAACTTCTTTCTTTATTATTTATCGTGATTTCATCAATATATTTTGAATTGGCACATCTGACTCAAAAATTTTCATTTTTTGATTTTTTTTTTTTGTTAGTATTTTTTTCAAGCCTGATCTTTTTTTTTTTTTTTTTTTTAACTTCAGAATATTTTTGGGTGTGTTTTGTCTGTCAAGTTACCACAACACCATTATTATCTTGTATTATTTATTAATCTCAAGGAGGTTGCTTGGTGTTGGGTGTTGGTGTCTCTTGTTAATTTCACATTGTTTTTTTGAAATGTACCTGCCTCCTCACAAACAAACTGTCCTTTTTGAAGGAAAACACACATAGGCGAGTATAATTGAAACAAAAATTCCTTTATTAAGGGCTCATAACCAAACAAAGAGGGAGGCAACGCTGGAGAGACAGCAGAAATTGGTGAAGCCTTTGGCCCCCAGGGCACACATCAATTATTTTACTGCAAAATTGGTGGCCTGAGGAGTCCATATATAAGGGAGTTCAATCTGGTCCAGAAGTCCAAGAGATCATGAACAGCAGCAGATGACATATCTGTCCCCAGGCTGTGGTCATATAAGAGCCTGCATCTTTTGTCATACCAGACTGAACCCAGGTCATCACACTCTGGTCTTCCTTCCATGCTTCCTTTCAAGCTGTGTCTGTGCTGGTGGAGTTGTGGCAGGAGGAGGAGGATGGTCCAACTCACACAAGTGAGTATTGGGTGTGATTTCGCGCCTCACTCCCTTAGTTAAGGTTTTATAAAGAATGTCCTCACACATGAGGCGTTGACCCTCCTGCATGTCCTTCAGTTTTGTGGCAGCCATGCAGGCAAAGGCCTCTCCACGAGTGGAAAAGGCTCTGAGTGACACAGAAGCCCCCTGAATCAGCCTGAGTGCTGAATCCTGCACGTTACTCCCCTTCCTGGGTCTTTTGTTTGGAAGGCGGAGGGGAGGGACCTGCGATTCTGTCAGGTTCCTACTGGGCCCGGCCTTCTCCTGGCTGCCACTTAGCCCCGCCTCATGTGGCTGCCACTAACCCCCGCCTCCTCCTGGCTGCCACATTCCACAGCCTCCTCCTGGCTGCCACATTCCACAGCCTCCTCCAGGTCTTCCTGTGAAAAGGGACATAGTTTTAGTTTTTTCTTCATCAATCACACACAATTTTCATCTCATGACTGTTGCAAATTGAATGTTAACAAATATAACAGATTATCATTCTGAGCCCAGCATTTTTCATTCTTGTCCATTTTTTTGCCTACTACTGTCTATTGATATGTCAAACACTTTATTAAATCAGCAATTAGTGATCAATAATAACATCTAGTAAACATCATTTGTTGACAAGAAATCTGTAGAAGAATGCTATACCTGGCTCCAGCTGGGCTCCTCCACTTCTTCCTGGCTGGAATTCCCAGGTTGGACATCGGATGCCTCAGCTGGGGTGGAAGATAGGGTGGAAGGCAGAGTGGAAGGAAGGGTTGAGAGGGATTCCCTGACTTCAGTCTGGTCTGACAGAAATCACAGTCTCTCATAGTACCACAGCCTGGGTACATAAATGTCATCTGCTGCAGCTCCTAATCTCTGGGAATCGTGGACCTTCTTGCGCTCCCTAAGATAAGTGCTCCTCAGGCCACCAATTTTGGCTTTTAAATAGGGGATGGTTGCTGTGGGGACCACTGGCTTCACCAACTCCAGCAGTTTCTCCAGCCCTGCCTGCCTCTTTTTTTTTATTGTTGTATTGGGGTGTTTGACCTGCCACAGACAGGGCAGCTCCCTGTATTTGTCTATGAACAGGGGGAGGAAGTTGTGGTCATTGAAGCCATCCATTTTATCTGCAAGACCCAACACAAGACAAACCCTAATGTCAGGCTAAAGTCTCCTAATCTTGTCATAATATAGGCCTCAATCTAGAATCAGTATAGGCCCAAGTTTAAATGTTACCTTCGTTATCACGATTGGTGCTTCCAAAACTCCTTCCTCCGCTCACAGATCGTACGTACTACGCACGCGTGTTACGCTTTATATACACTGCGCATGCGTGAAACTCCGTCCACCCCTGACGTTCTTTCTAGTCTATTCCCTGCCCCTTCTCGTTCGGCGCAGTGGGGAAGAGCACATGGTGGAGACACAACAGGTGCGTGCTAATTACAGCAACAACGAGGAGGAGGAGGAGGAAAGCCTAAGCCAGAAATGTCCCGATCCCAGAGAAGACGATTTAAGGCCTCAAATATGTCCTTTGGGAGATGTTGGAGATGGTCGACATAATGAAGAGGGTTCGACGGGAAGTATGGACCTTACCCCAACCCCAATGTCAGAAAGGCCAAGATCATGACTAAAGTTGTGAAGAGTCTGCAGAAGAATTTTGGTGTACGACGATCCAAGGATCAACTCAGGAAGCGGTGGTCGGACCTCAAATTAAGGGAGCACGATCAGTATAGAAGGATCAGGAGAGTGCTGCAAAAAAGTAAGTAGTTGTGCTGTGTTCCTATTCTTTATTTTTATTACGTTCATGCTGCTCCATGTGCTTTTCTTAACTGTTGTACAGTTTAAAATGACAACTTTCATGTTCATGGGCACATTATTCGTTCGTATGAAACATTGTTTGTTCGGCCTAGAAAACACCATGTTTTGTCCAGATGCAGTTCAAAACATTTTTTCAGGCATACTTCTGTTAAATCAATTTTGTTGTCTAGATGGGTTTGGAACTAGAATGAAATGCAAACTAGATTCTGTGTAAGGAGAGGACACTCAGCAGCTGTTTACACATCTGGAAGCAGGAGCATTAGTGTGGGACAAAAGAACACCCTTTTTATTAGGGGGTCCCACACAGGTGCTCCAGTGTATACTATAGGGGTGTCTCCATCTGTGAAGCTTGTCCAAAACAGGTAAGTATTCCAGCTTGACAAAGGAAAAAAATATTTCTTCATCTTGCAACTCTGCCAAAACAGACAATTGTACCCCAATTCCAAGCAATGTTTCATATTCCTATTTCTGCCATCAAATATCTGTGTGCTAAGTATACCTATTTTTGTTCACTTAGGGGGGAAAAGACTCGGAGGAGACCACGGACCCACCACCTCAGGAAGAAGTGGAAATCCCCCAAAGCCAAGCAGAGCAGGAGGAGGAAGGAGACGTGGTGGAAATTGTCACCACAACAGGTGAGTGTCTGCGACCACAGGCTCAGGTAAGAGATGGATGCCGGCTGATTTATAATACATGGTGTGTTTTTTTTATATATTTTTAGGTGATCTTGATGTTGTGGATGAAGGTCATTTCACCAGTGAAAGTGCCCAGATCCTGATCAGGGAGATCATGGGGTGTAATAGGGACTTGGAAAACATCCAGAAAAACATCAATGATGTTCAAAACAAAATGAAGAACATCATTGATGTTTTAGGGAGAGTTTAAAAACCCTCGAAATCCCTAATGTAGTTGTCGTTTTTTCCACAAAAATTTGTTCCACCTTTTTTTACATATTGTTGAAAAGCCAAATTTTGAAGATGCACACAGTGTGTCAACATGTGCTATCTGCCATCACGAGATCAATGTAGGTGTTTTGGGGGTGCAACCCCTTCCTCAATAATAAAGTAGCTGAGAGGAAGGGGTTGCACCCCCAAAACACGTCCCTTGATCCCCCATGATGGCAGCTAGCACATGTTGACATTCGGCAAATTGTGTGCATCTTCAAAATGTGTCTTTTCCTGGGGTGACATCACCCCATCTGCTGAACGCAATATCAAACACAGTTTATAAATAGACATGTCTGATATTGCCTTCAATTTCTAACAAAGTTGAACTTTGTAAGTTCCAGATTTGTGTATTTATTGTTGGTTTGAAACATGCCTGTTTTACCTTAAAAGGACATTTCTACTTTTATTAATGTCACCTATAAAGATTGTATACAACAAACATGTTGTTTGGTTTTAAAAAGCTTTTATAAATGCACATGTGATTGTGCTTGTATTAAACATTTTGAGAATCAACAATGTGTGGCTTCTTCTTTTAAAGCTCCGAAACCTTTTTGTTGTGAAAATTGTTTTTTTCTGTGACAATGGGGGTTATTTCCTAAGGGCAAATCCACTTTGCACTACAAGTGCAGTTCCAGTGCAGTCTCAAGTGCACTTGTAGTGCAAAGTGTCTTTGCCTTTAGTAAATAACACCTAACAGTGCTTTATAATCTGATAGAATCATGCCATTTTCAGGACTGCCCAAATTTATGTCATGGTCATCTAAAAGAAAAACAAGCAGTAAATGTAAACAAATATCTTGTTAAATTTTTTTTTTATTTTCAAAAAGGCTCAGACATTGTCTGGCATATGGCTGGCCCCCCTACCCGCAAAGTATTCCATGTATCTTAGACGGACCTCGCGGGCACTCAGTGGGGGGCAAGCCAGGACGGCCAGCTTCATTTACATTAATTCCGGATTCAGGCCCAACTGAGCCAGCATAGTTCACAGGATTTCTTCTTAAAAAGTTGTGGAGAACACAGCAAGCCATTATGATATGATTGAGTTTATACTCTGCCATGTGTATGGGTGTAAGAAATAGGCGGAACCGGCTGGCCAGGATTCCAAACGTGTTCTCCACCACTCTTCTGGCTCTGTCCAGCCGGTAATTAAAAACCCTCTGGTCCGGGATGAGGGGCCTCATAGGAAATGGCCTCATAAGATGGTCCCCCAGTGCAAACGCTTCATCCGCAACGAAGACGAATGGGAGTCCCTCCGCATTGTCTTCTGGAGGTGGCAAGTCCGAGCTGCCATTCTGGAGACGCCTGTAGAACTCTGTCTGGGCGATGACTCCACCATCTGACATCCGGCCATTCTTCCCCATGTCCACATACAGGAACTCGTAAGTAGCCGACACCACTGCCAACATCACAATACTATTGAACCCCTTGTAGTTGTAATAGTATGACCCCGAGTTGGGTGGTGGGACGATGTGGATGTGTTTCCCATCAATTGCCCCTTCACAGTTAGGAAAGTCCCACCGCTGGGCAAAGTGGGAGGCTACAGTCTGCCATTCCTGTGGGTTGGAAGGAAACTGTGGAGTCAAACAAGAATAAAAAATTATTCATTTTGCACATAAACATGGAAAGCAGATTAGACACAAACATTTTTGGCCAACATCAGTCTAACTTTTTTTTTAAGGACTATTTAAAGACAAAGGTATAAGGTCCACCTATCAGATCCCCCCCCCCTCTCATGGGCCAGTTTGGGAATTTTATGGGGGGGGGAGATGTTTTGGACAGGTAACCCTCTACACTCCATTGAGAGATAAATGCCTAAATAATGTGGATTACTTTGGCCAGCCCCTCCTTACTTTACACTATTGACAGCCCACTGGACAGGTAATAAGTGTCATAATACAAAGAGAAAAATACACACTGTACACATTTTAGCACATTTTTACATTCTGCTATTACCTATCAAGATAATAATAGGATACAAAAACTTTAAACAGTACCATTTGAAAGTATTCAGGCAGGCCCTTGCACTACATGCTTTGGGGAATTCATCCATAAATCTGACCACAAAAGAGGTGGGTATAGTGTGTATAGGTTTGGCAAAGTCAGCAGATAGAGGATTGGTATCAGCTGAGTTGGCAGTTGGGGGGAGAGAGGGTTCCAAATGATTTTTTGACCCCAAAAAAAAGCCTCTGGCACTCTGCCAGAATTTGAAGCACAAATCACAATTTTCAACATTTTATGGGGTATTTAGGGTAAAGTACTACTATGGAGCCTGACAAAATACATTGTTAAGTGATTACAAGAGGTGAATATAGGCCCAGGAGAGCATGCTGGGGAGGTAAGTGAAGGCAAATATGCATGAAGGACCAAAAAAAATTACATAAAAATCCAGCATGCATGAGGACAAAGGGGACATTCACTGCATATTACAATCATGGTAATTAGGGAATGAGGAAAGAAATATAATATATTATGAAACATTCTATACAATAAAATGTGATGTTAAAGGATAAAAATCTTACCTTAATATAGTCCTTCTGCTGGACCTGGATGATGGCAGAAGAGGTCTCCAGGATAATGATCCCCAGAGCCTGGGGGGAGATGCCTGTTGAGAACTTGAGGTCCTGCAGGCTTCTCCCCGTCGCCAATTACCGCAGCGTGGTGACTAACCTCTGCTCCGCAGTGATGGCTTGCCTCATGCACAGCACGAATTCTACGATGAGTACGTACATGCAACATGGCTAGAAAACGGTCGGCTGCTCAGAACGAAGTAACAGAACGCACTGAAGAACAGCAAGGCCTGTGAAGAGTGACCTGAAAATCAGTAACGAACGAACAAGAACACAATGACAGAGTCAAGGGTAACTCGCTGCACACACTGAAGACCAGATACAAACCCACAAGCACAAACTGAACAGCAGAAAACGATCTGAAAATCACGAAAAAGCGCAAATCGTCTCTCACCAAAACTTTTACTAACACGAGATTAGCAAAAGGAGCCCAAAGGGTGCCACGCTTGGTTCTGTTCTGCCCTTTTATAGTCTCGTTGTACGTGGTGTATGTGACCGCGTTCTTGGCGATCGGAAATTTCCGACAACTTTGTGCGACCGTGTGTAGACAAAACAAGTTTGAGCCAACATCCGTCAAAAAAAATCCATGGATTTTGTTGTCGGAATGTCCGATCAATGTCCGATCGTGTGTATGGGGCAATATTCTAATGAACACTGGGATCTCAGTGTACTTACCATGGTTTAAATTCTACTGTCACATTGGGTGAATCCCAGAAGAAAGTGGAACATTTGGATTTACATAAGGGACTTTTCATTGTTTTTCATATAATCTATATGAAAAAAAAAATCTTTTTGGAATGGCACACGGAATCTTTAAATGATTTATATATGGACTAAATTTCATGCACTTTACTGTTGTTGGGTACAACACTATTTTGATGTATGGGATTTTTATGTGATTTGTATAGAGCTTGCATCTATTCTCTCTATTTTTGTTAACGGATAACTTTTGTATGATTCCATCATTTTTTTTTTAATTGATATAACCGGTATAAAGTCACACTATGTTTTTCTTTTTCTTATTGGAAATCAGTGCCACACCATTTAGCCCCACCTCTTGGCCCCGACGTCTTTGATGACGTCATATGTCCCGCATTGGATCGGCGTTCTGCCTTTCAAAGGCACCGGGCCAAAGGGTGGAGCTATGTGACGTGAGCCCCGGGAACACTGGAAGTTCTAATGAAAGCTCTTACATCGGGCAATTCAGCTCTCTGCTGATACGGACAGCTCGCCTCTTCCTTTCCTCTCTCTTCCCCTGGCTGGGAGACTATGCCGGCGGTGCTCTTATCCTCACTGGGCCCCACTCGGTTGCGGGCCCCATAGCGCCCGCATGGGTCGCTATGGTGGTTGTTACGCCCCTGGTCACAAAACAGACTTATACAGATTCCAGTGAGAGCATATCATTCCTAATCAAACAATAAAAGATATGGTGTTTGGAAAACTGATACAGTACACTGTTTTCTGCTCCTAAATGCTTTACAGACAAATACCTGTTTGAGGAGGCATTTATTAAGTGGTTTGATCCTGCCAATTTCAAACCCTAAACAATCACTGACCATACCTGATGAGGATGCGTCCAATGTTTAAGGATCCTATTGACAACTGTTTTTGAAACCCTTTCCAAAGCACTGTTCTCAGTAGCAGGTCCTGCTATGCTACCTGCCATAGCTGTAATGTCAAAAGATGCAGCTACTATCCGTATTGATCCTGTACTTGTAGAGTGCTTAGAGTTAATGCATACAGCCCTACATTAATGCATTGATGGACTAGTTGACATTGTCGCCATCTTATATCCTGAATGAGTCTCATTTCAGTGAATTTACAGAGAGCACTTTGGCTGAAATGCTGGTCTGTATAACAGTAATGTAAAATGCTGGTTACACATGCCCTTTGATGGCTATCGCCTTTTTGGGGAGTCTATGGACACTCCCAAAAAGAATGTCACCAGGGGTAAGAGTGCTCATCTGCATCCAGCAGCTTTACCCTCAAAGACTTGAAAGACTTCTTAACTCCTCTGAGACCAGGATTCCCTTCCTTACTCCCAGGCTTCAACCTCTAAGGTCAGAACCAAGCCAGGGCCCAGTTCGGTCACGAACTCTGGGCCCCCAAATTTCCAGCATGAAGGGATGTTTCCATTTTCAAAAGTGAGGAAATGTCTGTTGACCTTTGCAGACATCTGCATAGGAGAAGTGGTATCCAGGAGCAACAAGTTAAAATTCTGCATAACCCTCTAGGTAGTGATATTGTCAGGATACACATGCCAGCAGACAAGCTCGTCCCTCTAGAAGAACTCTCAGGCGCAAAGTAACACTAAAAGTGCATGGAAAACACTGCGCTACTGCATAAAAAATCAAAAGATAGCAGATACATACAATCTGACAAAGACAATAAATATATACATTAAAAAATGTAGCGCATAATGTATGTGTAAGTGATTGAAAAAAATAAATTATTTAAAATTTGTGCTTCAAAGAAAAAATAATTAAAAGAACATCAGCCTGATGGCTTGTGCTGAACATAAAGTCAATAATAAATAAACAATAATGTCCCGCAACCCAGGTAGGTGAGTAGACTCTGAAGTCTGGTGGTGTTCAGATGATTGTCCCAAATTGAACTTCATAACAACAGGACCATAACAAAGAGATGAGGCAATGGTAGAAAGGATGGTATGTAGAAAAACTCTTACCAGATCCCGTGGATTCCCATGTCAGCGACAGGGAATCGCATGAGCAGTGTGCCACTCAGGGCGTGGAAAGCGACGTCCCCTCACTGGAATACTCTAGGCTGGAATCTGCTTGGATCTCCGGGGGCCACCAGGCAGGTCCTCACAGCAAACAACCAGGGTACAAATCAGGTGGACAGAAACGTCACTTATAAAGCTGAAGTAGGCACTTGACCTCATTGGGAGGATATGTGGAAAGAAAAAATATGCCTCCACATGGTGCAGATAAAAAAGGGGGGTATTTTTATTTCTCCTCTGCCACCAAATCCTGCAACGTCTCCTCCAAACACAAGCCGTCGCGCATCCCCTTGCGCGCCCATGATTGACGCTGGTGCCAAATAAGACTATTTAACCACTTCAATACAGGGCACTTAGACACCCTCCTGCCCAGATCAATTTTCAGCTTTCAGTGCTGTCGCAGTTTGAATGACAATTCAGCCGTCATGCTACACTGTACACAAACTAAATTTTTATCATTTTGTTCCCACAAATAGAGCTTTCTTTTGGTGGTATTTGATCACCTCTGCGGTTTTTATTTTTTGCTAAACAAATAAAAAAAGACCAAAAATTTTGAAAAAAATAAAAGTTTTGCTTTTGTTCCTGTTAAAAAAATTTGTAAATAAGTACGTTTTCTCTTTCACTGATGGGCACTGATAAGGCGGCACTGACAGGCACTGATACGGCGGCACCGACAAGGTGGCACCAATGAGCGGGCACTGACATGCGGCACTGATGGGCACTGGTAGGCGGCACTGATGAGTGGCACTGATATGCAGCACTGATGGGCATTGATAGGCAGCACTGATGGGCACTCATGGGTGGCACGGATAGGCGACACTGCTGAGCACTGATACGTGGCACTGATGGGCACTGATAGGCATCCCTGGTGGCACTGGCAGTGGTAGGCAGTGGAGTGGGCACTGATTGGCAGCTGCCTGGGCACATATTGGTATTTCCCTGGGGGTCTAGGGGGCATACCTGGTGGTCCAGTGTGGTGGCCATCCTGGTGGTCCTGGGTAGGATCCCAGTGGGGGCTGTGCTGATAAACAGTCAGCACAGACCCCCCCATCAGGAGAGCAGCCGATCGGCTCTCCTCTACTCGCGTCTGTCAGAGATCACCAGCTCTTCCTATTTACATCGTGATCAGCCGTGATTGGACACGGCTGATCACGTGGTAAAGAGTCTTCGTCAGAGACTCTTTACCTAGATCGGTGTTGCAGGGTGTCAGACTGACACCTCGCAACAACGATCACCGCGATGCGCGCCCCTGGGGGCGCGCAGCGGCTCGATATCCTGATCACGTCATATGATGTTAGGTCAGGAATATCAAACCACTTTTCTGCCATCATTTTGTAATAGGGCGGGCAGCAAGTGGTTAAACCCAGTCAGTGCCTAGCTCCAGTGCTGCTTTGTCTTCAGCTTCTGTACATCCTGTTACCTGTGAACTTGTATCCTGATTCCTGTTATCTACCCAGCTTGTCTTGACCACTCCTTAAACTCCACCTGCATTGACCTCAGATTATCCTGTGACCAATCTTCCGTCTTCTCCTCTGGCTTCTGTTCCACTGATCTAGTTCCAGACCAAGGTTGCCTCCTGACTACATTCCTGCTTGTGCCCTGTATCCGATTCTCCAAGCCATGTATGACCCAGCCTGCCTGACTTTGCTATTCTGTTGATGTCACCTGCACCAGCTGCCTACGTGCCGGTCTTCCTGCTGGAGCCTTCTGACGACTTCTCCAGCCCAACAAGGACATCCGCCCTGCTGCCTGCAAGACTTCTTGGCACTCATGCGACTCTGCACTCCTGCGCCTTCTGTCCCCACCATCAGAGGTGGCCTCATTCATGACAGTACCATTTTTTCAATTCCACTTGAGAACCCTACAACACAACATTCTGTTGTGGGGCAAATTGGTTCAGTTCCTAGACAAACTGATTCACCTGATACTGAAGATCAGGTTATCTCTGGCCAGGTGGCTCAGGAATCTAGCTCTGGAGTTGGGGAAACTCTTCCTCCCGCTGTCTAGGAAAATCTTGATAATGGATGCCAGATTGAAAGCCTAGGGAGTCCTTGACACTGTGGTGATGCAGGTGATATGGTCCACAAAGGAAGCTCATCTTTTGACTAGCATTCTAGAGTTCTGAGTGATTTAGCTTTCCTTGCAACACTGGGCATCCCGACTGGAGGGGCATCTAACCAGGATCCAGTCAGCCAATGTTACTGCAGTGATGTAACTAAACCACTAGGGAGGAACCAGAAGTCTTACCTTGTCTTACAGACAGTATTTCGTCTTAGAAAGAATTCTGTCCTGGGTAGAACTTCCAGTTATGGCCGTTAGCCATTCCCATCTTAGGCGTAGACAGTTGACATACAGACTACCTGAGCCAACAGTGCCTGGACCCGGAAAATGGTCCTTACACACGGAAGTGATTCAGAAAATGTGTCACAGGTGGGGGAGGCCAGGTGCAGACCCTCCTGTCTTTCAGGTTCAACAACACTGGACAAGTTTGTCTCCAGGGGCAGAGATCCTCTGCCAAAAGCAGTGGATGCTCTTGTGGCTCCTTGGGATTAGTACAGCCTGTGAGTGCTTCTTGGGCTTTTTGGCATCCAACAACTGCTTCCCTGATTTGCAAGGATGCCACTTGGTCTTCTGTTCACACATTCTCTAAGTTTCACCATGCGTATGTTCATTCCTCATCTAATTCCAGCTTTAGGCATATGGTCCTTAAGGCAGTTACAGGCAGCCCCCTGTCCCTAATTGTTTCGTTATGTGGCCCTGTTAGTATTTTGTTACTGTTGCCCACCCATGCTATTGGACTTCCCATTTGCCTATAAATAACTAATTGCTGTGTTCTTTCATGAACAAGAAAGAAAACAAGATTTTTGTACTTACCATGAAATCAGTTTCTTGGAGTTCATATTGGAGTTCATTTACCCCTTGACAATGAACATACGTACATACGTGGGTAATTTTCTGTGTGGCCGCATATGTGCGCATTTATGTTTCTGCAGATAACATGCTGAACAGTGTGCTCCCAGCTTAGAGACTGAGCTGTCACCTACCGCTCCAGGTCTCATACTAACAATCAGACACCATGAGGACCAGCTCTTGATCACACAATGGCTGTGATAACCTGTGGTTGACTAACACGGTGATCAGTAACTTTACAAGCAACCTCTGCATAGAAACCAGTTTCCAAGTTTTTTATTTCAAACTTAGTTGAACACACTGAAGTTAGAAGCTGATTTGCTACCATGCACAGCTGCACCAGATTTTGCACTCTCCAGTTTTAGTAAATCAACCAATTTGTCTTCTTTTTATGTCAACAAAAAAGTGATGTGACCATCGCTTTGGTCAGAAGGTTTTCTTAGTGATCAACTTTGCCTTTGAAAGTTCCTTTTAATCTTACATAGGGACAAAGTTGTTTTGAGGCTAAGAACATACTTTTTATCCAAAATGGCTTCTGTTTTACCTTCCTGCAGATATTGAATTGCCTTCCTTGTGTTCGGCATCAGTTTTCCATTGCCTGGATGTGGTGAGAGCCATCAGGGTTTTACTTTTCTGCCACTGCATCTTTTAAGCAGACAATTTTCCTTTTGTGTCTTTCCCAAAGGTCCTACAAGAGGTTCATCTATTTCCAGATCTACTATCTCTAAGTTTATTTGTCAAGTTAATGTTTTGGAATGTGTGTGTTTGTGTGTGTGTGCGTAGCGCTACTTACGCAGGAGCCGCTTGGTAGATTGTGTTCTCTGTTCCTCTATCTCGACACAACCTCAGCCCCACTGACACACCAAGTTAAGCAAATGGATACTGTACTGCTACTGGAAACACAAATTTATATACCCTGCAAGCAACTAAGGTACAGCAAAAAGCAAACATCATACTATATATGTGCAGTTCGTTTAGTTCTGAATTGAAATTTGGACACTTTGGAGATTCAGCAATTCAGATTTATCTGCATTTCTAAATCACAATAGGAACAAATTTAAAAGGATTCAAAATACATTATAACAAAATAAAATTTTGTTTGAATTGAATTCAAATCAAATTCGAAACATATTCAAAATCAAAAATACGTTTGAAATGTAAACATTTTGCTCACTATTGCTGGTTTCCTTCAAAAACTGCGATATAGCACTCGCTGTTCACATGTGAGCTCACTTCTGGATCTGCCTGGAGCAACTCCGGTCCTCAGCACACACAGCTGCAGGCTTGTGGCAGCTTGATGTGCACACAGGAGCAGTGGGGTGCACACCTCGATCTCCTTCCAGCAAAGAAATAGTTCCTTGGTATTCAGTCTGAGAAAATACGACTCTCTCTCTCCTTATACCCAGCTTGCATTGGGTATTGTAGTCCAATGGTCCGTAGTAAAGTTTATTTCCTGAACTTCCTCTCCATTGATTCACAGCTGTCAACCACAAGTCCCTTGAGCTACTTCGGCTTGTCAGCAAAGTAAAAGTAGAAACCTTCTTGAAATAGTACTATATCGGCACAGGCTCAAAAGACATATAGCAGAAGAAAAAGTATGAAAAAAATGTATTTATACAAAAATACATAAAAATAAACATGTGCAGTATGTGGAAAGTGGCTGATACATTCACAAATAGAACGTCTCACAGTGTTGATACAGAGGGGGACCCAAAATGACCAGGAAAATGACAATTGATGTGTTTGTAGATATGAATTTAGTTCTCTTCTTCAGAGGTATCTAAATACAGTATGTATCTCACAAAAGTGAGTACATCCCTCACATTTTTGTAAATACTTTACTATATCTTTTCATGTGACAACACCGAAGAAATGACACTTTGCTACAATGTAAAGTAGTGAGTGTACAGCTTGTATAACAGTGTAAATTTGCTGTCCCCTGAAAATAACTCAACACACAGCCATTAATGTCTAAACTGCTGGCAACAAAAGTGAGTACGCCCCTAAGTGAATATGTCCAAATTGGGCCCACTTAGCCATTTTTCCTCCCCAGTGTTATGTGACTCGTTAGTGTTACAAGGTCTCAGTTGTGAATGGGAAGCAGGTGAGTTAAATTTGGTGTTATCGCTCTCACTCTCTCATACTGGTTACTGGAAGTTCAACATGGCACCTCATGGCAAAGAACTTTCTGAGGATCAGTTGGGACCTACTGTATGGTGTAAACACATCAATAAGTATTCAAGGTAACACATAAAAATACTAACCAATTTGTCAACATTGGAGAAAGCAAGGAAAGACAAGCCACCATGAGTTAAAAACAAAGTATCCACAGTCACCTTCCGGATGTCCACTCCCAACCAGAAGAACAGGGGTGAGGAATGCCCGCAAGGGTCCCCAGACACGGAGGCCACTACAAATCTGTGAGCCTACAAAGGTCACACAGATGTTGCCAATCTGGGAGGGGAGAAAAAATACCCATATAGTATAAAGATACAAAGCAGAAGAAATATCAGAGTAATATATGCAAAAAACTCCACCTCCTTGCCCCAGTGATTGGTGGGATTTCAATCCCTGGCTACTCTCATATACGCCCCTGTACCCAGGGCTTGTTACTGTTGTGCATGCCTCTGACACACACAATTCATCCTGTTTAAGGTATGGGAGTCCCTATATTTGCTTTAACTCTACTGCAAGCTGTGGCCACTATATTTTGATGCCCGACACTTTGTTTTTAACTCATGGAGGCTTCTCTTTCCTTGGTTTCTCCAATGTCTCACAAATGGGTTAGTATTATTTTATTATGTGTTACCTTGTATACCTATTGATGTGTTTACACCATAGGTCCCAACTTATATGTAGACACCTCTCAAGAAGGGAACTAAAATCATACTTTAAAATGCGTCGGTGTCCTTTTCCTGGTCATTTTAGGTCCCCCTCTGTATCACAACACTGGGAGACATTCTATTTGTGTATGTATTGGCTGCTTTCCACATAACTGCACCTGTTTTTATGTATTTTAGTATAAATAAAGTTTTTTCATATTTTTACTTCTGTTTTTTAAATCTGTGCTGATATAGTTCCAAATTCAAGAGGGTTTCTACTTTTACTTCATATAGGGATGATGGCACTATCCGGCACCTTACCATACTATATTATTCTTCTTGTCAGCTCCCCTTGGTGGATGGAGGCGGGGAAGTGTTAACCCATTCAGCTGAAGTCCATTTGGCGCACAGAGGGCAAAGCAGCACAGTGTCCTACATCTCTCTATCTGTCTCTAGCTAAGCACATGGCTGTCAGGGCTGGGCTCAGCCCTTCCTTCTTTAAGCAGGCTGTTCAGATGTCAGCTAATTGCCAGCTCCAGTCCCTGGCTCCCTGATGTGCTGGCTTGTCTGACTATCCGTTCCGGTTTCCGAACTCTGGCTATGTTTTGATTACGTTTTCTCTATTTAACGTTTATTATTAATAAACAGTGTGATTTTACTGCACTTCTGTCTCAGCCTGTTTCATGGATCCTGACAATGGCTACACATGATACAAGATAAAGTGCCTCTTTTTTCCATTATTTACCACACTGCTAGGGCAGTGAGTCATTTGAGGAACACATCTCCCTCCCATACGCTATGCTTTTCTCTTTGGACTGCTTGCTACAACTGAGTAGGTAGGAGGGGTCATAGGGGACTGTCCTTCAGTTTTTTATGTGCCTGGTGTCAATTTCTCTTGTAGGCAGCGGTATAACCCTTGGTTGCTTATTTTCCATACAGCTTCAACCCTCAAATGGACACTCGTGAAAAGGATTTTACGGTGAGTACAACATTATTGCTTTCTATTTGCAAGACTGCAGTGTCCTTCTGGATGGATTGCATGAAATAGAACTGAAGCCTCACGGGTAATGCTGTATTCAGTTTTTAGTATTTTGTTCTGGGGAAAAAAGACAGGAGACAAAATCAATAACGAGAGAATTATAACCACATCAAGTTCTTTAGTGGTGTTTAGTTTAATTTTTTTTTTTTTTTTATTAGAAGTGTATATTTAAGCTCTGTAATAAAGATAAAATAATGGATGTTTCTGTTTTATCCTTACATCAATACTGGCTGTAAAAGGATATTATGTATTCTACATACACAGATTGTCCTGTAACAGAAACTTTACTATAGTAATTTAATGAGCCACCACCAGAGGCCACTGTGTGAATAGTAATATATTTTCCCTTCAGGCATTCTAATGACATTGAATATTACAAATAGTCATTAGTGTTGAAAGCTTTGGGATATGGCTTTTGTACATTGAAGCTCATTACGCTCTGGAAATGAATGGACACACAGTGCTAGAGAAACATTCCTATCAAACATTCATTTTTATTTTTAAAACTAGGGTGATGGTATCAGTGGGGACTAATGGAAGCTTTTATCAAGGGCAAAAGGCCTTTTGACATTTTCACTAGTTAGAAAAAAAAGCGTAGAAATTCTGTGTGTTCAATCATAGCAATTCGACAGTCACTCATTTCCATAGGGTGACTGTATTACAATATACATATTTTTTTCTTTTTAAACAGTGAATTTTCTAAAACATCATGCTATAACTGACTTAGTGGTAAAAAAAAATAAAAAAATGGAAGCCTTTTTTCAGTTTAATGTTGGACCAGCTTGTAGCAGCTGATGCCTGGGTGCTTCCTTCTTGTGAAACTGTGTTCAATCACTAAAACTTATCACCTGGCTTTAAAAGGAACCTGTGTTTGCCCATTCTTTTTGAAAAATCAACTAGGTCATTGCATGGCATTTGGCCAGTGGAGGCATAGTACGCTAGTGTGCCCTGTTATGGTGCCTCTGGATACAATGAATCCACAAGCCCATTCCCTTGTATGAAAGTGTCTGCTGCCACCCCTGGCAACTGTGAGGGAATTCTGGTTGAGCCTGCAGGCAGTGCCAGAGAGCATATGAAGCCTGCTGTTGTTTCACCATTTAACAAGAACAAGAAGATTTGTTCCAAAGCCAGCATACCCACAGCGAGTAAGACCATCTTTACTTTGAAAAATGCTGGGACTACTAATATAGTAATTTAAAGAAACTAACAGTGAGACTGTTTGTGGTGTGGTGGGAGAGACCCCATTTGAGAGACTTGCTGTTTCATATGTGGAGAGAGACCTTCCTCAATAAAGCCGGCTGTATACTGGGGAGGCAAAAAATTTAAACTGAATGTGGTAATGTGAGGGTTACTGATTCTGATGTATGTACACCTGTATCTATGAAACCAAATGCTGAATAAAATGTGGCAGGGGTGACCACTAAAAGAATGTGTTATTTCCCCTAGCAATCATGTTAGATGCAGTGGAATTGCCCTCTGGAAACCTCAGAGGGACTCGATGTGTCAGAACTTGTGATTTCCAAGGACAACTATGGTGCCATTCTGCTGGGCACGAGTGGGGAATAATGAAAGTGTTGCAAAATAAGAATGTGTTAACGTAAACTGACATTTTTGAAAATTTTATTGTGTTTAATGTTTAATGTTTGGTACTTCAGACTACTTTTGACTAGCACACAAATAGTTTAGATTGGGATGGTTTGGCATAAAATATATTACCTGTAATGGTTATTTTAGGTAAGAGTGGGGCTGAGAGTATTTCTGTTGTTTAACACCAAGGGGCTTCTAGCCAGCTAGAAGAAGGCATGCTTGCTGCAGCAGCTGATATCGCTCACAAAATAGAATACAACAGCCAAAATCCTGCCTGTGACCTGTGAAAGGGGTAAAAATAGGGTATTGCCAAATAAGGAAGGTCATGCTAAACAGAATGGCAAAAGTGCCAGACTGCATGGTTTGTAATGAAAACCTGGTTGCATATAATGTATGTAAAATCATGTTCCAGAGGAGTTGCAGTGAGATTGTGTATGGCTCCTCTGCAGACACTGCGCTGCCAGGTGCTGACAAACAGAAGAAAGGAGTATTAACATTACTGTCAATCATAAAATGAGTGATGTGGTGTTCTGTGATGATCTGGTTGCCATAGGTAACAAAAAGATACTGATAATCCTGATGACCAGGATGAGAAATTAGTAGGCGCGAACAAATGAAGTGACTTATGCAGCGAGAGGACTGTCCATTCCTTTCGCAACAGAGAAACTAGATAACAAGTAAGGGTAAACCCTCTACATACTCGGGGGGGGGGGGGGGGGGTAGTATGGGGAGAGATTTCTCACAAAACAGAAAACTCCTAGTTTTCAGCCTCCTAGTAGACAGCCTGGGAGCAAAATAAAAGCAAAAGAGGACAGCAAAGTGTGATCCTGTTTTTAATTAAGGTGATGCTAAACACACACTGTTTAATTTACAAGGGAAGGGGTGGGCTGTCATTTACCACTGTGTATATGCCCACATGTGTGTCTCTATAGGCAATAACTTCTACGCAGGATGTGGAAAACTTACAAGTAGATCTGAACAAATTAATGGGGTGGGCAACTACATGGAAAATGAGGTTTAAAAATGCATTTGGGTGGCAAAAATATGAATGCAATCTATACACTGGGGGGGAACCTCTGGGGGGAATCTAAGATGGAAAAGGACTTGGGGGTCCTAGTAGATGATAGGCTCAGCAATAGCATGCAATGATAAGCTGCTGCAAACAAAGCAAACAGAATATTGGCATACATTAAAAAGGGAATTAACTCAAGAGATAGTTCTCCCACTCTACAAGACTCTGGTCTGGCCACACCTGGAGTATGCCGTCCAGTTCTGGGCACCAGTAGAGACCAGGAAAGATGTGCTGGAAATGGAGCGAGTTCAGAGAAGGGCAATGTCACGGAACGTCCCACACTCCGCTTGAGTGCTTCCGTCATATACAACTTTCTCCCAGTCTGTATACAGATATCCCAACCTCTCTGAGCACAAACAAGGCGACACTTACTTGTTGCTACCAAGAACTGACTTTATTTAGAATCACAATTACAAGACTTTATATCCTGTTGGAACCTCCTCTAACAATACAACTGTAACTTAATTAACATGACCTAATTATCTAATCCTTTATACAGCCTAGGTGACTGAGACATGACCTTTCGCCCAGACTTGTGGTCACCGAGCTTCACACAGTTATATCAACACAATAGCTGGAGCTAATTACAATTAACAATACAAACAAAACCTAATTAACATGAGCTCCAATAGGAGTCGTCCCGTCTCCTACATTGTATAGAGGACAATGTGATCAGCTCATTCAATTAACATACATCCTGGGAGATATTGTGGACAAATATTACTGTCCCATTTTAAGTAGTCCAAGATATATTTTCTCCCTCACCCTGTGCCAATATGGCACAGGGTGCCTTAGACATAAGATGTATTCTGAGTTCCACGGGCCCCCCCGTCACATCTCTCCCCTTTCGGCAGAAGACTAACACAGGAGGAGACCCCAGACGGGTTGACTCCGAAGTTAGTAAACAGCTCCAGTCCTCTACTGCCTGTACCCACACAGTACCCCAAACAAATTGTTCCAAACAAAGCATTACTCACCCAGCCAACCTCTGCCTCTCTCTGAGAACATATCTGCCGCTGGAGAGAGGCCTGGACTGGCTCTTCTCCCTGGAATCCTTTCTGCCGCTGGAGAGAAGACAGGGTGTCTGGGCTCACTCTGTCATGCTGTTGGGGATCTGGGCCCACTGCCCAGCATCCCTGGGGTATACAGGTGGAGACTGAAGTCCCATCCACCTTTACAGGAAATCCATCCTCTGTTAGTTGAGGGCAGAGTCCAGCAGTCCTCAGCCCTGTTGCCAGCCCTTCTGCTGGAAACCCCACACCATCTGTTCCGGCTAACTGTTGGAGAGGGAGGCCGACTGCCCCGCCTCCCTGGAACTCTGTAGTTGTTGCCGGTGCTGGGCAGAGGTTGGTAGCACTCTGCCCTGTTGCCAGCACTTCTGCTGGGGACTCCGCATCCTCCGCTCCGGCTAACCGTTGGGGCAGGAGGCTGGCTTCCTCCACTCCCAAACTGTGTAGCTGCCTTTGGGGAGGTAAGCCGGCAGCTTCCTTTTCCATTCCCTCATCTGGCTGCTGGGACGACATGTCGATGGTACTGTCTCCCAGGTGCACGGATCTTTGCTGGGGAGGAAAGCTCGCTTCCTCCACCCTGGCCAACTGTTGGGGAGGGACAACACACACCTCCTCTCCCTTCTCCCCCTGTATCTGCTGCTGGGAAGTGATTGCCATCTTCTCACCCTGAGCCTCCACAATTGCTGCAGGTGTGGGGCAGAGGTCTTGGACCCTCTGTCCGGTTGCCAGCACTTCTGCTGGGGGTTTGCCAGGTGGTTCCTCCTCTACAGAAACGTCTATTAAATCCCCAGTCTCTGGAATTGGTAAAAGTGTGGGGCAGAGGTCTTGGACCCTCTGTTCAGTTACCAGATCTTCAGCTGGAGAAGTTTGTTTTAACTCCATAGATGCTGCTGGCAGAAAATCACATGTCCCTGTCAGTGTTGTGGGAGAAAGGCCGACTACCTCTTCTCTCAAGAAGGCTGAAGCCACTGTTGGTGCTGGGTAGAACACAGTGAACTTTGGCCCTGATAGCAGCTCTTCTGCTGGAGGCTCATCAGGTTGTTCTTCCTCAGCAGAAAAGTCTATCAAATCCCATGTCTCTGCAACTGATATCTTGGGATAGAGGTTCACCATCTCCTGTCCATAGAACCCAGAAGATGCTATCATTTCTGGGCAGAGGTTAGCAGAGCTCTGCCCTGTTGTCAGCACTTCAGGTTTGGGGACAGCAATCTCCGGATTTTCCACTGCCGATTCTCTGGCATACTGCTGAACTTGTTCTAGCAGTTTCCTGTATGCCCTTTCCAGATGCTGTTCCTTCCTTAGCAAATGGTCCAGATCAGGTTTGAGCTCTGAGACTCCTGCAAGACCGAGCATAGACTCTCTATAGTCTCTCAGGTCCTCGAAGTCAGGTTCCCCTTCATCGCCAAACATAAAAAGATCTGTAAGGTTCTCCCACAGCAATCCAGGGCCACCAAAGTCATATCCCTCCGGAGAGCATTCTGTTGTCTCCCCTAAATATCCCTCCTCTGCGTGCCATTGCAGAGCCCGATAACGATTGTCCAGCTCTATCTCCTGCTGGACCAACCTGTCCAACTCAGTCACCCATTGCTCCTGGGGCTGCTCTCCCAGGAATGCCATCCGCAATGCCCGTTGGTCACTGGCCCGTTGCTCTTGGGTTGGAAAGCACTTGCCCTGTTTTATACCAGCGAGACGGAGGGCTGCAATCCAGAGCTCCACCCGAATTTCCTGCCTAAGCTCCAGGTATTCATCCTCAGACACAGTCCTGGTGTATGTTGAAAGGATGATCCGCAGCAGCCCCGGGAACTCTGATGCCAGGTCCATATCTCCGCTGGGGTGACTGAAGTCTGCTATGCTGATCTTGGATCCAGTTGGAGGTTTGGATGTCCCATACTTCAGGAAGCTTTCCCGCTGCTTGCCACCAATGTCACGGAACGTCCCACACTCCGCTTGAGTGCTTCCGTCATATACAACTTCCTCCCAGTCTGTATACAGATATCCCAACCTCTCTGAGCACAAACAAGGCGACACTTACTTGTTGCTACCAAGAACTGACTTTATTTAGAATCACAATTACAAGACTTTATATCCTGTTGGAACCTCCTCTAACAATACAACTGTAACTTAATTAACATGACCTAATTATCTAATCCTTTATACAGCCTAGGTGACTGAGACATGACCTTTCGCCCAGACTTGTGGTCACCGAGCTTCACACAGTTATATCAACACAATAGCTGGAGCTAATTACAATTAACAATACAAACAAAACCTAATTAACATGAGCTCCAATAGGAGTCGTCCCGTCTCCTACATTGTATAGAGGACAATGTGATCAGCTCATTCAATTAACATACATCCTGGGAGATATTGTGGACAAATATTACTGTCCCATTTTAAGTAGTCCAAGATATATTTTCTCCCTCACCCTGTGCCAATATGGCACAGGGTGCCTTAGACATAAGATGTATTCTGAGTTCCACGGGCCCCCCCCGTCACAGGCAACAAAACAAATAAAGGGTCTGGAGGACATTAGTTATGAAGAAAGGTTGTGAGCACTGAACTTATTCTCTCTGGAGAAGAGAGGTTTGAGAGAGGATATGATTTCAATTTACAAATGCCATACTGGTGACGCCACAATGGGGATAAAACTTTTCCACGAAAGGGAGTTTAATAAGACACGTGGCCTCATATTAAAATTAGAAGAGAAGTGGTTTAACCTTAAACTGTGTAGAGCGTTCTTTATTGTAAGAGCGGCAAGGATGTGGAATTCCCTTCCACAGGCGATGGTTTCAGCGGGGGGGGGGGCATGGATAGTTTCAAAAAACTATTAGATAAGCACCTGAATGACCATAACATACAGGGATATACAATGTAATACTGACATATAATCACACACATAGGTTGGACTTGATGGACTTGTGTCTTTTTTCAACCTCAACTACTATGTAACTATGTAACATGAGCTGCTCAGATGTGATAGGGAGTAAATGCTCAGCATAGAAACTCACTGAAAACTGAGCATGTGCAGAGCTGCCAACACTGCTCTGCAAAATCCCTAGCTACATTGGGGACTTGGACAGAAGGGGGAGATAGAGAATCAACCAGGTTTTTTGCAGAATACAGAAAACAAATCTCATAGCGACTGAGTGAGTATGAACAGCACGTAATACAGCATTTATTGATAGTTTTTTATGATGTGGGTTTAGTGACACTTTAAAGTGTTTCTAAAGGCAGAAGTTTTTTTTATCTTAATGCATTCTGTGCAAAAAAGAAACTTTAGTATCACTTTAAGTAATATTTGCTTGTGGAAACAAACCTGAAAAAAAGTCATTGTAGAGTCAAGTACAGTGTAGAGTGGGGACATAGAGAATGTCACCTTTCACAGAGGTTCCACAGCCTATGTGTTCTGCCCCCCCACGCTGTAATGGTGTAATGGGGGGGGGTGACAGAGCCATGTCACTGTGCCATAATGATTAGATGTCATCCAGGGCTCTCACTAGGTTGAGGGTTTCTGAAATGCTGGGTCTACACTTTGATGGTGACCAGCACCTATGGATTGTGCAGGTGTGCAGAGGCCTTATGTATGGAGCTGACTAGAGTTCAAAGGTTATACCTGGGAAACAGGACATTGCAGCAGGGAGCTGTGAGGTGTGTATGTTTGCACACAGAATTGTGAGGATTACAAAAGATACAAGGGCCTAAAACCCATGAGACTAGAGCAGCACTGATGCAAGAGCAAGCTGAAAAAGAAGTATATTGCTTTGGCAGAGGAATGCTGAGATTACTCAGCAAAGATTACTTTTTTTTATAAATTTAACTAGGTTAAGAAATAATTTTCTTGGATCCTTTCCAGAAATGCAGTGGGTTTGATATTGTAGTAGCCCAATATTAACATCAAATCCAACATTGGGCTAAACTAGTCTAGTTTTAGCAATTGTTATCACTTTAAAATTGCATAGAACTTCATTGATTGATGTGTGGAGTCTGTCTCTCCCCCCCCACCACACTAATACTCAGAACCTGCTATCACACTGAAGGCATGGTCACAGCTGCTCATCAACACTCTAAGCTGGGTATACACGTATTCAGCAGGAATCAGTTGAATTTTGATTCATGTGCACCCCTCTCTGTTCAACAGAACCTAGTCTAACAGCTCTGCTGGAAAGCCAACATTAGATCAGCCGCAGCAGCCAACGGCTATAGTGCTGATCAGTGTATTCTGAGGTGGATGGAGAAGAGGGAATCCCAACTGGAGATTTTTTTTTCATTCAACCCACTGGTTGAACAAAAAAAAAACCTCAAATTGTATACCCAGCTTTAGGATCCCTTTCTGGTGTATGTACCAAAGTCCTCCAGCAGCAGATTCTCTGTCGGTGGAACCCAAGCACAGACTGCACAGCCCGGGAGTAAAAATGTAATCTACTTACATCTGGATTTCAAATTTAAAAGAGTGGTATTTTGTATTTCAACTGTTATTAGACACAGGGGTAATTTACTAAAAGCAAATAGGGTGTTCACTTTGCCACTCTACTCTGTGGAATGGTGTTTTGTATTTTTTTTGCATTGGTCCCCTTTGTACCATTGTTTAGCAATCACTTTACTATTCGCTGTAAAGAATGAACAAAATTAATTTTCAGGATTTGTCCCCTTGGGCATCGATGGTGTTTTGGGAACATTTTACAGTTTTTAAATTTTTTTTAACTGTTTGGCGAACTTCGCTTGAACCAAATTCAAACTCATTCAGCTCGTCACGCCTATAGACCAATATGCAAGAAAGATGAGGCAGCTAACTGCAACATGTCAAAGGATATCCACATACTTCCCAATTTTCTGAGATTGGAATGAGGGACACCTATTAGCAAAAAAAATTTGGTATTAGACACCCCCTGACATGCCCCCCTTAAAGGAGAATTGTACAAAAAAAAATTGGTTAAAACCACAAGTGTTTTTTTTTTTAACCACTGCTATTAATTTATAATGGCTTTTGGAATTTACAAATGCAGACATTTTGAAATTGGATGAAAGGTTTAGCACTATAAAATGCTTTTTGATAGCTAAATAATGCTTTGTATATACAACTATATACTGTAAATCAGACCAAAATAAGGGACAAATGAGGAGACTTTGTTCCGAATGAGAGAATGAGAGAGCAATGTATCCATGCGAGAAAAAGAATGCTGAGATTTGACATACAAAATGCAATAGACTTGTGCAGAAGCCAGGAACTCACAAAGCTTCAAGTGCAAACAATGTAAGATAGCAAGGCAGAGATGAAGACTGAACATTATACTGAAAAAACAGCTCAGAAAGGAGCATAAACACGAGAGCACAAATCAACAGAGGTCTTATAATTGGATGTTAATATTGTGAAGTGGCCATACACCAAGGGCTGTGAGCGCTGTCCTGCTTATAGGGGAAACATGCAGTAAATGAAAAACAAAATCATTTTGCAAGAGCCTGCAGGAAGACAACAAGAGATATAATACAAATGGCTACAGAGAGTGAAAACAGCAGCTCTGAGAAATCACTGCTCACTGTTATACATTAAATAGGATCAGTCAAGTACCACCTGATCATAGTGGTTTGTACCAGTAAAGCTCAGCAGCAGCAGAAAAACAAGCAAGCGAATACTCTACCAGCTAGATAGATTTCTTCTAAGGTCCAAGCGGTACTGATACACAAAGTATTAGCAAAATGTAGCAAGCAACAATCTCTAAAAACAAAAACAAAACAAAAAAAATAGCGTGTGATAATAAAGTGGTTCTAAACTCATAAGGTTTTTTTTACCTTAATGCATTCTTTGCATTAACCACTTCAGCCCCGGAAGATTTGCCTGCTTAATGACCAGGCCATTTCTTTGCTATACGGCACTGCGTTGCTTTAACTGACAATTGTGCGGTCGTGCAATGCTGTACCCAAACAAAATTGATGTCCTTTTTTTCCCACAAATAGAGCTTTCTTTTGGTGGTATTTGATCACCTCTGCGGTTTTTATTTTTTGCGCTATAAACAAAAAAAGCAACAATTTTGAAAAAAACAATATTTTGTACTTTTTGTTATAAGAAATATCACCATTTTTTTTTTAAAAAGCAAATTTTTCCTCAGTTTAGGCCGATATGTATTCTTCTACGTATTTTTGGTAATAAAAATCGCAATCAGCGTATATTGATTGGTTTCCACAAAAGTTATAGCGTCTACAAACTATGGGAAAGATTTATGGCATTTTAATTTTTTTTTTACTTGTAATGGCGGTGATCTGCGATTTTTATCGGGGACTGCGACATTATGGCGGAAAGATCGGACACTTTTGACAAATTTTTGGGACCATTGACATTTATACAGAGATCAGTAAACAGGACAAATAGAGAGAGTGAATCTCCCTAATGAAGGCACAGATAGCAATAAAAAACAGTGTTCTAATCCCTCTCCACTCTGTCCAATACATTAAAATTAAATTGCCTTTACTTATACTTTTACCTTTCAGTGCCGGTTTCTCCCCCTCACCCCCCTTTATACTTACCTGAGTTCTATAGCGATCCAGTGCTGTGCTCATCTGCAGGACTCATCTCTCTCCACTCTCTCATATGCTTGACAAAGAGCAGCAGGAGCCATTGGCTCTTGCTGCTGTCAGTCAAATCCTGTGAAGAGGGGGTAGGAGGCTGGACTGAGCCACTTGTGTCTCAATCCACACACAGAGCCAAGCTCAAAAGTGAGCCCACAAGTGTACCACCATTGGAGGCAGCTTCCTATGGTGGCACACACAGAAGAAAAGAATCCTGAAGCATTGGCGGGGGACCCCAAAAGAAGAGATTTGGACTTGATCTGTGCAATACCATTGCACAGAGCAGGTAAATAATACATGTTTTTATTTCAAGAAAAAAATGAAACTTTACAATCACTTTAAGGGAAGAACATTGATGCTATGGAATGGGAGGAGGGTCAGAAATAAGCCAGGACATAGAAATGTACACATTGGGAGTATTTTGGCCAGGTTTAATGGATGACAGAAAATGCCTACAGGTATGGCATACAATATTTTAAACTACTGGGGCCCTTGTCTGCATGGACTAGTTTAGGAAAAAAAGGGAACATAGCTCATTTACTGCCACTTATGTATGTCTCCCCTGATCTCCCCTAGCCCCAAAGAACCTGGAATCTGCACTCCATTAGCTTCAATGGAAGACAGGTGAGTCATCAGGGGTTTAAAATACCCTTGATGTCTCATTAAAGAGAACCTGTAACAAAGAGTTTGTTACATAGGGGATAAAGTTGAAATAAAGTTTGCATGACGATAGGTGCTGCTATCTTCTTATTCATGCTATCATATGGACGGGCTGTCCCTATTTGGGGTAGTCTGTGATAAGCTGTGGCTGTGCAATCTGGAGGAGGAGGAGGGTAGAAAGACAGGAAAGAGAGAAGCTAGAGGTGAGGTAGGGAAGGGGGGGGGCAGGAGGGCAGGGGGTAATAGGAGGAGGTAGGGGATAGGGGAACTAAGATGGGAGGGGGGCAAAGAAAGTGAGGGTAGGTACCTGGGGGGTGAAGTATGAGAGAGGATTAGGGGTCCTTGTCCAATGGTCCCTAGCGACATAAGTAAGGGGGGTTATGGGGACAGTAGAGTTTGATCGAAGTCAGAAGGGAGATAATGATCCACCCATGGTTTCCATAGGCATTCATATTTTTTTACTTTGTCCAAGAGGATTGTTTCCACTTTGGCATGGATCATGGCTCTGGTGACCCTGTTTTTAGTTTCAATGATGCTAAGGTGGGGAGATTTCTAGGCCTTCATGATGGTTTGCTTTGCTGCAGTAGTAACCTGCAAGAGGAGTTTAAAGTGTGGGTGGCTTATTTTTTGGGGATTTTTATTGAGTAGGGCTGTGGCCCGGCTAGGGTCCAATGGTCCTTTGAACAATGTTGAGAGAATAAGGAAAATTTCAGTCCAGAATGTTTGGGCCAGTGGGCAGGTCCACCAGATGTGGAGATGCATACCGGCATCTGGACAGCAATGGAAGCATAGGCTGATGGAACTTAGGTTGATCATTTTAACCATTTGCCGACCAGCCGCCACAGTTGCATTCGGCAGAATGGCATGGCTGGGCGAAACAACGCTATGGAACGTCGCTTCGCCCTGTGGCCACTAGGGGTTGGCACGCACCGTTAGAGGCATGCGCGCGCACCCCCTGCTCGCCCATGATGCCGATGCGAGTGACCGGTGGTCACGATCACCGCCGGGCTCCCGCAATCGCTCAGGGCACATGGAGAACCGGGATCTGTGTGTGTAAACACACAGTTTCCGGCTCTCTGAGGGGAGAAGTGACAGATCGTCTGTTCGTACAGAGTATGAACAGTGATCTATCTCTTCCCCTACACAGTCCACTCCCCCCTTCAGTTAGAACACACACTAGGGAACACAATTAACCCCTTGATCACCCTCTAGTGTTAACCCCTTCCCTGCCAGTGACATTTTTACAGTAATCAATGCATTTTTATAGCACTGATCACTGTAAAAATGACAATGGTCCCAAAAATGTGTAAAAATTGTCTGACGTGTCCGCCATAATGTCGCAGTCCCGATAAAAATCGCAGATCACCGCCATTACTAGTAAAAAAAATAATAAAAATGCCATAAAACTATCCCCTATTTTGTAGACGCTATAACTTTCGCGCAAACCAAGCAATAAACGCTTATTGTGATTTTTTTTTACCAAAACTATGTAGAAGAATACATATCAGCCTAAACTGAGGAAAAACATAGTTTTTTTATACATTTTTGGGGGATAATTATCATAGCAAAAAGTAAAAAATATTGCGTTTTTTTCAAAATTTACGCTCTTTTTTTGTTTATAGCGCAATAAATAAAAACCACAGAGGTGATCAAATACCACCAAAAGAAAGCTCTGTTTGTGGGAAAAAAAGGACGTCAATTTTGTTTGGGTGCAAGATCACATGACTGCGTAATTGTCAGTTAAAGTGACACAGTGCCAAATCGCAAAAAATGCTCTGGTCAGGAAGCGGGTAAAATCTTCTGGGGCTGAAGCGGTTAAGCACACCTACCAGGGTTGAATGGTCTGTCTCAACCCTGTAAATGCAGGAGAGCTTTTCTGCTGAAAAGCAACAGACTTACAGGCTGGATCAGGAGATTAAAGAAGAAAGATAGAAGAAAGAAAGCCTGAAAAAGGAAGATAATACAGCTATCACATCTAAGAATTGTTACTCTTCAATAAAAAATGGCTTCTTTTGGTTTAATACTGCTTTGAGGAAAACAAAAAGGCATGGGGTCCCCCCGAAGATTCATAAAAGACTCTTGTCTATGCATGAAGCCTGGGTGGCGAGAAAAGGGTGTGAAGCGAGTGTGCAGCCCCTCCTCCTTAACCCTACCTGCCTACATGTCCTCAACACTGAGAGGGTACCTTGCAAGGTGGGCAGCAAAGCCTTCTTATTGATGGGGAAAAGTACCTCACATTATGTCCATCATAAGGGACGTAGAGGTTTGCAGGGAAGACTTATTTGAAAGTGGAAGCCATCTTTAGAATAAGGTGTCCCCTAATGTATGCCCCCACCACCTTCAGATGAATGAGTAAGGGCTACATAGGACCCTTTGTCATTCATTCATAGAAAGTGGAAATTGTACAAAAATCTAAATAAAAACACTCACACCATGAAAAAATACTTTATCTTTAAATCCAGTGATGTAGATTGAAATGTGGTAAAAGACCCATCCTTGCTAAACATGTCCCCCATGGCAGTGTCCAGCTACCTACAGTATGCCCCTTTTTAAACAAACGCTTGCAAATGATTTGGATGTACATACTTTTCTAAATCTATCAGTAGAAAAAGAGTTTGTCAAACTAGTCTTAACATAGGCAGTCTCTGCTTCCTCCTTATAGTTTTCCATTAATCTTCAAATTCAAGAAGTTGTAAGGGCAGAAGCCTTCTCTGTGTAGCAGCCTCCCCAGCACCCCATTGGCTCCCGTGGATGTCAATCAAAGTCAGTTAGCAAATGAGGAGAGAGAGAGGGTGGGCCGAATGGCAGCTCCGTGTCTGAATGGACACACAGAGCTGCAGCTCAGCTCCGGTGCCCCATGGCAAGCTGCTTGCTGTGGGCGCACTTGACAGGAGGGAGGTGCCAGAAGTAGCAAAAAGGGACCCGAGAAGAGAAGGATCCAAACTGCTCTGTGTAAAACCACTGCAACGGAGGAGGTAAGTAGGCTTGTGCTATTTGTTTCATAACAAATTGAAATTCGCCTGAATTTTGCATCTTTCGGACAGTCAGATGCATCTGAATGTCTGAATAAAAAAATAACAAATTTCAACTAATACGAAAGAAATTATAGCAGATATAAGAAATTAATTCAACATAATTCGGTAATTCGTTAAAGATTTAATGAAACAAAAGGTCAACTCAAAGTAAATCTTACAGTCCAATCAGCTGATTCATTTTGTGCTGGAGGTTGGATTACTGGCAAAGTGCATTCCTGAGAACTGAGTGAGAAGGGTGCTGTATTGTATGTGAGCTGAGGAGAAGAGATATTGTCATTGTGTGTGTTAATAGATTCAATAAACAAACAACTTTCCAAACTACGAATCATTATCACGAATATATATACATACATAAATATCAAATTTCAACGAATATGAACAAAATTATAGCGCATATAACAGATGAATTTGACATGATTCGAGATTCAGTATAACAAATATAACACTCTACAGAAATAACGAATTATCCAAAAATGTATAAACGTAACATAATGAATATAACAGAACGAAATTATGTATTTTACGAATGACAACGAACCAAAACTAAATTAAATTTTCCGTTGTGCACAAGTCTAGAGGTAAGTATAACATGTTTGTTAATTAAAAAAAAAAAAAAAAGGAGGCTTTACAAGCACTTTATATTCTCTACAGGCTCTTTGCTTTATGTAGCTCTGTAGCACCTACATATAGAGAATGGTGGTCTGACAATTAAAGGCAGTTTTTTCTCTTTCTGTTAGATACGATTGTAACTCTTGATCAACCTGTCAAGAAAAATGATTGGTGACAAGAATTTTCCAACTCTTTTAGTAGTAACTCTTTTGAATCAATGGCAAGAATGATGTCAAGCAATTTTTACTATATGTCAATAGTTGCATGGCATGAATGTAAAATAAAAATACTTTTCTCTAACAATTGTACTAATAGGTTTTTTTGCCATTTATTTTATTGTGTTTTAGTTTAATAAGATTTTTGACAAACAATTATCTAAATGATGTTTTAACTAACACCTTTCCATCTCTACATATTTACACTTCCCCATATATATTATATATGTTCTTATGTTCCCTTTTGTTGAATAGGCCTGGTGAATCACTGTCCGCTACCCCCCCCCCCACCGAAGTGCGTTGGCTTGTTGCTACCTTCAATAAACAGCTTTAAAACCCACTTTCAAACTTGCATTTACTGGATATTTGATGCTCCTTTCCATCTGCTTTCCAAGGGATCCAATGGTTGAGCAGAGTCCTTCGGCACATTTGCTCACACTCCAGAGTAACAAACATGATGGTGCTGGAGGGGGGCTGAATTAACTGTTTACGAAGGGTGTCTTCAGGACACGTTAAAGAGACCTTATATTCCATTTTAAAAATTGCAGGTCAAAGCACAAAATCAAGTTGCAACATTTATTCCTTTCTAAAGGCAATTTTCTATTCACTTGCAATGTGTCTTTGAACTTCCTAGGGAATTTTACCCCCCAGAAAGAGTCAATTTTCTTGCACAGCTAATGTCCCCCCCATCATATTGTTCTTCTTCTCTGGCATTGTCTAAATACTGTCTATGCTGGCACAGCTCCTCTGCCCCTCCTAGTCAGTTGAGTGAGAGCTCAAGCTGCTGTAGCTGCTGACATCAAATCCAAGATAGCAGAGCCCAGCAGTCTTGGGCCTTTTGGATGTCTATGCAAGGGAAGCTTTTACAGGTAAAAACATGAATTAAAAAAAAAAAAAACTTTAAATGCAGATATAATCCTATAGAAAGATTGTTGAGATGGTGACAGGGTCTATTTAAGGAAAATCTCCCAAATGGGAGATAATTAAAATTGAAATGGTGGGGTTCTGGACATTGCCTACATCATCCAAAACAAAAAATGTTTTGGCTTAACTGAAAGCCTACTGTATTGTGTCACAAATGGAACGTGAATTCTTCTTTATTTCCTCTTTTCATTTCTAAGAGAAATCTGTAATGAGAGTATTATGAAAGCTAACATCTAAAAAAAATCTTTCTGAAAATGCTAGTTGTCATTTATGTTGACCCTTTTTCTTCAATACATAACTTGCTGATCTGGAGCATGCATGCAAGTGGAGACTTTTTACATTCATTTGACTTTCCTGATCTGCTAGCTTTTTCTGGGTCCTTGACTCTCAAAAATCCATTAAAAATTAAATCCAGAGGATCAACATAACAGTCTGGCAGCTAGCTTTTAGAAGGAGGTCAGCAATGGTGACTCTCCAATTTCTGTTGTTGTAGGTTTACTTTAAGAAGAGATTTTTCTGCCCAGCTTTTTCACTTCAACCTTCACTTTGCCAAAAATAGATTGATCATATCACTTGACAAAAAGTATCAATTAATTTTTTGTCTGCAATTTCAAATTTAGCTTTAGTTGAAACAATATGGGCTCTATGGAACTGGCTGCTGGAATAGTCTTTTTTTTTTTTTTTTTTTTTTTTTTAACACCGTCAAGTCTATGGGATTTCAAATGAAATGTCTAACAATCTTACCATCTTCAGTAGACAAAGTAATATCCTTATAATTAATTTGGTTTCAGAGTCGTCTGCAGAAAATGTAATTGTTTCTGGAAATGGTAGAAAATGTCAATCCTTATCATGAAGCAGTTTCCTAAAGCTATTCTGCAGGATCAGTATTTTATCAAGAAGCTGAAAATATCTGATAATATTATTCTTTTATTGGGCATCATCAACGAACATATGTTTCTTTATTTCAATTGGGAGAAAATTGTTGAATCAAGAGGGCAAAAGGAATGTCAATGCTTTTATTTTGGGTCCGAACGATTTATCCCCATAACTGAAATACTTTTCATGTGGAAGCAGCTCTAAAAAAGTAGAATATGATATAATTATGTGCAGCGCTCAAAAACAAACAATAATGTATACATTAATTTGTAAAAACATTAAAATGTTGCTAATCAAGTCACCACCATAACATAACAATGTAAAGAAGTCCATTTGATGAAGAAAAAAAACCCCAAAGTCAGCATAATCGTTATACACCTTGATATAAACATCTGATTCTCTCCTTGTGCTGCGTAACAGCCCACTTCCGGGTCCCGGCCTGCGCAGTCACGTCACTTACATTGGTCCTGTCCAACGCGTTTAATCACAGCGGGCATCATCAGGGGGAGTGGCCACAGGGCAGCGTCATGCACCAAGCTTTAAATAGTCACTGGGAGCGAGGAGAATATTGACTTTATCCTGTCATTTTGTGAGTATTTTTAATCCTTTAAAATAAAATTGGTACACTTACCTTCTGCATCATGAGAGCTTCTTCTATCCAGCTTTGATTCTCAGTGAATGCCTTTTGAGCGATATGCGCATGGAAGGTTCCTTGTAGATTTTATGATGCCCCAGCATTTAGGGGACTTATCATGTGTAATTTTGTAATAATTATTGATACATACACTTGTGGTGGACTGTCCATCTAGATCAATTAATAGAAAAAAAATTGGAATAAATAAGTAAAAAAACTCCATATACAGAAATCTATACCCACAGTTAATCCAGAGAAAGGTAAAAAATAAACATGCTATGTTACATTTGGAGATATAGGGCCCCAACGAACAGAATGTCTGACAAAACAGTCTGGATTGCAATAGACTACTTCACTAATCTACTTCCATTGCTCCTGTACAAATTAGAAAAGGGAAGAAAGATTCTAAATGATTGCTCCAAAGTTTCATTATAAGACATTATGTAGTAAAGCCTTTTGTTAGTATAGGCTACCTTTCACGTTGTCATACTTATAAGTATAAGTATTCCACAACTGAGCCTGACCGGTCCTTAGCTAACATTACTGACTCACATGGATACAGGAAATTATCTGAAGATTAGTAAAGATACTTGTAGGCATCAAAAGATTTACCCATTTTTATTATTTTTGTAACCTGACTGATTCTTTTAAACAAATATGAATATCACTATATTTGTGATAATATCTATTGTGTCCTTGTAGTGAATGAAAACACCAGGGTAACAATTAGCCTGACTAGATGACCCAAAGAGGAACTGCACTTACAACCAAACCACATAACTTTGGGATATTTTAAAGAAATACAATCTCTTTGTTTAGTACAAATCAAAACAAATATTTATGTAGCACAGAAAGCTTTGCAGGATACATAGAACATTTTACATTAGTCCCTGTTCCCCACAAAACTCACAATCTAATTAAAATTCCACACATTTTCTAATTATGGGCAGAAAGTGGAACACTTATATCCCGATCTGGAAAAACATACAACTCTGGGCAAATAGTGTCCCTGATGGGATCTAAATCTGAGCTGAATGAAAGAAATGGTTATAATTTTCTTTGGAAACTACAAATGTCACTTTGTACATACTAATAAAATGTACATATGGGTGCATCCTAGATTATCTAACACAAAGACTGTTAAGACCAATTAAGTGACTCTGTTGTATTTGGCTATTTCATGCTTATATACTGTACTAAGTCTTCTTTCTAACTTCCTTATGTCTGTAGCAAAGCCACTTAATTTCTACTAACCACTACAGTGGCTTGAAAAAGTATTCATACCCCTTGAAATTTTCCACATTTTGTCATGTTACAACCAAAAATGTAAATGTATTTTATTGGGATTTTATGTGATAGACCAACGCAAAGTGGCACATAATTGTGAAGTGGAAGGAAAATGATAAATGCTTTTCAACATTTTTTACAAATAAATATCTGAAAAGTGTGGCATGCATTTGTATTTAGCCCCCCTGAGTCAGTACTTTGTAATTTGAACCAAATTTTGCTGCAATTAAAGCTGCAAGTCTTTTTGGGGATGTCTCTACCAGCTTTGCACATCTAAAGAGTGACATTTTTGCCCATTCTTCTCTGCAAAATAGCTCAAGCTCTGTCAGATTGGATGGAGAGCGTCTGTGAGCAATTTTGAAGTCTTGCCATAGATTCTCAATTGGATTTAGGTCTGGCCTTTGACTGGGCCATTTATTGTAGCTCTGGCTGTATGTTTAGGGTCGTTGTCCTACTGGAAGGTGAACACTTTATAAGGAAAGACAGTGCTCCTCAAAAGTGGAGCATTTACTCTTGCATGCGTCTCTGTATTTAATTGTTAGACTAATTATTCAATGCAGCTAGTAAGTTCAGTTCACCCATGTTAACCTTTCTGGATCCTGGGTATTTTGGTACCTTAAAAATGAACCTGCGATTCAGTCTCCTTCCCTATCAACACTCAGTCAGTTCCACATCATCTTAGATACTGTCTAGTCAGATCCTTCACCATATTCACAATTATTATCACTTACCAAACTCCATTCACCATAAACTTATATTTACACTAGCTACATATGTGCACATTGAAGCCCACAATACCGCTTACAACCACCCTCAATTAAAAAGGGTATGTAAAAATAAGTAATATACTGGATGTCGCTTAACCCAATACTGCTATCTGGCTCTATCTTGCAGTCAGCAGTCTGGTAAAGTCAGTAATGTTGCTCTAGCTGATGCAAACTATTGAGGATTTGTGACTACATTTAGTAATAACCAACTGGGTGGATTGGCAGAGGCATGGATAGAGGCAGTAAAGTTCACAATGCTTCAAAAAACATGGAGCAGGAGAAGTGCAGTGAGGAGCATGGAAAAAAATGGTAGTGTCTTTTTACAAACTAGCCTCTCTTTATCAGAAAGGAGAACCAAGGAGGAGACTTTATGGTGCTAATGTTGTACTGTAAATAGGTCAACTAACATTCTGCATTTAGAGATGCAGGGCACATTTGCACTTTAAGTTTAAGGACTATCACAGTATGACATTCAGCCTACCCAGCTGGAGATCTTGTTAATGTGCCCCAGGTACCCAGTTATAGCGAAATCACTGCTGTAATACTATATATTCACCAAATAGGTTAACCTGAAATGTAATTTTTGATTTAATCTTCCAGCAAGAATTCTGTTTACAATGCCTGACACATACTACTACTAGACAAATCATCTAAAATTAGGTTGTAAAACTATGAAAACCATATTATAAGTTACTTTCAGGTCAATACATTAATAATCCAAAATTATTACTTACTAAACATACATAATAATTTCCCTTTAGGCCATTGTGGTTTTTTTTTTGTATTGTACAGTAGATATTCCTTTGCAAACACTCAATAAACACTAGTATACAGGTTATTATTGTCTGCCATTTATTATATAGTGACAACCACATTATTATTTTTTATTGAAGTATGTCTTTTCAAAGATATTACCTTTAACCTGTGTCTTGATGGTGTTAGACACTGTACTATAGATGCTTAACACATAACCACCAATTACACAGATGTTCCTTCTTCAGAATCTGAGATCTTGTCACTTATCACTCAGAACAGTGGCACTACCTGACCCTTTCTTTGCAATGACTCTTTTATGCTCTTGTGAAGTCAGGATTTTCCAATATCTCCGAAGAACAACCATAAGGGTACAATAAAATGCATGACAGCCTATATAATTCAGTTCTAACACTTCTAATGACAGAACTACTTTAAGCTTATCCTCTCAAACCTCAGCAGTCAACACCAGCCTCCGAGCCTTTAGAAGAGTTAACACTTTACAATAAAGCTGTAACTGTACTTGTCACATAGGCTCTTGAGCTATTTTTTAAAATGGTGAATTGCAGGACTTTTTTCACATGCTTAACATCCTTTCAGTAATATCTTTCTTTTTTGATGTAACATACGTTCAAGGGTATAACTACTGCCACGTAACTGCTATGGGCCCTGGGCTAGAGAAGGCACAGTCCTGGTCTCATAAAATATTGTACAAAAATTGCTCACTTTATTCATCACTTTCCCCTGACAGTGATAGGTTGCTTTAAAGTTTTATGCAAAATACTCTCAAATACTAAAACCCTGGTTCAGACTTAACTCCACCTTTAAAAAAAATATATATAGAAAGCTGGGAACACACCTCGGCCGTATATAGTTATAGTAGGTAAGGTTGAATAAAGACACTAGTTCATTTAGTTCAACCTGTGTAGATGTATATTCTTATATAAAATTATCACAAATGTATTCATATCAATACAAATAAAGAAAACTGTGGAAATATCTTGGCCAAGAGACACATAACAAACCCACACCTAGTCCCTAAGAGAGCCCCAGTGATATGTATTCAAAGTTCATGTATAGAAGCAGTACATCCACATATATGGGCCAACCCACTAAAGTATAAGTGAAAATAACAATCTTTGTTTCAACTTGTAAACTTGTATCCAATATCTCAATATACTTTGTGTGTCCAGTGTCGGGACTGAACCTCAAATATAGCCACCGATATGCCACGGCTTGATCATGCTGGGAAAGTGTTTGTAAATTCACAACTCAGGATAATATGCCTTAGATATCTCTCATATATGTGTGTATACAACCCCGTATGCTAGACATGGAGAATTAGTTGGTACCTGAGCCTGTGTTGAACCATGTGTATTCCACAAACAGGGGTATGCTTATTAATCTGTACGTACTTCCAAATATATGTAACATACAGTGTACTGGCGAGAACGCTGTAGTATAGCAGGACTGGCTCTGCATTTGGACCAAAATGCACAATTAGAAAATGTCCATAATGGAGTCAGCAAAAAAGCATCATAAAATGTGAAATACTAAAGCGCTGATGGTAGAACCTATGTGAACTTGAATGGTACCTTCATGGAAAACAGCTGCAACCCATATAAGTACTCCCACACTGAAAAATTGAGTAAAAAATGTGAACGATTGGTGCGCTATTTTCAAAGAACAAAAGTAAAATATATTTAAAAATACACGGTGCTGTTTAAATAAATTAATATGTGCAATGTGAATATATGTGCAAAAAAATTTTGTATAACAATAAGTTAAGTTAAATGAATACCTCCATGTGTAACTTTAAATGGCAAAAAAATGGGTAATAATCTCCAAAATTGCCCGCTGATAAGATGTTGGATTCAATATAAAACACACTGCTAATGGATGTTAATATGTGTTTCCAAATGATCTTGGCACAAGAAATCTCTATATGGGAAAAACTCTGTAAACTGCACATACATATGCCGATCAGTTAATTCAATCAGTGGTTTAAGTAGTGAGAAAAAAAACCCTCCACCCTTCAGGTTCCTTGTTCGCTCCTAGAATGTCCTTTTCTCACTCCCCAAGATCTGGTAGCTGTTACTGTTGTCCTAGGATGTTGATCTCAAACGAGAAAAAAGGAAACAAACTCATTACGCAACACTGTGGCAAAAAAACTGTTTGGGTAAGTATCAACAAATCCACTCACATGTATCCAGCTTCAACTAAGCGTGTATAATCAGTCAGGCTCGTAGGCTCACAAGCATACTCCTCCTCACTTCACCTCCGTGCTATTCCGAGCATTGGGGTGACGTCACTGGCTCCTCCTCCTGACGCGTTGCGTCACATGACTTTCTCAAGGGAATCTGCTTTCCTTGAGATTCCCTTGAGAAAGTCACGTGACCTGTGACACGTGTCAGAAGGAGGAGCCAGTGACGTCACCCCAATGCTCTGAATAGCACAGAGGTGAAGTGAGGAGGAGTATGCTTGTGAGCCTACGAGCCTGACTGATTATACACGCTTAGTTGAAGCTACAGCTATATTTCTCTGAAGATCACTAAATCTTCATTCTGTGTAGGTTCAAGTAAGAATCAAACACCATCACTTTCTGTTTAAATTGTTTCTACTAATGTTTTAAAAGCGTAAAAGTAACAAAAGCACTATGCAGAGCAGCAAACAATCATTGCTAGCTCTGTATAGACAAAGGTACATAAGTGGGGGAAATATAACATCTGAAAATCCTGGCAAATACAGCAGGTGGGTATTCGCAAAGCTCACGAGTGAGCATTTGACCACCATTAGAAGTGGACTGGAATAACATAATTTGTGTTGTAGCACCATCACTTTCAACCCATTTATGGATATATGAAGACAAGATAGCGATGTTAGTCTGCCCTATATTCCAAATGTATAGCCCTAAAAGCCCAACTGCAGGATGTAAACTTGTATTAGTTTCCATCTCCTCCCTCTTCTCTGACTGCTTCTTTTTTTAAATTTGATTTGTGACTGCCACATACCTTTTTAGTTGTGTATAGTTACAGTCACATGATTGGTGCAGGGTCCTTACCTCCTGTATTATGGTATGTCTGTAAGAAATGATCTTCAGTACACGTAAAATGGTTGCATTGCAACTCTGGGACTACATGTTCCAAAATGCAGTTTTTTAAAACTGTTGTAGATCAGTAGCAAGGGCTAACAAGGGGTCAAAATAGAAAACACCTGAATCGTGCTAGTAAATAACCTTAAAGATTATTAAAAATAATCAATTGTGAATGTGACATATCCCAAACTAGATTGGTGAAGTGAATAAAATCAAATGAATATATGACCTTATTGGTATATATCTCTGTGATCACTAATAATAAATCTATAACCAATTTGAATCACATTTAAAAAAACAAATAAAAAAAGTCTCTCGATAAATTTTGAATAGTCCACCCGTGCAAAACAAAGATGCAAAAGTCCACACATAGGAGAATCTTCAACTGTTGTGTAGCAAAAGATTGTGATCCACCACCAGTGTAGAAGGGGTTACTCCTTACCAGACATAGACGATCCCCCATTACAGAGGATCTTATAAGACATGTCAGCTGTATTAGTAAGTGTATCTCCTGTGCTGGACTGCTGCAGCTGTGCCTCAAATCGTCATAAGGGCCAGATCGATTCAGATGTGCTCATAGCATGTAACAAAAAGTAAAAAGCTCCAATCGTGTAAAACCTTTTAACTTTATTCATATAAAACATCAAAAACACACTTACATATATCGTCCGTAATCAAGCCTAAAGTCCGTTGTGATAGGTCATGTCATCCACGGACTTTAGGCTTGATTACGGACAATATATGTAAGTGTGTTTTTGATGTTTTATATGAATAAAGTTAAAAGGTTTTCCACGATCGGAGCTTTTTACTTTTTGTTACATGCTATGAGCATATCTGAACCGATCTGGCCCTTAGCAGCCCAGCACGGGAGATACACTTACTAATACAGCTGACATGTCTTCTATGATCCTCTGTAATGGGGGATCGTCTATGTCTGGTAAGGAGTAACCCCTTCTACACTGGTGATGGATCACAATCTTTTGCTACACAACAGTTGAAGATTCTCCTATGTGTGGACTTTTGCATCTTTGTTTTGCACAGGTGGACTATTCAAAATTTATCGAGAGACTTTTTTTATTTGTTTTTTAAATGTGATTCAAATTGGTTATAGATTTATTATTAGTGATCTCTTCGATATATACCAATAAGGTCATATATTCATTTGATTTTATTCACTTCACCAATCTAGTTTGGGATATGTCACATTCGCAATTGATTATTTTTAATAATCTTTAAGGTTATTTACTAGCACGATTCAGGTGTTTTCTATTTTGATTTATCATATGTGTGTCATATATTTTTTGAATTGCTGCTTTCATAGTCATTTGCTCACGTTCGTTTTTTCATCATTTATTTCTTAGCACAGTTTTTTTCTCTCTTTTTCTAACAAGAGGTCAGCCATTAAGAGGTTCTTCTATGTATACACTTTTCAGCTTCATCACACTTTCATTTATGCAGTTAGAACTGTTGTTAAATAAAAATCAACAAGTACATCAAAAACAGTGCATTGTTCCATATCAATGTGATCTATATGCAACATTACGATGTCGACAATAAGAGCATTTTACAGTGCACCATATCATATATCATAAACCACAAACATAAAAAATATAGAAGGATCCAAACATAATACAAAAAGAAAAGAAAAGTAAAATAGTAGGAAATATAGAAACACTGACTAATCAGGTATCTTCTTCTAAGAACCTCAACCCTCAAGGAGTCTATTCATTACCAGCTGATGAGGTGCAAGGTCTGGAGTATCCAGCCAGGGTTGCCACAACATGTAGAATTTTTTAGAAACATTTCTGTGATGGTATATTAATTTCTCACGGATAAGCATGTTGTTCACTTGTTCAATCCATTGTTTCCTGTAACGTCGCAAAATTGTGCATGTGTATGTGGAGTCAAAGTCTCCTCCTCAAGGGCTCCCAGCAAACAAACAATAGAGTCTCTGGTATAGTAAGCTGAAAATGAAATACCCTTGAAATTATTCCAGTGACATCTGTCCAGTATCGGAATAGCTTGGGGCATCTCCACACCATATGAAGGAGGTCCCCATGACCTCTCTCGCATTTTGGACATAAAGGAGTGTCCCTGTTCCCAAATTGATACAGTTGGAGGGGTATTCTGTATGCTCTGTGCAGAAGAAATAAACGTGAGAGCTTCTGAGAGGCCGAAACCAATACCAAAGGTGCGGAGGCCAAACAGAGGTCCCATGTGTCATCTTCAATGTTGCCCAAGTCCCTTACCCACCCCCTCCTACATGGTAAATTGGAAGCATTCTGTAAAGAGTGAAGTATGATAGAGTAGGCCCTGGATATCAGTCCCCTCTTGTCCACTACCAAAAGAGCTTTGTGCCCTATAGGATGGCTTACTAAAGAGAGCCTGGAAATCTAAGCCTGTGAGTGGAGAGCATCCCATAGCTGTAAATATTTGAAAAAGAGACTCCTAGGAAGAGCAAACTCCTCCTGTAGGTTCACAAAGGATTTAAGAATCTTACCAACATATAACCGAGACATAAATCTAATCCCCAATCACTCCCATTCACTAAAATCCTCAAGTTTAAGTATTTCCCTGTAATTAGAATTGTGCCAAATTGGGGTATAACAGAAATCCGAAGGTAGATTTGACATAATTCCATAGTGTGTTCAATAGGGTAATTGTTGGCACATTAGGAGCTACGTGTAAACCCTGCCTCTAAGTATGTGATGGCAGAACGGGTAGAGTTCCATGGTTTAAGAAGGGATCTAATGGAATCCAACAGGTCTACCCCACCCACCCAACCACCCACCCACCTAATTGCTGCAGTTGGGAAGCTATATAATAAGCTCTTGACTGAGGGATGGCTAAGCACCCCATTTGCAGGACAGATAAGCTAATTCGGGCCATTTTTTTGCGCCATATTAGATCCCAAAATTGGGAATCTATTCGGGGAACCATTTGCGTGGTATCCAAATTGGAGAATTATTAAAAACATACAATAATTGGGGGGCCCACACCATTTTTATTAAGTTTATCCTCCCAGTCACTGACAAGGGAAGCTTACACCATGCAGTGCATTTTTCTCTGAATTTGCACAGTAGATTTAAGCTCTATATATTGAGTAGGATCGGACATGACCTGAATGTCTAAATAGCAAAAAGAGGAAACTATCTGTATGATTCTAGCGCAATCAGGGAGGGGATGTATCAGTGGATCTAGTGGCAAAAGGTTTGTCCCAATTTATGGAGAACCCGGATAATAAGGGCCATAACTGCACTCATAGTACCCTGTGTGTCTCCCAGATACAGTAGTGTATCATCAGCATATAAAAAGAATGCACTAACACACTAAGCATATCATGAGTAGAACTTTGAATGGAACCCTGTGAATCTTTCACCACTGAAATATGGGAGGAGGCTTGCTGCGTACTGTAGTTTCACCTTCCTCAAAGTGTTTTTGCTGTAAGAAAAAACATTTGTTTTCCGCTAGTTGAAGTTCCACCTGTCTAGACAGGGCTTTAGCTGCCAACCAGGCCCGTTTAGTATCACCTGAGGGATTAGCAATGTACGCCTCCTCTGTTCTCCCAATCTCTACATTAAACCTTCCCCAGGCTTTTGTAGTAGTTTTAATGTTGGTAATTATATGAATAAAGTGTCCCTGTAGATATTCCTTGGCTGTATCCCAGACTACGCCTAAGTCAGCAGTGTCTACATTATAATGAAAGAATGTAGTAATCAAATTTGGTAATGGATCTGGATCTGGAAATAGTGACATCCTAAATGAATTCAACTTCCAGCAAAAGTGTTTACGTGCGGATGGTATGATAAGTTCCACCCAAAATAGAGAGTGATCCGAAATATTTCTAGGCTCATATTGAGATGACAGATAAAGGAAGAAGCAACTCATTGCCCAATACTAAATCTATATGGGACAGACTTCTGTGTGTAGCGAAGTAGCATGAAAAACTTTGGTATTGGGGTGTTTTAGCCTCCACACATCTGTCAGCCGAAGTTCAACTAATAAACAAGCAAAAGAAGTAGGTCCACCAACTGAGGTGGAATTTTTGTTTGGATGGGGCAAGTTATCACAGGCGAGATCTATCAGATTATTATAATCGCCAACCACTAACAGCGGAGCACTTTTTTTTAAGGACCTTGGCTGAAAACGGTGGAGTTATATACACACTCGCTATTATACATGTTAACCAAGAAATTGAAAAAAGATATAGTGTCCATCAGGATCAATAACTTTTTGGATACATGGAAATTGAGCTCCCTGACAGACTAAGCTGCTCACTCCCCTGGAATAGGATGAGTAAGTGGAATGATATTGATAGCTAACTGTTCTTATAAGGAAAGACAGATCCGGTATAGGCGGCAAATGAGTCTCTTCAAGACAGGTTATATTAGCTTGGATTCGCTTGATGTTCCTGAGTACTGCCTGTCGCTTTATCGGGTTTTTAGGTCCTCGGACGTTCCAGGAAAATATGCATGTTGTAGCCGGTGAGAAAGAGATAGGCAATGGGAGCATCTCATGATAGTTGGAGCAATCTCCCGAACCCCCACAATAAGAGCATGAATAATAAATTGTAGCAAATTATATTCCCATCTCCCCACATATGGTGACCTTGGCAACAGGTGAAGTTCATGAAAAGGAGGCTGGGTCAGGAGTTTGGGACAAAGCAGCTTAGTCCCAAGATGCAATCATATAAAAAAGAGTCCAGTAAAATACAAGAAAAAAAACAAAGGAAACTTGGGACTGATGTGATCCTCAAACATGAAAGCTGTGTAGCAAACAGTCTATATAGGATTCCCATGGGGGGCAACAGTGGAAGCTCAAATAGGTATCAAAAAGCTTCACCACAGCAAGATATTCGTAACCATTCGCTGAAGTTTTCCTCTGTATTCCACCTAGTCACTAGAGAAACGGGTGAATTATGAGAGAGAGGCCCCCTTCTGAACTGCCCAGGTGGGCACCAGATATTAGGTAGCAGCTGGTCGTGAGGATCTGCTTGCACATAGTGAGCTTTCCTCTCTATCGAGCCATTGAGATGCAGCAGAGGGTCTGTAAATAAAAATGAACCTCCCCCTTGGCAACCACCAGGAGCTTGATTGGGTGGAGCATAGTGTACGTCAGGTCTAGTGTCCAAAGATGCCTTTTGACCTCAATTAATTTTGCACGTTGTTTCTACACTTCAGGTGAGAAGTCCAAAAAGAAAGATATCTTAGTGTTGTAAATTTTCATATTGTTTCCCTTTTCTCTAGCCTTAGCGAGAATAACATCTGTCACGGGCATGGCCAGAGCGGAGGCTGTTGGAGAGGACTGTGTGCAAGCCTGTTGCCCACCGATTATGGGCCCTAGCATTTGAGGTGAATGAGAAATCCAGTCTGAACTGTATTAATCGGACTCAGTCATGTATATATTGTATGGGGACTCCTTACTGTATATTTGTGTCCCTGAAGAGGGAGGGGGGATTCCTCCAGCAGCCCCCTGCTGATAAGACTGATTCATTCTGCTGGGACACATCCTGTGAGGAGATGCTGGTGTTATCAACATGTGTTTATGTTAATTGAGAGAGCTGATCACATTAGCCACCAGCCCTGGCTAATAGACGAATGGTCTAGGCTGAGGAGGGGGGAGATTGTTGTTTGTATTGTTAATTGTATTAATGTGTGAAGCCCGGTGCCCACAAGACTGTCATCTGGTCTGGGTACATTTTGTAGTAAATTAGGTCATGTTAATTAGGTTAGCTTTGAGTCATCCCTGACATAAAAAGGTCTGTGAGATCTCAAAATAAAGGCAGTTCTGATGTACTCCAAGACTGGTGTTGTCTAGTTCTTGGGGTTCCTATAGCCAGATCCATTGGACTTGTGTTCCAGAACTTAGGAAGCGGTATATGACGGAAGCACTCAAGCGGAGTGTGGGACGTTCCGTGACATTGGTGGCAGCGGTGGGATAGCTTCCTGAAGTCTGGGACATCCAAACCTCCAACTGGATCCAAGATCAGCATAGCAGACTTCAGTCACCCCAGCGGAGATATGGACCTGGCATCAGAATTCCCGGGGCTGCTGCGGATCATCCTTTCAACGTACACCAGGACTGTGTCTGAGGATGAATACCTGGAGCTCAGGCAGCTGATTCGGGTGGAGCTCTGGATTGCAGCCCTCCGTCTCGCTGGTATAAAACAGGGCAAGTGCTTTCCAACCCAAGAGCAACGGGCCAGTGACCAACGGGCATTGCGGATGGCATTCCTGGGAGAGCAGCCCCAGGAGCAATGGGTGACTGAGTTGGACAGGTTGGTCCAGCAGGAGATAGAGCTGGACAATCGTTATCGGGCTCTGCAATGGCACGCAGAGGAGGGATATTTAGGGGAGACAACAGAATGCTCTCCGGAGGGATATGACTTTGGCGGCCCTGGATTGCTGTGGGAGAACCATACAGACCTTTTTTTTTTTGGCGATGAGGGGGAACCTGACCTTGAGGACATGAGGGACTATAGAGAGTCTATGCTCGGTCTTGCAGGGGTCTCAGAGCTCAAACCTGATCTGGACCATTTGCTAAGGAAGGAACAGCATCTGGAAAGGGCATACAGGAAACTGCTAGAACAAGTTCAGCAGCATGCCAGAGAATCGGCAGTGGAAAATCCAGAGATTGCCGTCCCCAAACCTGAAGTGCTGACAACAGGGCAGAGCTCTGCTAACCTCTGTCCAGAAATGATAACATCTTCTGGGTTCCATGGACAGGAGATGGTGAACCCCTATTCCCCGACATCTATTGCAGAGACATGGGATTTGATAGACTTTTCTGCTGAGGAAGAACAACCTGATGAGCCTCCAGCAGAAGAGCTGCTATCAGGGCCAAAGTTCACTGTGTTCTGCCCAGCACCAACAGTGGCTTCGGCCTTCCTGAGAGAAGAGGTAGTCGGCCTTTCTCCCACAACACTGACAGGGACATGTGATTTTCTGCCAGCAGCATCTATGGAGTTAAAACAAACTTCTCCAGCTGAAGATCTGGTAACTGAACAGAGGGTCCAAGACCTCTGTCCCACACTTTTACCACTTCCAGAGACTGGGGATTTAATAGACATTTCTGTAGAGGAGGAACCACCTAGCAAACCCCCAGCAGAAGTGCTGGCAACCGGACAGAGGGTCCAAGACCTCTGCCCCACACCTGCAGCAATTGTGGAGGCTCAGGGTGAGAAGATGGCAATCACTTCCCAGCAGCAGATACAGGGGGAGAAGGGAGAGGAGGTGTGTGTTGTCCCTCCCCAACAGTTGGCCAGGGTGGAGGAAGTGGGCTTTCCTCCCCAGCAAAGATCCGTGTACCTGGGAGACAGTACCGTCGACATGTCGTCCCAGCAGCCAGATGAGGGAATGGAAAAGGAAGCAGCCGGCTCACCTCCCCAATGGCAGCTACACAGTTTGGGAGTGGAGGAAGCCAGCTGCCTGCCCCAACAGTTAGCCGGAGCAGAGGATGCGGAGTCCCCAGCAGAAGTGCTGGCAACAGGGCAGAGTGCTACCAACCTCTGCCCAGCACCGGCAACAACTACAGAGTTCCAGGGAGGCGGGGCAGTCGGCCTCCCTCTCCAACAGTTAGCCGGAACAGATGGTGTGGGGTTTCCAGCAGAAGGGCTGGCAACAGGGCCGAGGACTGCTGGACTCTGCCCTCAACTAACAGAGAATGGATTTCCTGTGAAGGTGGATGGAACTTCAGTCTCCACCTGTATACCCCAGGGATGCTGGGCAGTGGGCCCAGATCCCCAACAGCATGACAGAGTGAGCCCAGTCACCCTGTCTTCTCTCCAGCGGCAGATATGTTCTCTGAGAGAGGCAGAGGATGGCTGGGTGAGTAATGCACTGTTTGGGATAATTTGTTTGGGGTACTGTGTGGGTACAGGCAGTAGAGGACTGGAGCTGTTTACTAACTTCGGAGTCAACCCGTCTGGGGTCTCCTCCTGTGTTAGTCTCCTACCGAAAGGGGAGAAATGTCACGGGCATGGCCAGAGCCGAGGCTGTTGGAGAGGACTGTGTGCAAGCCTGTTGCCCACCGATTATGGGCCCTAGCATTTGAGGTGAATGAGAAATCCAGTCTGAACTGTATTAATCGGACTCAGTCATGTATATATTGTATGGGGACTCCTTACTGTATATTTGTGTCCCTGAAGAGGGAGGGGGGATTCCTCCAGCAGCCCCCTGCTGATAAGACTGATTCATTCTGCTGGGACACATCCTGTGAGGAGATGCTGGTGTTATCAACATGTGTTTATGTTAATTGAGAGAGCTGATCACATTAGCCACCAGCCCTGGCTAATAGACGAATGGTCTAGGCTGAGGAGGGGGGAGATTGTTGTTTGTATTGTTAATTGTATTAATGTGTGAAGCCCGGTGCCCACAAGACTGTCATCTGGTCTGGGTACATTTTGTAGTAAATTAGGTCATGTTAATTAGGTTAGCTTTGAGTCATCCCTGACATAAAAAGGTCTGTGAGATCTCAAAATAAAGGCAGTTCTGATGTACTCCAAGACTGGTGTTGTCTAGTTCTTGGGGTTCCTATAGCCAGATCCATTGGACTTGTGTTCCAGAACTTAGGAAGCGGTATATGACGGAAGCACTCAAGCGGAGTGTGGGACGTTCCGTGACAACATCTCTGTCCTTGAAGTTCAGAAATTAAAACAGGAAGGTGCGAGGAGGACTGCCTGCAGGTATGGGGTGTATTGGAACCCTGTATGCCTGCTCAATGAAGAACATAGACGAAAAAGACTCCTTGCCAAAATTGGACAGTAGCCAATTCTCAATAAAGACAACAGGATTCTTCCCCTCTGCTCGCTCTGGTATGCCTTTGGCACGGACATTATTACGTCGTAATTGATTCTCCATATCATCAATGCGAGAGGCGTGTTGGGCAGTGAGGAGTGCACAATGTTTAACATCTCTCATTAAAGGCGCCATTTCATCTTCAACTGTACTTACATGGCCTTCCAATGCAGAAGTTCTCTCTCGCAGCTTTTATATATTATGTCTAAAAAAAGATACCTCAGCCTTCTGCAGTAAGACTTGTAATAGGGGTGTTGCACATAGCAGCCATAATGTCTCTGAGAGTCGGCTCTGGCTCATCCCCATCTGATATAGAAGGCATGTCAAAAATGTCTGCCTGTGCACTTACTGTATCCGATTCTAGCAGGGGTCCGGCCGGGTCATCCAGAGATACTGTCTCTTCAGCTTCCGATTGACCGTCCGAGAAATCTGCAGGAATAGTGGAGGGGACAGGAGGATCTTTGGGAGAGGAGAGTGTGAAAAGCTTCTGTGCAGCTTCTTTGTATTTTTCTTTTGCATAGCGCTGAGGCAAGGCGCCATCTTGTCCCACCAGATCGGGTAAGGAATGGCCGTCTTTAAGCCTTTTGCCCATAGTCAACAGAGTGTTGGACCCACTGTCAAGCTGCCCTCATTCAGTACAGAACATCCAGTACCAGGTAGGAAGCCGTCGGGTGTAGCAATCGTCCACCCCCCAGTATATATATGCGTCTTGTTACATCTGCTGCTTGACCACGCCCCCGTCTGCAAAATACGTAAATAAATCGATAAATAAAGTAGTAAATATCAATGTCCCAAAAATACTTGAAAAGTCAATGCATCATTAATTGTAACTGATAAATCCATCTAGCCCCTTTCAGAAAGAGCAGAATCATATGACTTAGGATTTAAAGTGGTTCTACAGTGGAACTTAACCCAGCCAAGGAAGCTGCCATCTTAGCCTCTATCAAATCTGTAACTGCTATGATGCTGCACATGTGATCATTTATAACACCAGCCATTTGATGGTTTTTAACAGTTTGGTTGAGGGCACAAGCAAATATGACTGCATTTCCAGCTTGCAGGGAAGGTAACAGTTTTTTTTAAACCATTCAGTTGGTTGGTTTAGTTTCAATTTAAGGTAACAAAAACTCCCCACTAACTGCGCCCCCCCCAAACACTTACCTGAACCTATCAGTGATCCATCGATGTGCTTGGCTGCAACTCTTCTCTAATCAATTCCTGGTTGCACAAGAGATGCAGGCAGCAGCGGGAGCCATTGGCTTCCGCTGCTGCCAGTCAAATCCTGTTAGGAGGGAGCAGGGGGAATACTGAGCTACAATGTGTGTGTCCCTGGATGCACACAACGTGGCTTGGGAGTGCACCCACATGGGTGCTCCCTCAGAAAAAGGCTTGCTGAGTGGGAAACTGTAGGGAAGGAGGAGTGAAGAGAGCATTATCAGGGGACTTCAGAAGGAGAAGTAAGGGACCACTCTGGGCAATATCATTGCAGAGAGCAGATAAGTATAACATCTTTTTTTATTGTGAGACCAGGAAGAGAGAGGCAGTGTTGCAGAAGGGGACAGCGCTGGTTTGACGGCAGACTTAGGCAAGTTGTTTGGGGGGGACAGCTAGAGAACATTTTTTTACATTAATGCAGAGAATGCATTTCATCTGTGATCCATCTTTGATCCAGTAATTTTACCTGTTAGGAAGATATATAAGACATTAGATGGATATCCATCTTAATATGATTTAAATCTATTGAAAACGGTTTATCTAAGTCTCTAGGACCCTGCTGTAGACAAGAATATTGTCTATGAAATGATACCTCATCCTGGATCTGCCATTTGTGTACCTCTACCTCCCACATGATGGAAAAGAAAGTTCTGAACATCAATTGCACACATTAAAGTGTACTTATGCCCCGTACACATGAGCGGATTTTCCGTCGGAAAAAACTTGGATGGTTTTTCCGGCGGAATTCCGTTCAAGCTTGGCTTGCATACACACGGTCACACAAAAGTTCTCTGAACTTTCGACCGTCAAGAACGCGGTGACATACAACACTACAACGAGCCGAGTAAATGAAGTTCAATGCTTCCGAGCATGCGTCGAATTGTTTCAGAGCATGCGTAGGAATTTTGCGCGTCGGAATTGAACAGACGATTGGAATTTCCAATCAGAACTTTTTCCGACCGCAAAAATATAGAACCTGCTCTCAATCTTTTGTTGGCGGGAATTCTGCCAGCAAAAGTCCGATGGAGCATACACAAGGTCGGAATTTCCAACCAAAAGCTCACATCGGACTTTTGCTGGCGGAATTTCTGATTTTGTGATGTACATAAAAAGTCAGGGTTACCGGCGTATCTGTGGAGAGAAAGAGTAATTGTTTTGTGGAAATAACATCAAAATCCTTACCCTGATACAACAGAATATAACGTTTTCTTTTGTAAAAATCTATGTAGTCAGATGATAGAAGGGCATAATATTTATTCTGCTATCTTCTCTAGAGTTTCTCGCTGATATAGATGAACCAGCCAGATAATTAAGTTACTGCTCTTCTCTGCATCAGTTCTTTTTACGGTTAAATAGTACATTTTCCTCTTCTTTACAGTGATAAGACAAAACATTGGATGTATTGTACTAGATAAAGCTGTTATTTCCTGTAAAGTCAATTCATAAAATTGTTAACAGCTGAAGTTCTCTGGGATAGTACAGTATTTTAAGAAATAAAATTGTGTGTTACAAGAAACATTTCATATTTTTGATATGTGTCTGTGTTACCACGTACTTGTATTAAAAAGTATCCTGTTCTCTTTGCATTGCTTCCTTTTTATGAAATACCTGGTGATCCTGTCAGTCCCTTTGCTTTCCTATTTTAAAATGACCATGCCAGGCACAGAAGCACATACATCCCAGCGTGGATGTATATTACTTTCATATTTCAACAATATATATTTTACAATTTGTGAAAAATTATCAAAAATCTATTGATTTAAATGTGTGATTTTTTTAGCAGTTTCAAGTTACCACAATAACATTATTATCTTGTATTGTTTATGAACCTTAATGAGGTTGGTGTCCCTTGTTAATTTGACATAGGGGGGTTATTTTCAAAAGGCAAATTCATTTAGCACTACAAGTGCAAAGTGCACTTGAAATTGCACTGAAAGAGCACTTGGAAGTGCAGTCGCTGTGGATCCGAGGGGCACATGCAAGGAAACAAAAAAAAATTATTTTTAGCTTGCACATGATTGGATGATAAAATCAGCAGAGCTTCACCCTCATTTCAAATCTTCCCCTCAGATTTACAGCGACTGCACTTCCAAACAAGTGCACTTGCAGTGCAATTTAAAGTGCACTTTGCACCCATAGTTTGCACTTGAATTGCAAAATTATTTTGCCTTTTGTAAATAACTCCCATAGTCTTTTTGACATGTACTTGCCTACTCACAAACAAAATGTCCTTTTTGAATAAAAACACATAGTAAAGAAATTTAGGTAAATAAAATAGCCATTTATTCTGGGAAAAACATAAATGAGGAAGGTAACACTGGAGACACTTTTGGAATTTGTGAAGTCTTTTGTCCCCCAGGGCACACATCAAGTCAGTGGAAATCAAAATTGGGATCTTGCGGAGTTCATTTAATAGGGAGCACAATCTGCATCTTCTGTCAGACCAGACTGAAGCCAGGCAATCACTTTCGACTCTTCCATGGAGCCTCCCCTGCACGCTGCCCTGTAGCCTTCCCTCCATACTTCTCTGTAGCCTTCCTTGGAGGCTGTACCTCTGGTGGTGTACTTGTGGCAGGAGGAGGAGGAGGGGCTTCATCAGAAATATGGCTGGTTTGAGTAAGCTGGCCCCTCAACCCCTTCTGAAGGGCCTCATAAAAAGTCCCCTCACAGAGGAGGTGTTGCCCCTTCTCAAGTTCCATCAACCTGGTGGCCAAATAAGTACCATAGGCCTCTTCAGCATTGGGGGGGTTACTCAGCATTTGGCTGGCTTCCCGAATGAGGGCAAGTGATTCCTCCTTTGTCTGGGTCATCTTCCTGGGCCTATTGGTGGTAAAGCGGAAGGGAGGCACCTGGCATTCGGTGAGGCTTCTACTGGGCCCAGCCACCTCCTGCCTGCCACTGGACATGGCCTCCTCCTCTCTACCACTGGGCAAGGCCTCCTCCTCTCTACCACTGGGCACGGCCTCCTCCTGGCTGAGCTCATCCTGTGTATAAAAAAAGGAACATAGTTGTAATTTTTACTTCCTCAATCACACACAATTTTCAGCTCATGACTTACAAATATAATTTTTAACAAATAGAAAAGGCTATCATTTTGACCCCACCATTATTCTAGCTGTTCACCAATCTTTGAAGAACATTTTTGGCCACTACTGTCTAGTGATATGTATACATAATAATAATTGTGATTAAATCATTGATTTGTAAGCAATTCAAACATTTTAGTTTACATCATTAATATTTAGACAATCCAAAATTACCAAAAAAAGTATACCTGGCTGCAGCTGGGCGCATCCACTTCATCAAGGATGAAAGTGCCCGGTTCTTCCTGGGACGCCTCAGTTGGGGTGGAGGGAAGGGTGGAGAGAAGGGTCGAAAGCGATTGCCTTGCTTCTGTCTGGTCATCCAGAAATCTTAGTTTGGGGTAGTACCACAGCTTGGGGACATAAACCTTGTCTGCTGCTTGAGGGAATCCTGTATCTTCTTGTGTTCCCGCCTGTACATATTCCGCAAGATCCCAATTTTATTTTCCACTAACTTAATGTCTGCCTGGGGGACTCGAGTCTTTACAAACTCCAGAAGTCTCCCCAGTGTTGCCTGCCTTGCTTGCTTATTGAAATACAAGGGGTGCTTGACCTCCCACAGGTTTCGGTTCTCTTGATAGAGGTCAATAAAATGACTCAAAAAATCATCCTCCTTAAAGGGATTCATTTTTTCTGAAAGACAAGACACAAGATAAAAACTGTAATGTCAGTCCAAAATCCCAGTATTATTTTTAACAGAATATAGTGTGCACACACACACACACCAAAAACATACACACACACACACACCAAACACATACACAAAACACACACCCACGTTTAAATCTTTACCTTCGTTTATGGTGCTCGCTACTTCCGTTCGGACATACGTAGGCCAGCGTACTAGCTGTATATACACTGCGCATGTGTCATGCTCCGCCTGCGTCGCTCGCCGCTGACGTTCTTTAGGACGATTTTTCCCCGTCCCTTCACTCTTCGTTGCACAGTGGGAGTATATAGATAAAGATGCCGGAGAGATTATCATGAACTAGCGCGGAGGAAAGCCCGGAGCCACAAACATCCAGATCCAAGAGGAGATATAAGGCCACCAACATGGCCTTTGAAGAGATGGTGGAGATGATGGCCATATTGAGGAGGGAGGACTATGATGGCAAAAAAGGACCGTACACCAGACCCAATATGCGGAAGGACAAAGTAATGTCCTCAGTTGTCACCACTATTGAGCAAAAATTTGGAATTAAACGGGCTAAAGAACAATTGAGGAAATGCTGGTCTGACCTAAAAACTAGGGAGCCAGAACAATATTGCCAAATCAAGAAGGTGCTTAAAAAAAGTAACTACGTGTCGTGTGTTCCTATTGAGATACTTAACTTGCATGGTGATCCATATGCTTTTCGTTTATACAGCATCGTTCGTAAAGATCGTTCTTTTGAAACTACATATGATTATAATAAAATGTTGTTCGTTTGGCAAGAAATACGATGGTACAGGGTTCTACATACATTTAGGTCTTCATAATTTGTCCTATTAAAAGAAGTTTTGGATATTGTTGTGTAGATGTGTTTGAAACTAGAATGCTTAATACAAAATGATTCACTGTAATTTAAGGACAGGACACAGAAGCTGTTTCCACATCTGGACTCAGGAGCACTAGTGTAATGTGTTACACCAGAGAACATTTTTGAGGGTAATCCACACAGGGGCTCCAGGGGATACTTGAGGTGTCTCCATCTGTGAAACTTGGACAAAAATGTTAAGTATTGCAGTTTTATTAAAAGGGAATTTGAATCCTGTCTTAAAATAGTTTTTTTTTACAAACAGACAATTGTCCACCACTTCAAAGCAAGGTTTCATATTCCTATTTCTGGACTGAAATATCACTGTGTTACGTATACCTTTTGTTTCATTCTCATAGGGGAGAAAAGACTCAAACAACAGTCAGAGGATCCCAGGACCCCACAAAGTCACCAGCCTGAATCGGAAATTACCCCAAGCCCAAGCCCAAAACTAAGCCCACCCGAGGATCTGGAGGAAGGAGAGGTGGAGGAAGTGGGCTAGATTTGCACCCCACCAAGTGAGTGTCTAACACCCCAGCTTAAGGTAATCTATTTAGGCGTGCATATTTCTAAATACATTTTTCTCCTCAAATTTTAGGTGATGTTCTGGTTGTGGAAGGCAAAGCGGCAGAGCCATTTAGCACAGACAGGGCACAAAGACTCATTGGGTAGATAATGGTGTGGAATGGCCAAACTGATGCAATGCGAAAACAAATTGACAGCATGAGAAATCGGCTGGACAGCATGCAACAGGAAATGAAGAACATGATTGATGTTTTGGTGAGAATATAATCACTTTTTGCCTAAAACATCAATCATGTTCTTCATTTCAGTTTAAAATTTTATATTTTTTATGTTTTTCAAGTTGTTAAATAGTAAAAGCCAAATTTAGCAGACGCACATGGTGTGTCATCATGTGCTACCTGCCATCAGGGGATCTCAATGTACTTGTTTTGTGTTTGCAACCCCTTCCTCATAATGCTAGTTTGTGAGAAGAAGGGATTGCACACACAAAACACGTTCATTGATCCCCCATGATGGGAGATAGCACATGTTGACATTACCCATTTGGATTTGTGTGCATCTGCTAAATTTTGCTTTTACATGGGTGACATCACCAGCACATTTTTTGACATGTTGAACGTTGTTAGTTCCAGAGTTGTGTTTTTTTATTATGGGTGAAAAAACCCTGTTGTAAAAAACAAAGTTGCATAAACAAATATTTTTTTTTAAATATGCATAAAATAACCAAAAAAAATTAGATTGCTAAAGAAACAAAAAAAATTATAAAAATTATAAAAACTTAAATGACGTTTTAAAAAAAAATGCACCTTTGAATGTGCGCACAGTAAAATGTTTTTACTACAACAATGTGTGTGGCTTCTTCTTTCAATACTCAATACCAGTTTTGTATTTTTTTTGTGTTTACAGTGACAAAGGGCCTTATTGACTAAAGGGAAATGCACTTGCCATTACAAGTGCACTAGGAGCCAAAAATAAAATCAAACAAGAATAAAAACAAGAGATTTGATCCAAAATATATATTTTTTATTATTTTAAAGATGTTCTGGCATTGCAATGCCCCCCCACCATTAAAATAATTGACATATCTGTCCCGCACTTGACGGGCAGTTTGGGGGCCAAGCCAGTACGGCCAGTATCCAGGCCTGTGAGTGCAGATTCGGCACTAAGTTTGGCCTCAGGCCCAACAGAAGTGAGATATGTTGGAGAATGTCTTCTTAAAAAATTATGTAGAATGCAACAATACATGATGAGATAATTGATTTTATAGTCTGCCATACTGATGGCCGAGAGGAACAAACGGAACCGGCTGGCCATAATCCCGAAGGCATTCTCCACAACTCTTCTTGCTCTGGCCAGCCGGTAGTTAAATACCCTCCTCTCCGAGGTGAGGGACCTTTGGGAGAACGGCCTCATCAGGTGCTCGCCAAGAGCGAAGGCTTCATCTGCGATGAATACAGAGAGGAGTCCCTCAATGTTCTCGGCATCAGGTGGCAATCCCAGGCCACCAGTCTGGAGACGCTGGCACAACTCGGTCTGTACAAAGACTCCGACATCCGACATCCGGCCGTTCTTCCCCACGTTCACGAACATAAAATCCAATTGTGCCGATACCACCGCCATCAATACTACACTATTAAACCCCTTATAATTAAAGTAGTAAGACCCCGAATGGGGTGGTGGCACAATGTGAACATGCTTCCCAATCGATTGCCCCTACACAGTTGGGAAAGTCCCAATGGTGAGCAAACTGGGAGGCCACAGTCTGCCATTCCCGTGGCGTGGAAGGAAACTGTGGAGTCAAACAAGAAAAAAAATATATAAGTACTTTTAAACATAACTTTGCTAGCAGATTACACAAAAACATTCTTGCACAACAGCAGTATAACATTTTTGATCAATTTGTATGTGGGGGGGTGGGGGAGGGTTCTAATTTAGTACAAGACCACACATGAAATTTGGAAACATTTGAGGGGGTGGGGGTTCTAATTTAGTAGAAGACCACACATGAAATTTGGAGACATTTGAGGGGGTGGGGGTTCTAATTTAGTAGAAGACCACACATAACATTTGGAGACATTTGAGGGAGTGGGGGTTCTAATTTAGTAGAAGACCACACATGAAATTTGGAGACATTTGAGATGGTGGGGGGTTCTAATTTAGTAGAAGACCACGCATGAAATTTGGAGACATTTGAGGGGGTGGGGGGGTTCTAATTTAGTAGAAGACCACACATGACATTTGGAGACATTTGAGGGGGTGGGGGAGGGTTCTAATTTAGTAGAAGACCACACATGACATTTGGAGACATTTGAGGGGGTGGGGGAGGGTTCTAATTTAGTAGAAGACCACACATGACATTTGGAGACATTTGAGGGGGTGGGGGAGGGTAAAGCAGTACAATGGAGCTGACAATATACATTGTTAAAGGGACTATAGGCTATAGGTGTATATGGGCCCAGGATTGCATGGTGGGGAGGTTAGTGAAGGCAAATATGCATGTAGGGCAAAAAATGATTTTCCAAAAAAACCATGCATGCATGAAGATAAAGGGGACATTCACAGCATATTCCAAGCATGGTAATTAGGTAACAATGAAATTAATACAATACATTAGCAAACATTAAAGATATATCATGTAATGTTAAAGGATAAAAAACTTACCTTCATATAGTCCTTCTGCAGGACCTGAATTATGGCAGAACAGGTCTCTGGGATAATGATCCCCAGAGCCTGGGGGGAGATGCCTGTCGAGAACTTAAGGTCCTGAAGGCTTCTCCCAGTCGCCAAGTAACGTAAGGTGGCAACTAGCCTCTGCTCCGCAGTGATGGCTTGCCAAATGCAGGTATCCTGCCTGCTTATATAAGGGGTCAGCATAGCCAGCGGACGTTGAAAAACGGGGTCCGTCATCCTGAGATGATTCCTAAAATCCTCAGGATTATTCTCACGGATCTCACGGAGCAAAGGCATGTGCGAGAATTGGTCACGCTGGCGCAGCCAATTCTTCATCCATGAACTCCACCTCGCTCCCTGTTCATGGACTGGGCTCGGGTCAAAGTATGAACCCCAACACCAAGCCCCCACGCAGCACGAACTCGAGAACGAGTACATCCATGCACCATGGCTTCAAAACGGTCGGCTGGTCAAACAAACTTAAACAAATGCACTGAAAAACAGCAAGGCCTATGAAGAGTGACCTGAAGATCAGAAACGAGCGGACCAGAATGGCCTGCTATACAGGTTACGAACTGACCAACACGCACTGAAAACCAGATACAAACCTCACAAGCACAAACTGAACCGCAGAAAACTATCGAAATAAGCTGAAGTCTGAAAAGCGAGGATTGTCTCTAACCAAATTTCTACTAACATGCGGTAAACATGAGATTAGCAGAAGGAGCCCAAACGGTGGCGTAATGGGGCTTGAACTTCCTTTTTCTAGTCCCGTCGTACGTGCTGTACGTCACCACGTTCAAAACCATCGGACTTTTGGAGTGATCGTGTGTGTCCAAGGCTGTCCGTTTGTAAGTCCAGCGCACCTACGCTACAAAGTCCATCAGAAAGACCGTCAGGCCTACTCCGTCGAAAAATCCGGTCGTGTGTACGCGGCATTAGGGTTTTCCTTGTTTCTTAAAACAATAAAACAGAAATAGCTATAGATAGCAAGCAAGGAGAGATGGGGAGAGGGATAGTCAGAAGTAGGGAGAAGGGGGGGAATTAGGGAGGGGGGAGGTGGGAACCACAAACATGGATCCACAGAGTAGCTAAGTTATAGCATAATTCTGGGAATTTGTCACAAAGTGGAGATGCAAAGGGAGGTTTTGTAAGATTCAGGTAGCTGGGTTGTTTCCCAGGAGGGCCTGGCCCTCATCAGAGTACACAAATAAATGCCATAGAGTCCAGGTTTTAGAGTATTGGTCCTGTCGATGTCTGGCCAAGAGGATAAGGTCCTCCATTTTGTTTATGTCTGTGACCTTTCTAAGCCACATGCCGATGATTGGTGGGCGTGAGGATTTCTAATGGAGGAGAATACATGATTTGTCAGCGCCTAGGAGGTGATGGATTATGGACCTCTTATAGATTTTTTCCGGGATCGTGGAGGCATGGAGGAGAATGAAGGTGGGATCGCCCGGGATGGGGCGTGCAGTAAATTTCTGTGTGGCGGACATTTTTCCAGAAGTTTGCTATTTTGGGACATGCCCAGAAGATATTTAGAAGAGTTCCTCGGTCCCTCTGGCACCGCCAACATAAGTCGGGTGTCGAGAGAAAGAATTTATGTAGTTGGGAAGGGGTTCTATACCACCTCGACATAATTTTAAAGTCAGTTTCCTGAATTTTTGTACAGGTAGACGATTTGTGTATGAATTTAAGGATATGGTGTTGCTGACTCGGATTAAATTGATGATTTGAATCCCGTTCCCACCCGATCAGGCCCGGAGGTTGGTAGTCAGCTGGGGGCGTAATCAACAGGTTGTAGGTGAGCGAGAGTGTGTGTGTGGTAATACTCCAGTGTCTGAGCAGTATTCCTCTAAGCTCGCGAGGGGTTGGCTAGAGTCTCTGGGAGGGAGTACGGACTGTAAGAAATGGCGGAGCTAAAGTGCTCTGAAAAAATCCAAGCGGAAAGGACCTTCCAGATTTGGCAGATCTGATATGGACATCCATTGTCCTACGGCTCGGAAATGAGCGGCTTGGAAATAGCCTAAGCTGATCAAGTTCTGAAAGATTGCATCATAAAGTCCCGGTGTGAACTTAGGGTTACCCAATATAGGGAACAAGGGTGAGTTTCAGGATGAGAGAGAGGCTTGAGTGAACATATTTGCGCATATGCGCGTAGTGGGTCTAATGAGAGGATGCCGTTTAATGTTGGTGGGTAGCGTTGCGTAGCACCATGGTGCTCTATGGAGGGGTATTTCACTTTGGGTCTGTTTCAATTGAGGCCATAGCTTGGCGTCCCGATAATGGCACCAGTCTATTAGCCTACGTAGGTGTGTTGCATGGTAGTAAGTGCAAATGTCTGGCATCGCTAAGCCACCGTGTTGTTTGGGCAGAGAAAGTAATTTTATGCTAAGTCATGGTCATTTGCAGGCCCAAATGAAATCTGTGAACAGTGAGTGTGTTAATTTAACCACTTCAGCCCTGGAAGAATTGGCTGCTCAATGACCAGGCCATTTTTTGCGATACGGAACTGCGTTGCTTTAACTGACAATTGTGCTGTTGTGTTTCTTTTGATGGTATTTGATCATCTCTGCGGTTTTTATTTTTTGCGCTACAAACAAAAAAAGAGTGACAATTTTGAAAAAAACAATATTTTGTTCTTTTTGCTGTAATAAATAGCCACAATTTTTTTAAAAAAAGCTCATTTTTTTTCTCAGTTTAGGCTGATATGTATTCTACATATTTTTGGTAATAAATGTCGCAACAAGAGTATATTGATTGGTTTGAGCAAAAGTTATAGCGTCTACAAAATAAGGGACAGATTTATGGCATTTTTATTATTATTATTTTTACTAGTAATGGCAGCGATCTGCGATTTTTATCGAGACTGCGACATTATGGTGGACACATTGCACACTTTTGACACATTTTTGGGTCGATTGACAATCATATAGCGATCAATGCTATAAAAATGCACTGAATTACTGTATAAATGTCACTGGCAGGGAAGGGGTTAACACTAGGGGGCGATCAAGGGGTTAACTGTGTTCCCTATGTGTGTGTTCTAACTGTGGGGTATGGGACTGACTATAGGAGATGAGAGATCATGGTTCCCAGCTGGTAGGAACTCACAATCTCTCTCTCCTCTCCTCACAGAACTGGGATGTGTGTTTTTACACACACACGTCCCTGTTCTGCCTCTCGTGCCTGCGATCGCTCGTGGCCAGTGGTCATTGCGACCGCCGGTCACGAGCATCAGCACCCCGCCGTGCAGCTGGCGCTTGCTTATGCCTACTTAAAGGGACTGATGTACAGCTACGATGGTTCGAGGGATTGTGCCGACAGCGGCTGGTCGGCAAATGGTTAAAGTAACTCGCGGGGATATGAATAGGTAAGGCCTGGAAGAGATACAAAAATTTAGGGAGGATACTCATTTTTAATACGTTACAGTGGCTGAACCACGAGTGAAGACTGGTTTGTTATGTGTTAAGAAGGTGCTTAATCTTTTTCAGAAGGGGTGGGAAATGTAAAGCTCGCTTAGAGATGTATGAGATGGGGCTGTGGTATACCAATCCCCATCGCTTCTGATTTGGTAAAATAAATTTTTAGATTGGAGAGGGCACCATATATTTCAAATTCACATAGTAGGTGTGGGAGAGAGAGATGACTGGGTTCGTAAATGAAAACATCATATCGTCAGCATATGACGATACTTTTTGTTGCGAGTTTCCTGCTTTGATACCCGTGACGTCGGGATTTAGCCACACATGACACAGAAAGGGTTCCAAGGATATGGCAAAAAAAAGAGGCGATAGGGGCATCCCTGTCTAGTCCCATTAGTAATTGTAAAGGGGTCAGATAGAATTCCATTAGCCCTGACCCTAGCTGATGGGCCAGAGTAAACAGAAAAAATCCAATTGAGCATATTGTGACCCAATCCCGCATGTCGTAGGACCGAGCACAGAAAAGGTCAGTGAACGCGGTCAAAGGCCTTTTCCGCATCCGTCCCCAGAAACAAACATGGAGTTTGGTTGTATTGTCCCTGGCTTCTCTGGATGGAACAAAACCTACTTGGTCCAGGTGGATCAGGTGAGGTAGATAATGCTGTAGTCTGGTTGCAATGATTTTGGTGAATAATTTAAGGTTGGTATTCAATAGGGATTTGGGCCGGTAGTTTCCACATAGAGTGGGGTCTTTTCCTTCTTTTGGGATCACTGAGATTTGGGCTTGTAGAATGGATTCATGGAGTGACTTCCCCTTTCCCAGGTCATTAAAGAGTTTGACCAGGTAGTTACCGAGAGAGGGGAGCAAGGTTTTGTAATATTGAATTGTAAAGCTGTCTGGCACTGGCGCTTTCCCCGGTTTAGTGTTTCCTATGGCCAGTTGGAGTTCAGATATGGTAATGGGGTCTTCCAGCAGTCTACTCGCATCAGTTGGTAGGGAAGGCATCTGTGAGGAGGATATGTACTACGATATTCGCCTCTGGGAGGGAGTTGTTTCCCGCAAATTATAGAGGGATTCATAGTACAGTTTGAATTCCTGTGTGATGTGATGAGGGTGGTTTTGTGTCCAGCGGGGGATACAATGTGTGGTATGTAAGATGCTTGCTTTTGTACATGAAGGGACTGGGCCAATAGTTTACCACATTTATTGCCCGACTCGTATAGTCGTTTGCAGCAGACTTGAAGTGTCGCCTTAGCTTTAAAGTGTAGAAGGTCAGTGATTTTTTTTCGGATAGAGTTAAGTTTTCTTTCCAAAGGTTTTGACGGGGCATGTTTATGACATGCTTCTATGACCTGTAACTCAAGTAAAAGGGAATTCAATCGCGTTGCACGTTGGCACTTAATCCTAGTCCCGTGCTTGATAAGTACCCCCCGGATCACCGCCTTGTGTGCTTCCTAAACTATGCTTGTGTTGCTGTCGGATGTTTTGTTGGTGTGGAAATAATGTCCTATCTCTTTGATGACATCAGCTAGGACGTCTTGGTCTTGTAAAAGGCTCTTATTCAATCTCCACGGCCTATTTTGCACCGTGTGGCAGGCAGATAGAGTATATGACAACACCACCGGTGCGTGGTCCGACCATGTAATGGATCCTAGAGGCCATAGTTCTACTTTAATCGTCATGCAGCCTTACTAAACTATTTATACAAAATAAGGGCACGTGGTGCCAGTAAAAATTTAAAATTTTCAGATTGTACATTTTATTGTGGATCCAAAAATAAAGTGTTTCAGGGGTAAACAGATGGCCCTTCATGAGTGTTACAAAACCATGAATATATCTCATATCTATTATTCAGCATATAGAAAAACTTGTAATGGACTCCTATATTCACTCAAATAAAATCCTTCTTAACAATAAAACATAACAATAATAATAGGAATTATTATCAGATATAACACAGTGAAACAATGAAATACTTTTTGAAAGCTGGTAACTGATAATAGGAACATAGTGCATTATTGACTAAATCTGAAAATCATAGGGATATAATTTTTTCATCAGTAAAAGTCAATAAAACACGTCTTGCTCAGTAAAAGGTTCATAAAACAGGATGTGAAAAAGTCCTTCCAACTGAATAAATTTGATTAAATGATCAATAAATTGCCATGCTTTTGAGGATAATTTTCCTGCATGGTATTTATGAATGAGTCATTTTTAAAAGATAATATTTTTAAGATACAGGATCAATCAATATGAACACAGACTAAAAATAGGAGATTTATTCACCAGACATGTATTCATACAAAATTGTTATTTATATTGGTTTGACAAAAACAAATGTTAGATAAAATTAAGAATATTAATTGTGTTTCATAAATTAAAAGAATGAATGTAAACACCTGCTAATGGGAGTGTTGTACTTTTTAAATGGCACAGAAGTGATAAAACTTCCCTGTAGAATCAATAACCAAGTAAATATGACGATTAGACAGAACGTCACGATTTAAACTGTTACTCTACTGTAGGTAAGTAAATGAGCAATAACGTGAAATAAAATTAGACGTTTGGTATGTCAAAAGAATGGGAATTATAAAAATTATAATGAAAAATTGAAGCTTAGAGAAAAATCTACAAGGTGGTTATCGACTCGAGAGAAGTAGTTATCCAACTGTCTATAATAATAATCAATAAATCAATATTTAACCACTTCAGCCACGGAAGATTTGGCTGCTCAATGACCAGAGCACTTTTTGCGATACGGCACTGCCTCACTTTAACTGACAATTGCGCGGTTGTGCGACGCTGTACCCAAACAAAATTGACATCCTTTTTTTCCCACAAATAGAGCTTTCTTGTAGTGGTATTTGATCATCTCTGCGGTTTTTATTTTTTGCGCTATAAATAAAAAAAGAGCGACAATTTTGAAAAAAACACAATATTTTGTACTTTTTGCTATAATAAATATCCCCATTTTTTTTTTTAAAAAGCTATCTTTTTTTCTCAGTTCAGGCCGATATGTATTCTTCTACATATTTTTGGTAATAAAAATCAAAATAAGTGTATATTGATTGGTTTGCGCAAAAGTTATAGCGTCTACAAAATAGGGGATAGATTTATGGCATTTTTATTATTATTATATTTTTTACTTGTAATTGCGGTGATCTGCAATTTTTATCATGACTACGACATTTTGGCGGACACATCGGACACTTTTGACACATTTTTGGGACGATTGACAATTATACAGCGATCAGTGCTATAAAAATGCACTGATTACTGTATAAATGTCACTGGCAGGGAAGGGGTTAACACTAGGGGGCGATCAAGGGGTTAACTGTGTTCCCTGACTGTGTGTTCCAACTGTAGGGGGTGGGGACTGACTATAGGAGATGACATATCGTGGTTCCTAGCTATTAGGAACTCACGATCTGCATCTCCTCTCAGAACAGGGATTTCTGTGTTTACAGACGCACGTCCCTGTTCTGCCTCTCGTGCCCGCGATCACTCATGGCCAGTGGTCATCGCGACCTTGGGTCACGAGCATTGGCACTCCTGCAGTGCAGTGGGCATGCACCCGAGCCTGCTATCCAGCTTAAAGAAGCCGACATACAGCTACAACGGCTGGCGGGGTAGTGCAACCTGTCGCAATATAATGACGGTGGCTGGTCGGCAAGTGGTTAAGATAACTCAAAATGAATATAAGGTAGAAATCAATACAACATAATTACCCTTCCAAAATTTCTGCTTGTCTAAAAGGGTGGTTACCAGATGTTCTTAGGAGGGCTGCTGTGGTTTCCAAGATGGTCTATGTTGCATCCTCAGAGTTTCAAAGTATAATCTGACAAGGAATCTTCATGAATGTGGGTGATGTTATGAGTTGATGGATCCCTCTGTGTCTGTCTGATCCTACAGTATATACCCTTTTTGACAATAGACTCATAAAAGTTATAATAAGCCTAGCCCAGAAGGTGTAACTTCTTTTCCATTGGTTGAAAGATCTATTGATTACCTTTTTGTAGATTTGGGTAATATCTCTTTCAACCACCAGGCATGTCCATGGGCAGAAACACTTGTTCTTAAATATCTTCTAATAATGTGTATCTGCTTGTATAGTGTTGCTGATATATATATATATATATAATATATTATTTAGGAATTCTGGTAACCAGTACAATGTGAGGGTACGATTTTACTCATCAATATCACATAAAATGATTGAATATGGATAAATGTATTACTATGAGTACTTATTTATCTAGGTGAAAACATATGCTGTATGGATATATATTTATGTATACATGGTCACGATATATATATACAGTTGTGCTCATAAGTTTACATAACCTGGCAGAATTTATGATTTCGTGGCCATTTTTCAGAAAATATGAATGATAACACAAAACCATTTCTTTCACTCATGGTTAGTGTTTGGCTGAAGCCATTTATTATCAATCAACTGTGTTTTCTCTTTTTAAATCATAATGACAACAGAAACTACCCAAATGACCCTGATCAAAAGTGTACATACCCTGGAATGTTTGCTCTTGGTACAGACACAGAAGGTGGCACACACAGGTTAAAATGGCAATTAAAGGTTCATGTCCCACATGTGTGGCTTTTTAAATCACAATTAGTGTCTGTGTATAAATAGTCAATTAGTTTGTTAGCTCTCACATGGATGCACTAAGCAGGCTAGACACTGAGCCTTGAGGAGGTAGAAAATAACAGTCAAAAGATCTGCGTAACAAGGTAATGAAACTTTACAAAGATGGAAAAGGATATAAAAAGATATCCAAAGCCTTGAATATGCCAGTCAGTACTGTTTAATCACTTATTAAGAAGTGGAATATTAGGGGCTCTTTTGATACCAAGCCAAGGTCAGGTAGACCAAGAAAGATTGCAGCCACAACTGGTGGAAGAATTGCTCAGGATACAAAGAAAAACCCACAGGTAACCTCAGGAGAAATACAGGCTGCTCTCTAAAAAGACGGTGTGGTTGTTTTTAAGGAGCACAATTCAACAATACTTGAACAAAAAAGAGCTGCATGGTTGAGCTGCCAGAAGGAAGCCTTTACTGCTCCAATGCCACAAAAAAGCCATTGAGGCATCTCAAGGTATTGTTGGGCATATTGTAACCAGGCTTTTTGTGGAACTTGTACAGTAAAGGTTTTTTTTCTGGCAACTTGACCATGCAGCTCTTTTTTGTTCAAGTATCATCGTATTGTGCTCCTTAAAAACAACCACACCATCTTTTTCCAGAGCAGCCTGTATTTCTCCTGAGGCTACCTGTGGGTTTTTCATTGTATCCCGAACACTTCCTGTGGCACTTGTGGCTGAAATCTTTCTTGACCTACCTGACCTTGGCTTGGTATCAAGAGATCCCCAAATTTTCCACTTCTTATTAAGTTATTGAACAATACTGCCTGGCATAGTCAAGGCTTTGGATATCTTTTTATGTAATTTCATTACTTTGTTACGCAGGTCTTTTGACTGTTCTTTTCTACCTCCTCATCGTTCAGTGTCTAGCCTGCTTAGTGCATCCATGTGAGAGCTAACAAACTCATTAACTATTTTTACACAGACACTAATTGTGATTTAAAAAGCCACAAATGTGGGGAATTAACCTTTAATTGCCATTTTAACCTGTGTGTTCCACCTTCTATGTCTGTACCAAGGCCAAACATTCCAGGGTATGTAAACTTTTATTAAGGGTCATTTGGTAGTTTCTGTTGTCATTATGATTTAAAAAGAGTTTACATAGTTGATTGTTAATAAATGGCTTCAGGCAAACACTAACTATGAGTGAAAAAAAAGTTTTTGTGTCATCATTCATATTCTCTGAAAAATGGCCAAGACATCTTAAATTCTGCCAGGGTATGTAAACTTATGAGCACAAATGTATGTCATTCACAAAATGATTGGTATACTTTTAAAATATTTCTGAGTAAAAAAACAAAACAAAAAAAAATGATATTTCTTTGAGTTGCCTAACATGGACTTTGGCCGTCTGACTGACTATTTAGACAGTTCATATGGATAAACAACTGTTGGAGTCTTCACAATAGTTACTGGGATTTCATCTGGAGGACAATCAGTCCAGTGTTTGTGTTGTTGACTCATCTTAGTGGTATCAGGTCATTTTATCTAACAAACCAGAAAATCTAAATATCTTTGGTTCTTTGTTTTCCAGATTTTAAAACAGTTCATTTATAGTGTTTAAGGATAGGTGATTCATTGAAAATGGGAAACAGCTGACGTCATTGTGCCCTTTTTTTCACCTTCCTTAAGGGGCTCATTATATATAAAAATTAAAAAGATATTATTATTTCTTCTCAAAAGGTCTAAGAAAATGGGTAAAAAATACATTGTAGCATATGAATTTAAGATAGTGTTCGAATGTATTATATAAATGGCGGATTTATAGAAAAAAACCATGAGACTTTCAATGTAAAACAAATTTTTCATTTTTTTAGTAAGTCAAAGTACACATGTCCTTTCCCTCCAGCTGCTCTTCACTAATTCCAAAAAAAGCATGTGTTTGGTAGAAATAAGTGGCTTTAAAACATTCTGTTGATATAAATTCAAAGGTATCCTAGTTACTTGGGCAGTTGTACAATGTCAATATCCTGCAGATCATTTAACTGGCATATGATTGCTCTTTTTGCATTTGTGACACATCTGACAGTTTTCCAATATGTGTGATTTACAGCAGTTTCCTGTCTGTCACAAACTGTTCACCTTGTTTTCTTACACTTTTCTCTTATTTTGTACATGACAAATATAGGGTGTGCTTTGGGGGTCACATAATAATTGTATCCTTAGTTAGCAATGAGCTACTCGATCTTCTCTTCAGACATGTCTTCCCATGTGTTTTCATAGTTTGACAGAAACATTTATTCCTCGTGTATTTTTTCTATGAAGGGAATGTATAGTGTTTTTTTATGTTTTATTATATTTAGGACTAAAACAAAATGCATTTAAAACAAGGTATAAATATATAAATATTGCATATGAATTTTCAAATTTGTATTTCTAGTCAGCAGGTGGAGCTTTAGACTTATTTTTACATGTTTACCAGGCTAACATTTACTGCTTTGTTATAAGAGGCTTGTTTACAGAGCTGAATAGTTGGAGCTGAATTTACACACACAATTGAATGAGCGCCATCCCTTTTGACTTACCGCCTGAAAGGGCTATTGATGACCGTGAGCAATCATCCAAAACTGGATAAAACCCTAGACAGCTGAATTAACCTTAAACCAGATCAGACATGCCCCTTGTTTGACCACAGTCTCAGCACCAGTTATGTCAACTAAAAAGTTATCTTCTATAGACAGAAATATGGGAGTGCAAAGCAGCAGAGTGGAGGATGTAGTGAATACATAAAGTATACAGTATAGATACACTGCCAGTGGCGGCTGGTGGTACATTTTTTTTTGCAAATGGGGGCGGCAAACAATGCACCCACAGCCACCTCTCATGGTCGTTCAGGTCACCCGAACCCCCTGTTAGGTCGGTCGATTACCAGCCCTGCACTTATCCTATCTATGGCGCGGGCAGCACTTCCCTCTGGGCGGTGGCTTCCCCTGCGTCTCCTCCTTGACATCACGGCGGCCATGCATCTCCTCCCTCCTCCTCCTAGCCCAATAGGATTGCTTCTCCTTTTGGCCAATCAGAAAATGGGTCTCAAGACTCGCTTCCCTATTAGCTGGGAGGAGAATCAGTGTGACAATAGGGAATATTCATTCCCTATTGTCACACAACTAGGTGGGCTCGGGCCCAGTGCTCTGCGCCCTAAGCCCACCTTTTTCTGAAGCTTATTAGAGCCTCTGACACTAATCACGTGCTTAAAAAGAAAACTCCATTGGAATCCATGCGTCCGGCACCCTGCATGTGGATTAGGGGGCTGGATGCATGGATAGGGGGAGTGGCGCCCCTGCACCCTGCATTAGGGGCCACCACTGTACACTGCTATAGATTTCCATAGTGACTGCAAATTTCATCTCCATGGATGCTATGTTTCAGGTAAGTCCTATGCACCAGCCAAAGCTAAAAGAAATCCAAGATTGTAGGCTTCACTTCAAGTTTTCTCCCTTTAAACTTTACTGTGCAACCAGGCTACTCTCACCCCATCACTTTCTTCCCCACCCCTTTTTTTCTCATCTCTTCCCACCCTCTCTCCTCTTTTCCTCTCTCTTCCCCAGTGGAAGATTTCCCTTTTATTTAATTTCTTTCAGTTCTGGTGACAGCCTCAACCAGGAAATGAAAAGTAGGTGCATGGTTAACTATAAAAACCTGTCAGGGTTTTTATACCACTCTATCCAAAATCAAAAATGTTGGCTTTGGATAAACTTTAATGCAGCCTCAAAATGTAAGTTCAAGTTAGAAAAAAAAATGTATTCTTTATTTAAAAATAATGCTTTTATTTAACCACATATTCATTCTTAGTTAACACTGACCATACTTAATTAACTCCTTCCTTCCCATTTCCTCTTAAGTATTATTTTTGTCAGATTTTTTAAATGTAACCTTTTACTAATATGTAAGGTTTTTAAAAAAATGTTTGTCTTTTTGTAGAGTCAAATAAAAAACATTTAATTTATTTGTAAAAAAAAAGCTTCATAATGCTTTGTACCAGAATAAAAAGGTTCCTTATAAATAGAAAAGATATACACTTGAGGGTCTTTTTATGAATGTTTTCCCCCACAATTCACACATGTTTTAACAGAATTCAATGGCAAAAAACATATATATAATTATAGTTACAGACCACTCACTACTGCACATGTGTGGGGTCTCACTGCTGTATTGATAGCAATTTTGTGAAAGCACTCATGTGCAGTAAAATGCTGTCATCACCATACTGTATTGGAAGTAGGGGTTTCTAATGGTGCTGTGGTAAGATGGAGGTTGTGAGCACTGCTGGTAAGTGGGGAGGTGGCAGTAGCAGTGTTTGAGAGAACTTTACAATTAGTCCGCTGGCTAATGGAAAAGAAGTGAACCATCTATGGCCAGCCTAGGCTTAAGAGAGAACCTAATTAAAATATGCGTAATTGAAGTGACTAAAATCTCATGTAATCTTTAACATGTTAATGTAATTTCAAAAGCCAATATTTTTAAAATGAACCTTTTCATTAAATTCATCATTAAAATACTATCTGATGATCCTGCCATGAAGGTCCATGGTCAGTAACTTCCTGTTTTGGGGTAACAGTGCTCAATTATCATCTCCCAATTGTGCTCCTGTGCTGTCACACTATCAAAAGAACTTCTGATGGAAAATACAGGAGGCCATTTCAACACATATTACCCAGGCACGGTCAACACTATCAGAAAACCCACCCTAAGAAATGCTATGAGGCCATCAGTGCAGTGCATGCATGTAGACCTGAAATGGTGGCAGGAGATCAGCTGCACAAAGAAGCTACATAGTTACATAGTTAGGTTGAAATTAGACACAAGTCCAAGTCCAGAAGCAACAAAATGTAAAAAAACAAGTATTTTATTTTTTAAACAAAATGCTAAAACCATGGCAATTTGTGATGCAGCATGCTTTAGGAAATTAAAAGTCATTTGGTTAGAGTTTACAACTACTTTATACAAATATAGTTTTTCAACTGACGAAACCTACACAAGCTGTGCACTGCTTAAAGTGATTGTAAAGGCTCATTTTTTTTTTTTTTTAAATAACAAACATATTATACTTACCTCTATGCAGTTGGATTTGCACAGAGAAGCCCCGATCCTCCTCTTTTTGGGTCCCTCTTCTGCTCTCCTGGCCCCTCCCTCTGGGGAGTGTCCCCTCAGCCCGCGGCTTGCTACAGGGGGCACCCGAGCAGAGTCACAGCTCCATGTATCCATTCAGGCACGAAGCCCTAACCCGGCTCCGCCCCTTCTCTCCCCTGATTGGCTGACTGATTTTGATTGACAGCCACAGGATTCAATGGCGCTGCTGCTGTGTCTCAGCCAATCAAGAGGAGAGTCTGGGACAGCTAAGGCACTCGTGGACATCACTGCAGAAAAAAGGGGCTCAGGTAAGTAATTGGGGGGGGGGGAGGCTGCTACACACAGAGGGTTTTTTATCTTAATGTATAGAATGCATTAAGATAAAAAAAAACTTCTGCCTTTACAACTCCTTTAAACATATAGATTTAGTGTAGAGAGTGTCCAAAGTTGTGAATATAAGACCAGTGACCAGACCAGTTTATAGTGCTATCAGCACAAAGCTAGTGGATCATAAGTCAGCTGCAGAGGAGGCCTGAGAGATCCAGCCCTTGATGCGTATGCAATAAATAAAAGCATATACAGTCAGGTTTTTGCTATCTCTCTGATAGGTTTGTTTTGTTTTTTCAGCCTGATGACTTGCTTCGCTGATAGTGACAGCTCTTAGGATCTCATATTGAGAGTTGACAGCAACAGATTCCAAATGCAAATAGCACACTTGAAATGAACTCTGGACCTTTTATCTGCTTCTTGTAAATGGGATAATGAGGGAATAACACACACCTGGCCATGGAACAGCTGAGCAGCCAATTGTCCCATTACTTTTGGTCCCTTAAAAAGTGGGAGGCACATATACAAACTGTTGTAATTCCTACACCGTTCACCTGACTTGGATGTAAATACCCTCAAATTAAAGCTGAAAGTCTGCAGTTAAAGCACATCTTGTCTTTTTTCATTTCAAATCCATTGTGCTGGTGTATAGAGCCAAAAAGATTAGAATTATGTCGATGTCCCAATATTTATGGACCTGACTGTACCTTTGTTTTGTATTTGTGATATAATAATTCCTCATGACACTATTTTGTAGACTTGTTAATGCAGCCCAAAAAATGTAGTCAGATTCACATCTGGATTATTGTTTCAGTTTTTACCAAAGCAGATGCCTATGTTACAGATTATTAATTTAGGTGATTGTAGCTGTATTAGTGCACATGCAACAAGAAAAACTGAGTACTGTCCTTGATACTTCTTTTATTTGCACTAACTTCCAAGTTTTAAAATTACTGCAAATAGAAAAAAAATATCACGGACAGTACTCAATTGTGCATATTATTAACAATTGCATCCACTATTTTGCGAAAAAAACAAGATCTTCATTCTTAGCTCTTACTGTTTCCATGTCTCTGGGTAGTTGAACATATTGAATGAACAGCCTGTAAAACTCTGTATTAAATCAACTTAAAGGTCAGTGACCATTGCTCTTTTTGCTTGGCTTCTAATCGTGTATTTGGTATTCCTCGGAAGACAACCAAACAAATCTTAATATTTCACAGATAAACCCTTTAATGTATTAAAAAATCTTTTCCTAGCTCTATCTCTAGTTAGCTTCTTACAAAATTAGTACAGAAGCTTGTACGATTTCCTAATATTAAATATAAATTGTAACATGATCGGATTAATGAAATGTACAGCTGCAAATTTGCAAGTCTGAAAGAAGATAAGCTGACATGCCAACTTCAAAGGTTCATACTACATTAACATACTGTATCTTGGTGTCACGGGTATGCTTCTGTATCTTATTTTTTCATATAAAGAAAATTGGCATGACATTTAGGCAAAGTTATTTTAGAAGTATAGTTTAAAGACAATATTGATGCTGTTCTTTTACTCTTTTTTTGTTGTATATTTTTAAATTGAATAGCAATATTTTGTCAACTAGTTTCCCCTGTACCTAACATGCATCATGGAGCCCTTCAACCTGTATAGATGAGAACCCTAGGTTCCTCTTAACCCTGTGTCATAGTGTCACTATAACATTATATTATATATATATATATATATATATATATATATATACACACACAGTATATTAGAGAGTCAGCATGGGTTAGGTTAATGGAAGAGGGCAAGTACTTCCCTTGGCCTGCTTATTAGGCAGCTGATCAGAGAGACTGGGGAATGGCTGTTTTGCTATCAGTGCTTAGGAGTCCTTGATGCGTATATGGAAGCCACTTGCCTCTGACTTGAACTTGTTGGGTAAGCTTGCCTGAACTGGGACTTTGCTATGTTATATATACTGTGGCCGGGATGCTGAGCACTATTTAAAAAGATTGTGTTTAACTGATAAAAAGAGATTATTGCATTGTTTTGAGCTGTCCCCGAAGAGCAGTTTTAATTTGATTGAATATATATAAAACACAAAGCGCTGTGATGCTAAATAGCTGATAATTACACATAAAACCAAGTGAGGCTGCTATCAAAAGAGAGTGTTTTCAGAGTCACTTAAAAAGAATAAATAATGATATTTGAAGCGCTTCACAATGTGCATGAAAATGAATATATAAGAATAAATATAAATAGTCAAATAAATCCAGCGGTGAGTAAAAATTCCTATAAAATCCAGCAATCAAAATAGTGTAAAATTATAAAAAATTAGTGACACCAAATGTGTAAAAAATTCACATAAAAAATCCACATAAAAATAAATATATAGGGATGTATTCAGAAGGTTCAATTATACAGGTGTAGAATCCTGATTGGTATAGAGCTTTTGATCACTAGCAAAGCTGTTTAAAAACACTTGCTTAATTAAGGTGCTCATTGATAGTACCAATGTGTTTTTTGCTTCTATTCACAACCAATGTGAGAATCATAAACAGGCAGATAAGAGAAAAAAAACAATCATTGTGCAATAGTTAGGATACCAAGGTACACAGGCAAACTTCAATCCACTCACGTGTGCCTTATAATGATAAGGCATATGCAGGTTTTACTATAGCAGTCAGCCGCCTTAGACAGGAGCAGATTCAGTGCAGTACACTGTGTGAAACTGCTGATCTGCACAGAGCTTCCTTGGCTCCTCCCACGCGTTACATCACAGTCACGTGACTTTTTCAAGGACTTTCCTATAGTAAAACCTGCATATGCCTTATCATTATAAGGCATTTTTCTCTTATCTGCCTGTTTATGATTCTCACATTGGTTGTGAATAGAAGCAAAAAACACATTGGTACTATCAATGAGCACCTTAATTAAGCAAGTGTTTTTAAACAGCTTTGCTAGTGATCAAAAGCTCTATACCAATCAGGATTCTACACCTGTATAATTGAACCTTCTGAATACATCCCTATATATTTATTTTTATGTGGATTTTTTATGTGAATTTTTTACACATTTGGTGTCACTAATTTTTTATAATTTTACACTATTTTGATTGCTGGATTTTATAGGAATTTTTACTCACCGCTGGATTTATTTGACTATTTATATTTATTCTTATATATTCATTTTCATGCACATTGTGAAGCGCTTCAAATATCATTATTTATTTTAATTTGATTGAACTGTCTCAGAGCTGCCTGTTTACCCCTCGGTTTCTGAACATGATAAATGGTTTCCCAAATTGCTCACAAATAAATATGTGAAAAGTGTGGCGTCATTTGTATTCAGTCCCCTTTATTCTGATACCCCTAACTAAAATCTAGTGGAACCAATTGCCTTCAGAAGTCACCTAATTAGTAAATAGAGTCTACCTGTATGTAATTTTAATCTCAGTATAAATACAGCTCTTCTGTGAAGTCCTCAAAGGTTTGTTAGAGAACCTTAGCGAATAAACAGCATCATGAAGGCCAAGGAACACACCAGACAGGTCAGGGATAAAGTTGTGGAGGAGTTTAAAGCAGGGTTAGGTTATAAAAAAACATCCCAAGCTTTGATCATCTCATGGAGCATTGTTCAATCCATCATCCAAAAATGGAGAGCATGGCACAACTGGAAACTTACCAAGATATGGCCGTCCACCTAAACTGACAGGCCGGGCAGGTAACTCTGGAAGAACTGCAGAGATCCGCAGCTCAGGTGGGAGAATCTGTCCACAGGATAACTATTAGTCATGCACTCCACAAATCTGGCCTTTATGGAAGAGAGGCAAGAAGAAAGCCATTGTTAAAAGAAAGCCATAAGAAGTCCTGTTTGCAGTTTGCGAGAAGTCATGTGGGGGACACAGCAAACATGTGGAAGAAGGTGCTCTGGTCAGATGAGACCAAAATTGAACTTTTTGGCCTAAAAGAAAATGAACACTGCAGATTACCCTGAACACTCCATCCCCGCCGTGAATAATGGTGCTGGCAGCATCATGTTGTGGGGATGCTTTTCTTCAGCAGGGACAGGGAAGCTGGTCAGAGTTGATGGGAAGATGGATGGATCCAAATACAGGGCAATCTTAGAAGAAAACCTGTTAGAGCCTGCAAAAGACCTGAGGCTGGGGCGGAGGTTCACCTTCCAGCAGGACAACTACCCTAAACATACAGCCAGAGCTACAATGAAATGGTTTAAATCAAAGCATATTCATGTGTTAGAATGGCCCAGTCAAAGTCCAGACCTAAATCCATTTGAGAATCTGTGGCAAGACTTGAAATTTGCTGTTCACAGACGCTCTCTAGCCAATCTGACAGAGCTTGAGCTATTTTGCAAAGGAGGATGGGCAAAAATGTCACTCTCCAGATGTGCAAAGCTGGTAGAGACATCCCCCAAAAGACTTGCAGCTGTAATTGCAGCAAAAGGTGATTCTACAAAGTATTGACTCAGGGATGCTGAATACAAATGCACGCCACACTTTTCACATATTTATTTGTAAAAAATTTGGAAAACCATTTATCATTTTCCTTCCACTTCACAATTATGTGCCACTTTGTGTTGGTTTATCACATCAAATTCCAATAAAATACATTTACGATTTTAGTTGTAAGATGACAAAATGTGGGAAATTTCAAGGGGTATGAATACTTTTTTAAGGCACTGTATATAATTTTGTATAACCTGCTTGAGTTGTTGTTCTTGAGAGGTTAAAGCCCATTGAATCAGAACCTTAAAGGCATTGTACGCTTTCAAATATTTTTGTTTCGGGCTGAACAAAAAAAAACTGAAGAGCCAGGGAGGAGATCCTGTACTAACAATCTGATGTTATTACAGCGATCTCTCCGCTGAGCTATTGTGTTCTGACAGGGAGATGGCCCAGGAATGGTGAAATATGTACTATAGTGTTTTCACAGGAAGTGTCAGGTCTCTACAGAGGTCATGCATTAGCCTGTGCGGTGTCATGCCGCATGCCTTAGGTTCAAATACAAACTGAAAAATATATGTAGAGCAGGGCATGTCTATATGCCCCCTGTGCCAGCACCTTTTTTTCTGGGCCAATGACATTGAAGAGCCTTGTGCCCATTAACAATAAACACTGGTGCTGTGCAGGTGACTCTTTTTATAGGGACACATCCCGAAACACATTTCCAAAGCTGAAGGGAATGCAGATATACAATAATGTGGCAGGGGGCTGTATGATTGTTGCCTTCCTGTTTGGGATTCCAGCCTTCAAGCCTGGTGTTGCATTGTTAGTGTCAGAAAGGGGGGATCCCACATCGTCTTTTTTATATGTAATTTTTTTATATTAAATACTTGCAGTTGCACACTCAGTGAAAACACATGGTAAATCAGAGTTCAATTTCACAAAGGAAAATTCCAGACCTTAATAATCCCTGAAATAGTTTCTTCTCTAAAGTGATATTAAACTAGGATTTCAGGACTTGAAATCCGCAGGTCTGAATCAGGCCAGGCATTTTTTAGTGCATTGACAATGAATTACCAGACAGCAAATCATGGATGGCCAGGCATTTGCTGGCCTTTCCTTTTGGCAGAAATTACAGTTGGCTCATTTCGTTGGCTCCCTACCATCTCCAGACACATTTACTCGTCCCCTTACCACGTTTGAGCTCTTATATACAGAACAGTCTTTGCTGTGCCGCGCAGTGTCTCAGACTTATCGATTGCCGACCTTTTGATTGCCATATATTTCCAAATGGGAACGAGACTTAAGGCCGAGCTTTATGGACAAACAGGTGGAAAGAATTCTCCTTTTTTCCTACAAAACCTCTATTTGTGCTAAACACCAGGAATCTGGTTACAAGATCCTGACCCTGTGGTACCATACACCTGCCAAGATTCATAAGATGTTTCCCCAATGCTTGGATATTTGCTGGAGATGCGGAGAGGAGGCTGGCTCCTTCTCCAAATTTTTTTGGCCTGCCATCTATAACACTCCTTTTGGACGGCAGTCCACCATATAATCCAAAAATGTACTGACCGTGACCTTCCCAAGGACCCTGCGCTTTTCCTTCTGCATCACCACTGTTTCTCTGGCTATGCTTATGGGTGTTCCATCTTGCCACTTCTGATTACCGCAGCAAAGAGCTGCATCCCTCTCTGTTTTTTTTAACAGGCACAAGCCCCGCCCATAACCATCTGATTGAGAAAAGTCAGTGAAATGAATGATTTGGAGGACCTAGTAGATACTGAGAGGGGCCTCTGCTATGAATTCCTCAAAAAAATAGTTTTACTGGCACGAATTTGTACACTCTGAAGAAAGTTAAGGCCTTGTTGAATTAATCTTTTCAAAAGTGGGACTGTACTGATCTGCCTCCTAGATCCGAAGGCATGGCTTTTAAAAAAAAATGTTATTATTATTTCGCTGTCCTTTTAGTTTTTATTACTAACAGTGTTCACTGTGCAAAAAACACATGGGTACAGTGACTTTCCAGTGTCGGGTCTCTCGGGACATTGTTTTCATACTCTGCATTCCATTAGTGACAGAAATTGTATTACAAGTGATGTGACTTTCCGCTTCTGTGATATCTGTCGAGAAGCATGTCAAAAAAATCCGATATAGAAAAAAAATTATATATATATATATATATATATATATATATATATATATATATATATATATATTTCCATATGAAATGTTATGTGAAATTGCAGATGGAAAATAACAATGGGATCTGTCATGGTTGGATCCCCTGACCTCATGGTCCTAGAAAGAGTTTACCTTCTCCATAGTCTCAGTTGTCATGCATTAAAATGGTACTGCATATACACAATTGTCATAAGATTAGGTTTGGATCGGGCTGGGGGTATAGGGGTAGTACAGGTAAGATATATGTTGGGCTTGTGGGCTTGTGGCCCTTAATAGAAATATTTCATGAATCAGACATCTAATAAAGCAGGACCCACATTCATTGATACAGTACATAATGGATATGATGTGATATGCTGCTCATGATCATAGCACTTTTCAGAGGTTAAAAGTCTCTGTGCCAACTTAATTTGCTGGTCTGACATATTATGTGTGAATGAATGCTGCAAGCAGTAAAGGGAAGCTGATGGTGTAAGCTGTAAAAGGTTGTCACACTAAACCATCAATCCATATGGCATTATGGCACACTTTGCATGGTAGCCCACAAAAATAAATCTTTACAATGAAAGGGCTAAAGTACTGTTTTTGCTTTGCAGGACAAAGATTTCTATTTCTCCCCTGCATAAGACAATGCCATTGTCTTATACTGAAGCATTCAGGAAGAGAGTGGACTATAGTGGAAGAAGCTTTGTGTATAGTGCCTATCACGTGCCTGGTAGAATAGCTGAGAGGGCTCATCTTGCATCTCCTGCCCAACACTCCTGAAGGTGCTGACAGAGCGTGTGAGTACATGGAGTGGCATGACTGCTGGAGTTGCAGACAGTACCGAAACTGTGTTGCTGCCAGATGTGTGGAGCACTGAGGACCCCAGAGCTGGATTCAAGCACAGAAACATTGTGGTATCCTAGTAGGTTACAGGAACTAGGTTGAGGCCCTTGCTAAAGGCAAACATGGTCAGGCAGCGAGGTACTAGATCAGGTATCATCTATGTCTCATTCAGGAGATTTTCCTGCACTTCTTGTCCAGTAGACACAACAAAGTGAAAGCAAATCTCTCCTAAGGAAGGTAAATTTCTTTTCAGACCGTTATTACTGGAAGAGATATACCCATTCAAAGATTTCCCCTCTATTCCTGTTCTGATGCCAAATCAAAATATTGCATTCTCTCTTTCAGTACCTGTGATCATAGTCCTCAGTATCAATAGAGAGAGTAAATCACCCTAACAGGGACAACAACAAAAAAACTAGCATAGTTTCTAGTCATTCCAAAACCCTATCTAAAACTAAAAAAAGTTTTGCCTTTAGATTTACTTTAAAGGATATGTCAAGGCAAAATTAAAAGAAATCGTATTTTGTACAATTAGTGCAATCTGTGCGCATCCCCCTATGTTTGATTACTTTAAACAGTCTGCAAGCACAGAAAAATATCTTTTGAGGCATCAGAAAAATATTATGCTCTTGCCTTCCTCTTTTTGACATGACAACGCAGTGTATTTTGGTTTTGAATTTCAAGACGCGTTGTCAGCCCTGCCTACTTTATTTCTGTTGCTTTACAAAAAACACAGATCTCCTCTCCTTTGCCTTCTCTCTCCTTATCTCCATAGTCTCTCAATTTTTGGAGCACAGCAAATTGTTAGCTCACAAAATTTTTGGTGACATCAAGGGGTATTTTTTGCACTTATTAAACAGATAAAACAAAGAAGTTCAACTAAACTTAGCAGACCAAAGGAAAACAAATAAGAGAAGCTAATAGATACATACACTTTAACTTTCCTTATCCAACAACATCTTAGCAGAATAAATTCATTCCTACCTGGAAGTTGCATGTTTATTAGGACCCTGAATTTCAAATAATTTACAACTGCAAATACTCCATGATTGTCCTTCAGATTGATTTATCTTTTATTACATACGTAAAGTAATAATGATGAAAGGCAATCATAGGAATTGTCAAACGCTTGTGATTTAGACAAAGCACCACTAGAGGCTGTGCTGGCACCACTAATCCATTTTACTCAGTGTTAAACCCTTAGAAAAGGAAAACATTTTTCTCTGCTAAGTTTGATTTACTGCTTCCCAGCATTGTCATGCTTACGATTAAAAATGTGCACAATATTTGACATTGAAATAGGCAAGATTTTATGTTTCGTATGGTATTCATTTTTCTGCTGACAGTTGTGCTATTTCCAAAACTGCTAGAGAAGTGGTGCAATTTCAGAGACTTTTTTTCTCCTTCAGTCACAGAGCCCTTTTTGGTTTTAAAAATAATACAGTATATATATATATATATATATATATATATATATATATATATATATATATATATATATAGATTTATTGATTGTGTTAAATTGTTTACATTAAAAAGTTATCAATATAGCATATTGTGGTCATATTCAACTCTTGTACTGTGTTATGTTGTTCTTACAGTTAAGGTTTGTATTGATAATGGTATACTCTAGATGAAGGAAAGTGGGCAATGAGAGCACAAATAATATCAGTTTAAGATCATCTGAGCTAAATGACTAGACTAAAGCGCCATATTTCAGTTTTGGATGGATGCTAGATAGAACCAATACATTCTGGCTCTGTCCCTTTGGGCTGTGCAATATTAAAGCACCATCTGCATTCTGTTTAATATATTATAAAAAATCCAATCTAAGAGCTGAGATATCATGTGCAGGAATTTGTAACTAGATTTCATGAAAGGTTAAGACGCTAGTGGGTGATTCAATACAATAGCAGCTAGTCAGCGACATAGGTAGGTGAAAAAAGAAAGAAAGAAGCAGAAAGCCACAGTTTAACTTTAGTGTATATTCCCCAACATTTCATATTCCTGATATGTGTATATTGTACTATGTACTTATGTTAAAAAGTATCCTGTTCTCCTTTGATTTTCTTTCTTTATCTGCCAGTCCCCCTGCTTTCCTATTTCACACTAGACATATGATAATTTTATCATAGGATTTATAAAATATGAGTAGTTTTTGGTTATGGTAGGTAAAAAAAAAAAAAATAGACCAGATTGTTTATTGATTTATTTTTTTTCAAATATAATTTTTATTGAAATTTTTTGACAAAAAGAAGGAGAAACAAAAACAAATAAGGAAAAAGGAAAAACATATCATAATCGATATAATACATCCGTGGTCTTTCTAATAACGTTCTGACAAATATAATCATCATATATCCTTTCCATTAAAATACTCCATTCTATCTGCAGAGAAGCTTGCCTATGACATTACTTATCCTCTTTGAATTCGCGAGTCCGTCTTTGTAGTCCATAGGTATATCAACAACCATGCAATATTACTATACATCAGGAATAACATCTTCCACCTAGTTGCTTACTTCTGCATAATTCTAACATAACTGGTGTGAATGGAAAGTTGTCTGTTACTGAAATATTAGACCACTGATTGCCAAGAAAAAAGAAATATATATATAAAACATATAGACAGAGTGGAAGGGGTGAGAGAGGGAGGAGGGGGGGGGGTTACAGGTTGACGCGAGCGCGATGGACCAGGCCATGGTTCTATCCCGCAGCCGCTACCTAATCAAGGGATTCTCAAGAATTTAATAAGGTTTGTCCTTCATCTGAGAAAATGTATATGTTCCAAGATAACCAGTTTCTTGAGTGTTTGTCTTGCTTGTGTTGGGCAGTCAGTATTAAGTCTTCCATCTTTTTAATTTCCTCAACTCTGCGTAGCCACATCCCCACCGTGGGGGGTGCACTCTGTTTCCACAAGACTGGAATACAGGACTTCGCTGCATTGAGCAGATGTCTGACCACCGACTTTTTATATGATTTAATTGGGGCTGAGGTGGCATGTAGCAGAAAAACGGCGGGATCCCTCTGCGTTATGTGATTCGTAAATTTTTTAACAATTGTCTCTACTGCTACCCAAAACTGCTGTAATAGTGAACAAGTCCAAAAAATGTGTAGGAGTGTCCCTTTATCAGAACCGCACCTCCAACATCTATCAGAAGTGTTAGGGAAAAATTTGTGTAATAATTGAGGTGTGTAATACCATCTAGTCAGAATTTTGTAATTTGTCTCCTGAATTTTTGTACAGATAGATGATTTCAGTGTAAGTCGAAGTATGTTTTGTGATTGTGCTGCTGTAAAATTACATTGTAGATCCCGTTCCCATTTTTGTAAAAACAGCAAGTCTGGTTGTTCAGTTGGCGTGTTGAGTAGGGAGTATGTCTTGGAGAGCACCTGAGGCAGAGTGCCCTCCCCTCTACAGTATTCTTCTAGTGTCGTCATGTCGCGTTTATATCGCGTAGGTTCTGGTATTGAGTATAGGAAATGGTGTAGTCGAATCGCTTTCCAAAATGACAATTGAAAACCCCCATTATCATTCGTCAGGGACTGAATTGACGTCCAGTAGTCATCTTCTACATAATGTGTTGCACAGTCTTTACCTGACTCCCAGAGCGTCTCATAGTTTGAATAGTCTAGTCCTGGTTCGAACGCTGGATTCCCCAAAATGGGAAATAAAGGGGATTGTTTGGAGGTCAATGAAGTGTTTTTGAGTATATTTAAGCCCGCTGACAGCGTGGCACCAATGATCGGGTGTGAAATCATGTCCCTAGGTAGTTTATCATAGCACCAGATAGCCCCTTTCAAGGGTACATTAACCTGATGGTTCTCTACTTGGACCCATAGTTTAGTTTTGTGATGTCTGTTCCAGTCAATGATCCTCCCTAGGTGCACAGCTTGATAATAGTGTTTTGCGTCAGGGAGGGCGAGACCCCCACAGTGTTTCGGCAAAGTCATGTAGCGTCTTTTTAGTCTAGGTTTAGAGTGTGACCACACAAATTTTATAAATAGGGAATGTATTTGTTTAAAGTAGTTAGCGGGAATTCTTATTGGTAAGGCTTGAAATAGGTATAGAAATTTTGGGAGAATGCACATCTTGATTAAATTGCATCTCCCAAACCATGAGTGAAGACATTTGCCCCACTCTGCAAGTAACTCTTTAACTTTGCTTAGGATTGGAGGGAAGTTCAGTTCAAATGTGCGTTTCAGATTCCTAGGTATGTTAGTGCCCAGATATTTGAAGTGACTATCTGACCATTTGAAATTGAATTTGGACTTCAGAAGGGCAAGTTGTTCCATCGGCATATTGATTCCCATTGCTGCTGATTTGTCAAAATTAATCTTTAGGTTAGACATGTTCCCGTATGTCTGAAATTCTTTAATTAAATTTGGGAGGGAGATAATCGGGTTGGTTAAGGAAAATAGAAGATCATCCGCGTATGCGAAGAGCTTGTATTGCCTGTGACCTATAGTAATCCCAGAGATATCTGGGTTCCTGCGTATCGTGTTCAGAAAGGGTTCGAGTACCAGGGCAAAGAGAAGGGGTGATAGTGGGCATCCTTGTCTGGTACCATTAGAAATGTTAAAGGGAGCAGAAAGGATTCCATTAGCTTTTACCCTAGCTGTTGGTAAAGAGTAAACATTAGAGATCCACTGTAGCATGTGGCTACCTAGTCCGATATGCTTAAGGACTGCTGTCATAAATTCCCAGCTCACCCGATCAAAAGCTTTCTCAGCATCTGTGCTGAGAAAGGTACAAGGCGCTTTAGACATATTAGCTCTGTGGATCAAATTAAGGACTTTTGTGGTGTTGTCTCTAGCTTCGCGCGTAGGGACAAAACCCGCCTGGTCTAAATGTATCAGGTCAGTCATATGTTGGGACAATCTATTTGCTAAGACTTTGGTGAGGAGCTTGAGATCTATATTTAAAAGAGATATAGGCCTGTAACTACCACAGGCAGCGGGATCTTACCCTTCCTTAGGTATAAGGGAGATATGAGCGCTTAAGGTGTCTCTCTGCAAATGGCCCCCTTCCGTAAGATTGTTAAAGAGTTTCAACATATGTGGGCCTAAAATCGGCAGCAGCATCTGGTAGTATTGCAGAGTCAATCCGTCCGGACCCGGAGCTTTACCTGGTTTCATGTTTTTAATTGCGCCTTGTAGTTCTATCATTGTGATGGGTTCTTCTAGGGCAGCTGCATCTTCTGCTGATATTTTGGGGATATTAGCTAGAGTAAGATAGTCCTCTATTGTAGTGTCAGTGACTCCTGACTTCGGGAGGTTATATAAGGAGGAGTAAAAGTTTTTAAATTCATCTGCAATTTGCGTGGGTATCGCCCTTTTCTGCCCTGATGGGGAAATGATTTGCGGTATATATGCACGTAGTCTCTGTTGTCTCACTGCTCTTGCAAGAATTTTCCCACATTTATTCCCGATTCATAGGTGAGTTTTCTACATGCTTGTAAAGCTGCTTTTGCCTGGTAATGTAGTATATCGACCGTCTGTCTACGTAATGTAAGGAGTTCTGTTTCTATGGATGTGGTCGGGTTTTGTTTATGTATTTTTTCTAAATCATGAGTTTTCTGTAATAGAAGTAATAACTGTTTTTCCCGTTCCCTTTTGATATGTGCACCATGTTTAATCAGAATTCCTCTGATCACAGACTTATGGGCTTCCCAGAGTATCCCGGGGTCACAATTTTCAATATCATTCGTCTGAAAATAATGTTTGAGTTCTTTTGTGACGTCCGCTAACACTGTGGGGTCCTGAACTAAACTTTCGTTCAGTCGCCAAAATCATGTAAAAGTCTCCATACGTCTATCAATCTGGCCTCATGTAGTGTCTTAGTGATTCGTTTGTGTACACCCCTCCGAAGAGAGGACGTTCCATTTGATGTGTCCACCGATGGGCACAGAGGAACATTAAAATCGCCGCCTAGCATCAGTTGTCCTTCCACAAAAGATAGCAGTTCGTTCAGTGTTTTGGATATGAAAATATCCTGTCTGTCATTTGGAGCGTATACTGTCGCTAGTGTCACTAGTACATCACCGATCAGTCCTTTGAGAAACACATATCTCCCTTCCGTGTCAATTCTGGTGTCTCTACAGGTCCAGGGTACATTCCCCGAGATTAGTATAGACACTCCCTTTGATTTGGCTGAGGGGTTGGTAGCATGGTATGTAGTTGGGAAAAATCGTTTTTTCAAGCACATCGGTGCACCCCTCTTATAGTGAATTTCCTGAATAAACGCCACGTCTGCTTTAGATCTTTTAAGATCATTCAAGAGCATGCGTCGTTTCTCCGGCACATTCGGCCCTTTGGCATTTAAGGTATAGATAGTAATTTGATCCATCGCGCTCACGTCAGTAAAAGAAGTTTACACAAGAGACAAGGGGAGGGGGGGGGGGACTAGAGATGAAATATAGAAATGAAGACTAGAAGGAACGGGGGGAGAAAAAGAAAAAGGAAAAAGAGCGAAGAGCAGAGAGAGCTCTAGAAACAAAAAAGGTGGACAATCAAACCTAAAGATTGTCCTACACGTAATAGTTGTCGTTAGACAACTATGTGCAATTCCTTGCAATGAAACACACTCCAGTTATCACCGGGAAGGTGTTTCGGCCTAATGGGGATGAGGTTAGACTACGACCAAGGGAGCTAATCCCGGCCCGCCCTCCCCCCGCCCTTACATATAATATAGGCATGTAAGCATTGTAAACATAACGAACATTATCAAATGAACAAATAAGGCAAAACACCAAACATATTCTTATTATCGGTAACTTCCTATCTATCTGTGTCCCTTGTATTGTCTGCCCCAAATCCTATCCTTCACTTCTATTGTCATATACCTGAGCAAATTCAAACTGGCCCTTCTTACAACAATCTAATTATTGCTTCCCTCCTCCCTCCAGCCCAGCCACTTTTACTCAAAACATAAATGTTCCGTTCCCCCCCCCCCCCCCCCAGCTGACCCCCCTCCTGTAGTGCTGATATTCAATCGTAGCTTACAGTGTACCCTGAATTGTCGGAATCCTGAGAGATAGTTCCCCGAGGCAATACACATACATATTTTAAGTGTGCATAGTTTAGTGCAATATAGCTCCAACAGAAAAAACACACTGGCGTGGGGCCAGGACATAACATTTCCGACATAGGGAACGGTGACGTAATGCTGCACAATATTCCTAATACTGATTGTCCAGTGTGTAGCGTAGCAAGAGGATCGAGAGATGTTAACGCCTGCCTGTTCTTATGGCATAGGCAGTGTCATCATATAAACCCCTTCATCAATAGAGAGTTCCCTATGCCGGTGACTACCAATAGGGGGTTCGGTGTTAGTCTGTCTCACTACCAGGATTCCATCTCAAACTTCCCTGGTCACAACAGTAGCTATTCCATATCCCAAGCAGCCATATTAGTGGGGGGGGGATTGGGGGACGGCTTATATCTGCAACTCTGAAGGGAGGACAGTCGATCCTTTTGGTATAGTGTCAGGGGAGCTCAACCTTAATTGGTGCACCGTAAAACATGAAAAATAAAAACAAAAAAACGTGAATGAAAAGGCAAAAGTCAAAAGTCAAAACATATGGGGCATCATATATATTCTCACCACAGCGAACGACTAGATTTCTCTGTCTTCTGCTGGAGATGTGATCCTTGATCTGCGTTGAGCGCGTTGTGGTCTTGGCGAGCGTGGTCTTCTTAGATTTGAACCCCCCAGGCGGTTAGCAAATCTTGGGATCAGTTGAAGCCAGTCTGGAACCGTTACTGGGTCCGTTTATAGAAAATCAAACAGTGCAGGAAGTTCCGCATGGGATCGTAAGGTGAAAAATTGTGATCTCTTCTTGAAAGTCACCGATATGGGGTATCCCCAGCGATACGTGATGCCCGCGTGTTGGGCCAACTCAAGCACTGGCTTCAGCATCGCTCTGCGCTGTAGGGTGGCTCTGGGAAGATCAGGCATGATCTGGATAGATGCTCCGTCAAATTCCACATCTCTCCTCTCCCACGTTTTCCGCAAGATGACCTCTTTATGGGTGTATTGGTGTACTCTGCAGATCACGTCTCTTGGGCGGTTTGGATCATTTGATTTCGGCCCCAGCGCCCTGTGAATCCGGTCAAAGGACAATGTCGCAGGAAAGTCAGATCTCGCTGTGTCCCTGAAAATGGCTGTAGCAGTGGCTGTGAGATCCTCTGTACCCGTGGCTTCAGGTAGGCCCCTTATACGCAGGTTGTTCCTCCTGCTGCAATCTTCAATCTCTTCTAGGTGAAGTTGCTGGTTCAATATTAATTTTGTTTGATTTGCTTGGGTATCTTCTACTTGCTTTAGGCGCTGTGTAAGCTCCGTTACTGTGGCTTCTCCTGCACCCATGCGTTCTGATAGTGCTGTGATGTCCGTGCGCACCGCTGCTATGTCTCTGCGGTGTGAGGCTTCCAGCCTGCTGGCTAGTGATTCAAAGTCTGCTCTGGTTGGTATGGCTCTTAGCAGTGCTCTCAGTTCCTCATCTGCATGCAGAGTCAGGGGTGTATTATGTGGGTCCTGTGTGTCTTGGATGACATCCCTGAGCAGCAGAGGGGTAGTGATGTCTCTATCTGATGTGCAGGGGGCCATGGACGGTGTTAGTGAGCAGTGCTGTGGGGTACTCACATGCTCGTTCGTCCGGAGCAGCAGAGGGGTAGTAATGTCTCTGTCAGATGCACAGGGGGCCATGGGCGGTGTTTGTGAGCAGTGCTGTGGGGTACTCACAGGCTCATTCGTCCTCATGGCGGCCGCCATCTTTGGAGCGGGGGATGGGTCACTGGGATCAGATAGGTATTGCCTGATGGCACCGTTCCGCTGTGCTTTCGGCGGTGTTCGTTTATGTTGTCGGCTGCTCTTTCCTCTGCGTCTTCCAGCAGAGTACATGCCGCTGTTTAAATGCTGATGTGGCTGGTTTAAGGGCAGGAAAGGCCGGGACGGACCGGGAGCCGCTCAGAAGCACGTCTTCACACGGCCATGTCCAGACCACGCCCCCTGTTTATTGATTTAACCTGCTCCGTTAAAACATTTATGGCATGTATTTTTCTGAATTCTAAACACTTTGTTACTGTCATCCCTGCATTAGATTGAGCTCAGATTGAGGTTGTTGGATCATTGTGCATATACACTATATTACCAAAAGTATTGGGAACGTCTGCCTTTACATGAACTTTAATGGCATCCCAGTCTTAAGGCTCGTACACACTAGAAGAAGATTGGGCGAACATTTTCGTTCAAAGAATTTTCGTATAGTGTGTACACAACTTTCGGCAGCCGATTCTGAATTTTCGTACGAAAATTCTCGAAGGGACACACTCCAAAATATTTCTTGCACTGGAACAGAACGAATGATTTTTGTTTAATGTGTACCGTTTTCGCACGATTTTCGTACAAGAAAAATCAGAAAAGGAAGACTGCGCATGATTAGAAACAATAAACAAAAAAAAGACTTTGTCGTGCAAATTTTCATTCATCGGTTTTGATTTGCTGTGAAACCTTTCAGAAGAATCGAATGAATGTTCATCCGATTTTCTTATAGTTGTACCCCACTTTAGTCCGCAACATTTAATATTGAGTTGGCCCACCCTTTGCAGCTATAACAGCTTCAACTCTTCTGGGAAGGCTGTCCACAAGGTTTAGGAGTGTGTCTATGGGAATGTTTGACCATTCTTCTAGAAGTGCATTTGTGAGGTTAGGCACTGTGGACGAGAATGCCTGGCTCGCAGACGCCGCTCTAATTCATCCCGAAAGGTGTTCTATTGGGTTGAGGTCAGGACTCTGTGCAGGCCAGTCAAGTTCTTCCACCCTAAACTCACTCATCCATGTCTTTATGGCCATTGCTTTGTGCACTGGTCCAAATCATTTGGTAAATGGGGGAGGGGGGGGGGTTATGGTGTGGGTTTGTTTCTTAGGGGTTGGGCTTGGCCCCTTGGTTCCAGTGAAGGGAACTCTTAAGGCGTCAGCATACTAAGACATTTTGGACAATATCATGCTCCCAACTTTGTGGGAACAGTTTGGGGTGACCCCTTCCTGTTCCAACATGACTGTTCACCAGTGAACAAAGCAAGGTCCATACAGACATGGATGAGCAAGTTTGGGGTGGGGTTTGGGGTGCGTGTAAAGCAGGCATCCAAATACTTTTCGGAATATAGTGTATTTCAGTTGGCACATATGCTTTTGGTGACAGCTACCAAAGGTGTCATTTCCTTTCACTTTGGGGAGTCTTCATTCACTTCATATTGAGTTTTTGGGACAAAATTATGAGAAATCTTATTGATTGGCACATATACAATACAAACAACAATACACACCCATCAGAGGTTTTAACCTTTTTACCATCTGCCACTAAGAAAAACATTTTGATTGGATTCTACTTTATTTGGCTTCCTCCCATAATTGGCTCTATTGTTCATGCCTATTTAATGATGCTGTTTTTGGCAGGTTACCAATGATGACAAGATTGCTAGTGTAACGTAGGCCATAATGTATGAGTATAGACCTTTTTTCTTATAATTGTTATATTAAAGAGGAAAACAGCAAGAGTTACTTACATCTGTTCATCTTTTTTTTTTTCCCTGTTCGTTTTTAAGCATAAGGTATAAGTCGACCCGAGTATAAGTCGAGGCCCCTAATTTACCACAAAAAACTGGAAAAAACTTATTGACCCGAGTATAAGACGAGAAATGCAGCAGCTGCTGTAAGTGGAAAAAGAGGGTCAACAATCCCCATCTGCAGCTGCATGTCTCCCTGTGTCCTGTGCAGACTACCTGTATCCTGTACATGTGTCCCTGAGTCCTGTGTCCTGTACATGTGTCCTGTGTCCTGTACATGTGCATGTGTCCTGTGTCCTGTACATGTGTCCTGTGTCCTGTACATGTGCATGTGTCCTGTGTCCTGTACATGTACATGTGTCCTGTGTTCTGTGTCCTGTACATGTGCATGTGTCCTGTGTCCTGTACATGTGTCCTGTACATGTGTATGTGTCCCTAGTCCCTGTGTCCTGAGCATGTGTCCTGTGTCCTGTACATGTGTCCTGTACATGTGTATGTGTCCTGTGTCCCTGTGTCCTGTGCATGTGTCCTGTGTTCCTGTGTCCTGTACATGTGTATGTGTCCTGTGCATGTGTCCTGTGTCCCTGTGTCCTGTACATGTGTATGTGGCATGTGTGCATGTGTCCTGTGTCCCTGTGCAGCCTACCTGTGTCCTGTGCAACCTCCCTGTGGTGATCTCCATCCTCTCTGTGGTGATCTCCATCCTCCGATCAGCGTGTGATAATAAAGTTCGGCGGCCATTCCACTGTTCAAAAGGGTTGCCTCCTCCTTGTCTGTGATAGGCAGAACACTCAGCAGTCAGCGGTCAGCCTATCACGGACATTCTCTCATTCTCATACCATGGACGAGGGTGAGAGAATGTCCGTGATAGGCTGTACACTGACTGCTGGGAAATGAAGTGTTCAGCCTATCACAGAGGAGGAGGAGGCGCGGCTTTTGAAAGCTGGAATAGCCTCCGAACTGCATTATCACACGCTGGCCACCGTCTGCCTGCATGACACGCTGATCATGTAGGCAGACGGCGGTGACTCGAGTATAAGTCAAGGGGGGCACTTTCAGCCCAAAAAAAAAGGGCTGAAAATCTCGACTTATACTCGAGTATATACGGTACACAAATGAGTTTGATGGATAAAAGAGTAAAATAGTGTGAGAGTGGGAATCAATCCAGATGACTATCACAATGGATTCCCATAGGTAGAGACCATGACTTCTTACTGTTGACCTTTTTTTAGAATAAAATATTTTCTTTTCACTGCATGGTCAGTATATAAAGCTTTTATTAAGAGTTTTATTCTGTGAGTGTACAAATTGATGTAAATTACTGTGTATAATCCCAAGCTTACTGCAGTAAATTATCCCAAAAGAATATGCTATATAGGTTTCCAAAGAGAATTCCCAGTATCATCAGAAGGAGCTAAAGAACAGCAATGCAACTACATGGAGGGGGTAAAAGGAATGAACAAGAGCAACAATGTTTGCTTTTTAGTAAGAAATATGCCTATTTTTTAGTCTATCAAACACTACTGGAATTTCTAGAATTTCCAAATAGTTAAAGTCAAATAATCAAGCAATCTTTATTCATTAAAAACAAACTAACAATTCATTTGATCACATGCAGTCCTAAAGCATTAGATTTAGACAGTAATATGGTATGTGTCTTTGGCCTGGGAAGGTAAACACAGTCAACTAGACCTTTCATGGTGGGAGCCAGATTTGTGTGGGCTAAAGAAAATGTATTATTATGCAGGAAGGAACAAGAGCAACAACTGTATAATTGTAAAAACAACTGTATATAAACATTTATGGTTGCACTGAGGGGGCTCAAAGTTGCATGTTGGCTTTACAATGGTGAGTCAAGCAGTACTTTGTCATAAAAAAAAGAAAAACAATGTTCTATCTATGGTCAAAGAGCAAAGAAAAATGGTCAGTCTCAATGTACAGTTATACTTGTTTTAATTATGAAAACAATAAATAATAAGGCTTTCTGAGCAGAAGATGTTTGATGAAAGCTAACACAGAAATGTAAGGAATGTGAAAATTCATGTACATATTTCTGGTGGTAGAAATACAGATAGATCAGTTTACCAGAATGTCAGATGCCTTTGACTGACATTTGCTTTCCAATATGGATACATACTGAACTGGTTGACATAATTGACCTAATTTATTAAAATATATGGGCATACAATCACGCATTGATGCCGCAGGTGTGAGCAAAATATATGCTCATGTATTTTATCATCACGATCCTTCACACACAGCCTACGTGGAATATTTTATCAATGGTTCTTTTCTATAGAATGTGCATTGTTACATCTGAATGTTTGGTAGTTAAACCATGGCTTGTCTAAAATAAAAATGTCATCTTTTTTTTTTTGATGCGCATACCATACAGGAAAAAATTATAGTGTGCGCGATTATCATTAACCACTTCAACTCCAGAAGGTTTTACCCCCTTCCTGACCAGGCCATTTTTTGCAATACGGCACTGCGTTGCTTTAAAAGAGATGTATGGTGTTTTTTTTTAATTACCATCATACTTACCTAGGTGGATACAGCATCGGTCCGATGCTGCAACTGCCCCCCACCGCCTCTGCATGAGAACCGAGCTATCGAACACCTCGGATGGCTCAGTTCTCTCAGCTCCCTGACTGTCAGTCAGCAGCTCTCCGCTCTGCCCCCTGCGCTCACTGGAGCGCTGAGCTGTGGAGGGGCGGGGAGTGGCCGTCTCAGTCTCTCAGCAGCTCGATGAGGGGCTGAGACAGGCATCAGTCCAGGCACTTGGTGGATCCAGACTTTATTGTCGTGATGATGCGATGCCTGGACTGATTCCTGTGACGTCAGCAGAGAGCGGACTTCAGCCCGCTCTCTGCTGAAAACGGGTCACAGGAGTGCAAAACTGATTGCACTCCTGTGACCCACAGGAGAAGCCCAGCCAAAGTAGCTCAGGCTGGGCTTCTTTTAACTCCTTTAACTAACAATTGCGCAGTCGTGTGACAGTGTACCCAAATAAAATTGATGTCTTTTTTTCCCCACAAATAGAGCTTTCTTTTCGTGGTATTTGATCATCTCTGCATTTTTTTTTTTTTTTTTTGCGCTATAAATAAAAAACGGCCAACAATTTAGAAAATGAAAAACAATATTTTTTACTTTCTGCTAAAAAACATATCCAATAAAAAAAAAAAAAAAAAAATCAAATTTCTTCATCAGTTTAGGACAATATGTATTCTGTTTCATATTTTTGGTAAAAAAAAAAAAAAATCCCAATAAGTGTATATTGATTGGTTTGTGCAAAAGTTATAGCGTCTACAAACTATGGGATATTTTTATGGAATTTTTATTTATTTATTTATTTATTTATTTATTTATTTATTTATTTATGTATTTATTTATTTTTACTAGTAATGGTGCCAATCAGCAATTTTTAGCTGGACTGCAACATTGCGGTGGACAAATCGGACACCTAACTGACACTTTGTGGGGACCAGTGACATTATTACAATGATCAGTACTAAAAAAAAATGCACTGGTACTGTACTAATGGCACAGGCAGGGAAAGGGTTAACATCAGGGCGATCAAAGGGTTAAGTCTGTCCCTAGAGGGTGCTTTCTAACTGTGGGGATGTACTTTCACTAAAGGAAAAGAGAGATCTGTGTTTCTGCTTAGCAGAAACACAAGATCTCCTTTTTCCTCTCTGGCAGAACGGCAATCTGCCTTGTTTACATAGGCAGAGCACTGTTTTGCCTCTCCTCAGAATGATCAGCTGGACCCGCTGATTGGCTCCTGCTGTGTGCAATCACAGCGGGGTGCGGGGCTCCAGCGGCGCACCCCCCAAGTCGAAAAAAGGTACGTGCTTTTGCACTATATGTACGTGGGGAGGTCCTTAAGTGGTTAAAGAAGAAAGTAAGAAAACTTTCATTAGATGATTAACAAATCACACCTGAAACCTTAACCATGTGAATCCAGGGATTAACATCTCTATTGCTGGGTTCACACTACAGCACTCTCCCGCTCACAGCAGGAGTGCAGTGCGTTTCAGGTCTGATTTCAGCCCAAATTTTTTCAGGCCTGGAATGGACCAAAGGACGCACAGGACTCCTGTGCAATTTGCACCGGAGCTGCTGCTGAGATGTGTGAACTGGCTCCATAGAGAGCCGGTCACAATCTCCTGCTATGCAAATTGGATGCAGGAAAACCTGCATCCAATTTGCAATAGTGTGAAACCAGCCTAAAAGATTTCCTGACGCCATGGGATGATATATTAGAACAGGATGGTTCCAGATCTTTTACATCTCCTATGCCCTGTACACACGGTCGGATTTTCCGATGGAAAATGTCCGATCGGAGCGTGTTGTCGGAAATTCCGACCGTGTGTGGGCTCCATCGGACATTTTCCCTCGGATTTTCCGACACACAAAGTTGGAGAGCAGGAGATAAAATTTTCTGACAACAAAATCCGTTGTTGGAAATTCCAATCGTGTGTACACAAATCCGACGGACAAAGTGCCACGCATACTCAGAATAAATAAAGAGATGAAAGCTATTGGCCACTGCCCCGTTTATAGTCCCGACGTACATGTTTTACGTCACCGCGTTTAGAACGATCGGATTTTCCGACAACTTTGTGTGACCGTGTGTATGCAAGACAAGTTTGAGCCAACATCCGTCGGAAAAAATCCTAGGATTTTGTTGTCAGAATGTCCGAACAAAGTCCGACCGTGTGTACGGGGCACAAGTCTGTTATTAGACAATCGCAAACTGCCTTGACACATTCTGCAGAGATTGGATAAGGGTGACTGGTTACCTGTGTGGCTATAACTGTTGGGTTTTGTCCCTGACACTTGTTAATTTAAAACTGAGAAAGTGGCTTTGGTAAACTGCGAATCGTCTTTAGCATTACAGAACAAGTAACTACCACCAATCTTGCCTCAGTGAACCATACAGAAAGGGGTATCATACTGTGCAAATTTATATGTTTAGAGTACAAGTTTACATATGCTAAAAACATAAGTTTTCAGTTTTTTATTTTTAATAGAAACGAATGGAAATGTTTGATTTGCTAAGATTATGTGAAAACATGTATTACTCGTGTAAATGTTTAAACTCTAATGGACTTACAATTAGACAGTTTGACAGCTTGTTGGTTTGTTTTGTCTGCATTTCAGATCCCAGGGCTCAGTATATTCTTGTATTGCTTTCCCTGCCTACAAGCTTCACAGATTCCAGTGATAAATGCTCATATATACTCTGTCTTTATCATACAATAGTATAGCTTACAGGGAGTTTATTCATATGCCCTATTGCTTGCAACATGTGTATTTCATTACTCAGCACAACCATCTAATTTTTTTTTTTATTTTAGGTTAGTTTAAAAAAAAAAAGAAAAAAAAAGGTGTTTGAATTCGGTGATGTGCCTATAGGAACAGATTGGCATAAAAGCAACATTTCAAGTGAACAGTAATGACTCTCTGTCAGAGCCATTATTCCTATAATGATAGGTTTTAGTCCACTGAGCAATGGAAGTAACAGTGTGACAAGCGTCATGCAGTTACCTATGAGACACTACTGTGTTGCTACTGTAAGTGGTCTAAATCATCCTGGGGGACTTTACATTATGGACATCCTTTTAAATGCATTCAATATAAACAGTTTTCAGTTTTTTATTTTTAATAGAAACAAATGGAAATGTTTGATTTGCTAAGATTATGTGAAAACATGTATTACTCGTGTAAATGTTTAAACTCTAATGGACTTACAATTAGACAGTTTGACAGCTTGTTGGTTTGTTTTGTCTGCATTTCAGATCCCAGGGCTCAGTATATTCTTGTATTGCTTTCCCTGCCTACAAGCTATCATGTTTGTTGCTAAATATTTTTTCAGGCACTCAGGTGAAGATGTCTGAAATAGACGAACAAGTTTAGATTTACTGCCAGGCCTGTGGAATGTCCCTCTAAATATAATTTCTGGCATCTAGGACGTGGTCCTTTGCATAGTGTGATTTTCTTCTTACGGACAAAATGCTGAAGATTTTGTTTACAGAGCATCTTTAAAGCTAATATTAACCACTTTAAAGAGAGATATTTCATGTCAGTCTCAGTTAAACTTGTCTAAATGTTTTTCTTGGAGACATATAAATGTGGCACTTTGATGAGAATGTTCTATTGGGTGCAGTAGGCTTGGAATACACAGGAATATCACTTAAAAGGGGATAGAGGTTGTGTTTTTATTCATGTCAAATGCAGGCTTTGATGTATTTGTTATTATTAAGGTATGAATTACATTTTCTGTACTTTGCTACATGGATTTTGGGCCTTGTTTTTAGAGTGTACAAAGTAGGCTCTGTGTGCACGTGTGTGCGTGTGTGTGTGTGTGTGTAATCCACACCTGACTGAAAAGTTCCTGGTGGTGGAAAAGATGTGGGCATAGATTTCTTAAAATACCTATAACACAGCTAAGACTCTGCCTTGATGGTGGGAAGTGAAGAGGTTTGAGTTTCATAGATTGGAGCTGTACTGACTTGAGTGGGTGGCTATCGAATGTTGCTGGGCATATTTCATAGAACAAAACCCAGACTTTATTATGCAAGTGACATGTTATAGGAAGAGAGCTCAGACCACAGGTGTCTACCAAAATAAAGTAGTTGATATTTCATCCTGGGCTCTGTTCCATTCTCCTGTAATCCCTGATAGGTCAGCTAGAACCACATTTATCAGCATCTACTCTGAAGGTCACCAAGGACAAAGTGTCTAAACTTTCTTTGTTCAGATCCTGCAGTTCCTTTTGGTGTACAAGGAAAGTAAAGTGCAACCTTTTTATACATTATGCTTAAACATCAGTATTCTGGTGCTAAATTATTTATCTCGCTTACATGAGTATTTAATTGATCAGAATTTCAAAATATTTATATCATCTCTCATGGTCCCATAACATTGAGCCTGAGCAGCTCTGCTCCAACATCTGCCTCTGCCCAGATAGCAAGGATAAATTGCCACTAGGGATGAGCCGAACAACCCCGGTTCGGTTCGCACCAGAACCTGCGAGCGGACCGTAAGTTCGCGCGAACTTTAGAACCCCATTAAAGTCTATGGGACTCGAACATTCGAAACCAAAAGTGCTAGTTTTAAAGGCTAATATGAAAGTTATTGTCCTAAAAAAGGTTTGGGGACCCGGTCCTGCCCCAGGGGACATGTATCAATGCAAAAAAAGTTTCAAAAACTTCAGTTTTTTCGGGAGCAGTAATTTTAATGATGCTTAAAGTGAAAAAAAAAAAAAAGGTGAAATATTCCTTTAAATATCATACCTGGGGGGTGTCTATAGTATGCCTGTACAGTGGTGCGTGTTTCCCGTGCTTAGAACAGTCCCTGCACAAATGACATTTTTAAAGGAATAAAAGTCATTTAAAACTGCTTACGGCTTTAATGTAATATTGGGTCCCGGCAATATGGATAAAAATTAGTGAGACAAACGGCATGGGTACCCCCCCCCCCCAGTCCATTACCAGGCCCTTTGGGTCTTGTATGGATATTAAGGGGAACCCACACCCAAATTAAAAAAAGGGAAGGCGTGGGGCCCCCAGGCCCTATATACTCTGAACAGCAGTATACAGGCGGTGCAAACAAGACAGGGACTGTAGGTTTGTTGTTAAGTAGAATGTGTTTGTAATTATGTACTGGTACATTTTTAAAGTGTAGCTCCAGCCAAAAAAAACTATTTTTAAGCTTTTTGGAAAACATTGGGAAGGGTTATCACCCCTGTAACATTTGTTTAGCTGTCTGTGCACCTCTTCAGAAGATTTCACCTCACTTTCTGTCCCAATGACAAATGTTTTTTGATAATGTAGGGTTTTTAGTGAAACAAGAATTGGTGATAAAGCATCAGTGAAGAGGAGACACGTTTCTCCCATATTAACTCTTATAGCAGAGAATTTCCCTTCCTAGGGGTAGATTTCATCTCACTTCCTGTTGTCTCCTTCCGTTTGCAAGTAGGAGTTGTTTGTAAGTTGGATGTTTGAAAGTGTTGGTGTTGCCACAACACTGTAAGCCCTCACAGTTACTCTTGGCGGGTGCAGGAACTGGCCCTGCTGTGAAATATTAGATCAAGAATTGTAATTACATGCCATTGTTGAACAGTTGTAGAAAAATTGGGCCTTTGGTGGTGGTGCTGGTGCCACAACACTGTAAGCCCTCACAGTTACACTTGGTGGGTGCAGGAATGGGCCCTGCTGTGAAATATTAGATCAACAATTGTAATTACATGTCCCTGTTGAATAGGGGCAGAAAAATTGAGCCTTAGGCACTGGTGCCACAACACTGCAACCCCTCACAGATGCTTTAGTTAGAGCGCAGGAATGAGCCCTGCTGCAAAGTATAGCATCAAAAATTGTAATTATACGCCCCTGTTGAACAGGGGCTGAAAAATTGGGCCTTGGGCACTGGTGCTGGTGCAACAACACTGCAACCTCTCACAGATACTCTAGTTGGAGCGCAGGAATGAGCCCTGCTACAAAGTATTGCATCGAAAATTGTAATTACACGCCCCTGTTAAACTGGGGCAGAAAAATTGGGCCTTAGCCACTGCTGCCACAACACTGCAACCCCTCACAGATGCTATTGTTGGAGCGCAGGAATGAGCCCTGCTGCAAAGTATTGTAGCAAAAATTTTAATTATACGCCCCTGTTAAACAGGGCCTGAAAAATTGGGCCTTGGGCACTGGTGCTGCTGCCACAACACTGCAACCCCTCACAGATACTATAGTTGGAGCACAGGAATGAGCCCTGCTGCAAAGTATTGCATCAAAAATTGTAATTACACGCCCCTGTTAAACAGGGGCAGAAAAATTGGGCCTTGGCCACTGGTGGCGATGCCCAGAACCAAAAATATTCTTACAAGCTATCAGCATGAAAATTGAGGAGGAAGAGAATTGTCACTCAGCATAACAGGATAGTCAATCAGAATCAGCATAGGCAGTCTTGAAGGGATCTCACATTAAAAAAAAAAAAAAAATCAATCGGTGCATCAGGTGCTTGGTAGCTGGTGATCCAAGACTGATTCATTTTTATGAAGGTCAGCCGATTGACCAGTTTGGTGGACAGGCGCACCCTGTGATCAGTTACAAAGCCTCCAGCAGCACTGAATGTGCGTTTCGAAAGAATGCTGGATTCAGGAGAGGCCAGTAGCTCAATTGCATACTGTGCAAGCTCTGGCCAGTGATCCATCCTCAAGACCCAGTAACCCAGAGGATTTTCGGTGGGAAAGGTGTCCAAGTCTGATCTTGCCCCTAGGTAATCCTGCACCATGTGAATCAGACGCTGGTGATAGTTGCTGGAACCGATCAGACCTTGGGGCTGCGGACTAAAACTAAAAAATTGTCTGAACGCATCGGTCAGATGGCCACCTTCTCCACCGCTCCTTCTGTGACTGACCGAAGCCTCAGCAACACGTTGTCCAGGAGGACCAGGAAATTGTAACCTCCCAGGCTCTGGAAACGTGTTGCACAAACCTTTCTGCAAGGCCCCCTGAACTTGTTTCAACCTCTGCTCCCTCTGTGACGGCAAGATAAGGTCCGCAACCTTATCCTTGTAACGTGGATAAAGGAAGGTTGCCAGCCAGTAACGATCCCTCCCCTTGGTACCACGAATACGAGTATCCTTTCGCAGGCTTTGCAGGATCAGGAAGGCCATGCAGTGTAAGTTTGCTGAGGCATTCGGTCCAGAGTCCTCTGGGTCACTAGGGATGACATGATGCGCAGCCACCTCCTCCCAGCCACGTACAAGTCCATGGGTTTCTTCAGACTGTAAATGATCCCTTGAAGACTGCTGCTGATACTGAGTGCCAGGCTCCACCTCCATGCTGACACAATCCTCCTCCTCCTCATCCTCTTCCTGTGTGATCGGCGGGCACGCAGGAACACTGCCTGGATAAAGGGGGCCTGGTCGAGTCGAACATGGGTTCGACTCGAACTCGAAGCTCATCCCTACTTGCCACACATTTGTGGCAGTTGAATTGTAAGTCTTGTGAACTTGCTGCACATCTTCCCTGGCAAGTTGTACACTTGCAGAGCACTTGAAGCACAAGTTCTAGTTGACACTTTTCCAGTTTGTAGCAAATTTGCATGACAAGTCTCTAGCAAGAGCAAAGTTGCAGTGGTAAGTCTACAACAAGAGCCCGCAAGTCTATAGCATGAGCCCTGCAGGTCTCCATTTTTGGCAAGAAAAAAGAAGCAAGCAGCGCAAATCTATAATCCTGCAATCTGGTGATAGTGAACCCACTGCTATTAACCTAATCCCTTACTGTACACATGTAAAATGCATTAAATTCAACAATCATATATAATGATAAACCCTGTGTCATTGCATAAAATAATTCATCTATTATACAAAAATTATTTGTTTCTATGAAACAAACAATTAAAGTGCAAAAGAAAAAATGGTGTGCTGACACAGTGAACTAAAAGTGCTTACTGCAAGAAAATATTATTCATTAGTAAAGTGCTTGCATCAAAAATTCATATGTGTTCAAAACATTTGCAGTCCATTTTGCAATCCCAGGGAAAAATCCAAGATTATTTTCACTTTCTTGGCTTTTTCCTGGGATTGCAAAATGGACTTCAAATATTTTGAACACATAAATATGAATTTTTGATGCATGCACTTTACTAATGAATAAAATTTTCTTGCACTAAGCACTTTTTTTTCACTCTGTCAGCCCACAGTTTTTTCTTTTGCATTTTTTTTAACAGCATTTGCACTTGGTTTGTTTCATAGAAACAAATCATTTTTGTATGATAGATTAATTATTTTATGCAATGACACAGAGTTTATCATTATACATGATTGTTGGATTGAATGCATTTCACATGTGTACAGTAAGGGATGAAGTTATTAGCAGTGGGTTCACTATCACCAGATTGTGGGATTATAGATTTGAGCTGCTTGCATCTTTTTTCTTGCCAATTAACTGGTGATCATAGGCATGCGCAGGGGGTGCATTAACACTCTGTGTGCAGGCAGGGAGATGGGAAATATCTCCCTCTCTGACCAGTTCTGCCATTCATGAAGTGCTCTTTCACTGTACTGGCTCTACTATAAGAGTGTGTGTGTGTCTGTATGTATATGTAATATATATATATATATATATATATATATATATATATATATATATATATATATCACACACGCATGTTTGATCTTTGGGGTTCGCACTCTAATGCAATAGGCTACACACACCTATGCTGGTGATTCACATGTACTTAGGTGGCAGCAATCTTATTTAATCCCTTGATCTTCCATTAATACCTTTGGCACTAGTTTTTTTTGTTGTTTGTCCAAGTGTCCGTTTTTATTAGGTCTATTCACTTATGAGTGAAGAGAGGTGAATTGTCAGAAAAATTGCAAAATCTAAGCCAAATTGGCTGAAGTAGAAAAAAAAAAGCTCTCATTGAAATATTTTTAGTTTTGCTTTTTTGACCTATATTTTACCATTTCCCTAAAACATGTACCTCAGTTCACTGAATAGCGCATTAAGACAAAACTGATCCTTATAAAAACATTCAACTATTTGAATAAAAGCAATACATAACACTGGATTACATCTTAGTAATTTTTTTTATTAGGCTGAATCTTTCACAAAACATAAAAAAGAACATTTATAATATGAAAAAGAACACATTCTCATAAACAATAAAAATGATACAATAAAAAAAAACACCCAAAACAAAAATTGCAGTAATATTTGAAACAGTGATGAAGTGTACTAATTCAAGAAGCTAAGCAGCAAATATAGACAAATCTCTCTCTAATAAAAAAACAAAACAAAAAAAAATACAATAATATGCAATGTGTGAAACAGTGGTAAAAGTGGTTGAATCAAAAGCAGGTATTCATCTGATTTTTCATTAAAAAAAACAATAAAATAAGTCCCAAATAATAATGTGCATGTACATCAAAGAGTAATGAGATGTGAAGCTCACATGCTCAAATACAGTACTTGAAAGTTGTGAAAACAATTTCTCCCACCATCCAAGCATCTACCAGGAGTGTGCCCTAGGAGCTCACCTTAAACAAAGGCCACGACAGGTCTAGTCACGCTTTGGTATAAATATCCTTAACAGTAGGTCACGTTTCACTCTCCTCTCTGCATTGAAATCCACAGCTGGTCTGACAAGGCTTTAACCACTTCAGCCCCGGAAGGTTTTACCCCCTTCCTGACCAGAGCACTTTTTACAATTCGGCACTGCGTCGCTTTAACTGCTAATTGCGCGGTCATGCAATGCTGTACCCAAACGAAATTTGCGTCCTTTTCTTCCCACAAATAGAGCTTTCTTTTGATAGTATTTGATCACCTCTGCCGTTTTTATTTTTTGCGCTATACACGGAAAAAGACCGAAAATTTTGAAAAAAAATGATATTTTCTACTTTTTGTTCTAAAAAAAATCCAATAAACTCAATTTTAGTCATACATCTAGGCCAAAATGTATTCGGCCACATGTCTTTGGTAAAAAAAATGTCAATAAGTGTATATTTATTGGTTTGCGCAAAAGTTATAGCGTCTACAAACTAGGGTACATTTTCTGGAATTTACACAGCCTTTAATTTATGACTGCCTATGTCGTTTCTTGAGGTGCTAAAATGGCAGGGCAGTACAAAACCCCCACAAATGACCCCATTTTGGAAAGTAGACACCCCAAGGAATTTGCTGAGAGGCATGTTGAGCCCATTGAATATTCATTTTTTTTGTCCCAAGTGATTGAACAATGACAAAAAAAAAAAAAAAAAAAAAAAATTACAAAAATTTGTCACTAAATGATATATTGCTCACACAGGCCATGGGCATATGTGGAATTGCACCCCAAAATACATTTAGCTGCTTCTCCTGAGTATGGGGATACCACATGTGTGAGACTTTTTGGGAGCCTAGCCGCGTACGGGGCCCCGAAAACCAATCACTGCCTTCAGGATTTCTAAGGGCGTACATTTTTGATTTTACTCCTCACTACCTATCACAGTTTTGAAGGCCATAAAATGCCCAGATGACATAAAACCCCCCCAAATGACCCCATTTTGGAAAGTAGACACCCCAAGCTATTTGCTTTGAGGCATGTTGAGTCCATGGAATGTTTTATATTTTGACACAAGTTGCGGGAAAGTGACAAATTTTTTTTTTTTTTTTTTGCACAAAGTTGTCACTAAATGATATATTGCTCACACAGGCCATGGGCATATGTGGAATTGCACCCCAAAATACATTTAGCTGCTTCTCCCGAGTATGGGGATACCACATGTGTGGGACTTTTTGGGAGCCTAGCCGCGTACGGGACCCCGAAAACCAATCACTGCCTTCAGGATTTCTAAGGGCGTACATTTTTGATTTTACTCCTCACTGCCTATCACAGTTTCGGAGGCCATGGAATGCCCAGGTGGCACAAACCCCCCCCAAATGACCCCATTTTGGAAAGTAGACACCCCAAGCTATTTGCTGAGAGGCATGGTGAGTATTTTGCAGCTCTCATTTGTTTTTGAAAATAAAGAAAGACGAGAAAAAAAATTTTTTTTTTTCTTTTTTCAATTTTCAAAACTTTGTGACAAAAAGTGAGGTCTGCAAAATACTCACTATACCTCTCATCAAATAGCTTGGGGTGTCTACTTTCCAAAATGGGGTCATTTGGGGGGTTTTTTTGCCACCTGGGCATTCCATGGCCTCCGAAACTGTGATAGGCAGTGAAGAGTGAAATCAAAAATTTACGGCCTAAGAAAGCCTGAAGGCGGTGCTTGGTTTTCGGGGTCCCGTACGCGGCTAGGCTCCCAAAAAGTCCCACACATGTGGTATCCCCGTACTCAGGAGAAGCAGCAGAATGTATTTTGGGGTGTAATTTCACATATTCCCATGGCATGTTTGAGCAATATATCATTTAGTGACAACTTTGCGCAAAAAAAAATAAAAAAAATAAAAAATTGTCTCTTTCCCGCAACTTGTGTCACAATATAAATTATTCCATGGACTCAACATGACTCTCAGCAAATAGCTTGGGGTGTCTACTTTCCAAAATGGGGTCATTTGGGGGGGTTTTGAACTGTCCTGGCATTTTATGCACAACATCTAGAAGCTTATGTCACACATCACCCACACTTCTAACCACTTGAAGACAAAGCCCTTTCTGACACTTATTGTTTACATAAAAAAATAATTTTTTTTTGCAAGAAAATTACTTTGAACCCCCAAACATTATATATTTTTTTTAAAGCAAATGCCCTACAGATTAAAATGGTGGGTGTTTCATTTTTTTTTTTCACACAGTATTTGCGCAGCGATTTTTCAAACGCATTTTTTGGGGAAAAAACACACTTTTTTACATTTTAATGCACTAAAACACACTATATTGCCCAAATGTTTGATGAAATAAAAAAGATGATCTTAGGCCGAGTACATGGATACCAAACATGACATGCTTTAAAATTGCGCACAAACGTGCAGTGGCGACAAACTAAATACATTTTTAAAAGCCTTTAAAAGCCTTTACAGGTTACCACTTTAGATTTACAGAGGAGGTCTACTGCTAAACTTACTGCCCTCGATCTGACCTTCGCGGCGATACCTCACATGCATGGTGCAATTGCTGTTTACATTTGACGCCAGACCGACGCTTGCGTTCGCCTTAGCGCGAGAGCAGGGGGGACAGGGGTGCTTTTTTTTTTTTTTTTTTTTTTTTCTTTATTATTATTATTTTTTTATCTTATTTTTAAACTGTTCCTTTCATTTTTTTTTTTTTTTTAATCATTTTTATTGTTATCTCAGGGAATGTAAATATCCCCTATCATAGCAATAGGTAGTGACAGGTACTCTTTTTTGCAAAAATTGGGGTCTATTAGACCCTAGATTTCTCCTCTGCCCTCAAAGCATCTGACCACACCAAGATCGGTGTGATAAAATGCTTTCCCAATTTCCCAATGGCGCTGTTTACATCCGGCGAAATCTAAGTCATAAAATGCTCGTAGCTTCCGGTTTCTTAGGCCATAGAGATGTTTGGAGCCACTCTGGTCTCTGATCAGCTCTATGGTCAGCTGGCTGAATCACCGGCTGCATTTTCAGGTTCCCTGTTGAGACAGGAGAGCCAGAGAAAAACACGGAAGACGTTGGGGGGGGAGGGGCATTCCCTCCCACTGCTTGTAAAAGCAGTCTAGAGGCTAATTAGCCGCTAGGATTGCTTTTACATGAAAGCCGACCGCTGGCTGAAAAGAATGATACCAAGATGATACCTAAACCTGCAGGCATCATTCTGGTATAACCACTCAAAGTCGTGAATGGCGTACCTGAAGACAAAAAAATGGTTAACAATAAAGCACAGTAAACGGTAAGGTATAAAAAATTGCATACCTGAAAAGCAAACATGATAAAACATAATAACAATAAAACATTGCAGAATAGAATACAGTAAAAAAGAACAGAACAATAGAGAGAGAGAATAGAGAGAGAAAGAACAATAAAACGACAACTATTTTTTTTTTATTTTATATTTTTGTATGTGTTTTTTTTTTTTTTTACACTTTTTTTTGTAACTAACTTTTATAACTGTAACCGGTTCCAGGTTCGGGTCTCTCAAAATGCGATGGCATCTTGGGAGACCCTGTGAAAGTGTGCCTAGTCTGTGCAATGCTGTACCCTACGCTAATACTCAACTAGTGCATGGTAGCGTTCAAAATATTCACCAATGCAAAGACCAGGATTGTCAGGACAGGAGGGACAATAATAGCGGGTGTCACGCCTATATCCGCGCTTGCTGCAGACACGACATCTTTTTTGGGGGGGGTTCGTTGGGTAGGGGTACTCGGGAGGACATAAAAATGCCTCTCATGCAGCCGACTGCATTTGGTTGGGGATGTGAATGGGGGAAGTACGGGCGCCGCAGAAGCGGTGGGTTCCCAATTAGGATTGGCGAATGCAGCAGGAAGGGCATTATGGGCACGACGGGCCTGTGTTCGTCTTCTTGGTGGCAGCGGGACACTACTTGTGCTTGCCACCTCACCAGCTTGAACTGCACTTATGGGACTCGCCACGTCACCAAGTGTTACTGCAGTGCTGGTTTGACTACGACCGGGGTGTACTAGGCCGCTGGTGCTTGCCAGTTCACCAAAACGCTACCAAAAAAACTGTTAGCGATCGCAAGGATCAGGCCTGACTCTGCGAACGCTGCAGTTATGCGTTTAGTGTTTTGTAAGTGACAGTGATCGATCGATACTGCACTTGGGTGGGCTGGGCTGGGCCGGGCGGAGGGGCAAAACGCAGGTGCTAGCAGGTATCTGGGCTGATCCCGCTAACACTGCGTTTGTGGGAACCCTAAACTGCTGGGGACGCTAGTATAGATCTGATCAGATCAGATATTGATCCGTTCAGATACTATACCACTAAGGGAGGCGTATGCTGCGTGCGTGGGTGTTAGCGGTACTGGCGCTAACCTGACGCTGCCTGGGGCTGGTGCTTGCCAGTTCACCAAAACGCTACCAGAAAAACTGTTAGCGATCGCAGTGATCAGGCCTGACTCTGCGAACGCTGCAGTTATGTGTTTAGTGTTTTGTAAGTGTCAGTGATCGATCGATACTGCACTTGGGTGGGCCGGGCGGAGGGGCAAAACGCAGGTGCTAGCAGGTATCTGGGCTGATCCCGCTAACACTGCGTTTGTGGGAACCCTAAACTGCTGGGGATGCTAGTATAGATCTGATCAGATCAGATATTGATCCGAGCAGATACTATACCACTAAGGGAGGTGTACGGTGCGTGCGTGGGTGTTAGCGGTACTGGCGCTAATCTGACGCTGCCTGGGGCTGGTGCTTGCCAGTTCACCAAAACGCTACCAAAAAAACTGTTAGCGATCGCAGGGATCAGGCCTGACTATGCGAACGCTGCAGTTATGCGTTTAGTGTTTTGTAAGTGACAGTGATCGATCGATACTGCACTTGGGTGGGCCGGGCAGAGGGGCAAAACGCAGGTGCTAGCGAGTATCTGGGCTGATCCCGCTAACACTGCGTTTTCGGGAACCCTAAACTGCTGGGGACGCTAGTATAGATCTGATTGGATCAGATATTGATCCGATCAGATACTATACCACTAAGGGAGGCGTATGCTGCGTGCGTGGGTGTTAGCGGTACTGGCGCTAATCTGACGCTGCCTGGGGCGACGCATATCACCGCCGGGCGATCAGGGGGCTAAACCTTTATTCGGTAATAAACGGCGGGTGCCCTGACACTATAAAAAATAAACAAACTAACCAGCGTCACTCGTAACAGTTATACGGTGATCAGTGGTGAAAGGGTTAACTAGGGGGCAATCAAGGGGTTAAAACCTTTATTAGATAGTATATGGGGGTCCCTGTCACTATAAAACGCTGACGGCGAACCTAAATATTTACGTCTCTAACTATCGTCACCAGCGACACTAATACAGCGATCAGAAAAATGATCGCTTAGTGACACTGGTGACAGGGGGTGATCAAGGGGTTAAAACTTTATTAGGGGGGGTTAGGGGGGTATCCTAGACCTAAAGGGGGCTACCACTCACTGCCCTAACACTGTAACTGTCACAAACTGACACTATGCAGTAATCAGAAAAAAAAAAAAAAAAAAAAAAAAAATACTGCTAATGTCAGTTTGTGACGGGGGGGGGGGGGTGATTGGGGGGGGGTCGGGGGGCGATCGGGGGGGGATCGGGGGTGTAAGGTATGCCTGGCATGTTCTACTGTGTGTGTTTGTGTTTTGTGCACTTACATGTCTTCTCTCCTCGGCGCTGGACGGAAACTGCCAGACCGAGGAGAGATGACATCACATCCTCTGCCTGTGTGAAACTATACACAGGCAGAGGAGGATTCCCATTGGCTGGGAGCGATCGCGAGGGGGGGGCCACGATCGGATGGTCTCCCCCTCGCCTCCCGACGCTCCCAGTCAGATGCCGACCGCCGATGGCACCGGGGGGGGGTCCGATCGGACCCCCCGCCCGCGGGAGGCAGATCACGTACAGGTACGTGATTCTGCCTGCCCGTGCCATTCTGCCGACGTATATATACGTTAGGCGGTCGGCAAGTGGTTAATATATGGATCCTTTATGGAAAATTACATTCCACTCCACTCTCCTCTCCTCTGCCAAAAGCACCACTAGATCTGTTGTGGTCTTTGTTTAAGGTGAGCTGCTAGCATATAAACAAGGAAAAATAAAACATTCCAAATTATGCTCCACCAATGGGATATTAGGGTTAGTCACTCCTTGATTTCTACCTCTCTGAACTCCATATCAGATCTCATGGATACCACTCACTTCTCTGCATACCACATCCTAGCACCAATTAAAGAAAAACCTTACACACAGCAGGAAGCAATGATGAAAATTCAGCTACAGTGGCCCCTGTGGTGGGATAACTATTATGCCGTGTACACACAAGCGGACTTTCGACGGACTGAGCTCCGAAGGACTTTTTGACGGACTTTCGTCGGAGTTCCGTCGGAGTTCCGACGCAACGGACTTGCCTACACACGATCACACCAAAGTCCGACTGATTCGAACATGATGACGTATGACCGGACTAGAATGGGGAAGTTCATAGCCAGTAGCCAATAGTTCCCCTTGCGTCATTCGTCCATTGGACTAGCATACAGACAAATGGATTTTATGACCGGACTCGAGTCCGTCGGAAAGATTTGAAACATGTTCTATTTCTAAAGTCCGTCTGATTTTTACACAGCAAAGGTCCGATGAAGCCCACACATGATCGAATTGTCCGGCGGATTCGTTCCGTCGGACCTTTGCTGTCGAAAAGTCCGGTCATGTGTATACGGCATTACACAGCATAACTGAACCAGAACTTGCAGCAGATGTGCAGAATGTTTGCAAAGAAAGTTGATCTAGAGTGCCGACTTGCTGCAATTGTGCAACAAACTTGTGAAGCTTGGCAAGTCTAGCAAGAGCTTAGCAAGTCATTTTCAAACTTGCAGCACAATTACTTGCTATCTGGGTCATTGTAAACAAAATGTGGGCACTGTGGCGTATACTCCATGAGTGCAATTTGTGCTGGGCACATAAGGCTCCAGAGGTGCACATTGTGAGGTTTAAAAGAGAATTATGGTCAAAGCTTTTTTGGTCATTCTTCTCTTGCGGGTCACAGGAGTGCACTTACTTGCTCTCCTTTGACCCAGAATCAGCAGAGAGCAGACTGCTGAATCCTGCTGTTGTCTGAGATCATAGAGCCTCTGCTGGCTTTGTAAGGATCCCGACAATTATGTTGGGATCCACCCAGATGTCTGATGGGCAGTTGACTCAGCCTCTTGGTGCATGTGCTGAAAGCCTGAGCCAGCTGCTTCAGTGAGCGCTGAAGGAGCAGTCATCTGATCGCTAAGTTCCGGCTTAGAGCTGGCGGGGGAGAGATGCAGCATCACACAGATGCTGCAGCAGGGTCGTGAGTATGTATGTTTATTTTTTTATTTCCACAATTCCTCTTTAACAGGTACAGCTGTGCCTGATATCATATATGGCTGCTTTTGTTGGGATTCCTTCGGTCCTATTTCCCACACTTATCTGTGCACTGCTAGTGACTTATGCAACTTATGCCACTGTGTCACCCAATGTCCTGCCATCATAGGCGTGCGAAAGGGGCGTGCCAGGTGTGCCAGGGCACACCCTAATCCTGCGGTTGGCAAACCGTCAATGGCGAGACAGGTAAAACACAATCCTTCCTTGCCGACCCTCAAACTGGACAGGAAAAGTGGTGGGGGTGGAATTTAGTGGGACCGATCTGTATTTTCCTCCTGCAGCAGCTGAAAGTAGGTTTCTCCTCCTCTCCCTCTCGTTGACATTCTGCTGCCACAGGAGGAAAATACAGGGGAATCAGTACCAATATATGCCACCCCCACCACCCCTCCTGTCCCTGTTACTCTTCTTTCTGTTGTCCGGGTCCCCCTGTGTGCTCCCTGGCTCCCCCTTCCTCCCATTGTTTCAGGATGGAGAGTGGGGAAGAGGCGGTAAATATGTCACATATATGTGCTGGAGCTTTGGGGTGCGCACCCTAATGAAATAGGCTGCGCACACCTATGCCTGCCATCCAAGGGTACTGATTATCAGTGCCCATCAGTGCAGCTTAGTGTCCATCAACAGAGGCGGCTCTCTAATTAGGCAAAGTAGGCGGTCACCTAAGGCCTCGTCCTCCCAGGGGCCTCGCGGCCGCCTACTTTGCCTAAGGAGCCGCTTCTGGCTATCCTCATACATCAGTCCTAGGTACAGTCAGCGAAGCTTCGTGCCACCTCGTTCAGAGTACAGTCAGTCCACCTCCTCTTTGCTCTGTAACACCCTGCCCCACCAGGGCACTGCCCAGTTTCCACTCCTATCAAGAAAACTCCACTGGAACAGCAGGTCCTTCTCGTTAGAACACCGGCAGACACACACACAGAGACCGTCAACTGCCCCGCCCCGCCAGCAAATCCTGTAGTCCTTTCAGCCAATATCTTGTGCAAGGGTGCAGCTAGTACCTCAACACAGGATCGCCGAGTCCACCCTCCTTCCAGGGCGGGGCTTCCGTGGTGGAGGCAGAGCCAATTCCAGTACGCTGTATCCTGTCTGTGTGCAGCCGACTGACTGAGCTGTGAGGGGACGGAGCCTTGGGCTTGGGGGTGGTACATGTGACTAAGGGGGGTGCATGTGACTGGGTAGTGCATGTGATTGGGGGGGTGCATGTGACTGGGGGGGTACATGTGACTGGGGGGGTGCATGTGACTGGGGGGTACATGTGACTGGGGGTTGCATGTGACTGGGGGGGTACATGTGACTGGGGGGTGCATGTTATGGGGGGTGGTGCATGTGACTGGGGGTGCATGTAACTGGGGGGGTGCATGTGACTGGGGGGTGGTACATGTGACTGGGGGGTGGTGCATGTGACTGGGGGGGTGGTGCATGTGACTGGGGGGGTGGTACATGTGACTAGGGGGGGTGCATGTGACTAGGGGGGGTGCATGTGACTGGTTGGTGCATGTGATTGGGGGGGTGCATGTGACTGGGGGGTGCATGTTATGGGGGTGCATGTGACTGGGGGGGTATATTTGACTGGGGGGATGCATGTGACTGGGGGGCGGTGGTACATGTGACTGGGGGGTGCATGTGACTGGGGGGTGGTGCATGTGATGGGGGGTACATGTGACTGGGGGGATGCATGTGACTGGGGGGTGGCACATGTGACTAGGGTGGTACATGTGACTGGTGGGGTGGTACATAGGACTGGGGGGTGCATGTGAATGGGGGGGTGCATGTGACTGGGGGGTGGTACATGTGACTGGGGGGTGGTGCGTGTGACTGGGGTGGTGGTGCATGTGACTGGGGGGTGGTACATGTGACTGGGGGGGTGGTACATGTAAATGGGTGGTACATGTGACGGGGGGTGGTACATGTAAATGGGGGGTGCATGTGACTGGGGGGGTTGTGTATGCGACTGGGGGGTGTGTGCATGTGATGGGGAGTTGAGAGCACTGACACCAGCGCACAGTACTAAGTATGAATTAAAATTAATTGCATATATTAAGAGTACTGGTGTCAGTTTGCTCTATCTCAGCCCTGGTGTCAGTGTGCTCTCAGTGCTGGTGTCAGTGTGCTCTATCTCAGTGCTGGTGTCAGTATGCTCTATCTCAATACTGGTGTTAGTGTTCTCTCAGTGCTGGTGTCAGTGTGCTCTATCTCAGTACTGGTGTCAGTGTGCTCTATCTCAGTACTGGTGTCAGTGTGCTCTATCTCAGTACTGGTGTCAGTGTGCTCTATCTCAGTACTGGTGATAGTGTGCTCTATCTCAGTACTGGTGTCAGTGTGCTCTATCTCTGTACTGGTGTCAGTGTGCTCTATCGCTGTACTGGTGTCAGTGTGCTCTATCTCAGTACTGGTGTCAGTGTGCTCTATCTCTGTACTGGTGTCAGTGTGCTCTATCTCTGTACTGGTGTCAGTGTGCTCTATCTCAGTACTGGTGTCAGTGTGCTCTATCTCTGTACTGGTGTCAGTGTGCTATATCTCTGTACTGGTGTCAGTGTGCTCTATCTCTGTACTGGTGTCAGTGTGCTCTATCTCTGTACTGAATAATATAAAATTTAAACTCGCGCTGAATGGTGAAAAAACAGTGAAAAACAAAACTAAAGCAGCTGCCACACACAAAGTGCTACACACTAGAAATGTAAAGTTATGGAAATGTGGCGCTCGCAAATGTTATTAGATATGTGTGACCAAGTGTAGATGAGTGCAGATGTGAATATACAAAGCAAAAAACATGTACATAAAGTCCAAATAAATGTGCTGAATGTTCTGATCACAATGGGAAAAAAACTTTTGAACACAGATGCTCCAGGACTTTTCAGGTGCAGAAACGTCACCCCCACATGTGTCCCCACTCAACAAATGGCGATGACCCCCAGCTTTGCAGTCTGGGGGTCACTTCAAGCTTATGTGATGGTATCCAGAGAAGATCAGGAGTGGTGTTGTGCACATCAGATCAAAGGATTTCTTGTTGGAATTTCTCAGCAGAATCACCAGGCACCAAAAAAGGAAAAAATGGAACTAATAGTGAAAAGTACCATTTGAAAAGGGATTTATTCCATATACAAATGGGTACTTACAAAATAGTTGATAAAAACAGGCATATAAAGGGATTAGAGATGGATCCGGATGCTGCTCATGGCGTGCGTTCCAGAAACCAGGAAGTGCGCTCCAAGGAGCAGGAAATGACGTCAGTGCCACTGGAAATAGATCAACATGTTTCGCCAACCTACAGGGCGTTATCAAAGACCTATCTCAGTACTGGCGTCAGTGTGCTATCAGTACTGGTGTCAGTGTTCTCTCAGTGCTGGTGTCAGTGTGCTCAATCTCAGTGCTGGTGTCAGTGTGCTCTCAGTACTGGTGCAGGGGTGGATCCAGAGTCTAGTCTCGGGAGGGGCAATGCCAGAAAATACATTTTTTTGTGCTTCAATCATCACGGCACCATGGTTATTATTGTGTCAGGATGATTGAAGCGCATTATTCCTATTCTTACATTGTAATATAAAATGAAATAGTTCAACTCACCATAATGCAGAATCAGTGGGAGCCCTGAATGTGTCACTTTCCATGTCGCCTGTCACCAAAAGCAGATTGTCACTTGCCACGTCACCCGCTACACGTTGCGGATTGTCACTTGCCACACGTTGTAAATTGTCACTTGCCACGTCACCTGTCACCAGATGAGGATTGTCACTTGCCACATGCTGCGAATTGTCACGTCACCTGTTACACATTGCGGATTGTCACTTGCCACTTCACCTGCCACCAAATGCGGATTGTCACTTGCCACATCACCTGTCACCAGATGCAGATTGTCCCTTGCCACGTCACCTGCCACACATTGCGAATTTTCACTTGCCACGTCACCTGTCACCAGATGCGGATTGTCACTTGCCATGTCACCTGCCACACATTGTGAATTGTCACTTGCCATGTCACCTGCCACACGTTGTGGATTGTCACTTGCCACGTCACCTGCCACACGTTGTGGATTGTCACTTGCCACGTCACCTGCCACACGTTGTGGATTGTCACTTGCCACTGTCAGGGAAAATCTAAACTTCTCCCTATAAGCATATAATTTCTTTGCGCTTAAAAGCACAAAAAGCTCTCTTATATAATGCCGGGAAAGCGCGCTCATTTATCTCTCCAAGTAACACAAACAGACGTTGGTATCACTTCAAGCTCCGTGTAAAATCCTGAGCAAAATAGCCAAGTGGCTTTTATTTATACTAAACACATGGATAACAAAAGAGGCTGCTGACTTCAGAATCAGCCAATCAGACACTTGTATTCATTCAAAAGAACCAATGACACACATGCATATAATCAAATATAAAAGCAGTAGTGACGAGTGCAGACGGTGGTGTGCAAAACCATGCAGCAAGCACATGGCTTTGAACACAGCCGTGTGCACATTCCCACTGCTACCAGTGATGCGAGCCGTACTATACCATGGCCCAGTGGGCCATAATATTGTATGATTATACTATGGTTCCCAAGGTACGCAAACTTGTTTACTTAGGAGTTGAAATGCAGTCGCCATGGAGTGGCCAGTTCCTTGGAGAGACATAAACAGACATCCTTAAAAAGGTAAACAGATCCGCCGTGTCCACGGGAAGGTTTCCGCATCCAATGGTCTTCCACCAGCATCTGTATGTGCGAATACCCTCACATGAGAGTATTGCAGCAAAACAGACACTGGGGGGCATCTGACAATATACATAAATAACATTTTCCACAACAGCTCCTCCTCTTTGTCATATCCTCCCATGTGTCCCTCGATGAATCTTGATCTTCTTCTTACACCTGGAAATGTATCAGTCCTTACAGTCCATAAAAAAGGAAAATGCGGCTTGACTTGTAGATTCTATTCTTCAGGAGGAATGACTTATAAGGAGGACACGACATGGTGAGCTGTAGTAATCGCCGGTCGATCTGGGATCCTCTGTGTCTCGTACGTGGGCTGGGCTTCGGGGCGTCTCATCTCGGTGAGGAAGATGTGGTCATCTGCTCTGGCTCTGGTCACGCGTCCAATCAGGCAACAGGAACACCTCATCACGACATATAGAAGGAATAGAAATAAAAACAACATGAGTATATATACCCCTACTTCCTTCAACCATGATCCGATGGAAAATAAAAAATCCCCCAAGTTTCCCAAACCCTTAAAAGGATTCCAACCTTCACCAGCTATAGCTCTGGCTTTGCCTTGTAGGGATCTAAACCTTATCCATATGGGCCTGAACTTTGTCACTACTATCCCTGATCCAGATATAACAATCTTTACTTATGAATTCCCAGAAACCCCCTTGGACTGTGGGAACTTCCTTGTAGCTTCAACTGTTACATGAAAACATCTCATCCTCTATGGATGAGAAATTGTTCAAGCGTTTCATAAGCTCAAGCCCCCACCGTGTACAAGCAATTCCCTTCCAGCTGTCCCTGCCATTCTTACCTTCTCTCGCGCCATCAGATCCTCACGATCGGCCACGACATAAGATGCTGGGACGAGTTTCATCAGCACACATGAACCTCTTGCCTTACGGGAAATTACCTTATAAGCTGTAGATCCGCATTAATACCAAACTTCAGTTGTAGCACACTTGTGGGCTACCTAGTTATCCCGATACCAAAGCTGGCAAGAACCAGAGCTATTGTTAAAATTATAATTAATTTTACCCTCTATGAATGTTCTGTTAAGTTCTTTTGACAGGTGTCTGTTTGGATTTTACTAGTCTGTCAAAACTCTTCACACCAATATGAATGTCACGTAGCATGTACCGCCGTCATCGCTGGGGCACTAGTAGACTCGACCATGTGTCCTGTTCTCTTTCTTAGCTAGTTGGGATGCTTTTCATCGTTACCCTTGCCAAAATTTATTAAACAAAAAAATATAAATGAACAAAGATACTCCTCTACTCTTTTGTGGTTGATCCGCTTCTTGCAGTGTCTGGCGTGGTCTCATCCCTCAAGCTTCTTTACAATGACCCAGTCACCTGGTTGGGAAGAATGTAAACTGGTTATTGTGTCAGGGTCCAGGATGGACTCGTGAACCCTGTGGTGGACCTTTTGAAGTTCATGTTACAGTGATTGCACCCACCCCATCAGCTGAGAATGTAGGTGACAGCTAATGAGGAAAGTACAATTCTGTTTTTGGTTGACCTTCAAACAAACCTCATATGACAATAACCCAGACATCGGGACTGTGGTCACTGCATAACCTGTGTGTGGCTTACCATCTGGGGTGTAATACCTGGAACCAGTGACAAAAAGGTTCTTAGCATCTGGGATGGGAGCCTCCTTCACCAGACTGCTGCTTGCTGATTCAAATTCCATCAAAGAAAGACAGTCTTGGCACAAACTTGGTTAGAATTAGAGCGGTTAGTATTATTGGTTTGAAAATGTGTCATTCTCACCACTCTCATCCCCCCTTTTCTTCCCTCCTCATTACAAACTGGAGGAAGACATGCAGGGTTTAGAATGGTGCAGAATAAAACAGTGAAATAGCCTATGATACTTTTACCTTCTTATACACCTGTACACACACTTCCAGAAACTGGACCTGAAAAGATACTTATAAACAAAGGTTATTACTCTATCCTTCAAAGAATGGTAAACAATACAACATTCGTGTACATCGGTAAATTGTCACTGACATTCCACAAAACCGATAATAACTAAACCCTCTGTAAATCTTACTTTCACGTTTTTTTGTGTTTTTTTTTCCTAAAATACAACAGCCGCGACATGCAAGAGGGCTGTCACGGGAGGTTCAAACATCTTGTTACCAAATACAAACAATGAGACAAAGACAAACATTTAGATACAAATGTGGGGGAGATATTTCATAGTTCCCAAAAACGAAAATGAAAAATAAAAACAAAAATGACCAGATGGAATGCTGCCTTCGCTCTTTTAGCGATAAAAAAAGAATACAATTTGAAAGGCACGAGAGCATCTCAAAATCTTTGCATGGACCAGGCACACAAAGTTCAAAAACAGGCCTGTGTATTTTTAATCACACAAATGTATACTACACATCCCTCAACTCACTCAACATTACAGATTTCTGAAGCCACAGTCGCGCTACATCAACTCCAGAGGGATACCCAAAATAGTATCCTTGGACCACCTATGTCAATCTTTCTGGGGTTTAATGGCCTTTTCCTCAGAACTCAGATTTCATGTATTATGTAGCTGTCTGACTGGGGTGCATGGACGACCTATTGCCCATGACGATTCAAATCGCTTTTTTTGGCGAACTCTGCGTCCAGAGAACCCTGCGCTTTATTTTCGGAGCGATTATGGTTTGCGCCTTTATCACCATAATCGACCCCCGCATTCCGATTATTCTACACGGCCTGAGCGGGGCTGTTAGCGTACTACTCCTCACGTTTATGCTAATACAATCACGAACTGGAATTCCGACTATTATACACGGCCCGACCAGTCTCACAATATACAGCCCTCTAAACGTGTTCGTCCGACAACTACAAAAACACCATGAAATCCTCCGCTATTCAAAACAAAAACAAACTTATGGCTTCTGTCTGTACCCAGATATTACAACAATAACTTGGATGCCTCCTGTTTGCTCTCTACCCAAAACTGTATTACAGTATAAACCTTCATTTAATATAAAAATGATTTTGTCTTTCCAAACACAAGTCAAAAGATGCCAAGCCCCTCCCACCAACTTCCTGTTGCATACCTGAGTAGGAAGAGGGAGGGGGAGGGGAAGCCTCAAATAGCTTCATATTTTGTCTATCAAGACATTAGAAAAATCTATGGCTAACATCAACAGATAAAAACTCTTTGTCCCGGAGTGGTTGGAATAAGCCCCCATATTGCAAATGGGAGGGAATCCCCCTTGACTCACATATCCCCTAGGAAAACCAAAAGTTTTGACGGAAATACCACACAACAGTGTAACAAAAAGCCAAAAACTGAAACTCCTGCAAAAAGATGGCTGAAGGAGTTCTTTTTCCTTCCACGGCAGCCACAAAAAAAATGGCACCATTAACACATGAAATTTAGTTGTTGATCCCGCCAAAATCTAGATTTCTTCACTAGAAACATAAACTTCTTTAAAACAACTGGAATAAAAACTAAATGATTCTACTGGAACTGGAATTCAGTACAAAACCAGAGATATTTCGCTCGAGACTAAAATCAGCAGAAACAAAAAGGCAGTTGCAGCAATTGAAAAATGGTCCACGGCAAAATGGTGAATGAAACCCGGACTACAGAAAAATGGCCGACATTAACAAATGACAAGACAAACCAGGATTTCTTCCTACAAAAACTGACTATACAATTTAAACACCAATTGAGTCACCAATATTAACACTTATCCCTAGACAAACACTTTAGGCTATGTCAATTAGGGCCTATACTGAAATATAGGTATATTTAACGAAACAATATTGGGTGGCACAGTGGTGTAGTGGTTAGCACCCCCGCCCAGCAGCAAAAAGGGCAGCTGGCTTGAATTCCAACCATGACACCACCCGCCCGGTCTCTGCATGTCCTCCCTGCGCCTGCGTGGGTCTCCTCCGGGCACTCGGGTTTCCTCCCACACTCCAAAGACTTGCTGGCAGGCCAATTGGCCTCCATCCAAAATTGGCCCTAGTACATGAATGCAAACCGGGGACCCCGGACTGCGGGCTCCCCGAGGGCAGGGACCGACGTGAGCATACGATGCACGTGTGGAGCCCTGCGCAAACCGATGGCACTATATGGGTACCTTTAAACTAATATGAGCATCTCAATGAGACACAATGCACAGGGACAACAGCAGACACACACCCACACTCAGGATGGACTGATGTCTCCACTCAAACCCCACGAACCATGCAATTATGTAATATATCCAAAACGCCAAAGTTACATAAAACATGAAAAAAGTCTTAAACAATACACTCTTGTCGCAAATACAACACAATATCTAACTCTGAGAGTTAGAAAGTCAACAGAAACTCCCCCCATGTTATTACCTAGAAACCTGAGACCCCCCACAGGGTGTAAACAGCTCCTATTGTGATGTCCCAACAATACATGGGCACTTGGATATGCGACAGGCATTTCAACTTAAAACCAAACCCTTTAAACATATTTTTACACTTATGGGGACATGTGACTTGGTCCCATACAAAGGTAAAAATCACAATTCATCCATTTCTATTTCTCATATACATCACAAACATATCACACAGCATACAATTACACAGCCTTCTCAGTCATACACAACATACAATTACACAGCCTGCTCAGTCATACACAACATTCACTTTAGGTTTGTATTAAATGGGACCTATAGAGGATTTAAATATAGGTGCTTCCCCAAATAATAGACCTACTTACAATGACAAAAGTATAACCTATAATAAAAGTCCCGTCATTATACAGAGAGCGACAAAAAAACAAAAACATAAGGTTCTTTGCCTGGCAGATCTTACCTCATACAGCGGACAGAGAATCAAGATCCCAAACACAGAACAGCAAAAATGTTCAAAAAACTTGAAGTATGGTTGTCTTACCATAGGCCGGCCTTTGCTGGTTCTGGTTCTGGAGGTCTCTTCCCCCTCGAGGTCCGCTGAATTTAGAAGATCTGTTGGCCTCCTACCTGGCTCGCCATTAATGTCAGGGAAAATCTAAACTTCTCCCTATAAGCATATAATTTCTTTGCGCTTAAAAGCACAAAAAGCTCTCTTATATAATGCCGGGAAAGCGCGCTCATTTATCTCTCCAAGTAACACAAACAGACGTTGGTATCACTTCAAGCTCCGTGTAAAATCCTGAGCAAAATAGCCAAGTGGCTTTTATTTATACTAAACACATGGATAACAAAAGAGGCTGCTGACTTCAGAATCAGCCAATCAGACACTTGTATTCATTCAAAAGAACCAATGACACACATGCATATAATCAAATATAAAAGCAGTAGTGACGAGTGCAGACGGTGGTGTGCAAAACCATGCAGCAAGCACATGGCTTTGAACACAGCCGTGTGCACATTCCCACTGCTACCAGTGATGCGAGCCGTACTATACCATGGCCCAGTGGGCCATAATATTGTATGATTATACTATGGTTCCCAAGGTACGCAAACTTGTTTACTTAGGAGTTGAAATGCAGTCGCCATGGAGTGGCCAGTTCCTTGGAGAGACATAAACAGACATCCTTAAAAAGGTAAACAGATCCGCCGTGTCCACGGGAAGGTTTCCGCATCCAATGGTCTTCCACCAGCATCTGTATGTGCGAATACCCTCACATGAGAGTATTGCAGCAAAACAGACACTGGGGGGCATCTGACAATATACATAAATAACATTTTCCACAACACCACGTCACCTGCCATACGTTGTGGATTGTCACTTGCCACGTCACCTGCCATACGTTGTGGATTGTCACTTGCCACGTCACCTGCTACATGTTGTGGATTGTCACTTGCCACGTCACCTGCCACACGTTGCGGATTGCCACTTGCCACACATTGCGGATTGTCACTTGCCACCTCACCTGCCACAGGTTGCGGATTGTCACTTGCCACGTCACCTGTCACCAGATGCGAATTGTAACCTGCCGTGTCACTTTCCTGCTAAGGTGGTCTCTTGCTATGTCCCAGACTCAGGCAGCAGAGAGATGATGTAATCTTTCTGCTGCCCACAGCTGCCTGCTGCCTTCACAGTGAGGGCAGAACTGCAGGGATGCAGGGTGGGCGCAGGGTGGTGAGAGATGATGTCATCTCTCTGCTCCCCTGCTTGCCGGCTCCCTGATTGGCCAGCAGCCCACTCACAGTCACACACAGAGCCGCCCAGCTACCCCCTCTCTCACCCGCCCACTCACCGACCTAGCCACCCACACTGTCACCCACGGCGGAGCCGCCCACACTGTCACCCGCAGCGGAGCCGCCCGCACACCGCACTGTCACTCACGGTGGAGCTGCCCGCACTGTCACTAGGCAGAGCCGCCTGCACTGTCACCCGCAGCGGAGCCGCCCGCACACCGCACTGTCACCCACTGTCACCAGCGCTGGTGTCAGTGTGCTCTTAGTACTGGTGTCAGTGTGCTCTCAGTACTGGTGTCAGTGTGCTCTATCTCAGTACTGGTGTCAGTGTGCTCGCAGTACTGGTGTCAGTGTGCTCTCAGCACTGGTGTCAATGTGCTCCATCTCAGCGCTGGTGTCAGTGTTCTCTCAGCGCTGGTGTCAGTGTGCTCTCAGCACTGGTGTCAGTGTGCTCGCAGTACTGGTGTCAGTGTGCTCGCAGTACTGGTGTCAGTGTGCTCTATCTCAGTGCTGGTGTCAGTTTGCTCTCAATACTGGTGTCAGTGTGCTCTCATTGCTGGTGTCAGTGTGCTCTCAGTACTCGTGTCAGTGTGCTCTCAGTAATGGTGTCAGTGTGCTCTCAGCACTGGTGTCAGTGTGCTCTATCTCAGCGCTGGTGTCAGTGTTCTCTCAGTGCTGGTGCCAGTGTGCTCTCAGTACTGGTGTCAGTGTGCTCTCAGTGCTGGTGTCAGTGTGCTCTCAGTACTGGTGTCAGTGTGCTCTCAGTACTGGTGTCAGTGTGTTCTCAGCACTGGTGTCAGTGTGCTCGCAGTACTGGTGTCAGTGTGTTCTCAGCACTGGTGTCAGTGTGCTCGCAGTACTGGTGTCAGTGTGCTCGCAGTACTGGTGTCAGTGTGCTCTATCTCAGTGCTGGTGTCAGTGTGCTCTCAATACTGGTGTCAGCGTGCTCTCATTGCTGGTATCAGTGTGCTCTCAGTACTGGTGTCAGTGTGCTCTCAGCAGTGGTGTCAGTGTGCTCTCAGCACTGGTGTCAGTGTGCTCTATCTCAGCACTGGTGTCAGTGTTCTCTCAGTGCTGGTGTCAGTGTGCTCTCAGCACTGGTGTCAATGTGCTCTATCTCAGCGCTGGTGTCAGTGTTCTCTCAGCGCTGGTGTCAGTGTTCTCTCAGCGCTGGTGTCAGTGTGCTCTCAGCGCTGGTGTCAGTGTGCTCTCAGTACTGGTGTCAGTGTGCTCGCAGTACTGGTGTCAGTGTGCTCTCAGTACTGGTGTCAGTGTGCTCTCAGTGCTGGTGTCAGTGTGCTCTCAGCACTGGTGTCAGTGTGCTCTCAGCGCTGGTGTCAGCGTTCTCTCAGCGCTGGTGTCAGTGTGCTCTCAGTACTGGTGTCAGTGTGCTCTATCTCAGTACTGTTGTCAGTGTGCTCGCAGTACTGGTGTCAGTGTGCTCTATCTCAGTGCTGGTGTCAATGTGCTCTATCTCAGTGCTGGTGTCAGTGTGCTCTATCTCAGTGCTGGTGTCAGTGTGCTCTCAGCACTGGTGTCAGTGTGATCTATCTCAGCGCTGGTGTCAGTGTTCTCTCAGTGCTGGTGTCAGTGTGCTCTCAGCACTGATGTCAATGTGCTCTATCTCAGCGCTGGTGTCAGTGTTCTCTCAGTGCTGGTGCCAGTGTGCTCTCAGTACTGGTGTCAGTGTGCTCTCAGTACTGGTGTCAGTGTGCTCTCAGTGCTGGTGTCAGTGTGCTCTCAGCACTGGTGTCAGTGTGCTCGCAGTACTGGTGTCAGTGTGCTCTATCTCAGTGCTGGTGTCAGTGTGCTCTCAATACTGGTGTCAGTGTGCTCTCATTGCTGGTGTCAGTGTGCTCTCAGTACTGGTGTCAGTGTGCTCTCAGCAGTGGTGTCAGTGTGTTCTCAGCACTGGTGTCAGTGTGCTCTATCTCAGCGCTGGTGTCAGTGTTCTCTCAGTGCTGGTGTCAGTGTGCTCTCAGCACTGGTGTCAATGTGCTCTTCTCAGCACTGGTGTCAGTGTTCTCTCAGCACTGATGTCAGTGTGCTCTCAGTACTGGTGTCAGCGTGCTCACAGTACTGGTGTCAGTGTGATCTCAGTACTGGTGTCAGTGTGCTCTCAGTGCTGGTGTCAGTGTGCTCTCAGCACTGGTGTCCGTGTGCTCTCAGCGCTGGTGTCAGCGTTCTCTCAGCGCTGGTGTCAGTGTGCTCTCAGTAGTGGTGTTAGTGTGCTCTATCTTAGTACTGGTGTCAGTGTGCTCGCAGTACTGGTGTCAGTGTGCTCTATCTCAGTGCTGGTGTCAGTGTGCTCTATCTCAGTGCTGGTGTCAGTGTGCTCTCAGCACTGGTGTCAGTGTGCTCTATCTCAGCGCTGCTGTCAGTGTTCTCTCAGTGCTGGTGTCAGTGTGTTCTCAGCACTGGTGTCAATGTGCTCTATCTCAGCGCTGGTGTCAGTGTTCTCTCAGCGCTGGTGTCAGTGTTCTCTCAGCGCTGGTGTCAGTGTGCTCTCAGCACTGGTGTCAGTGTGCTCTCAGTACTGGTGTCAGTGTGCTCGCAGTACTGGTGTCAGTGTGCTCTATCTCAGTGCTGGTGTCAGTTTGCTCTCAATACTGGTGTCAGTGTGCTCTCATTGCTGGTGTCAGTGTGCTCTCAGTACTGGTGTCAGTGTTCTCTCAGTAAAGGTGTCAGCGTGCTCTCAGCACTGATGTCAGTGTGCTCTATCTCAGCGCTGGTGTCAGTGTTCTTTCAGTGCTGGTGCCAGTGTGCTCTCAGTGCTGGTGTCAGTGTGCTCTCAGCACTGGTGTCAGTGTGCTCTCAGTACTGGTGTCAGCGTGCTCACAGTACTAGTGTCAGTGTGATCTCAGTACTGGTGTCAGTGTGCTCTCAGTGCTGGTGTCAGTGTGCTCTCAGCACTGGTGTCCGTGTGCTCTCAGCGCCGGTGTCAGCGTTCTCTCAGCGCTGGTGTCAGTGTGCTCTCAGTAGTGGTGTTAGTGTGCTCTATCTCAGTACTGGTGTCAGTGTGCTCGCAGTACTGGTGTCAGTGTGCTCTATCTCAGTGCTGGTGTCAGTGTGCTCTATCTCAGTGCTGGTGTCAGTGTGCTCTCAGCACTGGTGTCAGTGTGCTCTATCTCAGCGCTGGTGTCAGTGTTCTCTCAGTGCTGGTGTCAGTGTGTTCTCAGCGCTGGTGTCAGTGTTCTCTAAGTGCTGGTGCCAGTGTGCTCTCAGTACTGGTGTCAGTGTGCTCTCAGTGCTGGTGTCAGTGTGCTCTCAGTACTGGTGTCAGTGTGCTCTCAGTACTGGTGTCAGTGTGTTCTCAGCACTGGTATCAGTGTGCTCGCAGTACTGGTGTCAGTGTGCTCGCAGTACTGGTGTCAGTGTGCTCTATCTCAGTGCTGGTGTCAGTGTGCTCTCAATACTGGTGTTAGCGTGCTCTCATTGCTGGTATCAGTGTGCTCTCAGTACTGGTGTCAGTGTGCTCTCAGCAGTGGTGTCAGTGTGCTCTCAGCACTGGTGTCAGTGTGCTCTATCTCAGCACTGGTGTCAGTGTTCTCTCAGTGCTGGTGTCAGTGTGCTCTCAGCACTGGTGTCAATGTGCTCTATCTCAGCGCTGGTGTCAGTGTTCTCTCAGCACTGGTGTCAGTGTTCTCTCAGCGCTGGTGTCAGTGTGCTCTCAGTACTGGTGTCAGTGTGCTCGCAGTACTGGTGTCAGTGTGCTCTCAGTACTGGTGTCAGTGTGCTCTCAGCGCTGGTGTCAGTGTGCTCTCAGCACTGGTGTCAGTGTGCTCTCAGCGCTGGTGTCAGCGTTCTCTCAGCGCTGGTGTCAGTGTGCTCTCAGTACTGGTGTCAGTGTGCTCTTTCTCAGTACTGTTGTCAGTGTGCTCGCAGTACTGGTGTCAGTGTGCTCTATCTCAGTGCTGGTGTCAGTGTGCTCTATCTCAGTGCTGGTGTCAGTGTGCTCTATCTCAGTGCTGGTGTCAGTGTGCTCTCAGCACTGGTGTCAGTGTGATCTATCTCAGCGCTGGTGTCAGTGTTCTCTCAGTGCTGGTGTCAGTGTGCTCTCAGCACTGATGTCAATGTGCTCTATCTCAGCGCTGGTGTCAGTGTTCTCTCAGTGCTGGTGCCAGTGTGCTCTCAGCACTGGTGTCAGTGTGCTCTCAGTACTGGTGTCAGTGTGCTCTCAGTGCTGGTGTCAGTGTGCTCTCAGCACTGGTGTCAGTGTGCTCGCAGTACTGGTGTCAGTGTGCTCTATCTCAGTGCTGGTGTCAGTGTGCTCTCAATACTGGTGTCAGTGTGCTCTCATTGCTGGTGTCAGTGTGCTCTCAGTACTGGTGTCAGTGTGCTCTCAGCAGTGGTGTCAGTGTGATCTCAGCACTGGTGTCAGTGTGCTCTATCTCAGCGCTGGTGTCAGTGTTCTCTCAGTGCTGGTGTCAGTGTGCTCTCAGCACTGGTGTCAATGTGCTCTATCTCAGCGCTGGTGTCAGTGTTCTCTCAGCGCTGATGTCAGTGTGCTCTCAGTACTGGTGTCAGTGTGCTCTCAGTACTGGTGTCAGCGTGCTCACAGTACTGGTGTCAGTGTGATCTCAGTACTGGTGTCAGTGTGCTCTCAGTGCTGGTGTCAGTGTGCTCTCAGCACTGGTGTCCGTGTGCTCTCAGCGCTGGTGTCAGCGTTCTCTCAGCGCTGGTGTCAGTGTGCTCTCAGTAGTGGTGTTAGTGTGCTCTATCTCAGTACTGGTGTCAGTGTGCTCGCAGTACTGGTGTCAGTGTGCTCTATCTCAGTGCTGGTGTCAGTGTGCTCTATCTCAGTGCTGGTGTCAGTGTGCTCTCAGCACTGGTGTCAGTGTGCTCTATCTCAGCGCTGGTGTCAGTGTTCTCTCAGCGCTGGTGTCAGTGTTCTCTCAGCGCTGGTGTCAGTGTGCTCTCAGCGCTGGTGTCAGTGTGCTCTCAGTACTGGTGTCAGTGTGCTCGCAGTACTGGTGTCAGTGTGCTCTATCTCAGTGCTGGTGTCAGTTTGCTCTCAATACTGGTGTCAGTGTGCTCTCATTGCTGGTGTCAGTGTGCTCTCAGTACTGGTGTCAGTGTGCTCTCAGTAAAGGTGTCAGCGTGCTCTCAGCACTGATGTCAGTGTGCTCTATCTCAGCGCTGGTGTCAGTGTTCTTTCAGTGCTGGTGCCAGTGTGCTCTCAGTACTGGTGTCAGTGTGCTCTCAGCGCTGGTGTCAGTGTTCTCTCAGTGCTGGTGTCAGTGTGCTCTCAGCACTGGTGTCAATGTGCTCTATCTCAGCGCTGGTGTCAGTGTTCTCTCAGCGCTGGTGTCAGTGTGCTCTCAGCACTGGTGTCAGTGTGCTCTCAGTACTGGTGTCAGTGTGCTCGCAGTACTGGTGTCAGTGTGCTCGCAGTACTGGTGTCAGTGTGCTCTATCTCAGTTTGCTCTCAATACTGGTGTCAGTGTGCTCTCGTTGCTGGTGTCAGTGTGCTCTCAGTACTGGTGTCAGTGTGCTCTCAGTAAAGGTGTCAGTGTGCTCTCAGCACTGATGTCAGTGTGCTCTCAGCACTGGTGTCAGTGTGCTCTATCTCAGCGCTGGTGTCAGTGTTCTCTCAGTGCTGGTGCCAGTGTGCTCTCAGTACTGGTGTCAGTGTGCTCTCAGTGCTGGTGTCAGTGTGCTCTCAGTGCTGGTGTCAGTGTGCTCTCATCACTGGTGTCAGTGTGCTCTCAGTGCTGGTGTCAGTGTGCTCTCAGTAATGGTGTCAGTGTGCTCTCAGCACTGATGTCAGTGTGCTCTCAGCACTGGTGTCAGTGCGCTCTATCTCAGCGCTGGTGTCAGTGTTCTCTCAGTGCTGGTGCCAGTGTGCTCTCAGTACTGGTGTCAGTGTGCTCTCAGTGCTGGTGTCAGTGTGCTCTCAGCATTGGTGTCAGTGTGCTCTCAGCGCTGGTGTCAGCGTTCTCTCAGCGCTGGTGTCAGTGTGCTCTCAGTACTGGTGTCAGTGTGCTCTATCTCAGTACTGGTGTCAGTGTGCTCTATCTCAGTGCTGGTGTCAGTGTGCTCTATGTCACTAGGCAGAGCCGCCTGCACTGTCACCCGCAGCGGAGCCGCCCGCACACCACACTGTCACCCACTGTCACCAGCGCTGGTGTCAGTGTGCTCTCAGTACTGGTGTCAGTGTGCTCTCAGTACTGGTGTCAGTGTGCTCTATCTCAGTACTGGTGTCAGTGTGCTCGCAGTACTGGTGTCAGTGTGCTCTCAGCACTGGTGTCAATGTGCTCCATCTCAGCGCTGGTGTCAGTGTTCTCTCAGCGCTGGTGTCAGTGTGCTCTCAGCACTGGTTTCAGTGTGCTCTCAGTACTGGTGTCAGTGTGCTCGCAGTACTGGTGTCAGTGTGCTCGCAGTACTGGTGTCAGTGTGCTCTATCTCAGTGCTGGTGTCAGTTTGCTCTCAATACTGGTGTCAGTGTGCTCTCATTGCTGGTGTCAGTGTGCTCTATCTCAGTACTGGTGTCAGTGTGCTCGCAGTACTGGTGTCAGTGTGCTCTCAGCACTGGTGTCAATGTGCTCCATCTCAGCGCTGGTGTCAGTGTTCTCTCAGCGCTGGTGTCAGTGTGCTCTCAGCACTGGTTTCAGTGTGCTCTCAGTACTGGTGTCAGTGTGCTCGCAGTACTGGTGTCAGTGTGCTCGCAGTACTGGTGTCAGTGTGCTCTATCTCAGTGCTGGTGTCTGTTTGCTCTCAATACTGGTGTGAGTGTGCTCTCATTGCTGGTGTCAGTGTGCTCTCAGTACTCGTGTCAGTGTGCTCTCAGTAATGGTGTCAGTGTGCTCTCAGCACTGATGTCAGTGTGCTCTCAGCACTGGTGTCAGTGTGCTCTATCTCAGCGCTGGTGTCAGTGTTCTCTCAGTGCTGGTGCCAGTGTGCTCTCAGTACTGGTGTCAGTGTGCTCTCAGTGCTGGTGTCAGTGTGCTCTCAGTACTGGTGTCAGTGTGCTCTCAGTACTGGTGTCAGTGTGTTCTCAGCACTGGTGTCAGTGTGCTCACAGTACTGGTGTCAGTGTGCTCGCAGTACTGGTGTCAGTGTGCTCTATCTCAGTGCTGGTGTCAGTGTGCTCTCAATACTGGTGTTAGCGTGCGCTCATTGCTGGTATCAGTGTGCTCTCAGTACTGGTGTCAGTGTGCTCTCAGCAGTGGTGTCAGTGTGCTCTCAGCACTGGTGTCAGTGTGCTCTATCTCAGCACTGGTGTCAGTGTTCTCTCAGTGCTGGTGTCAGTGTGCTCTCAGCACTGGTGTCAATGTGCTCTATCTCAGCGCTGGTGTCAGTGTTCTCTCAGCGCTGGTGTCAGTGTTCTCTCAGCGCTGGTGTCAGTGTGCTCTCAGTACTGGTGTCAGTGTGCTCGCAGTACTGGTGTCAGTGTGCTCTCAGTACTGGTGTCAGTGTGCTCTCAGTGCTGGTGTCAGTGTGCTCTAAGCACTGGTGTCAGTGTGCTCTCAGCGCTGGTGTCAGCGTTCTCTCAGCGCTGGTGTCAGTGTGCTCTCAGTACTGGTGTCAGTGTGCTCTATCTCAGTACTGTTGTCAGTGTGCTCGCAGTACTGGTGTCAGTGTGCTCTATCTCAGTGCTGGTGTCAGTGTGCTCTATCTCAGTGCTGGTGTCAGTGTGCTCTATCTCAGTGCTGGTGTCAGTGTGCTCTCAGCACTGGTGTCAGTGTGATCTATCTCAGCGCTGGTGTCAGTGTTCTCTCAGTGCTGGTGTCAGTGTGCTCTCAGCACTGATGTCAATGTGCTCTATCTCAGCGCTGGTGTCAGTGTTCTCTCAGTGCTGGTGCCAGTGTGCTCTCAGTACTGGTGTCAGTGTGCTCTCAGTACTGGTGTCAGTGTGCTCTCAGTGCTGGTGTCAGTGTGCTCTCAGCACTGGTGTCAGTGTGCTCGCAGTACTGGTGTCAGTGTGCTCTATCTCAGTGCTGGTGTCAGTGTGCTCTCAATACTGGTGTCAGTGTGCTCTCATTGCTGGTGTCAGTGTGCTCTCAGTACTGGTGTCAGTGTGCTCTCAGCAGTGGTGTCAGTGTGTTCTCAGCACTGGTGTCAGTGTGCTCTATCTCAGCGCTGGTGTCAGTGTTCTCTCAGTGCTGGTGTCAGTGTGCTCTCAGCACTGGTGTCAATGTGCTCTTCTCAGCGCTGGTGTCAGTGTTCTCTCAGCGCTGATGTCAGTGTGCTCTCAGTACTGGTGTCAGTGTGCTCTCAGTACTGGTGTCAGCGTGCTCACAGTACTGGTGTCAGTGTGATCTCAGTACTGGTGTCAGTGTGCTCTCAGTGCTGGTGTCAGTGTGCTCTCAGCACTGGTGTCAGTGTGCTCTATCTCAGCGCTGGTGTCAGTGTTCTCTCAGTGCTGGTGTCAGTGTGTTCTCAGCACTGGTGTCAATGTGCTCTTTCTCAGTACTGTTGTCAGTGTGCTCGCAGTACTGGTGTCAGTGTGCTCTATCTCAGTGCTGGTGTCAGTGTGCTCTATCTCAGTGCTGGTGTCAGTGTGCTCTCAGCACTGGTGTCAGTGTGATCTATCTCAGCGCTGGTGTCAGTGTTCTCTCAGTGCTGGTGTCAGTGTGCTCTCAGCACTGATGTCAATGTGCTCTATCTCAGCGCTGGTGTCAGTGTTCTCTCAGTGCTGGTGCCAGTGTGCTCTCAGTACTGGTGTCAGTGTGCTCTCAGTACTGGTGTCAGTGTGCTCTCAGTGCTGGTGTCAGTGTGCTCTCAGCACTGGTGTCAGTGTGCTCGCAGTACTGGTGTCAGTGTGCTCTATCTCAGTGCTGGTGTCAGTGTGCTCTCAATACTGGTGTCAGTGTGCTCTCATTGCTGGTGTCAGTGTGCTCTCAGTACTGGTGTCAGTGTGCTCTCAGCAGTGGTGTCAGTGTGTTCTCAGCACTGGTGTCAGTGTGCTCTATCTCAGCGCTGGTGTCAGTGTTCTCTCAGTGCTGGTGTCAGTGTGCTCTCAGCACTGGTGTCAATGTGCTCTATCTCAGCGCTGGTGTCAGTGTTCTCTCAGCGCTGATGTCAGTGTGCTCTCAGTACTGGTGTCAGTGTGCTCTCAGTACTGGTGTCAGCATGCTCACAGTACTGGTGTCAGTGTGATCTCAGTACTGGTGTCAGTGTGCTCTCAGTGCTGGTGTCAGTGTGCTCTCAGCACTGGTGTCCGTGTGCTCTCAGCGCTGGTGTCAGCGTTCTCTCAGCGCTGGTGTCAGTGTGCTCTCAGTAGTGGTGTTAGTGTGCTCTATCTCAGTACTGGTGTCAGTGTGCTCGCAGTACTGGTGTCAGTGTGCTCTATCTCAGTGCTGGTGTCAGTGTGCTCTATCTCAGTGCTGGTGTCAGTGTGCTCTCAGCACTGGTGTCAGTGTGCTCTATCTCAGCGCTGGTGTCAGTGTTCTCTCAGTGCTGGTGTCAGTGTGTTCTCAGCACTGGTGTCAATGTGCTCTATCTCAGCGCTGGTGTCAGTGTTCTCTCAGCGCTGGTGTCAGTGTTCTCTCAGCGCTGGTGTCAGTGTGCTCTCAGCACTGGTGTCAGTGTGCTCTCAGTACTGGTGTCAGTGTGCTCGCAGTACTGGTGTCAGTGTGCTCTATCTCAGTGCTGGTGTCAGTTTGCTCTCAATACTGGTGTCAGTGTGCTCTCATTGCTGGTGTCAGTGTGCTCTCAGTACTGGTGTCAGTGTGCTCTCAGTAAAGGTGTCAGCGTGCTCTCAGCACTGATGTCAGTGTGCTCTATCTCAGCGCTGGTGTCAGTGTTCTTTCAGTGCTGGTGCCAGTGTGCTCTCAGTACTGGTGTCAGTGTGCTCTCAGCGCTGGTGTCAGTGTTCTCTCAGTGCTGGTGTCAGTGTGCTCTCAGCACTGGTGTCAATGTGCTCTATCTCAGCGCTGGTGTCAGTGTTCTTTCAGCGCTGGTGTCAGTGTGCTCTCAGCACTGGTGTCAGTGTGCTCTCAGTACTGGTGTCAGTGTGCTCGCAGTACTGGTGTCAGTGTGCTCGCAGTACTGGTGTCAGTGTGCTCTATCTCAGTTTGCTCTCAATACTGGTGTCAGTGTGCTCTCATTGCTGGTGTCAGTGTGCTCTCAGTACTGGTGTCAGTGTGCTCTCAGTAAAGGTGTCAGTGTGCTCTCAGCACTGGTGTCAGTGTGCTCTATCTCAGCGCTGGTGTCAGTGTTCTCTCAGTGCTGGTGCCAGTGTGCTCTCAGTACTGGTGTCAGTGTGCTCTCAGTGCTGGTGTCAGTGTGCTCTCAGTGCTGGTGTCAGTGTGCTCTCAGCACTGGTGTCAGTGTGCTCTCAGTGCTGGTGTCAGTATGCTCTCAGTAATGGTGTCAGTGTGCTCTCAGCACTGATGTCAGTGTGCTCTCAGCACTGGTGTCAGTGTGCTCTATCTCAGCGCTGGTGTCAGTGTTCTCTCAGTGCTGGTGCCAGTGTGCTCTCAGTGCTGGTGTCAGTGTGCTCTATGTCACTAGGCAGAGCCGCCTGCACTGTCACCCGCAGCGGAGCCGCCCGCACACCACACTGTCACCCACTGTCACCAGCGCTGGTGTCAGTGTGCTCTCAGTACTGGTGTCAGTGTGCTCTCAGTACTGGTGTCAGTGTGCTCTATCTCAGTACTGGTGTCAGTGTGCTCGCAGTACTGGTGTCAGTGTGCTCTCAGCACTGGTGTCAATGTGCTCCATCTCAGCGCTGGTGTCAGTGTTCTCTCAGCGCTGGTGTCAGTGTGCTCTCAGCACTGGTGTCAGTGTGCTCTCAGTACTGGTGTCAGTGTGCTCGCAGTACTGGTGTCAGTGTGCTCGCAGTACTGGTGTCAGTGTGCTCTATCTCAGTGCTGGTGTCAGTTTGCTCTCAATACTGGTGTCAGTGTGCTCTCATTGCTGGTGTCAGTGTGCTCTCAGTACTCGTGTCAGTGTGCTCTCAGTAATGGTGTCAGTGTGCTCTCAGCACTGATGTCAGTGTGCTCTCAGCACTGGTGTCAGTGTGCTCTATCTCAGCGCTGGTGTCAGTGTTCTCTCAGTGCTGGTGCCAGTGTGCTCTCAGTACTGGTGTCAGTGTGCTCTCAGTGCTGGTGTCAGTGTGCTCTCAGTACTGGTGTCAGTGTGCTCTCAGTACTGGTGTCAGTGTGTTCTCAGCACTGGTGTCAGTGTGCTCGCAGTACTGGTGTCAGTGTGCTCGCAGTACTGGTGTCAGTGTGCTCTATCTCAGTGCTGGTGTCAGTGTGCTCTCAATACTGGTGTTAGCGTGCTCTCATTGCTGGTATCAGTGTGCTCTCAGTACTGGTGTCAGTGTGCTCTCAGCAGTGGTGTCAGTGTGCTCTCAGCACTGGTGTCAGTGTGCTCTATCTCAGCACTGGTGTCAGTGTTCTCTCAGTGCTGGTGTCAGTGTGCTCTCACCACTGGTGTCAATGTGCTCTATCTCAGCGCTGGTGTCAGTGTTCTCTCAGCGCTGGTGTCAGTGTTCTCTCAGCGCTGGTGTCAGTGTGCTCTCAGTACTGGTGTCAGTGTGCTCGCAGTACTGGTGTCAGTGTGCTCTCAGTACTGGTGTCAGTGTGCTCTCAGCGCTGGTGTCAGTGTGCTCTCAGCGCTGGTGTCAGTGTGCTCTCAGCGCTGGTGTCAGCGTTCTCTCAGCGCTGGTGTCAGTGTGCTCTCAGTACTGGTGTCAGTGTGCTCTATCTCAGTACTGTTGTCAGTGTGCTCGCAGTACTGGTGTCAGTGTGCTCTATCTCAGTGCTGGTGTCAGTGTGCTCTATCTCAGTGCTGGTGTCAGTGTGCTCTATCTCAGTGCTGGTGTCAGTGTGCTCTCAGCACTGGTGTCAGTGTGATCTATCTCAGCGCTGGTGTCAGTGTTCTCTCAGTGCTGGTGTCAGTGTGCTCTCAGCACTGATGTCAGTGTGCTCTATCTCAGCGCTGGTGTCAGTGTTCTCTCAGTGCTGGTGCCAGTGTGCTCTCAGTACTGGTGTCAGTGTGCTCTCAGTACTGGTGTCAGTGTGCTCTCAGTGCTGGTGTCAGTGTGCTCTCAGCACTGGTGTCAGTGTGCTCGCAGTACTGGTGTCAGTGTGCTCTATCTCAGTGCTGGTGTCAGTGTGCTCTCAATACTGGTGTCAGTGTGCTCTCATTGCTGGTGTCAGTGTGCTCTCAGTACTGGTGTCAGTGTGCTCTCAGCAGTGGTGTCAGTGTGTTCTCAGCACTGGTGTCAGTGTGCTCTATCTCAGCGCTGGTGTCAGTGTTCTCTCAGTGCTGGTGTCAGTGTGCTCTCAGTACTGGTGTCAGTGTGCTCTATCTCAGTGCTGGTGTCAGTGTGCTCTATCTCAGTGCTGGTGTCAGTGTGCTCTCAGCACTGGTGTCAGTGTGCTCTATCTCAGCGCTGGTGTCAGTGTTCTCTCAGTGCTGGTGTCAGTGTGTTCTCAGCGCTGGTGTCAGTGTTCTCTCAGTGCTGGTGCCAGTGTGCTCTCAGTACTGGTGTCAGTGTGCTCTCAGTGCTGGTGTCAGTGTGCTCTCAGTACTGGTGTCAGTGTGCTCTCAATACTGGTGTCAGTGTGTTCTCAGCACTGGTGTCAGTGTGCTCGCAGTACTGGTGTCAGTGTGCTCGCAGTACTGGTGTCAGTGTGCTCTATCTCAGTGCTGGTGTCAGTGTGCTCTCAATACTGGTGTCAGCGTGCTCTCATTGCTGGTATCAGTGTGCTCTCAGTACTGGTGTCAGTGTGCTCGCAGTACTGGTGTCAGTGTGCTCTATCTCAGTGCTGGTGTCAGTGTGCTCTCAATACTGGTGTTAGCGTGCTCTCATTGCTGGTATCAGTGTGCTCTCAGTACTGGTGTCAGTGTGCTCTCAGCAGTGGTGTCAGTGTGTTCTCAGCACTGGTGTCAGTGTGCTCTATCTCAGCACTGGTGTCAGTGTTCTCTCAGTGCTGGTGTCAGTGTGCTCTCAGCACTGGTGTCAATGTGCTCTATCTCAGCGCTGTTGTCAGTGTTCTCTCAGCGCTGGTGTCAGTGTTCTCTCAGCGCTGGTGTCAGTGTGCTCTCAGTGCTGGTGTCAGTGTGCTCGCAGTACTGGTGTCAGTGTGCTCTCAGTACTGGTGTCAGTGTGCTCTCAGCGCTGGTGTCAGTGTGCTCTCAGCACTGGTGTCAGTGTGCTCTCAGCGCTGGTGTCAGCGTTCTCTCAGCGCTGGTGTCAGTGTGCTCTCAGTACTGGTGTCAGTGTGCTCTTTCTCAGTACTGTTGTCAGTGTGCTCGCAGTACTGGTGTCAGTGTGCTCTATCTCAGTGCTGGTGTCAGTGTGCTCTATCTCAGTGCTGGTGTCAGTGTGCTCTCAGCACTGGTGTCAGTGTGATCTATCTCAGCGCTGGTGTCAGTGTTCTCTCAGTGCTGGTGTCAGTGTGCTCTCAGCACTGGTGTCAGTGTGCTCTCAGTACTGGTGTCAGTGTGTTCTCAGCACTGGTGTCAGTGTGCTCACAGTACTGGTGTCAGTGTGCTCGCAGTACTGGTGTCAGTGTGCTCTATCTCAGTGCTGGTGTCAGTGTGCTCTCAATACTGGTGTTAGTGTGCGCTCATTGCTGGTATCAGTGTGCTCTCAGTACTGGTGTCAGTGTGCTCTCAGCAGTGGTGTCAGTGTGCTCTCAGCACTGGTGTCAGTGTGCTCTATCTCAGCACTGGTGTCAGTGTTCTCTCAGTGCTGGTGTCAGTGTGCTCTCAGCACTGGTGTCAATGTGCTCTATCTCAGCGCTGGTGTCAGTGTTCTCTCAGCGCTGGTGTCAGTGTTCTCTCAGCGCTGGTGTCAGTGTGCTCTCAGTACTGGTGTCAGTGTGCTCACAGTACTGGTGTCAGTGTGCTCGCAGTACTGGTGTCAGTGTGCTCTCAGTGCTGGTGTCAGTGTGCTCTCAGCACTGGTGTCAGTGTGCTCTCAGCGCTGGTGTCAGCGTTCTCTCAGCGCTGGTGTCAGTGTGCTCTCAGCGCTGGTGTCAGTGTGCTCTATCTCAGTACTGTTGTCAGTGTGCTCGCAGTACTGGTGTCAGTGTGCTCTATCTCAGTGCTGGTGTCAGTGTGCTCTATCTCAGTGCTGGTGTCAGTGTGCTCTATCTCAGTGCTGGTGTCAGTGTGCTCTCAGCACTGGTGTCAGTGTGATCTATCTCAGCGCTGGTGTCAGTGTTCTCTCAGTGCTGGTGTCAGTGTGCTCTCAGCACTGATGTCAATGTGCTCTATCTCAGCGCTGGTGTCAGTGTTCTCTCAGTGCTGGTGCCAGTGTGCTCTCAGTACTGGTGTCAGTGTGCTCTCAGTACTGGTGTCAGTGTGCTCTCAGTGCTGGTGTCAGTGTGCTCTCAGCACTGGTGTCAGTGTGCTCTCAGCACTGGTGTCAGTGTGCTCGCAGTACTGGTGTCAGTGTGCTCTATCTCAGTACTGGTGTCAGTGTGATCTCAGTACTGGTGTCAGTGTTCTCTCAGTGCTGGTGTCAGTGTGCTCTCAGCACTGATGTCAATGTGCTCTATCTCAGCGCTGGTGTCAGTGTTCTCTCAGTGCTGGTGCCAGTGTGCTCTCAGTACTGGTGTCAGTGTGCTCTCAGTACTGGTGTCAGTGTGCTCTCAGTGCTGGTGTCAGTGTGCTCTCAGCACTGGTGTCAGTGTGCTCGCAGTACTGGTGTCAGTGTGCTCTATCTCAGTGCTGGTGTCAGTGTGCTCTCAATACTGGTGTCAGTGTGCTCTCATTGCTGGTGTCAGTGTGCTCTCAGTACTGGTGTCAGTGTGCTCTCAGCAGTGGTGTCAGTGTGTTCTCAGCACTGGTGTCAGTGTGCTCTATCTCAGCGCTGGTGTCAGTGTTCTCTCAGTGCTGGTGTCAGTGTGCTCTCAGCACTGGTGTCAATGTGCTCTTCTCAGCGCTGGTGTCAGTGTTCTCTCAGCGCTGATGTCAGTGTGCTCTCAGTACTGGTGTCAGTGTGCTCTCAGTACTGGTGTCAGCGTGCTCACAGTACTGGTGTCAGTGTGATCTCAGTACTGGTGTCAGTGTGCTCTCAGTGCTGGTGTCAGTGTGCTCTCAGCACTGGTGTCAGTGTGCTCTATCTCAGCGCTGGTGTCAGTGTTCTCTCAGTGCTGGTGTCAGTGTGTTCTCAGCACTGGTGTCAATGTGCTCTTTCTCAGTACTGTTGTCAGTGTGCTCGCAGTACTGGTGTCAGTGTGCTCTATCTCAGTGCTGGTGTCAGTGTGCTCTATCTCAGTGCTGGTGTCAGTGTGCTCTCAGCACTGGTGTCAGTGTGATCTATCTCAGCGCTGGTGTCAGTGTTCTCTCAGTGCTGGTGTCAGTGTGCTCTCAGCACTGATGTCAATGTGCTCTATCTCAGCGCTGGTGTCAGTGTTCTCTCAGTGCTGGTGCCAGTGTGCTCTCAGTACTGGTGTCAGTGTGCTCTCAGTACTGGTGTCAGTGTGCTCTCAGTGCTGGTGTCAGTGTGCTCTCAGCACTGGTGTCAGTGTGCTCGCAGTACTGGTGTCAGTGTGCTCTATCTCAGTGCTGGTGTCAGTGTGCTCTCAATACTGGTGTCAGTGTGCTCTCATTGCTGGTGTCAGTGTGCTCTCAGTACTGGTGTCAGTGTGCTCTCAGCAGTGGTGTCAGTGTGTTCTCAGCACTGGTGTCAGTGTGCTCTATCTCAGCGCTGGTGTCAGTGTTCTCTCAGTGCTGGTGTCAGTGTGCTCTCAGCACTGGTGTCAATGTGCTCTATCTCAGCGCTGGTGTCAGTGTTCTCTCAGCGCTGATGTCAGTGTGCTCTCAGTACTGGTGTCAGTGTGCTCTCAGTACTGGTGTCAGCATGCTCACAGTACTGGTGTCAGTGTGATCTCAGTACTGGTGTCAGTGTGCTCTCAGTGCTGGTGTCAGTGTGCTCTCAGCACTGGTGTCCGTGTGCTCTCAGCGCTGGTGTCAGCGTTCTCTCAGCGCTGGTGTCAGTGTGCTCTCAGTAGTGGTGTTAGTGTGCTCTATCTCAGTACTGGTGTCAGTGTGCTCGCAGTACTGGTGTCAGTGTGCTCTATCTCAGTGCTGGTGTCAGTGTGCTCTATCTCAGTGCTGGTGTCAGTGTGCTCTCAGCACTGGTGTCAGTGTGCTCTATCTCAGCGCTGGTGTCAGTGTTCTCTCAGTGCTGGTGTCAGTGTGTTCTCAGCACTGGTGTCAATGTGCTCTACCTCAGCGCTGGTGTCAGTGTTCTCTCAGCGCTGGTGTCAGTGTTCTCTCAGCGCTGGTGTCAGTGTGCTCTCAGCACTGGTGTCAGTGTGCTCTCAGTACTGGTGTCAGTGTGCTCGCAGTACTGGTGTCAGTGTGCTCTATCTCAGTGCTGGTGTCAGTTTGCTCTCAATACTGGTGTCAGTGTGCTCTCATTGCTGGTGTCAGTGTGCTCTCAGTACTGGTGTCAGTGTGCTCTCAGTAAAGGTGTCAGCGTGCTCTCAGCACTGATGTCAGTGTGCTCTATCTCAGCGCTGGTGTCAGTGTTCTTTCAGTGCTGGTGCCAGTGTGCTCTCAGTACTGGTGTCAGTGTGCTCTCAGCGCTGGTGTCAGTGTTCTCTCAGTGCTGGTGTCAGTGTGCTCTCAGCACTGGTGTCAATGTGCTCTATCTCAGCGCTGGTGTCAGTGTTCTTTCAGCGCTGGTGTCAGTGTGCTCTCAGCACTGGTGTCAGTGTGCTCTCAGTACTGGTGTCAGTGTGCTCGCAGTACTGGTGTCAGTGTGCTCGCAGTACTGGTGTCAGTGTGCTCTATCTCAGTTTGCTCTCAATACTGGTGTCAGTGTGCTCTCATTGCTGGTGTCAGTGTGCTCTCAGTACTGGTGTCAGTGTGCTCTCAGTAAAGGTGTCAGTGTGCTCTCAGCACTGGTGTCAGTGTGCTCTATCTCAGCGCTGGTGTCAGTGTTCTCTCAGTGCTGGTGCCAGTGTGCTCTCAGTACTGGTGTCAGTGTGCTCTCAGTGCTGGTGTCAGTGTGCTCTCAGCGCTGGTGTCAGTGTGCTCTCAGCACTGGTGTCAGTGTGCTCTCAGTGCTGGTGTCAGTATGCTCTCAGTAATGGTGTCAGTGTGCTCTCAGCACTGATGTCAGTGTGCTCTCAGCACTGGTGTCAGTGTGCTCTATCTCAGCGCTGGTGTCAGTGTTCTCTCAGTGCTGGTGCCAGTGTGCTCTCAGTGCTGGTGTCAGTGTGCTCTATGTCACTAGGCAGAGCCGCCTGCACTGTCACCCGCAGCGGAGCCGCCCGCACACCACACTGTCACCCACTGTCACCAGCGCTGGTGTCAGTGTGCTCTCAGTACTGGTGTCAGTGTGCTCTCAGTACTGGTGTCAGTGTGCTCTATCTCAGTACTGGTGTCAGTGTGCTCGCAGTACTGGTGTCAGTGTGCTCTCAGCACTGGTGTCAATGTGCTCCATCTCAGCGCTGGTGTCAGTGTTCTCTCAGCGCTGGTGTCAGTGTGCTCTCAGCACTGGTTTCAGTGTGCTCTCAGTACTGGTGTCAGTGTGCTCGCAGTACTGGTGTCAGTGTGCTCGCAGTACTGGTGTCAGTGTGCTCTATCTCAGTGCTGGTGTCAGTTTGCTCTCAATACTGGTGTCAGTGTGCTCTCATTGCTGGTGTCAGTGTGCTCTCAGTACTCGTGTCAGTGTGCTCTCAGTAATGGTGTCAGTGTGCTCTCAGCACTGATGTCAGTGTGCTCTCAGCACTGGTGTCAGTGTGCTCTATCTCAGCGCTGGTGTCAGTGTTCTCTCAGTGCTGGTGCCAGTGTGCTCTCAGTACTGGTGTCAGTGTGCTCTCAGTGCTGGTGTCAGTGTGCTCTCAGTACTGGTGTCAGTGTGCTCTCAGTACTGGTGTCAGTGTGTTCTCAGCACTGGTGTCAGTGTGCTCGCAGTACTGGTGTCAGTGTGCTCGCAGTACTGGTGTCAGTGTGCTCTATCTCAGTGCTGGTGTCAGTGTGCTCTCAATACTGGTGTTAGCGTGCTCTCATTGCTGGTATCAGTGTGCTCTCAGTACTGGTGTCAGTGTGCTCTCAGCAGTGGTGTCAGTGTGCTCTCAGCACTGGTGTCAGTGTGCTCTATCTCAGCACTGGTGTCAGTGTTCTCTCAGTGCTGGTGTCAGTGTGCTCTCACCACTGGTGTCAATGTGCTCTATCTCAGCGCTGGTGTCAGTGTTCTCTCAGCGCTGGTGTCAGTGTTCTCTCAGCGCTGGTGTCAGTGTGCTCTCAGTACTGGTGTCAGTGTGCTCGCAGTACTGGTGTCAGTGTGCTCTCAGTACTGGTGTCAGTGTGCTCTCAGCGCTGGTGTCAGTGTGCTCTCAGCGCTGGTGTCAGTGTGCTCTCAGCGCTGGTGTCAGCGTTCTCTCAGCGCTGGTGTCAGTGTGCTCTCAGTACTGGTGTCAGTGTGCTCTATCTCAGTACTGTTGTCAGTGTGCTCGCAGTACTGGTGTCAGTGTGCTCTATCTCAGTGCTGGTGTCAGTGTGCTCTATCTCAGTGCTGGTGTCAGTGTGCTCTATCTCAGTGCTGGTGTCAGTGTGCTCTCAGCACTGGTGTCAGTGTGATCTATCTCAGCGCTGGTGTCAGTGTTCTCTCAGTGCTGGTGTCAGTGTGCTCTCAGCACTGATGTCAATGTGCTCTATCTCAGCGCTGGTGTCAGTGTTCTCTCAGTGCTGGTGCCAGTGTGCTCTCAGTACTGGTGTCAGTGTGCTCTCAGTACTGGTGTCAGTGTGCTCTCAGTGCTGGTGTCAGTGTGCTCTCAGCACTGGTGTCAGTGTGCTCGCAGTACTGGTGTCAGTGTGCTCTATCTCAGTGCTGGTGTCAGTGTGCTCTCAATACTGGTGTCAGTGTGCTCTCATTGCTGGTGTCAGTGTGCTCTCAGTACTGGTGTCAGTGTGCTCTCAGCAGTGGTGTCAGTGTGTTCTCAGCACTGGTGTCAGTGTGCTCTATCTCAGCGCTGGTGTCAGTGTTCTCTCAGTGCTGGTGTCAGTGTGCTCTCAGTACTGGTGTCAGTGTGCTCTATCTCAGTGCTGGTGTCAGTGTGCTCTATCTCAGTGCTGGTGTCAGTGTGCTCTCAGCACTGGTGTCAGTGTGCTCTATCTCAGCGCTGGTGTCAGTGTTCTCTCAGTGCTGGTGTCAGTGTGTTCTCAGCGCTGGTGTCAGTGTTCTCTCAGTGCTGGTGCCAGTGTGCTCTCAGTACTGGTGTCAGTGTGCTCTCAGTGCTGGTGTCAGTGTGCTCTCAGTACTGGTGTCAGTGTGCTCTCAATACTGGTGTCAGTGTGTTCTCAGCACTGGTGTCAGTGTGCTCGCAGTACTGGTGTCAGTGTGCTCGCAGTACTGGTGTCAGTGTGCTCTATCTCAGTGCTGGTGTCAGTGTGCTCTCAATACTGGTGTCAGCGTGCTCTCATTGCTGGTATCAGTGTGCTCTCAGTACTGGTGTCAGTGTGCTCTCAGCAGTGGTGTCAGTGTGTTCTCAGCACTGGTGTCAGTGTGCTCTATCTCAGCACTGGTGTCAGTGTTCTCTCAGTGCTGGTGTCAGTGTGCTCTCAGCACTGGTGTCAATGTGCTCTATCTCAGCGCTGTTGTCAGTGTTCTCTCAGCGCTGGTGTCAGTGTTCTCTCAGCGCTGGTGTCAGTGTTCTCTCAGCGCTGGTGTCAGTGTGCTCTCAGTGCTGGTGTCAGTGTGCTCGCAGTACTGGTGTCAGTGTGCTCTCAGTACTGGTGTCAGTGTGCTCTCAGCGCTGGTGTCAGTGTGCTCTCAGCACTGGTGTCAGTGTGCTCTCAGCGCTGGTGTCAGCGTTCTCTCAGCGCTGGTGTCAGTGTGCTCTCAGTACTGGTGTCAGTGTGCTCTTTCTCAGTACTGTTGTCAGTGTGCTCGCAGTACTGGTGTCAGTGTGCTCTATCTCAGTGCTGGTGTCAGTGTGCTCTATCTCAGTGCTGGTGTCAGTGTGCTCTATCTCAGTGCTGGTGTCAGTGTGCTCTCAGCACTGGTGTCAGTGTGATCTATCTCAGCGCTGGTGTCAGTGTTCTCTCAGTGCTGGTGTCAGTGTGCTCTCAGCACTGATGTCAATGTGCTCTATCTCAGCGCTGGTGTCAGTGTTCTCTCAGTGCTGGTGCCAGTGTGCTCTCAGTACTGGTGTCAGTGTGCTCTCAGTACTGGTGTCAGTGTGCTCTCAGTGCTGGTGTCAGTGTGCTCTCAGCACTGGTGTCAGTGTGCTCGCAGTACTGGTGTCAGTGTGCTCTATCTCAGTGCTGGTGTCAGTGTGCTCTCAATACTGGTGTCAGTGTGCTCTCATTGCTGGTGTCAGTGTGCTCTCAGCACTGGTGTCAGTGTGCTCTCAGCGCTGGTGTCAGCGTTCTCTCAGCGCTGGTGTCAGTGTGCTCTCAGTACTGGTGTCAGTGTGCTCTTTCTCAGTACTGTTGTCAGTGTGCTCGCAGTACTGGTGTCAGTGTGCTCTATCTCAGTGCTGGTGTCAGTGTGCTCTATCTCAGTGCTGGTGTCAGTGTGCTCTATCTCAGTGCTGGTGTCAGTGTGCTCTCAGCACTGGTGTCAGTGTGATCTATCTCAGCGCTGGTGTCAGTGTTCTCTCAGTGCTGGTGTCAGTGTGCTCTCAGCACTGATGTCAATGTGCTCTATCTCAGCGCTGGTGTCAGTGTTCTTTCAGTGCTGGTGCCAGTGTGCTCTCAGTACTGGTGTCAGTGTGCTCTCAGCGCTGGTGTCAGTGTTCTCTCAGTGCTGGTGTCAGTGTGCTCTCAGCACTGGTGTCAATGTGCTCTATCTCAGCGCTGGTGTCAGTGTTCTCTCAGCGCTGGTGTCAGTGTGCTCTCAGCACTGGTGTCAGTGTGCTCTCAGTACTGGTGTCAGTGTGCTCGCAGTACTGGTGTCAGTGTGCTCGCAGTACTGGTGTCAGTGTGCTCTATCTCAGTTTGCTCTCAATACTGGTGTCAGTGTGCTCTCGTTGCTGGTGTCAGTGTGCTCTCAGTACTGGTGTCAGTGTGCTCTCAGTAAAGGTGTCAGTGTGCTCTCAGCACTGATGTCAGTGTGCTCTCAGCACTGGTGTCAGTGTGCTCTATCTCAGCGCTGGTGTCAGTGTTCTCTCAGTGCTGGTGCCAGTGTGCTCTCAGTACTGGTGTCAGTGTGCTCTCAGTGCTGGTGTCAGTGTGCTCTCAGTGCTGGTGTCAGTGTGCTCTCATCACTGGTGTCAGTGTGCTCTCAGTGCTGGTGTCAGTGTGCTCTCAGTAATGGTTTCAGTGTGCTCTCAGCACTGATGTCAGTGTGCTCTCAGCACTGGTGTCAGTGCGCTCTATCTCAGCGCTGGTGTCAGTGTTCTCTCAGTGCTGGTGCCAGTGTGCTCTCAGTACTGGTGTCAGTGTGCTCTCAGTGCTGGTGTCAGTGTGCTCTCAGCATTGGTGTCAGTGTGCTCTCAGCGCTGGTGTCAGCGTTCTCTCAGCGCTGGTGTCAGTGTGCTCTCAGTACTGGTGTCAGTGTGCTCTATCTCAGTACTGGTGTCAGTGTGCTCTATCTCAGTGCTGGTGTCAGTGTGCTCTATGTCACTAGGCAGAGCCGCCTGCACTGTCACCCGCAGCGGAGCCGCCCGCACACCACACTCTCACCCACTGTCACCAGCGCTGGTGTCAGTGTGCTCTCAGTACTGGTGTCAGTGTGCTCTCAGTACTGGTGTCAGTGTGCTCTATCTCAGTACTGGTGTCAGTGTGCTCGCAGTACTGGTGTCAGTGTGCTCTCAGCACTGGTGTCAATGTGCTCCATCTCAGCGCTGGTGTCAGTGTTCTCTCAGCGCTGGTGTCAGTGTGCTCTCAGCACTGGTTTCAGTGTGCTCTCAGTACTGGTGTCAGTGTGCTCGCAGTACTGGTGTCAGTGTGCTCGCAGTACTGGTGTCAGTGTGCTCTATCTCAGTGCTGGTGTCAGTTTGCTCTCAATACTGGTGTCAGTGTGCTCTCATTGCTGGTGTCAGTGTGCTCTCAGTACTCGTGTCAGTGTGCTCTCAGTAATGGTGTCAGTGTGCTCTCAGCACTGATGTCAGTGTGCTCTCAGCACTGGTGTCAGTGTGCTCTATCTCAGCGCTGGTGTCAGTGTTCTCTCAGTGCTGGTGCCAGTGTGCTCTCAGTACTGGTGTCAGTGTGCTCTCAGTGCTGGTGTCAGTGTGCTCTCAGTACTGGTGTCAGTGTGCTCTCAGTACTGGTGTCAGTGTGTTCTCAGCACTGGTGTCAGTGTGCTCACAGTACTGGTGTCAGTGTGCTCGCAGTACTGGTGTCAGTGTGCTCTATCTCAGTGCTGGTGTCAGTGTGCTCTCAATACTGGTGTTAGTGTGCGCTCATTGCTGGTATCAGTGTGCTCTCAGTACTGGTGTCAGTGTGCTCTCAGCAGTGGTGTCAGTGTGCTCTCAGCACTGGTGTCAGTGTGCTCTATCTCAGCACTGGTGTCAGTGTTCTCTCAGTGCTGGTGTCAGTGTGCTCTCAGCACTGGTGTCAATGTGCTCTATCTCAGCGCTGGTGTCAGTGTTCTCTCAGCGCTGGTGTCAGTGTTCTCTCAGCGCTGGTGTCAGTGTGCTCTCAGTACTGGTGTCAGTGTGCTCGCAGTACTGGTGTCAGTGTGCTCTCAGTACTGGTGTCAGTGTGCTCTCAGTGCTGGTGTCAGTGTGCTCTCAGCACTGGTGTCAGTGTGCTCTCAGCGCTGGTGTCAGCGTTCTCTCAGCGCTGGTGTCAGTGTGCTCTCAGTACTGGTGTCAGTGTGCTCTATCTCAGTACTGTTGTCAGTGTGCTCGCAGTACTGGTGTCAGTGTGCTCTATCTCAGTGCTGGTGTCAGTGTGCTCTATCTCAGTGCTGGTGTCAGTGTGCTCTATCTCAGTGCTGGTGTCAGTGTGCTCTCAGCACTGGTGTCAGTGTGATCTATCTCAGCGCTGGTGTCAGTGTTCTCTCAGTGCTGGTGTCAGTGTGCTCTCAGCACTGATGTCAATGTGCTCTATCTCAGCGCTGGTGTCAGTGTTCTCTCAGTGCTGGTGCCAGTGTGCTCTCAGTACTGGTGTCAGTGTGCTCTCAGTACTGGTGTCAGTGTGCTCTCAGTGCTGGTGTCAGTGTGCTCTCAGCACTGGTGTCAGTGTGCTCGCAGTACTGGTGTCAGTGTGCTCTATCTCAGTGCTGGTGTCAGTGTGCTCTCAATACTGGTGTCAGTGTGCTCTCATTGCTGGTGTCAGTGTGCTCTCAGTACTGGTGTCAGTGTGCTCTCAGCAGTGGTGTCAGTGTGTTCTCAGCACTGGTGTCAGTGTGCTCTATCTCAGCGCTGGTGTCAGTGTTCTCTCAGTGCTGGTGTCAGTGTGCTCTCAGCACTGGTGTCAATGTGCTCTTCTCAGCGCTGGTGTCAGTGTTCTCTCAGCGCTGATGTCAGTGTGCTCTCAGTACTGGTGTCAGTGTGCTCTCAGTACTGGTGTCAGCGTGCTCACAGTACTGGTGTCAGTGTGATCTCAGTACTGGTGTCAGTGTGCTCTCAGTGCTGGTGTCAGTGTGCTCTCAGCACTGGTGTCCGTGTGCTCTCAGCGCTGGTGTCAGCGTTCTCTCAGCGCTGGTGTCAGTGTGCTCTCAGTAGTGGTGTTAGTGTGCTCTATCTCAGTACTGGTGTCAGTGTGCTCGCAGTACTGGTGTCAGTGTGCTCTATCTCAGTGCTGGTGTCAGTGTGCTCTATCTCAGTGCTGGTGTCAGTGTGCTCTCAGCACTGGTGTCAGTGTGCTCTATCTCAGCGCTGGTGTCAGTGTTCTCTCAGTGCTGGTGTCAGTGTGTTCTCAGCACTGGTGTCAATGTGCTCTATCTCAGCGCTGGTGTCAGTGTTCTCTCAGCGCTGGTGTCAGTGTTCTCTCAGCGCTGGTGTCAGTGTGCTCTCAGCACTGGTGTCAGTGTGCTCTCAGTACTGGTGTCAGTGTGCTCGCAGTACTGGTGTCAGTGTGCTCTATCTCAGTGCTGGTGTCAGTTTGCTCTCAATACTGGTGTCAGTGTGCTCTCATTGCTGGTGTCAGTGTGCTCTCAGTACTGGTGTCAGTGTGCTCTCAGTAAAGGTGTCAGCGTGCTCTCAGCACTGATGTCAGTGTGCTCTATCTCAGCGCTGGTGTCAGTGTTCTTTCAGTGCTGGTGCCAGTGTGCTCTCAGTACTGGTGTCAGTGTGCTCTCAGCGCTGGTGTCAGTGTTCTCTCAGTGCTGGTGTCAGTGTGCTCTCAGCACTGGTGTCAATGTGCTCTATCTCAGCGCTGGTGTCAGTGTTCTCTCAGCGCTGGTGTCAGTGTGCTCTCAGCACTGGTGTCAGTGTGCTCTCAGTACTGGTGTCAGTGTGCTCTATCTCAGTGCTGGTGTCAGTGTGCTCTATCTCAGTGCTGGTGTCAGTGTGCTCTCAGCACTGGTGTCAGTGTGCTCTATCTCAGCGCTGGTGTCAGTGTTCTCTCAGTGCTGGTGTCAGTGTGTTCTCAGCGCTGGTGTCAGTGTTCTCTCAGTGCTGGTGCCAGTGTGCTCTCAGTACTGGTGTCAGTGTGCTCTCAGTGCTGGTGTCAGTGTGCTCTCAGTACTGGTGTCAGTGTGCTCTCAGTACTGGTGTCAGTGTGTTCTCAGCACTGGTGTCAGTGTGCTCGCAGTACTGGTGTCAGTGTGCTCGCAGTACTGGTGTCAGTGTGCTCTATCTCAGTGCTGGTGTCAGTGTGCTCTCAATACTGGTGTCAGCGTGCTCTCATTGCTGGTATCAGTGTGCTCTCAGTACTGGTGTCAGTGTGCTCTCAGCAGTGGTGTCAGTGTGCTCTCAGCACTGGTGTCAGTGTGCTCTATCTCAGCACTGGTGTCAGTGTTCTCTCAGTGCTGGTGTCAGTGTGCTCTCAGCACTGGTGTCAATGTGCTCTATCTCAGCGCTGGTGTCAGTGTTCTCTCAGCGCTGGTGTCAGTGTTCTCTCAGCGCTGGTGTCAGTGTGCTCTCAGTGCTGGTGTCAGTGTGCTCGCAGTACTGGTGTCAGTGTGCTCTCAGTACTGGTGTCAGTGTGCTCTCAGCGCTGGTGTCAGTGTGCTCTCAGCACTGGTGTCAGTGTGCTCTCAGCGCTGGTGTCAGCGTTCTCTCAGCGCTGTTGTCAGTGTGCTCTCAGTACTGGTGTCAGTGTGCTCTTTCTCAGTACTGTTGTCAGTGTGCTCGCAGTACTGGTGTCAGTGTGCTCTATCTCAGTGCTGGTGTCAGTGTGCTCTATCTCAGTGCTGGTGTCAGTGTGCTCTATCTCAGTGCTGGTGTCAGTGTGCTCTCAGCACTGGTGTCAGTGTGATCTATCTCAGCGCTGGTGTCAGTGTTCTCTCAGTGCTGGTGTCAGTGTGCTCTCAGCACTGATGTCAATGTGCTCTATCTCAGCGCTGGTGTCAGCGTTCTCTCAGCGCTGGTGTCAGTGTGCTCTCAGTACTGGTGTCAGTGTGCTCTATCTCAGTACTGTTGTCAGTGTGCTCGCAGTACTGGTGTCAGTGTGCTCTATCTCAGTGCTGGTGTCAGTGCGCTCTATCTCAGTGCTGGTGTCAGTGTGCTCTATCTCAGTGCTGGTGTCAGTGTGCTCTCAGCACTGGTGTCAGTGTGATCTATCTCAGCGCTGGTGTCAGTGTTCTCTCAGTGCTGGTGTCAGTGTGCTCTCAGCACTGATGTCAATGTGCTCTATCTCAGCGCTGGTGTCAGTGTTCTCTCAGTGCTGGTGCCAGTGTGCTCTCAGTACTGGTGTCAGTGTGCTCTCAGTACTGGTGTCAGTGTGCTCTCAGTGCTGGTGTCAGTGTGCTCTCAGCACTGGTGTCAGTGTGCTCTCAGCACTGGTGTCAGTGTGCTCGCAGTACTGGTGTCAGTGTGCTCTATCTCAGTGCTGGTGTCAGTGTGCTCTCAATACTGGTGTCAGTGTGCTCTCATTGCTGGTGTCAGTGTGCTCTCAGTACTGGTGTCAGTGTGCTCTCAGCAGTGGTGTCAGTGTGTTCTCAGCACTGGTGTCAGTGTGCTCTATCTCAGCGCTGGTGTCAGAGTGCAGGGTTCTGAGATTAAATATATACAGTGTACAGGGTTCTTGGATGAGCTATATAAAGAGTGCAGGGTTCTGGGATGAGCTTTATACAGGGTCCAAGGTTCTGAGATGAGCTATATACAGCTATATACATATGATACATATATATATGAGCTATATACAGGTATCAGGGATGAGCTATATACAGGGCGCAGGGTTCTGGGATGAGCTATGTACAGAGTGCAGGGTTCTGGGATGAGCTATGTGCAGAGTGCAGAGTTCTGGGATGAGCTATGTGCAGAGTGCAGGGTTCTGGGTGAGCTAGGTACAGAGTGCAGGGTTCTGGCATGAGCTATGTACAAAGTGCAGGGTTCTGGGATGAGCTATATACAGGGTGCAGTGTTCTGGCATGAGCTATGTACAGAGTGCAGGGTTCTGGCATGAGCTATGTACAGAGTGCAAGGTTCTGGAATGAGCTACGTACAGAGTGCAGAGTTCTGGCATGAGCCACGTACAGAGTGCAGGGTTCTGGCATGAGCCACATACAGAGTGTAGGGTTCTAGCATGAACTGTGTACAGAGTGCAGGGTTCTTTCATTAGCTGTGTACAGAGTGCAGGGCTCTAGGATGAGCTGTGTACAGAGTGCAGGGCTCTAGGATGAGCTGTGTACAGAGTGCAGGGCTCTGGGATGAGCTGTGTACAGAGTGCAGGGTTCTGGGATGAGCTGTGTACAGAGTGCAGGGTTCTGGGATGAGCTGTGTACAGAGTGCAGGGTTCTGGGATGAGCTGTGTACAGAGTGCAAGGTTCTGGGATGAGCTGTGTACAGAGTGCAGGGTTCTGGGATGAGCTATGTACAGAGTGCAGGGTTCTGGGATGAGCTGTGTACAGAATGTAGGGTTCTGGGATGAGCTGTGTACAGAGTGCAGGGTTCTGGGATGAGCTGTGTACAGAGTGCAGGGTTCTGGGATGAGCTATGTACACAGTGAAGGGTTCTGGGATGAGCTGAATGCATAGTGCGGGGTTCTGTGGTGAGCTGCATGCAGAGTGCAGAGTTCTGGCATGAGCTATGTGCAGAGTGCAGGGTTCTGGCATGAGCTATGTACAGAGTGCAGTGTTCAGGAATTAGCTATGTACATAGTGCAGTGTTCTGGTATGAGCTGGTACAGAGTTCAGGGTTCTGGGATGAGCTATGTACAGAGTGCAGGGTTCTGGGATGAGCTATGTACAGAGTGCAGGGTTCTGGGATGAGCTATGCACAGAGTGCAGGGATCTGAGATGAGCTATATATAGGGTTCAGGGTTCTGGGATGAGCTATATAAAGGGTGCAAGCTTCTGGGGTGAGCTATATACAGGGTCCAGGGTTCTGAGATGAGCTATATACAGGGTTCTTGGATGAGCAATATATAGGGTGCAGGGTTCTGGGATGAGCTATGTACAGAGTGCAGGGTTCTGGGATGAGCTATGTACAGAGTGCAGGTTTCTGGGATGAGCTGTGTACAGAGTGCAGGGTTCTGGGATGAGCTATGTACAGAGTGCAGGGTTCTAAGATGAGCTATGTACAGACTGCAGAATTCTGGGATGAGCTATGTACAGAGTGCAGAGTTATGAGATGAACTATATACAGAGTGCAGAGTTCTGGGATGAGCTGAGTACAGAGTTCAGGTTTCTGGGATGAGCTATGTACAGAGTGAAGGGTTCTCGGATGAGCTGCATGCATAGTTCAGGGTTCTGTGGTGAGCTGCATGCAGAGTGCAGGCTTCTGGGATGAGCTATGTAGAGAGAGCAGGGTTCTGAGATGAGCTATGTACAGAGTGTAGGGTTCTGGGATGAGCTATGTACAGAGTGCAGAATTCTGGGATGAGCTATGTACAGAGTGCATGGTTCTGGGATGAGCTATGTGCATAGTGCAGAGTTCTGGCATGAGCTATGTGCAGAGTGCAGGGTTCTGGCATGAGCTATGTACAGAGTGCAGTGTTCAGGAATGAGCTATGTACAGAGTGCAGTGTTCTGGTATGAGCTGGTACAGAGTGCAGGGTTCTGGGATGAGCTATGTACAGAGTGCAGGGTTCTGGGATGAGCTATGCACAGAGTACAGGGATCTGAGATGAGCTATATATAGGGTTTAGGGTTCTGCGATGAGCTATATAAAGGGTGCAAGGTTCTCGGGTGAGCTATACAGGGTCCAGGGTTCTGAGATGAGCTATATACAGGGTTCTTGGATGAACTATATATAGGGTGCAGGGTTCTGGGATGAGCTATGTACAGAATGCAGGTTTCTGGGATGAGCTATGTACAGAGTGAAGGGTTCTGGGATGAGCTATGTACAGAGTGCAGGGTTCTAAGATGAGCTATGTACAGACTGCAGAATTCTGGGATGAGCTATGTACAGAGTGCAGAGTTATGAGATGAACTATATACAGAGTGCAGAGTTCTGGGATGAGCTTAGTACAGACTTCAGGTTTCTGGGATGAGCTATGTACAGAGTGAAGGGTTCTCGGATGAGCTGCGTACAGAGTGCAGGGCTCTAGGATGAGCTGTGTACAGAGTGAAGGGCTCTGGGATGAGCTGTGTACAGAGTGCAGGGTTCTGGTATGAGCTGTGTACAGAGTGCAGGGTTCTGGGATGAGCTGTGTACAGAGTGCAGGGTTCTGGGATGAGCTGTGTACAGAGTGCAAGGTTCTGGGATGAGCTGTGTACAGAGTGCAGGGTTCTGGGATGAGCTATGTACAGAGTGCAGGGTTCTGGGATGAGCTGTGTACAGAATGTAGGGTTCTGGGATGAGCTATGTACAGAGTGCAGGGTTCTGGGATGAGCTATGTACAGAGTGCAGGGTTCTGGGATGAGCTATGTACAGAGTGCAGGGTTCTGGGATGAGCTATGTACAGAGTGCAGGGATCTGAGATGAGCTATGTACAGAGTGCAGGGATCTGAGATGAGCTATATATAGGCTTCAGGGTTCTGGCATGAGCCACGAATAAAGTGTAGGTTTCTGGAATGAGCCACGAATAAAGTCTGGCATGAGCTGTGTACAGAGTGCAAGGCTCTGGGATAAGCTGCATGCATAGTACAGGGTTCTGTGATGAGCTGCATGCAGAGTGCAGGGTTCTGGGATGAGCTATGTACAGAGTGCAGGGTTCTGGGATGAGCTATGTACAGAGTGCAGGGTTCTGGGATGAGCTATGTACAGAGTGCAGGGTTCTGGGATGATCTATGCACAGAGTGCAAGGATCTGAGATGAGCTATATATAGGCTTCAGGGTTCTGGGATGAGCTATATAAAGGGTGCAAGGTTCTGGGGTGAGCTATATACAGGGTCCAGGGTTCTGAGATAAGCTATATACAGGGTTCTTGGATGAGCTATATATAGGGTGCAGGGTTGCGGCATGAGCTATGTACAGAGTGCAGGGTTCTGGGATGAGCTATGTACAGAGTGCAGGTTTCTGGGATGAGCTATGTACAGAGTGTAGGGTTCTGGGATGAGCTATGTACAGAGTGCAGGGTTCTAAGATGAGCTGTGTACAGACTGCAAAATTCTGGGATGAGCCATGTACAGAGTGCAGAGTTATGAGATGAACTATATACAGAGTGCAGAGTTCTGTGATGAGCTGAGTACAGAGTTCAGGTTTCTGGGATGAGCTATGTACAGAGAGAAGGGTTATCGGATGAGCTGCATGCATATTTCAGGGTTCTGTGGTGAGCTGCATGCAGAGTGCAGGGTTCTGGGATGAACTATGTAGAGAGAGCAGGGTTCTGAGATGAGCTATATACAGAGTGTAGGGTTCTGGGATGAGCTATGTGCAGAGTGCAGGGTTCTGGGATGAACTATGTACAGAGAGCAGAGTTCTGGCATGAGCTATGTGCAGAGTGCAGGGTTCTGGCATGAGCTATGTGCAGAGTGCAGGGTTCTGGCATGAGCTATGTACAAAGTGCAGGGTTCTGGAATGAGCTATGTACAGAGCGCAGGGTTCTGATATGAGCTATGTACAGAGTGCAGGGTTCTGGAATGAGATATTTACAGAGTGCAGGGTTCTGGCATGAGCTGGTAGAGAGTGCAGGGTTCTGGGTTGAGCTGTGTGCAGAGTGCAGGGTTCTGGGTTGAGCTATGTGCAGAGTGCAGGGTTCTGGCATGAGCTGTGTACAGTGTGAAGGGTTCTGGGTTGAGCTATGTACAGAGTGCAGGGTTCTGGGATGAGCTATGTACAGAGTGCAGGGTTCTGGGATGAGCTATGTACAGAGTGCAGGGTTCTGGGATGAGCTATGTACAGAGTGCAGGGATCTGAGATGAGCTATATACAGGGTGCAGGTTTCTGGGATGACCTATATAAAGGGTGCAGGGTTCTGGCATGAGCCACCAATAAAGTGTAGGGTTCTGGCATGAGCTGTGTACAGAGTGCAGAGCTCTAGGATGAGCTGTGTACAGAGTGCAAGGTTATGGGATGAGCTGTGTACAGAGTGCAGGGTTCTGGGATGAGCTATGTACAGAGTGCAGGTTTCTGGGATGAGCTATGTACAGAGTGCAGGGTTCTGGGATGAGCTGTGTACAGAGTGCAGGGTTCTGGGATGAGCTATGTACAGAGTGCAGGTTTCTGGGATGAGCTGTGTACAGAGTGCAGGGTTCTGGGATGAGCTATGTACAGAGTGTAGGGCTCTGGGATGAGCTGTGTACAGAGTGCAGGGTTCTGGGATGAGCTATGTACAGAGTGAAGGGTTCTTGGATGAGCTGCATGCATAGTGCAGGGCTCTGGGATGAGCTGTGTACAGAGTGCAGGGCTCTGCGATGAGTTGTGTACAGAGTGCAGAGCTCTAGGATGAGCTGTGTATAGAGTGCAGGGCTCTGGGATGAGCTGTGTACAGAGTGCAGGGTTCTGGGATGAGCTATGTACAGAGCGCAGAGTTATGAGATGAACTATATACAGGGTGCAGGGTTCTAGAATGAGCTATATAAAGGGTGCAGGGTTCTGGGATGAGCTATATACAAGGTTCTGGGATGAGCTATCCACAGAGTGCAGGGTTCTGGGATGAGCTATGTACAGAGTGCAGGGTTCTGGGATGAGCTATGTACAGTGTGCAGTGTTCTGGGATGAGCTATGTACAGAGTGCAGGATTATGGCATGAGCTATGTGCAGAGTGCAGAGTTCTGGCATGAGCTATGTAGAGAGTGCAGGGTTCTGGCATGAGCCTTGTACAGAGTGCAGGGTTCTGGAATGAGGTATGTACAGAGTGCAGGGCTCTGGGATGAGCTATGTACAGAGTGCAGGTTTCTGGGATGAGCTATATACAGAGTGCAGGGCTCTGGGATGAGCTATGTATAGAGTGCAAGGTTATGAGATGAACTATATACAGGGTGCAGGGTTCTGGGATGAGCTATATAAAGGGTGCAGGGTTCTGGGATGAGCTATATACAGGGTCCAAGGTTCTGAGATGAGCTATATACAGGGTTCAGGAATGAGCTATATACAGGGCGCAGGGTTCTGGGATGAGCTATGTACAGAGTGCAGGGTTCCGGGATGAGCTATGTACAGAGTGCAGAGCTCTGGGATGAGCTATGTACAGAGTGCAGGGTTTTGATATGAGCTATGTACAGAGTGCAGGGTTCTGAGATGAGCTATATACAGGGCGCATGGTTCTGGGATAAGCTATATAAAGGGTGCAGGGTTCTGGTACGAGCCATGTACAGCGTACAGGGTTCTGGCATGAGCTATGTACAGAGTGCAGGGTTCTGGCATGAGCTACGTACATAGTGGAGGGTTCTGGCATGAGCCACGTACAAAGTGCAGGGTTCTGGCATGAGCCACATAAAGAGTGTAGGGTTTTGGCATGAGCTGTGTACAGAGTGCAGGGTACTGGGATGAGCTATGTACAGAGTGTAGGGCTCTGGGATGAGCTGTGTACAGAGTGCAGGGTTCTGGGATGAGCTCTGTACAGAGTGAAGGGTTCTTGGATGAGCTGCATGCATAGTGCAGGGCTCTGGGATGAGCTGTGTACAGAGTGCAGGGCTCTGCGATGAGTTGTGTACAGAGTGCAGAGCTCTAGGATGAGCTGTGTATAGAGTGCAGGGCTCTGGGATGAGCTGTGTACAGAGTGCAGGGTTCTGGGATGAGCTATGTACAGAGCGCAGAGTTATGAGATGAACTATATACAGGGTGCAGGGTTCTAGAATGAGCTATATAAAGGGTGCAGGGTTCTGGGATGAGCTATATACAAGGTTCTGGGATGAGCTATCCACAGAGTGCAGGGTTCTGGGATGAGCTATGTACAGAGTGCAGGGTTCTGGGATGAGCTATGTACAGTGTGCAGTGTTCTGGGATGAGCTATGTACAGAGTGCAGGATTATGGCATGAGCTATGTGCAGAGTGCAGAGTTCTGGCATGAGCTATGTAGAGAGTGCAGGGTTCTGGCATGAGCCTTGTACAGAGTGCAGGGTTCTGGAATGAGGTATGTACAGAGTGCAGGGCTCTGGGATGAGCTATGTACAGAGTGCAGGTTTCTGGGATGAGCTATGTACAGAGTGCAGGGCTCTGGGATGAGCTATGTATAGAGTGCAAGGTTATGAGATGAACTATATACAGGGTGCAGGGTTCTGGGATGAGCTATATAAAGGGTGCAGGGTTCTGGGATGAGCTATATACAGGGTCCAAGGTTCTGAGATGAGCTATATACAGGGTTCAGGAATGAGCTATATACAGGGCGCAGGGTTCTGGGATGAGCTATGTACAGAGTGCAGGGTTCCGGGATGAGCTATGTACAGAGTGCAGAGCTCTGGGATGAGCTATGTACAGAGTGCAGGGTTTTGATATGAGCTATGTACAGAGTGCAGGGTTCTGAGATGAGCTATATACAGGGCGCATGGTTCTGGGATAAGCTATATAAAGGGTGCAGGGTTCTGGTACGAGCCATGTACAGCGTACAGGGTTCTGGCATGAGCTATGTACAGAGTGCAGGGTTCTGGCATGAGCTACGTACATAGTGGAGGGTTCTGGCATGAGCCACGTACAAAGTGCAGGGTTCTGGCATGAGCCACATAAAGAGTGTAGGGTTCTGGCATGAGCTGTGTACAGAGTGCAGCGCTCTAGGATGAGCTGTGTACAGAGTGCAAGGCTCTGGGATGAGCTGTATACAGAGTACAAGGTTATGGGGTGAGCTGTGTACATAATGCAGGGTTCTGGGATGAGCTGTTTACAGAGTGCAGGGTTCTGGGATGAGCGGTTTACAGAGTGCAGGGTTCTGGGATGAGCTGTGTACAGAGTGCACGGTTCTGGGATGAGCTATGTACAGAGTGAAGGGTTCTTGAATGAGCTGCATGCATAGTGCAGGGCTCTGGGATGAGATATGTATAGAGTGAAGGGTTCTTGAATGAGCTGCATGCACAGTGCAGGGCTCTGGGAAGAGCTGTGTACAGAGTGCAGGGCTCTGGGATGAGCTGTGTACAGAGTGCACGGTTCTGGGATGAGCTATGTACAGAGTGCAGGGTTCTGGGATGAGCTATGTACAGAGTGCAGGGTTCTGGGATGAGCTATGTACAGAGTGCAGAGTTATGAGATGAACTATATACAGGGTGCAGGGTTCAGGAATGAGCTATATAATGGGTGCAGGGTTCTGGGATGAGCTATATACAGGGTCCATAATTCTGAGATGAGCTATATACAAGGTTCTGGGATGAGCTATCTACAGAGTGCAGGGTTCTGGGATGAGTTATGTATAGAGTGCAGGGTTATGAGATGAACTATATACAGGGTGCAGGGTTCTGGGATGAGCTATATAAAGGGTGCAAGGTTCTGGGGTGAACTATATACAGCGTCCAGGGTTCTGAGATGAGCTGTATATAGGGTTCTGGGATGAGCTATATACAGGGTGCAGGGTTCTGGGATGAGCTGTATACAGGGTGCAGGGCTCTTGGATGAGCTATGTACAGAGTGCGGGTTTCTGGGATGTGCTATGTACAGAGTGCAGGGTTCTGGGATGAGCTATGTACAGAGTGCAGGGCTCTGAGATGAGCTATGTACAGAGTGCAGAGTTCTGGGATGAGCTATGTACAGAGTGCAGAGTTATGAGATGAACTATATACAGAGTGTAGGGTTCTGGGATGAGCTGTGTACAGAGTGCAGGGTTCTGGCATGAGCCGTGTACAGAGTGCAGGTGTCACGGAACGTCCCACAATCCTCTTGAGTGCTTCCGTCAGTTTACCGCTTCCTAAGTTCTGGAACACGAGTCCAATGGATCTGGCTATAGGAACCCCCAAGAACTAGACAACACCAGTCTTGGAGTACATCAGGACTCACTCTTTATTTGAGATCTCACACACATTTATACAGCAGGCTGACTCAAAGCTAACCTAATTAACATGAGCTAATTTACTAAAAAATTTACCCAGACCAGATGACAGACTTGTGGGCACCGAGCTTCACACAGTAGTATAAACACAATAGCTGGAGCTAATTACAATTAACAATACAAACAACAATCTCCCCCTTCCTCAGCCTAGACTGTTCGTCTCCTAGCCAGTGCTGGTGGCTAATGTGATCAGCTCATTCAATTAACACACATTACCATAAACATCAACACAGGGTTAATTAGAACAAACAACAATGAGTTGAATACCCTTAGAACCTAGACTAAACTTATTTACATTAAACACATTATAGCTGACATCAGACAGGTGAGTGGAGTTGATGACATTAGCATCTACTCACAGTATGAGCCCCAACAGTATGGCTCAGTCACTATTGCTACTATGGCAAATACTGGGTCCCCAGAGTCTGTGTGATTTGGGGGGACATGGAGCTGAATCCAAAGTAACACCAACCCCAGGGTCCCCAGGCATACAGCTCACAGAGAGCACCATTTCCCCAAATGCCAGGGCCCATAATCTGTTGGCAAGAGGCTAGCGTTCAGTCCCCTCCAATAGCCTCTGTCTCGGGTGAGTCTGTCACATTTCTCCCCCATCAAAGGTTGACTAACAAGGTCCCAGACCTCCACCTGGTCTGGACATGCGTTAGTCAGGCAGAGTGAACTCACATAGTCTTCCCGCATGATCTCCATTCTTGGCTGCAAGGAATAGTTAACCTCAGTAGGTGTGGGGCAGAGGTCATTTACTCTCTGTCTGGCTGCCAGGCTTCAGCTGGATTGTTTTTAACATTCCTGGGCTCGGTCTGCTGCTGGGCAGAGGGGCCAATCACCCCTGCTTCTTGAAGCTGTAGAGAGACACTAGGTGCTAGGCAGAGGCCAGCGGTTCTCTGCCCTGTTGCCAGCGATTCAGCTGGGAATAGCAGCTCCACTACATCAGCTTGTCGTCGGAGAGAGGGGCCAACTGCCCCGGCTCCCTGGATCTCCACAGTTGTTGCCGGTCCTGGGCAGAGGTTGGTAACACTCTGCCCTGTTGCCAGCACTTCTGCTGGGGACTCCGCATCCTCCGCTCCGGCTAACCGTTGGGGCAGGAGGCTGGCTTCCTCCACTCCCAAACTGTGTAGCTGCCATTGGGGAGGTGAGCTGGCTGCTTCCTTTTCCATTCCCTCATCTGGTTGCTCGGACGACATGTCTATGGTACTGTCTCCCAGGTGCACTGATCTTTGCTGGGCAGGGAAGGCCGCTTCCTCCACCCTGGCCAACTGTTGGGGAGGGACAACACACACCTCCTCTCCCTTCTCCTCCTGTATCTGCTGCTGGGAAGTGATTGCCACCTTCTCACCCTGGGCCTCCGAAATTGCCACAGGTGTGGGGCAGAGGTCTTGGACCCTCTGTCCGGTTGCCAGCACTTCTGCTGGAGAAGTTTATTGTAACTCCACAGATACTGCTGTTGGTGCTGGGCAGAGCATAGTGAAGTTTGGCCCTAATACTGTCACGGAACGCCCCACACTCCGCTTGAGTGCTTCCGTCATATACCGCTTCCTAAGTTCTGGAACACGAGTCCAATGGATCTGGCCATAGGAACCCCAAGAACTAGACAACACCAGTCTTGGAGTACATCAGAACTGTTTTTTATTTGAGATATCACACACATTTATACACCAGGCTGACTCAAAGCTAACCTAATTAACATGAGCTAATTATCTCATCCTTTATACAGCCTAGGTGGCTGAGACATGACCTTTCGCCCAGACTTGTGGTCACCGAGCTTCACACAGGAATATAAACACAATAGCTGGAGCTAATTACAATTAACAATACAAACATAACCTAATTAACCTAATTAACATGAGCTCCAATAGGAGTCGTCCCGTCTCCTACATTGTATAGAGGACAATGTGATCAGCTCATTCAATTAACACACATTACCATAAACATCAACACAGGGTTAATTAGAACAAACAACAATGAGTTGAATACCTTTAGAACCTAGACTAAACTTATTTACATTAAACCCGTTATAGCTGATATCAGACAGGTGAGTGGAGATGATGACATTAGCATCTCCTCACAGGATGTGTCCCAAAAGTATAATTCAGTCTTATCATTCTAATATGGCATATAACGGGTTCCAGAGTCTGTGTGTTTTGGGGGGACATGGAGCTGAATCCAAAGTAACACCAACCCCAGGGTCCCCAGGCATACAGCTCACAGAGAGCACCATTCCCCCAAATGCTAGGGCCCATAATCGGTGGGCAACAGGCTTGCATACAGTCCTCTCCAACAGCCTCTGTTCTGGCTAGGTCTGTGACATTTCTCCCCTTTCGGCAGGAGACTAACACAGGAGGAGACCCCAGACGGGTTGACTCCAAAGTTCTGTGTGGGTACAGGCAGTAGTTCCAGTCCTCTACTGCCTGTACCCACACAGTACCCCAAACAAATTGTTCCAAACAGAGTATTACTCACCCAGCCAACCTCTGCCTCTCTCAGAGAACATATCTGCCGCTGGGGAGAGGCCTGGACTGGCTCTTCTCCCTGGAATCCTTTCTGCCGCTGGAGAGAAGACAGGGTGTCTGGGCTCACTCTGTCATGCTGTTGGGGATCTGGGCCCACTGCCCACCATCCCTGGGGTATACAGGTGGAGACTGAAGTCCCATCCACCTTCACAGGAAATCCATCCTCTGTTAGTTGAGAGCAGAGTCCAGCAGTCCTCGGCCCTGTTGCCAGCCCTTCTGCTGGAAACCCCACACCATCTGTTCCGGCTAACTGTTGGAGAGGGAGGCCGACTGCCCCGCCTCCCTGGAACTCTGTAGTTGTTGCCGGTGCTGGGCAGAGGTTGGTAGCACTCTGCCCTGTTGCCAGCACTTCTGCTGGGGACTCTGCATCCTCTGCTACGGCTAACTGTTGGGGCAGGCAGCTGGCTTCCTCCCCTCCCAAACTGTGTAGCTGCCATTGGGGAGGTGAGCCAGCTGCTTCCTTTTCCATTCCCTCATCTGGCTGCTGGGACGACATGTCGATGGTACTGTCTCCCAGGTACACGGATCTTTGCTGGGGAGGAAAGCCCACTTCCTCCACCCTGGCCAACTGTTGGGGAGGGACAACACACACCTCCTCTCCCTTCTCCCCCTGTATCTGCTGCTGGGAAGTGATTGCCATCTTCTCACCCTGAGCCTCCACAATTGCTGCAGGTGTGGGGCAGAGGTCTTGGACCCTCTGTCCGGTTGCCAGCACTTCTGCTGGGGGTTTGCCAGGTGGTTCCTCCTCTACAGAAATGTCTATTAAATCCCCAGTCTCTGGAAGTGGTAAAAGTGTGGGACAGAGGTCTTGGACCCTCTGTTCAGTTACCAGATCTTCAGCTGGAGAAGTTTGTTTTAACTCCATAGATGCTGCTGGCAGAAAATCACATGTCCCTGTCAGTGTTGTGGGAGAAAGGCCGACTACCTCTTCTCTCAGGAAGGCCGAAGCCACTGTTGGTGCTGGGCAGAACACAGTGAACTTTGGCCCTGATAGCAGCTCTTCTGCTGGAGGCTCATCAGGTTGTTCTTCCTCAGCAGAAAAGTCTATCAAATCCCACTGCTGCCACCAATGTCACGGAACGCCCCACACTCCGCTTGAGTGCTTCCGTCATATACCGCTTCCTAAGTTCTGGAACACGAGTCCAATGGATCTGGCTATAGGAACCCCAAGAACTAGACAACACCAGTCTTGGAGTACATCAGAACTCCTTTTATTTTGAGATCTCACAGACCTTTATACAGCAGGGATGACTCAAAGCTAACCTAATTAACATGAGCTAATTTACTACAAAATGTACCCAGACCAGATGACAGTCTTGTGGGCACCGAGCTTCACACATTAATATAAACACAATAGCTGGAGCTAATTACAAACAACAATACAAACAACAATCTCCCCCCTCCTCAGCCTAGACCATTCGTCTCCTAGCCAGGGCTGGTGGCTAATGTGATCAGCTCTCTCAATTAACATAAACACAGGTTGATAACACCAGCATCTCCTCACAGGATGTGTCCCAACAGAATGAATCAGTCTTATCAGCAGGGGGCTGCTGGAGGAATCCCCCTCCCTCTTCAGGGACACAAATCTACAGTAAGGAGTCCCCATACAATATATACATATATACACGACTGAGTCAGATTAATACAGTTCAGACTGGATTTCTCATTCACCTCACAAAGAGTATTGTTCCATTGAAAATCCAGGGCCCATAATCAAAAGGCAACAGGCTTGCATACAGTCCTCTCCAACAGCCTCTGTTCTGGCTATGTCTGTCACAGAGATAAAGCTGGATGAGAGCTACAGAGCCCTCCGGTGGCATGTATCCCAAGCATGTCCCTGGATAGCGGATGACAGCCCAACGGAAGGCTTAAGCTACGGCGGCTTGGGACTGTTGTTTGTGAAGCTGACAGGGGACCCTAACTTTGGGAGTGATTTGGAGCGGCGGGTGGACGAAATCATGGATTTCAGAGAAGGGCTACTGAACATTTCGGAAGTGCACTGGGCACAGGAAGATTTGGAGTTTCTGGCCGTTCAGGAATGGAAGCTAGAGATCGCCTACAGACGGCTGCTAGACATTGCTCAGTGCCAGGGCTGGGCTCCCTTTGCCTGGGACTATCAGGAAATACCAGCTGAAGATCTGGTAACTGAACAGAGGGTCCAAGACCTCTGTCCCACACTTTTACCAATTCCAGAGACTGGGGATTTAATAGAAGTTTCTGTAGAGGAGGAACCACCTGGCAAACCCCCAGCAGAAGTGCTGGCAACCGGACAGAGGGTCCAAGACCTCTGCCCCACACCTGCAGCAATTGTGGAGGCTCAGGCTGAGAAGATGGCAATCACTTCCCAGCAGCAGATACAGGGGGAGAAGGGAGAGGAGGTGTGTGTTGTCCCTCCCCAACAGTTGGCCAGGGTGGAGGAAGTGGGCTTTCCTCCCCAGCAAAGATCCGTGTACCTGGGAGACAGTACCATCGACATGTCGTCCCAGCAGCCAGATGAGGGAATGGAAAAGGAAGCAGCCGGCTCACCTCCCCAATGGCAGCTACACAGTTTGGGAGTGGAGGAAGCCAGCCTCCTGCCCCAACAGTTAGCCGGAGCAGAGGATGCGGAGTCCCCAGCAGAAGTGCTGGCAACAGGGCAGAGTGCTACCAACCTCTGCCCAGCACCGGCAACAACTACAGAGTTCCAGGGAGGCGGGGCAGTCGGCCTCCCTCTCCAACAGTTAGCCGGAACAGATGGTGTGGGTTTTCCAGCAGAAGGGCTGGCAACAGGGCCGAGGACTGCTGGACTCTGCCCTCAACTAACAGAGGATGGATTTCCTGTGAAGGTGGATGGGACTTCAGTCTCCACCTGTATACTCCAGGGATGCTGGGCAGTCGGCCCAGATCCCCAACAACATGACAGAGTGAGCCCAGACACCCTGTCCTCTCTCCAGCAGCAGAAAGGATTCCAGGGAGAAGAGCCAGTCCAGGCCTCTCCCCAGCGGCAGATATGTTCTCTGAGAGAGGCAGAGGTTGGCTGGGTGAGTAATGCTTTGTTTGGAACAATTTATTTAGGGTACTGTGTGGGTACAGGCAGTAGAGGACTGGAGCTGTTTACTAACTTCGGAGTCAACCCGTCTGGGGTCTCCTCCTGTGTTAGTCTCCTGCCGAAAGGGGAGAAATGTGACAGACATAGCCAGAACAGAGGCTGTTGGAGAGGACTGTATGCAAGCCCGTTGCCTTTTGATTATGGGCCCTGGATTTTCAATGGAACAATACTCTTTGTGAGGTGAATGAGAAATCCAGTCTGAACTGTATTAATCGGACTCAGTCGTGTATATATGTATATATTGTATGGGGACTCCTTACTGTAGATTTGTGTCCCTGAAGAGGGAGGGGGGATTCCTCCAGCAGCCCCCTGCTGATAAGACTGATTCATTCTGTTGGGATACATCCTGTGAGGAGATGCTGGTGTTATCAACCTGTGTTTATGTTAATTGAGAGAGCTGATCACATTAGCCACCAGCCCTGGCTAGGAGACGAATGGTCTAGGCTGAGGAGGGGGGAGATTGTTGTTTGTATTGTTGTTTGTAATTAGCTCCAGCTATTGTGTTTATATTAATGTGTGAAGCTCGGTGCCCACAAGACTGTCATCTGGTCTGGGTACATTTTGTAGTAAATTAGCTCATGTTAATTAGGTTAGCTTTGAGTCATCCCTGCTGTATAAAGGTCTGTGAGATCTCAAAATAAAAGGAGTTCTGATGTACTCCAAGACTGGTGTTGTCTAGTTCTTGGGGTTCCTATAGCCAGATCCATTGGATTCGTGTTCCAGAACTTAGGAAGCGGTATATGACGGAAGCACTCAAGCGGAGTGTGGGGCGTTCCGTGACAATCTCTGCCCAGACCAGCCTGCTTAATTCAGCTGTCTGCTTCTTCTGTGGTTTTTCTCCCAAAAACCGCACCCGCAGTCCGTACTGCGACCAGTACATTTCCTGGATGGAGGGGAGAACTTTTCCCTGGTGTCGCTGCTCACGGGCTAGCGCTTCCTTCCAGAGTTTGCAGCGAATAGAATCACACCATCCCAGCAGGACCTGCTCCGATACTGGTCCTCTGTGCTGTATCTGCATCTCTCGCAACCTCCTTCTGAATTCCTCATCCATGGCGGCTGGTATCTGTACCTCTCCTCTCCTGCTATCTGGACCTTGGATCCAGATGGAAGTTTGGATGTCCCAGACTGTAGGAAGCTTTCCCACTGCTTGCCACCAATGTCACGGAACGCCCCACACTCCGCTTGAGTGCTTCCGTCATATACCGCTTCCTAAGTTCTGGAACACGAGTCCAATGGATCTGGCCATAGGAACCCCAAGAACTAGACAACACCAGTCTTGGAGTACATCAGAACTGTTTTTTATTTGAGATATCACACACATTTATACACCAGGCTGACTCAAAGCTAACCTAATTAACATGAGCTAATTATCTCATCCTTTATACAGCCTAGGTGGCTGAGACATGACCTTTCGCCCAGACTTGTGGTCACCGAGCTTCACACAGGAATATAAACACAATAGCTGGAGCTAATTACAATTAACAATACAAACATAACCTAATTAACCTAATTAACATGAGCTCCAATAGGAGTCGTCCCGTCTCCTACATTGTATAGAGGACAATGTGATCAGCTCATTCAATTAACACACATTACCATAAACATCAACACAGGGTTAATTAGAACAAACAACAATGAGTTGAATACCTTTAGAACCTAGACTAAACTTATTTACATTAAACCCATTATAGCTGACATCAGACAGGTGAGTGGAGATGATGACATTAGCATCTCCTCACAGGATGTGTCCCAAAAGTATAATTCAGTCTTATCATTCTAATATGGCATATAACGGGTTCCAGAGTCTGTGTGTTTTGGGGGGACATGGAGCTGAATCCAAAGTAACACCAACCCCAGGGTCCCCAGGCATACAGCTCACAGAGAGCACCATTCCCCCAAATGCTAGGGCCCATAATCGGTGGGCAACAGGCTTGCATACAGTCCTCTCCAACAGCCTCTGTTCTGGCTAGGTCTGTGACAAATACCAGCTCTTCTGCTGGAGGCTCATCAGGTTGTTCTTCCTCAGCAGAAAAGTCTATTAAATCCCCTATTTCTATAACTGGTGTCTGGGGATAGAGGTTCACCGTCTCCTGTTCATGGAACCCAGAAGATGTTATCAGTGCTGGACAGAGGTTAGCAGAACTCTGCCCTGTGGTCAGCACTTCAGGTTTGGGGACGGCAATCTTCAGATTTTCCACTGCTGATTCTCTGGCATGCTGCTGAACGTGTTCTAGCAGTTTCCTGTATGCCCTTTCCAGATGCTGTTCCTCCTTAGCAAATGGTCCAGATCAGGTTTGAGCTCTGAGACCCCTGCAAGACTGAGCATAGCCTCTCTATATTCTCGCAGGTCCTCAAGGTCAGGTTCCCCTTCATCACCAAACATAAAATGATCTGTAAGGCTCTCCCACAGCAATCCAGGGCCTCCAAAGTCATATCCCTCTGGAGAGCATTCTGTTGTCTCCCCTAAATATCCCTCCTCTGCGTGCCATTGCAGAGCCCGATAACGAATGTCCAGCTCTATCTCCTGCTGGACCAGCCTGTCCAACTCAGTCACCCATTGCTCCTGGGGCCGCTCTCCCAGGAATGCCATCCGCAATGCCCATTGGTCACTGGCCCGTTGCTCTTGGGTTGGAAAGCACTTGCCCTGTTTTATACCAGAGAGCTGAAGGGCTCCAATACAGAGCTTCACCCGAATCAGCTGCCTGAGCTCCAGGTATTCATCCTCAGACACCATTCTGGTGTATGTTGAAAGGATGATCCGCAGCAGCCCAGGAACTCTGATGCCAGGTCCATATCTCCGCTGGGGTGACTGAAGTCTGCTATGCTGATCTTGGATCCAGTTGGAGGTTTGGATGTCCCAGACTGCAGGAAGCTTTCCCGCTGCTTGCCACCAATGTCACAGAACGTCCCACTATCTGTTTGAGTGCTTCCGTCAGTATACTGCTTCCTAAGTTCTGGAACACAAGTCCAATGGATCTGGCTATAGGAACCCCCAAGAACTAGACAACACCAGTCTTGGAGTACATCAGGACTCAATCTTTATTTGAGATCTCACACACATTTATACAGCAGGCTGACTCAAAGCTAACCTAATTAACATGAGCTAATTTACTAAAAAATTTACCCAGACCAGATGACAGACTTGTGGGTACTGAGCTTCACACAGTAGTATAAACACAATAGCTGGAGCTAATTACAATTAACAATACAAACAACAATCTTCCCCTTCCTCAGCCTAGACTGTTCATCTCCTAGCCAGTGCTGGTGGCTAATGTGATCAGCTCATTCAATTAACACACATTACCATAAACATCAACACAGGGTTAATTAGAACAAACAACAATGAGTTGAATACCCTTAGAACCTAGACTAAACTTATTTACATTAAACACATTATAGCTGACATCAGAAAGGTGAGTGGAGTTGATGACATTAGCATCTTCTCACAGTATGAGCCCCAACAGTATGGCTCAGTCACTATTGCTACTATGGCAAATACAGGGTCCCCAGAGTCTATGTGTTTTGGGGGGACATGGAGCTGAATCCAAAGTAACACCAACCCCAGGGTCCCCAGGCATACAGCTCACAGAGAGCACCATTTCCCCAAATGCCAGGGCCCATAATCTGTTGGCAAGAGGCTAGCGTTCAGTCCCCTCCAATAGCCTCTGTCTCGGGTGAGTCTGTCACAGCAGGGTTCTGGCATGAGCCATTTACAGAGTGCAGGGTTCTGGGTTGAGCTATGTACAGAGTGCAGGGTTCTGGGTTGAGCTATGTACAGAGTGCAGGGTTCTGGAATGAGCTATGTACAGAGTGCAGGGTTCAGGGATGAGCTATATACAGGGTGCAGGGTTTTGGGATGAGCTATATAAAGGGTGCAGGGTTTTGGGATGAGCTATATAAAGGGTGCAGGGTTCGGGGGTGAGCTATATACAGGGTCCAGGGTTGTGAGATGAGCTATATACAGGGTTCTGGTATGAGCTATATGCAGGGTGCAGGGTTCTGGGATAAGCTATGCACTGAGAGCATGGTTCTAGGATAAGCTTTGTACAGAGTGCAGGTTTCTGGGATGAGCTATGTACAGAGTGCAGGGCTCTGGGATGAGCTATGTATAGAGTACAGGGTTATGAGATGAACTATATACAGGATGCAGGGTTCTGGGATGAGCTATATAAAGGGTGCAAGGTTCTGGGTTGACCTATATACAGGGTCCAGGGTTCTGAGATGAGCTAAATACAGGGTTCTGGGATAAGCTATATACAGGGTGCAGGGTTCTGGGATGAGCTATGTACAGAGTGCAGGGTTCTTGGATGAGCTATTTACAGAATGCAGGTTTCTGGGATGAGCTATGTACAGAGTGCAGGGTTCTGGGATGAGCTATGTATAGAGTGCAGGGTTCTGGGATGAGCTATATATAGAGTGCAGGGCTCTGAGATGAGATATGTACAGAGTGCAGAGTTATGGGATGAGCTATGTACAGAGTGCAGGGTTCTGGGATGAGCATTGTACAGAGTGAAGGGTTCTGGGATGAGCTGCAGTCATAGTGCAGGGTTCTGGGATGAGCTATATAAAGGGTGCAGGGTTCTGGGATGAGCTATATATAGGGTTCTGGGATAAGCTATATACAGGGTGCAGGGTTCAGGGATGAGCTATGTAAAGAGTGCAGGGTTCTTGGATGAGCTATGTACAGGATGCAGGTTTCTGAGATGAGATATGTACAGAGTGCAGAGTTCTGGGATGAGCTATGTACAGAGTGCAGGGTTCTTGGATGAGCTGTATACAGAATGCAGGTTTCTGGGATGAGCTATGTACAGAGTGCAGAGTTCTGGGATGAGCTATGTACAGAGTGCAGAGTTATGAGATGAACAATATACAGAGTGTAGGGTTCTGGGATGAGCTGTGTACAGAGTGCTGGGTTCTGGCATGAGCCATTTACAGAGTGCAGGGTTCTGGGTTGAGCTATGTACAGAGTGCAGGGTTCTGGAATGAGCTATGTACAGAATGCAGGGTTCTGAGATGAGCTGTCTACAGAGTGCAGGGTTCTGGGATGAGCATTGTACAGAGTGAAGGGTTCTGGGATGAGCTGCAGTCATAGTGCAGGGTTCTGTGATGAGCTATATAAAGGGTGCAGGGTTCGGGGATGAGCTATATACAGGGTCCAGAGTTCTGAGATGAGCTATATACAAGGTTCTGGGATGAGCTATGTACAGAGTGCAGAGTTCTGGGATGAGCTACGTACAGAGTGCAGAGTTATGAGATGAACTATATACAGAGTGCAGGGTTCTGGGATGAGCTTTCTACAGAGTGCAGGGTTCTGAGATGAGCATTGTACAGAGTGAAGGGTTCTGGGATGAGCTGCAGTCATAGTGCAGGGTTCTGTGATAAGCTATATAAAGGGTGCAGGGATCTGGGATGAGCTATATACAGGGTCCAGAGTTCTGAGATGAGCTATATACACGATTCTGGAATGAGCTATGTGCAGAGTGCAGAGTTCTGGCATGAGCTATTTGCAGAGTGCAGGGTTCTGGCATTAGCTATGTACAGAGTGCAGGGTTCTGGAATGAGCTATGTACAGAGTGCAGGGTTCTGGGATGAGCTATGTACAGAGTGCATGGTTCTGGGATAAGCTATGTACAGAGTGCAGGGTTCTGGGATGAGCTTTGTGCAGAGTGCAGAGTTCTGGCATGAGCTATGTGCAGAGTGCAGGGTTCTGGAATGAGCTATGTACAGAGTACAGGGTTCTGGAATGAGCTATGTACAGAGTGCAGGGTTCTGGAATGAGCTATGTACAGAGTGCAGGGTTCTGGCATGAGCTGGTACAGAGTGCAGCGTTCTGGGTTGAGCTATGTACAGAGTGCAGGGTTGTGGGATGAGCTATGTACAGAGTGCAGGGTTCTAGGTTGAGCTGTGTACAGAGTGCAGGGTTCTGGGTTGAGCTATGTTTAGAATGCAAGGTTCTGGCATGAGCTGTGTACAGTGTGCAGGGTTCTGGGTTGAGCTATGTACAGAGTGCAGGGTTCTGGTTTGAGCTATGTACAGAGTGCAGGGTTCTGGGATGAGCAATGTACAGAGTGCAGGGTTCTGGGATGATCTATGTTCAGAGTGCAGGGATCTGAGATGAGCTATATACAAGGTGCAGGGTTCTGGGATGAGCTAAATAAAGGGTGCAGGGTTCTGGGGTGAGCTATATACAGGGTCCAGGGATCTGAGATGAGCTATATATAGGGTTCTGGGATAAGCTATATACAGGGTCCAGGGTTCTGGGATGAGCTATATACAGAGTGCAGGGTTTTGGGTTAAGCTATGCACAGAGTGCAGGGTTCTGGGATGAGCTATGTACAGAGTGCAGGGTTCTAGGATGAGCTATGTACAGAGTGCAGGGTTCTGGGATGAGCTATGTACAGAGTGCAGGGTTCTGGGATGAGCTATATACAAGAGTGCAGGGTTTTGGGTTAAGCTATGCACAGAGTGCAGGGTTCTGGGATGAGCTATGTACAGATTGCAGGGTTCTAGGATGAGCTATGTACAGAGTGCAGGGTTCTGGGATGAGCTATGTACAGAGTGCAGGGTTCTGGGATGAGCTATGTACAGGATCCAAGGTTCTGAGCTTTGCTATATACAGGGTTCTTTGATGAGCTATGTTCAGGGTGCAGGGTTCTGGCATTAGCTATCTACAAAGTGCAGGGTTCTAGTTCGAGCCTTGTACAGAGTACAGGGTTCTGGCATGAGCTATATAGAGAGTGCAGGGTTCTGGCATGAGCTACGTACAGACTGGAGGTTTCTGGCATGAGCCATGTACAGAGTGCAGGGTTCTGGGTTGAGCTGTGTACAGAGTGCAGGATTCTGGGTTGAGCTATGTAAAGAATGCAGGGTTTTGGGATGAGCTATCTACAGAGTGCAGGAATCTGAGAAGAGCTATATACAGGGTGCAGGGTTCTGGGATGAGCTATATAAAGGGTGCAGGGTTCGGGGGTGAGCTATATACAGGGTCCAGGGTTCTGAGATGAGCTATATACAGGGTTCTGGGATGAGCTATATGCAGGGTGCAGGGTTCTGGGATGAGCTATGTACTGAGAGTATGGTTGTGGGATGAGCTTTGTACAGAGTGCAGGGTTCTGGGATGAGCTATGTACAGAGTGCAGAGTTCTGGGATGAGCTATGTACAGAGTGCAGAGTTATGAGATGAACTATATACAGAGTGTAGGGTTCTGGGGTGAGCCGTGTACAGAGTGCAGGGTTCTGGCATGAGCCATTTACAGAGTGCAGGGTTCTGGGTTGAGCTATGTACTGAGAGGATGGTTCTGGGATGAGCTTTGTACAGAGTGCAGGGTTCTGGGATGAGCTATGTACAGAGTGCAGAGTTCTGGGATGAGCTATGTACAGAGTGCAGTGTTATGAGATGAACAATATACAGAGTGCAGGGTTCTTTGATGAGCTTTGTTCAGAGTGCATGGTTCTGGGATGAGCTATGTACAGAGTGAAGGGTTCTGGGATGAGCTGCATGCATAGTGCAGGGTTCTGTGATAACCTATTTAAAGGGTTCAGGGTTCTGGGATGAGCTATATACAGGGTCCAGAGTTCTGAGATGAGCTATATACACGATTCTGGAATGAGATATGTGCAGAGTGCAGAGTTCTGGCATGAGCTATTTGCAGAGTGCAGGGTTCTGGCATTAGCTATGTACAGAGTGCAGGGTTCTGGAATGAGCTATGTACAGAGTGCAGGGTTCTGCAATGAGCTATGTACAGAGTGCAGGGTTCTGGCATGAAATGTGTACAATGTGCAGGGTTCTGGGATGAGCTATGTACAGAGTGCAGGGTTCAGGGATGAGCTATGTACAGAGTGCAGGGTTCTGGGATGAGCTATGTACAGGGTCCAGGGTTCTGGGATGAGCTATGTACAGAGTGCAGGGTTCTGGGATGAGCTATGTACAGGGTCCAGGGTTTTGAGCTTTGCTATAAAAATGGTTCTGGCATGAGCTATGTTCAGGGTGCAGGGTTCTGGCATTAGCTATGTACAGAGTGCAGGGTTCTGGCATGAGCTGGTACAGAGTGCAGCGTTCTGGGTTGAGCTATGTACAGAGTGCAGGGTTGTGGGATGAGCTATGTACAGAGTGCAGGGTTCTAGGTTGAGCTGTGTACAGAGTGCAGGGTTCTGGGTTGAGCTATGTTTAGAGTGCAAGGTTCTGGCATGAGCTGTGTACAGTGTGCAGGGTTCTGGGTTGAGCTATGTACAGAGTGCAGGGTTCTGGGTTGAATTATGTACAGAGTGCAGGGTTCTGGGATGAGCAATGTACAGAGTGCAGGGTTCTGGGATGATCTATGTTCAGAGTGCAGGGATCTGAGATGAGCTATATACAAGATGCAGGGTTCTGGGATGAGCTATATAAAGGGTGCAGGGTTCTGGGGTGAGCTATATACAGGGTCCAGGGATCTGAGATGAGCTATATATAGGGTTCTGGGATAAGCTATATACAGGGTCCAGGGTTCTGGGATGAGCTATATACAGAGTGCAGGGTTTTGGGTTAAGCTATGCACAGAGTGCAGGGTTCTGGGATGAGCTATGTACAGAGTGCAGGGTTCTAGGATGAGCTATGTACAGGGTGCAGAGTTCTGGGATGAGCTATGTACAGAGTGCAGGGTTCTGGGATGAGCTATATACAGAGTGCAGGGTTTTGGGTTAAGCTATGCACAGAGTGCAGGGTTCTGGGATGAGCTATGTACAGAGTGCAGGGTTCTAGGATGAGCTATGTACAGAGTGCAGGGTTCTGGGATGAGCTATGTACAGAGTGCAGGGTTCTGGGATGAGCTATGTACAGGATCCAAGGTTCTGAGCTTTGCTATATACAGTGTTCTTTGATGAGCTATGTTCAGGGTGCAGGGTTCTGGCATTAGCTATGTACAAAGTGCAGGGTTCTAGTTCGAGCCATGTACAGAGTACAGGGTTCTGGCATGAGCTATATAGAGAGTGCAGGGTTCTGGCATGAGCTACGTACAGACTGGAGGTTTCTGGCATGAGCCATGTACAGAGTGCAGGGTTCTGGGTTGAGCTGTGTACAGAGTGCAGGATTCTGGGTTGAGCTATGTACAGAATGCAGGGTTTTGGGATGAGCTATCTACAGAGTGCAGGAATCTGAGAAGAGCTATATATAGGGTGCAGGGTTCTGGGATGAGCTATATAAAGGGTGCAGGGTTCGGGGGTGAGCTATATACAGGGTCCAGGGTTCTGAGATGAGCTATATACAGGGTTCTGGGATGAGCTATATGCAGGGTGCAGGGTTCTGGGATGAGCTATGTACTGAGAGGATGGTTCTGGGATGAGCTTTGTACAGAGTGCAGGGTTCTGGGATGAGCTATGTACAGAGTGCAGAGTTCTGGGATGAGCTATGTACAGAGTGCAGAGTTATGAGATGAACTATATACAGAGTGTAGGGTTCTGGGGTGAGCCGTGTACAGAGTGCAGGGTTCTGGCATGAGCCATTTACAGAGTGCAGGGTTCTGGGTTGAGCTATGTACTGAGAGGATGGTTCTGGGATGAGCTTTGTACAGAGTACAGGGTTCTGGGATGAGCTATGTACAGATTGCAGAGTTCTGGGATGAGCTATGTACAGAGTGCAGAGTTATGAGATGAACAATATACAGAGTGCAGGGTTCTTTGATGAGCTTTGTTCAGAGTGCATGGTTCTGGGATGAGCTATGTACAGAGTGAAGGGTTCTGGGATGAGCTGCATGCATAGTGCAGGGTTCTGTGATAACCTATTTAAAGGGTTCAGGGTTCTGGGATGAGCTACATACAGGGTCCAGAGTTCTGAGATGAGCTATATACACGATTCTGGAATGAGCTATGTGCAGAGTGCAGAGTTCTGGCATGAGCTATTTGCAGAGTGCAGGGTTCTGGCATTAGCTATGTACAGAGTGCAGGGTTCTGGAATGAGCTATGTACAGAGTGCAGGGTTCTGCAATGAGCTATGTACAGAGTGCAGGGTTCTGCAATGAGCTATGTACAGAGTGCAGGGTTCTGGCATGAAATGTGTACAATGTGCAGGGTTCTGGGTTGAGCTATGTACAGAGTGAAGGGTTCTGGGATGAGCTATGTACAGAGTGCAGGGTTCTGGGATGAGCTATGTACAGGGTCCAGGGTTCTGGGATGAGCTATGTACAGAGTGCAGGGTTCTGGGATGAGCTATGTACAGGGTCCAGGGTTTTGAGCTTTGCTATAAAAATGGTTCTGGGATGAGCTATGTTCAGGGTGCAGGGTTCTGGCATTAGCTATGTACAGAGTGCAGGGTTCTGGGATGAGCTATGTACAGAATGCAGGGTTCTGGGATGAGCTATGTACAGAGTGCAGGGTTCTGGGATGAGCTATGTACAGAGTGCAGGGTTCTGGGATGAGCTATGTACAGGATCCAGGGTTCTGAGCTTTGCTATATACAGGGTTCTTTGATGAGTTATGTTCAGGGTGCAGGGTTCTGGCATTAGCTATGTACAAAGTGCAGGGTTCTAGCATGAGCCATGTACAGAGTACAGGGTTCTGGCATGAGCAATGTACAGAGTGCAGGGTTCTAGCATGAGCTATGTACATAGTGGAGGGTTCTGGCATGAGCCACGTATAGAGTGCAGGGTTCTGGTTTGAGCTGTGTACAGAGTGCAGGGTTCTGGGTTGAGCTATGTACAGAATGCAGGATTTTGGGATGAGCTATGTATAGAGTGCAGGGTTCTCGGAAGAGCTATATACAGGGTGCAGGGTTCTGGGATGAGCTATGTACAGAGTGCAGGGTTCTAGGATGAGCTATGTACAGAGTGCAGAGTTCTGGGATGAGCTATGTACAGAGTGCAGGGTTCTGGGATGAGCTATATACAGAGTGCAGGGTTTTGGGTTAAGCTATGCACAGAGTGCAGGGTTCTGGGATGAGCTATGTACAGAGTGCAGGGTTCTAGGATGAGCTATGTACAGAGTGCAGGGTTCTGGGATGAGCTAAGTACAGAGTGCAGGGTTCTGGGATGAGCTATGTACAGGATCCAAGGTTCTGAGCTTTGCTATATACAGGGTTCTTTGATGAGCTATGTTCAGGGTGCAGGGTTCTGGCATTAGCTATGTACAAAGTGCAGGGTTCTAGTTCGAGCCATGTACAGAGTACAGGGTTCTGGCATGAGCTATATAGAGAGTGCAGGGTTCTGGCATGAGCTACGTACAGACTGGAGGTTTCTGGCATGAGCCATGTACAGAGTGCAGGGTTCTGGGTTGAGCTGTGTACAGAGTGCAGGATTTTGGGTTGAGCTATGTACAGAATGCAGGGTTTTGGGATGAGCTATCTACAGAGTGCAGGAATCTGAGAAGAGCTATATACAGGGTGCAGGGTTCTGGGATGAGCTATATAAAGGGTGCAGGGTTCGGGGGTGAGCTATATACAGGGTCCAGGGTTCTGAGATGAGCTATATACAGGGTTCTGGGATGAGCTATATGCAGGGTGCAGGGTTCTGGGATGAGCTATGTACTGAGAGGATGGTTCTGGGATGAGCTTTGTACAGAGTGCAGGGTTCTGGGATGAGCTATGTACAGAGTGCAGAGTTCTGGGATGAGCTATGTACAGAGTGCAGAGTTATGAGATGAACTATATACAGAGTGTAGGGTTCTGGGGTGAGCCGTGTACAGAGTGCAGGGTTCTGGCATGAGCCATTTATAGAGTGCAGGGTTCTGGGTTGAGCTATGTACTGAGAGGATGGTTCTGGGATGAGCTTTGTACAGAGTGCAGGGTTCTGGGATGAGCTATGTACAGAGTGGAGGGTTCTGGCATGAGCCACGTATAGAGTGCAGGGTTCTGGTTTGAGCTGTGTACAGAGTGCAGGGTTCTGGGTTGAGCTATGTACAGAATGCAGGATTTTGGGATGAGCTATGTATAGAGTGCAGGGTTCTCGGAAGAGCTATATACAGGGTGCAGGGTTCTGGGATGAGCTATGTACAGAGTGCAGGGTTCTAGGATGAGCTATGTACAGAGTGCAGAGTTCTGGGATGAGCTATGTACAGAGTGCAGGGTTCTGGGATGAGCTATATACAGAGTGCAGGGTTTTGGGTTAAGCTATGCACAGAGTGCAGGGTTCTGGGATGAGCTATGTACAGAGTGCAGGGTTCTAGGATGAGCTATGTACAGAGTGCAGGGTTCTGGGATGAGCTATGTACAGAGTGCAGGGTTCTGGGATGAGCTATGTACAGGATCCAAGGTTCTGAGCTTTGCTATATACAGGGTTCTTTGATGAGCTATGTTCAGGGTGCAGGGTTCTGGCATTAGCTATGTACAAAGTGCAGGGTTCTAGTTCGAGCCATGTACAGAGTACAGGGTTCTGGCATGAGCTATATAGAGAGTACAGGGTTCTGGCATGAGCAATGTACAGAGTGCAGGGTTCTAGCATGAGCTATGTACATAGTGGAGGGTTCTGGCATGAGCCACGTACAGAGTGCAGGGTTCTGGTTTGAGCTGTGTACAGAGTGCAGGGTTCTGGGTTGAGCTATGTACAGAATGCAGGATTTTGGGATGAGCTATGTATAGAGTGCAGGGTTCTCGGAAGAGCTATATACAGGGTGCAGGGTTCTGGGATGAGCTATATAAAGGGTGCAGGGTTCGGGGGTGAGCTATACACAGGGTCCAGGGTTCTGAGATGAGCTATATACAGGGTTCTGGAATGAGCTATATGCAGGGTGCAGGGTTCTGGGATGAGCTATGTACTGAGAGCATGGATCTGGGATGAGCATTGTACAGAGTGCAGCGTTCTGGGATGAGCTATGTACAGAGTACAGGTTTCTGGGATGAGCTATGTACAGAGTGCAGGGCTCTGGGATGAGCTATGTACAGAGTGCAGGGTTTTGGGATGAGCTATGTACAGAGTGCAGGGTTCTGGGATGAGCTATGTACAGAGTGCAGGGTTCTGGGATGAGCTATGTACAGGATCCAGGGTTCTGAGCTTTGCTATATACAGGGTTCTTTGATGAGTTATGTTCAGGGTGCAGGGTTCTGGCATTAGCTATGTACAAAGTGCAGGGTTCTGGCACGAGCCATGTACAGAGTACAGGGTTCTGGCATGAGCAATGTACAGAGTGCATGGTTCTGGCATGAGCTATGTACATAGTGGAGGGTTCTGGCATGAGCCACGTACAGAGTGCAGGGTTCTAGTTTGAGCTGTGTACAGAATGTAGGGTTCTGGGTTGAGCTATGTACAGAATGCAGGGTTTTGGAATGAGCTATGTTTAGAGTGCAGGGTTCTCGGAAGAGCTATATACAGGGTGCAGGGTTCTGGGATGAGCTATATAAAGGGTGCAGGGTTCGGGGGTGAGCTATATACAGGGTCCAGGGTTCTGAGATGAGCTATATACAGGGTTCTGGGATGAGCTATATGCAGGGTGCAGGGTTCTGGCATGAGCCACGTACAGAGTGCAGGGTTCTGGTTTGAGCTGTGTACAGAGTGCAGGGTTCTGGGTTGAGCTATGTACAGAATGCAGGATTTTGGGATGAGCTATGTATAGAGTGCAAGGTTCTCGGAAGAGCTATATACAGGGTGCAGGGTTCTGGGATGAGCTATATAAAGGGTGCAGGGTTCGGGGGTGAGCTATATACAGGGTCCAGGGTTCTGAGATGAGCTATATACAGGGTTTGGGGATGAGCTATATGCAGGGTGCAGGGTTCTGGGATGATCTATGTACTGAGAGCATGGAACTGGGATGAGCATTGTACAGAGTGCAGCGTTCTGGGATGAGCTATGTACAGAGTACAGGTTTCTGGGATGAGCTATGTACAGAGTGCAGGGCTCTGGGATGAGCTATGTACAGAGTGCAGGGTTTTGGGATGAGCTATGTACAGAGTGTAGGGTTCTGGGATGAGCTATGTACAGAGTGCAGGGTTCTGGGATGAGCTATGTACAGGATACAGGGTTCTGAGCTTTGCTATATACAGGGTTCTTTGATGAGTTATGTTCAGGGTGCAGGGTTCTGGCATTAGCTATGTACAAAGTGCAGGGTTCTAGCACGAGCCATGTACAGAGTACAGGGTTCTGGCATGAGCAATGTACAGAGTGCAGGGTTCTGGCATGAGCTATGTACATAGTGGAGGGTTCTGGCATGAGCCACGTACAGAGTCCAGGGTTCTGGTTTGAGCTGTGTACAGAATGCAGGGTTCTGGGTTGAGCTATGTACAGAATGCAGGGTTTTGGGATGAGCTATGTATAGAGTGCAGGGTTCTCGGAAGAGCTATATACAGGGTGCAGGGTTCTGGGATGAGCTATATAAAGGGTGCAGGGTTCGGGGGTGAGCTATATACAGGGTCCAGGGTTCTGAGATGAGCTATATACAGGGTTCTGGGATGAGCTATATGCAGGGTGCAGGGTTCTGGGATGAGCTATGTACTGAGAGCATGGATCTGGGATGAGCATTGTACAGAGTGCAGCGTTTTGGGATGAGCTATGTACAGAGTACAGGTTTCTGGGATGAGCTATGTACAGAGTGCAGGGCTCTGGGATGAGCTATGTACAGAGTGCAGGGTTTTGGGATGAGCTATGTACAGAGTGCAGGGTTCTGGGATAAGCTATGTACAGAGTGCAGGGTTCTGGGATGAGCTATGTACAGGATCCAGGGTTCTGAGCTTTGCTATATACAGGGTTCTTTGATGAGTTATGTTCAGGGTGCAGGGTTCTGGCATTAGCTATGTACAAAGTGCAGGGTTCTAGCACGAGCCATGTACAGAGTACAGGGTTCTGGCATGAGCAATGTACAGAGTGCAGGGTTCTGGCGTGAGCTATGTACATAGTGGAGGGTTCTGGCATGAGCCACGTACATAGTGCAGGGTTCTGGTTTGAGCTGTGTACAGAATGCAGGGTTCTGGGTTGAGCTATGTACAGAATGCAGGGTTTTGGGATGAGCTATGTATAGAGTGCAGGGTTCTCGAAACAGCTATATACAGGGTGCAGGGTTCTGGGATGAGCTATATAAAGGGTGCAGGGTTCGGGGGTGAGCTATATACAGGGTCCAGGGTTCTGAGATGAGCTATATACAGGGTTCTGGGATGAGCTATATGCAGGGTGCAGGGTTCTGGGATGAGCTATGTACTGAGAGCATGGATCTGGGATGAGCATTGTACAGAGTGCAGCGTTCTGGGATGAGCTATGTACAGAGTACAGGTTTCTGGGATGAGCTATGTACAGAGTGCAGGGCTCTGGGATGAGCTATGTACAGAGTGCAGGGTTTTGGGATGAGCTATGTAAAGAGTGCAGGGTTCTGGGATGAGTTATGTACAGAGTGCAGGGTTCTGGGATGAGCTATGTACAGGATCCAGGGTTCTGAGCTTTGCTATATACAGGGTTCTTTGATGAGTTATGTTCAGGGTGCAGGGTTCTGGCATTAGCTATGTACAAAGTGCAGGGTTCTAGCACGAGCCATGTACAGAGTACAGGGTTCTGGCATGAGCAATGTACAGAGTGCAGGGTTCTGGCGTGAGCTATGTACATAGTGGAGGGTTCTGGCATGAGCCATGTACAGAGTGCAGGGTTCTGGTTTGAGCTGTGTACAGAATGCAGGGTTCTGGGTTGAGCTATTTACAGAATGCAGGGTTTTGGGATGAGCTATGTATAGAGTGCAGGGTTCTCGGAAGAGCTATATACAGGGTGCAGGGTTCTGGGATGAGCTATATAAAGGGTGCAGGGTTCGGGGTGAGCTATATACAGGGTCCAGGGTTCTGAGATGAGCTATATACAGGGTTCTGGGATGAGCTATATGCAGGGTGCAGGGTTCTAGGATGAGCTATGTACTGACAGCATGGATCTGGGATGAGCATTGTACAGAGTGCAGCGTTCTGGGATGAGCTATGTACAGAGTACAGGTTTCTGGGATGAGCTATGTACAGAGTGCAGGGCTCTGGGATGAGCTATGTACAAAGTGCAGGGTTTTGGGATGAGCTATGAACAGAGTGCAGGGTTCTGGGATGAGCTATGTATAGAGTGCAGGGTTATGAGATGAACTATATACAGGGTGCATGGTTCTGGGATGAGCTATATACAGGGTCCAAGGTTCTGAGATGAGCTATATACAGGGTTCAGGAATGAGCTATATACAGGGCGCAGGGTTCTGGGATGAGCTATGTACAGAGTGCAGGGTTCTGGGATGAGCTATGTACAGAGTGCAGAGCTCTGGGATGAGCTATCTACAGAGTGCAGGGTTTTGATATGAGCTATGTACAGAGTGCAGGGTTCTGAGATGAGCTATATACAGGGCGCATGGTTCTGGTATAAGCTATATAAAGGGTGCAGGGTTCTGGAAAGAGCTATAAACATGGTCCAGGGTTCTGAGCTTTGCTATATACAGGGTTCTGGGATGAGCTATGTACAGGGTGCAGGGTTCTGGCATTAGCTATGTACAAAGTGCAGGGTTCTGGTACGAGCCATGTACAGAGTACAGGGTTCTAGCATGAGCTATGTACAGAGTGCAGGGTTCTGGCATGAGCTACGTACATAGTGGAGGGTTCTGGCATGAGCCACGTACAAAGTGCAGGGTTCTGGCATAAGCCACTTAAAGAGTGTAGGGTTCTGGCATGAGCTGTGTACAGAGTGCAGCGCTCTAGGATGAGCTGTGTACAGAGTGCAAGGCTCTGGGATGAGCTGTGTACAGAGTACAAGGTTATGGGAAGAGCTGTGTTCATAATGCAGGGTTCTGGGATGAGCTGTTTACAGAGTGCAGGGTTCTGGGATGAGCTATGTACAGAGTGAAGGGTTCTTGAATGAGCTGCATGCATAGTGCAGGGCTCTGGGATGAGCTGTGTACAGAGTGCAGGACTCTGGGATGAGCTGCGTACAGAGTGCAGGGTTCTGGGATGAGCTATGTACAGAGTGCAGAGTTCTGGGATGAGCTATGTACAGAGTGCAGAGTTATGAGATGAACTATATACAGGGCGCAGGGTTCAGGAATGAGCTAAATAAAGGGTGCAGGGTTCTGGGATGAGCTATATACAGGGTCCAGAATTCTGAGATGATCTATATACAAGGTTCTGGGATGACCTATCTACAGAGTGCAGGGTTCTGGGATGAGCTATGTATAGAGTGCAGGGTTATGAGATGAACTATATACAGGGTGCAGGGTTCTGGGATGAGCTATATAAAGGGTGCAAGCTTCTGGGGTGAACTAATTACAGGGTCCAAGGTTCTGAGATGAGCTATATATAGGGTTCTGGGATGAGCTATATACAGGGTGCAGGGTTCTGGGATGAGCTGTGTACAGAGTGCAGGGCTCTTGGATGAGCTATGTACAGAGTGCGGGTTTCTGGGATGTGCTATGTACAGAGTGCAGGGTTCTGAGATGAGCTATGTACAGAGCGCAGAGTTCTGGGATGAGCTATGTACAGAGTTCAGAGTTATGGAATGAACTATATACAGAGTGTAGGGTTTTGTGATGAGCTGTGTACAGAGTGCAGGGTTCTGGCATGAGCCGTGTACAGAGTGCTGGGTTCTGGGTTGAGCTATGTACAGAGTGCAGGTTTCTGGAATGAGCTATGCACAGAATGCAGGGTTCTGGGATGAGCTATGTACAGAGTGCAGGGTTCTGAGATGAGCTATATACAAGGTGCAGTGTATTGGGATGAGCTATATAAAGGGTGCAGTGTTCGGGGGTGAGCTATATACAGGGTCCAGGGTTGTGAGATGAGCTATATACAGGGTTCTGGTATGAGCTATATGCAGAGTGCAGGGTTCTGGGATAAGCTATGTACTGAGAGCATGGTTCTAGGATGAGCTTTGTACAGAGTGCAGGTTTCTGGGATGAGCTATGTACAGAGTGCAGGGCTCTGGGATGAGCTATGTATAGAGTGCAGGGTTTTGAGATGAACTATATACAGGGTGCAGGGTTCTGGGATGAGCTATATAAAGGGTGCAAGGTTCTGGGTTGACCTATATACAGAGTCCAGGGTTCTGAGATGAGCTAAATACAGGGTTCTGGGATAAGCTATATACAGGGTGCAGGGTTCTGGGATGAGCTATGTACAGAGTGCAGGGTTTTTGGATGAGCTATGTACAGAATGCAGGTTTCTGGGATGAGCTATATACAGAGCGCAGGGTTCTGGGATGAGCTATGTACAGAGTGCAGGTCTCTGAGATGAGATATGTACAGAGTGCAGAGTTCTGGGATGAGCTATGTACAGAGTGCAGAGTTATGAGATGAACAATATACAGAGTGCAGGGTTCTGGGATGAGCTGTCTACAGAGTGCAGGGTTCTGGGATGAGCATTGTACAGAGTGAAGAGTTCTGGGATGAGCTGCAGTCATAGTGCAGGGTTCTGTGATGAGCTATATAAAGGGTGCAGGGTTCTGAGATGAGCCATATACAGGGTCCAGAGTTCTGAGATGAGCTATATACAAGGTTCTGGGATGAGCTATGTACAGAGTGCAGGGTTCTGGGAGGAGCTATGTACAGAGTGTAGAGTTCTGGCATGAGCTATGTGCAGAGTGCAGGGTTCTGGAATGAGCTATGTACAGAGTGCAGCGTTCTGGGTTGAGCTATGTACAGAGTGCAGGGTTCTGGCATGAGCTGTGTACAGTGTGCAGGATTCTGGGTTGAGCTATGTACAGAGTGCAGGGTTCTGGTTTGAGCTATGTTTAGAGTGCAGGGTTCTTGCATGAGCTGTGTACAGTGTGCAGGGTTCTGGGTTGAGCTATGTACAGAGTGCAGGGTTCTGGGTTGAGCTATGTAAAGAGTGCAGGGTTCTGGGATGAGCTATGTACAGATTGCAGGGTTATGGGATGAGCTATGTACAGATTGCAGGGTTATGGGATGAGCTATGTACAGAGTGCAGGGTTCTGGGATGATCTATGTTCAGAGTGCAGGGATCTGAGATGAGCTATATACAGGGTGCAGGGTTCTGGGATGAGCTATATAAAGGGTGCAGGGTTCTGGGGTGAGCTATATACAGGGTCCAGGGTTCTGAGATGAGCTATATATAGCGTTCTGGGATAAGCTATATACAGGTTGCAGCGTTCTGGGATGAGCTATGTACAGAGTGCAGGGTTCTTGGATGAGCTATGTTTAGAGTGCAGGGTTCTTGCATGAGCTGTGTACAGTGTGCAGGGTTCTGGGTTGAGCTATGTACAGAGTGCAGGGTTCTGGGTTGAGCTATGTAAAGAGTGCAGGGTTCTGGGATGAGCTATGTACAGATTGCAGGGTTATGGGATGAGCTATGTACAGAGTGCAGGGTTCTGGGATGATCTATGTTCAGAGTGCAGGGATCTGAGATGAGCTATATACAGGGTGCAGGGTTCTGGGATGAGCTATATAAAGGGTGCAGGGTTCTGGGGTGAGCTATATACAGGGTCCAGGGTTCTGAGATGAGCTATATATAGCGTTCTGGGATAAGCTATATACAGGTTGCAGCGTTCTGGGATGAGCTATGTACAGAGTGCAGGGTTCTGGGATGAGCTATGTACAGAGTGCATTTTTCTGGGATGAGATATGTACAGAGTGCAGAGTTCTGGGATGAGCTGTGTACAGAGTGCAGAGTTATGAGATGAACAATATACAGAGTGCAGGGTTCTGGGATGAGCTGTCTACAGAGTGCAGGGTTCTGGGATGAGCATTGTACAGAGTGAAGAGTTCTGGGATGAGCTGCAGTCATAGTGCAGGGTTCTGTGATGAGCTATATAAAGGGTGCAGGGTTCTGTGATGAGCTATATACAGGGTCCAGAGTTCTGAGATGAGCTATATACAAGGTTCTGGGATGAGCTATGTACAGAGTTTAGGGTTCTGGGAGGAGCCATGTACAGAGTGCAGAGTTCTGGCATGAGCTATGTGCAGAGTGCAGGGTTCTGGAATGAGCTATGTACAGAGTGCAGCGTTCTGGGTTGAGCTATGTACAGAGTGCAGGGTTGTGGGCTGAGCTATGTACAGAGTGCAGGGTTCTGGCATGAGCTGTGTACAGTGTGCAGGGTTCTGGGTTGAGCTATGTACAGAGTGCAGGGTTCTAGGTTGAGCTATGTTTAGAGTGCAGGGTTCTGGCATGAGCTGTGTACAGTGTGCAGGGTTCTGGGTTGAGCTATGTACAGAGTGCAGGGTTATGGGATGAGCTATGCACAGAGTGCAGGGCTCTGAGATGAGCTTTGTACAGAGTGCAGAGTTCTGGGATGAGCTATGTACAGAGTGCAGAGTTATGGGATGAACTATATACAGAGTGTAGGGTTCTGTGATGAGCTGTGTACAGAGTGCAGGGTTCTGGCAAGAGCCGTGTACAGAGTGCAGGGTTCTGGGTTGAGCTATGTACACAGTGCAGGGTTCTGGAATGAGCTATGCACAGAATGCAGGGTTCTGGGATGAGCTATGTACAGAGTGCAGGGTTCTGGGATGAGCTATATACAGGGTGCAGTGTTTTGGGATGAGCTATATAAAGGGTGCAGTGTTCGGGGGTGAGCTATATACAGGGTCCAGGGTTGTGAGATGAGCTATATACAGGGTTCTGGTATGAGCTATGTGCAGAGTGCAGGGTTCTGGGATAAGCTATGTACTGAGAGCATGGTTCTAGGATGAGCTTTGTACAGAGTGCAGGTTTCTGGGATGAGCTATGTACAGAGTGCAGGGCTCTGGGATGAGCTATGTATAGAGTGCAGGGTTTTGAGATGAATTATATGCAGGGTGCAGGGTTCTGGGGTGAGCTATATAAAGGGTGCAAGGTTCTGGGTTGACCTATATACAGAGTCCAATGTTCTGAGATGAGCTAAATACAGTGTTCTGGGATAAGCTATATACAGGTTGCAGGGTTCTGGGATGAGCTATGTACAGAGTGCAGGGTTTTTGGATGAGCTATGTACAGAATACAGGTTTCTGGGATGAGCTATGTACAGAGTGCAGGGCTCTGAGATGAGATATGTACAGAGTGCAGAGTTCTGGGATGAAGCTATGTACAGAGTGCAGAGTTATGAGATGAACAATATACAGAGTGCAGGGTTCTGGGATGAGTTGTCTACAGAGTGCAGGGTTCTGGGATGAGCATTGTACAGAGTGAAGAGTTCTGGGATGAGCTGCAGTCATAGTGCAGGGTTCTGTGATGAGCTATATAAAGGGTGCAGGGTTCTGAGATGAGCTATATACAGGGTCCAGAGTTCTGAGATGAGCTATATACAATGTTCTGGGATGAGCTATGTACAGAGTGCAGGGTTCTGGGAGGAGCTATGTACAGAGTGCAGAGTTCTGGCATGAGCTATGTGCAGAGTGCAGGGTTCTGGCATGAGCTGTGTACAGTGTGCAGGGTTCTGGGTTGAGCTATGTACAGAGTGCAGGGTTCTGGGTTGAGCTATGTACAGAGTGCAGGGTTCTGGGTTGAGCTATGTTTAGAGTGCAGGGTTCTGGCATGAGCTGTGTACAGTGTGCAGGGTTCTAGGTTGAGCTATGTACAGAGTGCAGGGTTCTGGAATGAGCTATGCACAGAATGCAGGGTTCTGGGATGAGCTATGTACAGAGTGCAGGGTTCTGGGATGAGCTATATACAGGGTGCAGTGTTTTGGGATGAGCTATATAAAGGGTGCAGTGTTCGGGGGTGAGCTATATACAGGGTCCAGGGTTGTGAGATGAGCTATATACAGGGTTCTGGTATGAGCTATATGCAGAGTTCAGGGTTCTGGGATAAGCTATGTACTGAGAGCATGGTTCTAGGATGAGCTTTGTACAGAGTGCAGGTTTCTGGGATGAGCTATGTACAGAGTGCAGGGCTCTGGGATGAGCTATGTATTGAGTGCAGGGTTTTGAGATGAACTATATACAGGGTGCAGGGTTCTAGGATGAGCTATATAAAGGGTTCAAGGTTCTGGGTTGACCTATATACAGAGTCCAGGGTTCTGAGATGAGCTAAATACAGGGTTCTGGGATAAGCTATATACAGGGTGCAGGGTTCTGGGATGAGCTATGTACAGAGTGCAGGGCTCTGAGATGAGATATGTACAGAGTGCAGAGTTCTGGGATGAGCTATGTACAGAGTGCAGAGTTATGAGATGAACAATATACAGAGTGCAGGGTTCTGGGATGAGCTTTGTTCAGAGTGAAGAGTTCTGGGATGAGCTGCAGTCATAGTGCAGGGTTCTGTGATGAGCTATATAAAGGGTGCAGGGTTCTGAGATGAGCTATATACAGGGTCCAGAGTTCTGAGATGAGCTATATACAAGGTTCTGGGATGAGCTATGTACAGAGTGCAGGGTTCTGGGATGAGCTATGTACAGAGTGCAGGGTTCTGGGAGGAGCTATGCACAGAGTGCAGAGTTCTGGCATGAGCTATGTGCAGAGTGCAGGGTTCTGGAATGAGCTATGTACAGAGTGCAGCGTTCTGGGTTGAGCTATGTACAGAGTGCAGGGTTGTGGGATGAGCTATGTACAAAGTGCAGGGTTCTGGGTTGAGCTGTGTACAGAGTGCAGGGTTCTGGGTTGAGCTATGTTTAGAGTGCAGGGTTCTGGCATGAGCTGTGTACAGTGTGCAGGGTTCTGGGTTGAGCTATGTACAGAGTGCAGGGTTCTGGGTTGAGCTATGTACAGAGTGCAGGGTTCTGGTTTGAGCTATGCTTAGAGTGCAGGGTTCTGGCATGAGCTGTGTACAGTGTGCAGGGTTCTGGGTTGAGCTATGTACAGAGTGCAGGGTTCTGGGTTGAGCTATGTACAGAGTGCAGGGTTCTGGGATGAGCTATGTACAGATTGCAGGGTTATGGGATGAGCTATGTACAGAGTGCAGGGTTCTGGGATGATCTTTGTTCAGAGTGCAGGGATCTGAGATGAGCTATATACAGGGTGCAGGGTTCTGGGATGAGCTATATAAAGGGTGCAGGGTTCTGGGGTGAGCTATATACAGGGTCCAGGGTTCTGAGATGAGCTATATATAGCGTTCTGGGATAAGCTATATACAGGGTGCAGCGTTCTGGGATGAGCTATGTACAGAGTGCAGGGTTCTTGGATGAGCTATGTACAGAATGCAGGTTTCTGGGATGAGCTATGTACAGAGTGCAGGGTTCTGGGATGAGCTATGTACAGAGTGCAGGTTTCTGGGATGAGATATGTACAGAGTGCAGAGTTCTGGGATGAGCTATGTACAGAGTGCAGAGTTATGAGATGAACAATATACAGAGTGCAGGGTTCGGGGATGAGCTGTCTACAGAGTGCAGGGTTCTGGGATGAGCATTGTACAGAGTGAAGAGTTCTGGGATGAGCTGCAGTCATAGTGCAGGGTTCTGTGATGAGCTATATAAAGGGTGCAGGGTTCTGAGATGAGCTATATACAGGGTCCAGAGTTCTGAGATGAGCTATATACAAGGTTCTGGGATGAGCTATGTACAGAGTGCAGAGTTCTGGCATGAGCTATGTGCAGAGTGCAGGGTTCTGGAATGAGCTATGTACAGAGTGCAGCGTTTTGGGTTGAGCTATGTACAGAGTGCAGGGTTGTGGGATGAGCTATGTACAGAGTGCAGGGTTCTGGCATGAGCTGTGTACAGTGTGCAGGGTTCTGGGTTGAGCTATGTACAGAGTGCAGGGTTCTGGGTTGAGCTATGTACAGAGTGCAGGGTTCTGGGTTGAGCTATGTTTAGAGTGCAGGGTTCTGGCATGAGCTGTGTACAGTGTGCAGGGTTCTGGGTTGAGCTATGTACAGAGTGCAGGGTTCTGGGTTGAGCTATGTACAGAGTGCAGGGTTCTGGGATGAGCTATGTACAGATTGCAGGGTTATGGGATGAGCTATGTACAGAGTGCAGGGTTCTGGGATGATCTATGTTCAGAGTGCAGGGATCTGAGATGAGCTATATACAGGGTGCAGGGTTCTGGGATGAGCTATATAAAGGGTGCAGGGTTCTGGGGTGAGCTATATACAGGGTCCAGGGTTCTGAGATGAGCTATATATAGGGTTCTGGGATAAGCTATATACAGGGTGCAGGGTTCTGTGATGAGCTATGTACAGAGTGCAGGGTTCTTGGATGAGCTATGTACTGAATGCAGGTTTCTGGGATGAGCTATGTACAGAGTGCAGGGTTCTGGGATGAGCTATGTACAGAGTGCAGGTTTCTGGGATGAGCTATGTACAGAGTGCATGGTTCTGGGATGAGCTTTGTACAGAGTGCAGAGTTCTGGGATGAGCTATGCACAGAGTGCAGAGTTATGAGATGAACTATATACAGAGTGCAGGGTTCTGGGATGAGCATTGTACAGAGTGAAGAGTTCTGGGATGAGCTGCAGTCATAGTGCAGGGTTCTGTGATGAGCTATATAAAGGGTGCAGGGTTCTGGGATGACCTATATACAGGGTCCAGAGTTCTGAGATGAGCTATATACAAGGTTCTGGGATGAGCTATGTACAGAGTGCAGGGTTCTGGGAGGAGCTAGATACAGAGTGCAGGGTTGTGGGATAAGCTATGTACAGAGTGCAGGGTTCTGGGATGAGCTATGTGCCGAGTGCAGAGTTCTGGCATGAGCTATGTGCAGAGTACAGGGTTCTGGAATGAGCTATGTACAGAGTACAGGGTTCTGGAATGAGCTATGTACAGAGTTCAGGGTTCTGGAATGAGCTATGTACAGAGTGCAGGGTTCTGGCATGAGCTGGTACAGAGTGCAGCGTTCTGGGTTGAGCTATGTACAGAGTGCAGGGTTGTGGGATGAGCTATGTACAAAGTGCAGGGTTCTGGGTTGAGCTGTGTACAGAGTGCAGGGTTCTGGGTTGAGCTATGTTTAGAGTGCAGGGTTCTGGCATGAGCTGTGTACAGTGTGCAGGGTTCTGGGTTGAGCTATGTACAGAGTGCAGGGTTCTGGGTTGAGCTATGTACAGAGTGCAGGGTTCTGGTTTGAGCTATGCTTAGAGTGCAGGGTTCTGGCATGAGCTGTGTACAGTGTGCAGGGTTCTGGGTTGAGCTATGTACAGAGTGCAGGGTTCTGGGTTGAGCTATGTACAGAGTGCAGGGTTCTGGGATGAGCTATGTACAGATTGCAGGGTTATGGGATGAGCTATGTACAGAGTGCAGGGTTCTGGGATGATCTTTGTTCAGAGTGCAGGGATCTGAGATGAGCTATATACAGGGTGCAGGGTTCTGGGATGAGATATATAAAGGGTGCAGGGTTCTGGGGTGAGCTATATACAGGGTCCAGGGTTCTGAGATGAGCTATATATAGCGTTCTGGGATAAGCTATATACAGGGTGCAGCGTTCTGGGATGAGCTATGTACAGAGTGCAGGGTTCTTGGATGAGCTATGTACAGAATGCAGGTTTCTGGGATGAGCTATGTACAGAGTGCAGGGTTCTGGGATGAGCTATGTACAGAGTGCAGGTTTCTGGGATGAGATATGTACAGAGTGCAGAGTTCTGGGATGAGCTATGTACAGAGTGCAGAGTTATGAGATGAACAATATACAGAGTGCAGGGTTCGGGGATGAGCTGTCTACAGAGTGCAGGGTTCTGGGATGAGCATTGTACAGAGTGAAGAGTTCTGGGATGAGCTGCAGTCATAGTGCAGGGTTCTGTGATGAGCTATATAAAGGGTGCAGGGTTCTGAGATGAGCTATATACAGGGTCCAGAGTTCTGAGATGAGCTATATACAAGGTTCTGGGATGAGCTATGTACAGAGTGCAGAGTTCTGGCATGAGCTATGTGCAGAGTGCAGGGTTCTGGAATGAGCTATGTACAGAGTGCAGCGTTTTGGGTTGAGCTATGTACAGAGTGCAGGGTTGTGGGATGAGCTATGTACAGAGTGCAGGGTTCTGGCATGAGCTGTGTACAGTGTGCAGGGTTCTGGGTTGAGCTATGTACAGAGTGCAGGGTTCTGGGTTGAGCTATGTACAGAGTGCAGGGTTCTGGGTTGAGCTATGTTTAGAGTGCAGGGTTCTGGCATGAGCTGTGTACAGTGTGCAGGGTTCTGGGTTGAGCTATGTACAGAGTGCAGGGTTCTGGGTTGAGCTATGTACAGAGTGCAGGGTTCTGGGATGAGCTATGTACAGATTGCAGGGTTATGGGATGAGCTATGTACAGAGTGCAGGGTTCTGGGATGATCTATGTTCAGAGTGCAGGGATCTGAGATGAGCTATATACAGGGTGCAGGGTTCTGGGATGAGCTATATAAAGGGTGCAGGGTTCTGGGGTGAGCTATATACAGGGTCCAGGGTTCTGAGATGAGCTATATATAGGGTTCTGGGATAAGCTATATACAGGGTGCAGGGTTCTGTGATGAGCTATGTACAGAGTGCAGGGTTCTTGGATGAGCTATGTACAGAATGCAGGTTTCTGGGATGAGCTATGTACAGAGTGCAGGGTTCTGGGATGAGCTATGTACAGAGTGCAGGTTTCTGGGATGAGCTATGTACAGAGTGCATGGTTCTGGGATGAGCTTTGTACAGAGTGCAGAGTTCTGGGATGAGCTATGCACAGAGTGCAGAGTTATGAGATGAACTATATACAGAGTGCAGGGTTCTGGGATGAGCATTGTACAGAGTGAAGAGTTCTGGGATGAGCTGCAGTCATAGTGCAGGGTTCTGTGATGAGCTATATAAAGGGTGCAGGGTTCTGGGATGACCTATATACAGGGTCCAGAGTTCTGAGATGAGCTATATACAAGGTTCTGGGATGAGCTATGTACAGAGTGCAGGGTTCTGGGAGGAGCTAGATACAGAGTGCAGGGTTGTGGGATAAGCTATGTACAGAGTGCAGGGTTCTGGGATGAGCTATGTGCCGAGTGCAGAGTTCTGGCATGAGCTATGTGCAGAGTACAGGGTTCTGGAATGAGCTATGTACAGAGTACAGGGTTCTGGAATGAGCTATGTACAGAGTTCAGGGTTCTGGAATGAGCTATGTACAGAGTGCAGGGTTCTGGCATGAGCTGGTACAGAGTGCAGCGTTCTGGGTTGAGCTATGTACAGAGTGCAGGGTTGTGGGATGAGCTATGTACAGAGTGCAGGGTTCTGGGTTGAGCTGTGTACAGAGTGCAGGGTTCTGGGTTTAGCTATGTTTAGAGTGCAGGGTTCTGGCATGAGCTGTGTACAGTGTGCAGGGTTCTGGGTTGAGCTATGTACAGATTGCAGGGTTCTGGGTTGAGCTATGTACAGAGTGCAGGGTTCCGGGATGAGCTATGTACAGAGTGCAGGGTTATGGGATGAGCTATGTTCAGAGTGCAGGGATCTGAGATGAGCTAAATACAGGGTGCATGGTTCTGGGATGATCTATATAAAGGGTGCAGGGTTCTGGGGTGAGCTATATACAGGGTCCAGGGTTCTGAGATGAGCTATATATAGGGTTCTGGGATAAGCTATATACAGGGTGCAGGGTTCTGGGATGAGCTATGTACAGAGTGCAGGGTTCTTGGATGAGCTATGTACAAAATGCAGGTTTCTGGGATGAGCTATGTACAGAGTGCTGGGTTCTGGGATGAGCTATGTACAGAGTGCAGGGCTCTGAGATGAGATATGTGCAGAGTGCAGAGTTCTGGGATGAGCTATGTACAGAGTGCAGAGTTATGAGATGAACTATATACAGAGTGCAGGGTTCTGGGATGAGCTGTCTGCAGAGTGCAGGGTTCTGGGATGAGCATTGTACAGAGTGAAGGATTCTGGGATGAGCTACAGTCATAGTGCAGGGTTCTGTGATGAGCTATATAAAGGGTGCAGGGTTCTGGGATGAGCTATATACAGGGTCCAGAGTTCTGAGATAAGCTATATACAAGGTTCTGGGATGAGCTATGTACAGAGTGCAGAGTTCTGGGATGAGCTATGTCACGGAACGTCCCACACTATGCTTGAGTGCTTTCGTCATATACCACTTCCTCCCAGTCTGTATACAGATATCAGATATTCCAACCTCTCTGAGCACAAAACAAGGCGACACTTGCTTGTTGCTAACATAAACTGACTTTATTCAGAACCAGAATACAGTCTTGTATACAGGAGAAGATTACTCTAACAATACAAACGTAACCTAATTAACCTAATTAACATGAGCTAATTAACTAATCCTTTATACAACCTGCCACGGAACGTCCCACACTCCGCTTGAGTGCTTCCGTCATATACCACTTCCTCCCAGTCTGTATACAGATATCAGATATTCCAACCTCTCTGAGCAGAAAACAAGGCGACACTTGCTTGTTGCTACCATGAACTGTTTTATTTAGAATCAAAATTACAAGACTTTATATGCCATTGGAACCTCCTCTAACAATACAACTGTAACCTAATTAACCTAATTAACATGAGCTAATTAACTAATCCTTTATACAGCCTAGGTGATTGAGACATGACCTTTTGCCCAGACTGAGTTAATTATCACAGGACACCTTCTCACAATAGCAGCAGCTCCAATAGGAGTCGTCCCGTCTCCTACATTGTATAGAGGACAATGTGATCAGCTCATTCGATTAACATAAACACAGGTAGTTGGAGTGGATGACACCAGCATCTCCTCACAGGATGTGTCCCAACAGTATAATTCAGTCTTATCATTCTAATATGGCATATAAAGGGTTCCCAGAGTCTGTGTGTTTTGGGGGGACATGGAGCTGAATCCAAAGTAACACCAACCCCAGGGTCCCCAGGCATACAGCTCACAGAGAGCACCATTCCCCCAAATGCTAGGGCCCATAATCAAAAGGCAACAGGCTTGCATTCAGTCCTCTCCAACAGCCTCTGTCCCAGCTAGGTCTGTCACACAGCCTAGGTGACTGAGACATGACCTTTTGCCCAGACTGAGTTAATTATCACAGGACATTTTCTCACAATAGCAGCAGCTCCAATAGGAGTCGTCCCATCTCCTACATTGTATAGAGGACAATGTGATCAGCTCATTCAATTAACATAAACACAGGTAGTTGGAGTTGATGACACCAGCATCTCCTCACAGGATGTGTCCCAACAGTATGAATCAGTCTTATCAGCAGGGGGCTGCTGGAGGAATTCCCCCTCCCTCTTCAGGGACACAAATCCAAAATGACCACAGCAAGGAGTCCCCAACAGAATCAAACAACATACAATATATACATATATACACGACTGAGTCCGATTAGTACAGGTCAGACTGGATTTCTAATTCACCTCACAAAGAGTATTGTTCCATTGAAAATCCAGGGCCCATAATCAAAAGGCAAGAGGCTTGCATTCAGTCCTCTCCAGCAGCCTCTGTCCTGGCTAGGTCTGTCACAAGCTATGTACAGAGTGCAGAGTTATGAGATGAACTATATACAGAGTGCAGGGTTCTGGGATGAGCTTTCTACAGAGTGCAGGGTTCTGGGATGAGCTGCAGTCATAGTTCAGGGTTCTGTGATGAGCTATATAAAGGGTGCAGGGTTCTGGGATGAGCTATATACAGGGTCCAGAGTTCTGAGATGAGCTATATACAAGGTTCTGGGATGAGCTATGTACAGAGTGCAGGGTTCTGGGATGAGCTATGTGCAGAGTGCAGAGATCTGGCATGAGCTATGTGCAGAGTGCAGGATTCTGGAATGAGCTATGTACAGAGTACAGGGTTCTGGAATGAGCTATGTAAAGAGTGCAGGGTTCTGGAATGAGCTATGTACAGAGTGCAGGGTTCTGGGATGAGCTACGTACAGAGTGGATGGTTCTGGCATGAGCCATGTACAGAGTGCAGGGTTCTGGCATGAGCCACATACAGAGTGTAGGGTTCTGGCATGTGCTGTGTACAGAGTGCAAGGCTCTGGGATGAGCTGTGTACAGAGAGCAAGGTTATGGGATGAGCTGTGTATAGAGTGCAGGGTTCTGAGATGAGCTGTGTAAAGAGTGCAGGGTTCTGGGATGAGCTGTGTACAGAGTGCAGGGTTCTGGGATGAGCTATGTACAGAGCGAAGGGTTCTTGGATGAGCTGCATGCATAGTGCAGGGCTCTGGGATGAGCTGTGTACAGAGTGCAGAGCTCTGGGATGAGCTGTGTACAGAGTGCAGGGTTCTGGGATGAGCTATGTACAGGGTGCAGGGTTCTGGGATGAGCTACATAAAGGGTGCAGTATTCTGGGGTGAGCTATATACAGGGTCCAAGGTTCTGAGATGAGCTATATATAGGGTTCAGGAATGAGCTATATACAGGGCGCAGGGTTCTGGGATGAGCTAGGTACTGAGTGCAGGATTCTGGGATGAGATATGTACAGAGTGCAGAGTTCTGGGATGAGCTATGTACAGAGTGCAGGGTTGTGATATGAGCTATGTACAGAGTGCAGGGTTCTGAGATGAGCTATATACAGGGTGCATGGTTCTGGGATAAGCTATATGAAGGGTTCAGGGTTCTGGGATGAGCTATATACAGGGTCCAGGGTTCTGAGCTTAGCTATATACAGGGTTCTGGGATGAGCTATATACAGGGTGCAGGGTTCTGGGATGAGCTATATACAGGGTGCAGGTTTCTGGGATGAGCTGTGTACAGAGTTCAGAGTTCTGGGATGAGCTATGTACAGAGTGAAGGGTTCTGGGATGAGCTGCATGCATAGTGCTGGGTTCTGTGGTGAGCTGCATGTAGAGTGCAGGGTTCTGGGATGAGATATTTCAGAGTGCAGGGTTTTGAGATGAGAAATGTACAGAGTGCAGGGTTCTGGGATGAGCTATGTGCAGAGTTCTAGCATGAGCTGTGTGCAGAATGCAGGGCTCTTGCATGAGCTATGTACAAACTGCAGGATTCTGGAATGAGCTATGTTCAGAGCGCAGGGTTCTGGAATGAGCTATGTACAAAGTGCAGGGTTCTGGAATGAGATATGTACGGAGTGCAGGGTTCTGGGTTGAGCTGTGTACAGAGTGCAGGGTTCGGGCATGAGCTGTGTACAGTGTGCAGGGTTCTGGGTTGAGCTATGTACAGAGTGCAGGGTTCTGGGATGAACTATGTACAGAGTGCAGGGTTCTGATATGAGCTATGTACAGAGTGCAGGGTACTGAGATGAGCTATATATAGGGTGCATGATTCTGGGATAAGCTATATGAAGGGTTCAGGGTTCTGGGATGAGCCATATACAGATCCAGGGTTTTGAGCTTAGCTATATACAGGGTTCTGGGATGAGCTATATACAGGGTGCAGGGTTCTGGCATGAGCTATGTGCAGAGTGCAGGGTTCTGGCATGAGCTATGTACAGAGTACAGGGTTTTGGCATGAGCTATGTATAGAGTGCATGGTACTGGCATGAGGTACGTTCAGAGTGCAGCGTCCTGGCATGAGCAACGTACAGAGTGCAGGGTTCTGGCATGATCCTCGTACAGAGTGCAAGGTTCTGGCATGAGCTGTTTACAGAGTGTAGGGCTCTGGGAAGAGCTGTGTACAGAGAGCAGGGCTCTGGGATGAGCTGTGTACAGAGTGCAGGGCTCTGGGATGAGCTAGATACAGAGATGAGCTATATACAGGGTGCCGGGTTCTGGGATGAGGTACATAAAGGGTGCAGGATTCGGGGATGAGCTATATACAGGGTCCAAGGTTCTGAGATGAGCTATATAAAGGGTTCAGGAATGAGCTATATACAGGGTGCAGGGTTCTGGGATGAGCTAGGTACTGAGTGCAGGGTTCTGGGATGAGATTTGTACAGAGTGCAGAGTTCTGGGATGAGCTATGTACAGAGTGCAGGGTTGTGATATGAGCTATGTACAGAGTGCAGGGTTCTGAGATGAGCTATATACAGGGTGCATGGTTCTGGGATAAGCTATATGAAGGGTTCAGGGTTCTGGGATGAGCTATATACAGGGTCCAGGGTTCTGAGCTTAGCTATATACAGGGTTCTGGGATGAGCTATATACAGGGTGCAGGGTTCTGGGATGAGCTATATACAGGGTGCAGGTTTCTGGGATGAGCTGTGTACAGAGTTCAGAGTTCTGGGATGAGCTATGTACAGAGTGAAGGGTTCTGGGATGAGCTGCATGCATAGTGCTGGGTTCTGTGGTGAGCTGCATGTAGAGTGCAGGGTTTTGGGATGAGATATGTGCAGAGTTCTGGCATGAGCTGTGTGCAGAGTGCAGGGCTCTGGCTTGAGCTATGTACAAAGTGCAGGGTTCTGGAATGAGCTATGTTCAGAGCGCAGGGTTCTGGAATGAACTATGTACAAAGTGCAGGGTTCCGGAATGGGATATGTACGGAGTGCAGGGTTCTGGGTTGAGCTGTGTACAGAGTGCAAGGTTCTGTGATGAGCTGTGTACAGAGTGCAGAGCTCTGGGATGAGCTATGTACAGAGTGCAAGGTTCTGTGATGAGCTGTGTACAGAGTGCAGAGTTCTGGGATGAGCTATGTACAGAGAGCAGGGTGCTGGGATGAGCTGTGTACAGAATGCAGGGTTCTGGGATGAGCTGTGTACAGAGTTCAGGGTTCTGGGATGAGCTATGTAAAGAGTGAAGGGCTCTGGGATGAGCTGTGTACAGAGTGCAGAGCTCTGGGATGAGCTGTGTACAGAGTGCAGGGTTCTGGGATAAGCTATGTACAGAGTGCAGGGATCTGAGATGAGCTATATACAGGGTGCAGGGTTCTGGGATGAGCTACATAAAGGGTGCAGGATTCTGGGATGAGCTATATACAGGGTCCAAGGTTCTGAGATGAGCTATATATAGGGTTCAGGAATGAGCTATATACAGGGCGCAGGGTTCTGGGATGAGCTAGGTACTGAGTGCAGGGTTCTGGGATAAGATTTGTACAGAGTGCAGAGTTCTGGGATGAGCTATGTACAGAGTGCAGGGTTGTGATATGAGCTATGTTCAGAGTGCAGGGTTCTGAGATGAGCTATATACAGGGTGCATGGTTCTGGGATAAGCTATATGAAGGGTTCAGGGTTTTGGGATGAGCTATATACAGGGTCCAGGGTTCTGAGCTTAGCTATATACAGGGTTCTGGGATGAGCTATATACAGGGTGCAGGGTTCTGGGATGAGCTATATACAGGGTGCAGGTTTCTGGGATGAGCTGTGTACAGAGTTCAGAGTTCTGGGATGAGCTATGTACAGAGTGAAGGGTTCTGGGATGAGCTGCATGCATAGTGCTGGGTTCTGTGGTGAGCTGTATGTAGAGTGCAGGGTTTTGGGATGAGATATGTGCAGAGTTCTGGCATGAGCTGTGTGCAGAGTGCAGGGCTCTGGCTTGAGCTATGTACAAAGTGCAGGGTTCTGGAATGAGCTATGTTCAGAGCGCAGGGTTCTGGAATGAACTATGTACAAAGTGCAGGGTTCCGGAATGGGATATGTACGGAGTGCAGGGTTCTGGGTTGAGCTGTGTACAGAGTGCAAGGTTCTGTGATGAGCTGTGTACAGAGTGCAGAGCTCTGGGATGAGCTATGTACAGAGTGCAAGGTTCTGTGATGAGCTGTGTACAGAGTGCAGAGTTCTGGGATGAGCTATGTACAGAGAGCAGGGTGCTGGGATGAGCTGTGTACAGAATGCAGGGTTCTGGGATGAGCTGTGTACAGAGTTCAGGGTTCTGGGATGAGCTATGTAAAGAGTGAAGGGCTCTGGGATGAGCTGTGTACAGAGTGCAGAGCTCTGGGATGAGCTGTGTACAGAGTGCAGGGTTCTGGGATAAGCTATGTACAGAGTGCAGGGATCTGAGATGAGCTATATACAGGGTGCAGGGTTCTGGGATGAGCTACATAAAGGGTGCAGGATTCTGGGATGAGCTATATACAGGGTCCAAGGTTCTGAGATGAGCTATATATAGGGTTCAGGAATGAGCTATATACAGGGCGCAGGGTTCTGGGATGAGCTAGGTACTGAGTGCAGGGTTCTGGGATAAGATTTGTACAGAGTGCAGAGTTCTGGGATGAGCTATGTACAGAGTGCAGGGTTGTGATATGAGCTATGTTCAGAGTGCAGGGTTCTGAGATGAGCTATATACAGGGTGCATGGTTCTGGGATAAGCTATATGAAGGGTTCAGGGTTTTGGGATGAGCTATATACAGGGTCCAGGGTTCTGAGCTTAGCTATATACAGGGTTCTGGGATGAGCTATATACAGGGTGCAGGGTTCTGGGATGAGCTATATACAGGGTGCAGGTTTCTGGGATGAGCTGTGTACAGAGTTCAGAGTTCTGGGATGAGCTATGTACAGAGTGAAGGGTTCTGGGATGAGCTGCATGCATAGTGCTGGGTTCTGTGGTGAGCTGTATGTAGAGTGCAGGGTTCTGGGATGAGATATGTACGGAGTGCAGGGTTTTGAGATGAGCAATGTACAGAGTGCAGGGTTCTGGGATGAGCTGTGTGCAGAGTTCTGGCATGAGCTGTGTGCAGAGTGCAGGGCTCTGGCATGAGCTATGTACAAAGTGCAGGGTTTTGGAATGAGCTATGTTCAGAGCGCAGGGTTCTTGAATGAGCTATGTATAAAGTGCAGGGTTCCGGAATGAGATATGTAGGGAGTGCAGGGTTCTGGGTTGAGCTGTGTACAGAGTGCAAGGTTCTGTGATGAGCTGTGTACAGAGTGCAGGGCTCTGGGATGAGCTATGTACAGAGTGCAAGGTTCTGTGATGAGCTGTGTACAGAGTGCAGAGTTCTGGGATGAGCTATGTACAGAGAGCAGGGTGCTGGGATGAGCTGTGTACAGAATGCAGGGCTCTGGGATGAGCTGTGTACAGAGTTCAGGGTTCTGGGATGAGCTATGTACAGAGTGAAGGGCTCTGGGATGAGCTGTGTACAGAGTGCAGAGCTCTGGGATGAGCTGTGTACAGAGTGCAGGGTTCTGGGATAAGCTATGTACAGAGTGCAGGGATCTGAGATGAGCTATATACAGGGTGCAGGGTTCTGGGATGAGCTACATAAAGGGTGCAGGATTCTGGGATGAGCTATGTACAGAGTGCAAGGTTCTGTGATGAGCTGTGTACAGAGTGCAGAGTTCTGGGATGAGCTATGTACAGAGAGCAGGGTGCTGGGATGAGCTGTGTACAGAATGCAGGGCTCTGGGATGAGCTGTGTACAGAGTTCAGGGTTCTGGGATGAGCTATGTACAGAGTGAAGGGCTCTGGGATGAGCTGTGTACAGAGTGCAGAGCTCTGGGATGAGCTGTGTACAGAGTGCAGGGTTCTGGGATAAGCTATATACAGAGTGCAGGGATCTGAGATGAGCTATATACAGGGTGCAGGGTTCTGGGATGAGCTACATAAAGGGTGCAGGATTCTGGGATGAGCTATATACAGGGTCCAAGGTTCTGAGATGAGCTATATATAGGGTTCAGGAATGAGCTATATACAGGGCGCAGGGTTCTGGGATGAGCTAGGTACTGAGTGCAGGGTTCTGGGATAAGATTTGTACAGAGTGCAGAGTTCTGGGATGAGCTATGTACAGAGTGCAGGGTTCTGAGATGAGCTATATACAGGGTGCATGGTTCTGGGATAAGCTATATGAAGGGTTCAGGGTTCTGGGATGAGCTATATACAGGGTCCAGGGTTCTGAGCTTAGCTATATACAGGGTTCTGGGATGAGCTATATACAGGGTGCAGGGTTTTGGGATGAGCTATATGCAGGGTGCAGGTTTCTGGGATGAGCTGTGTACTTAGTTCAGAGTTCTGGGATGAGCTATGTACAGAGTGAAGGGTTCTGGGATGAGCTGCATGCGTAGTGCTGGGTTCTGTGGTGAGCTGCATGTAGAGTGCAGGGTTCTAGGATGAGATATGTATGGAGTGCAGGGTTTTGAGATGAGCAATGTACAGAGTGCAGGGTTGTGGGATGATATGTGTACAGAGTGCAGGGTTCTGGGATGAGCTATGTACAGAGTGCAGGGTTCAGGGATGAGCTGTGTAGAGAGTGCAGGGTTCTGAGATTTGATATGTACAGAGTGCAGGGTTCTGGGATGAGCTATGTACAGAGTGCAGGGTTCTGGGATGAGCTATGTACAGTTTGCAGGATTCTGGGATGAGCTATGTACAGAGTGCAGGGTTCTGGAATGAGCTATGTGTAAAGTGCAGAGTTCTGGCATTAGCTATATGCAGAGTGCAGAGTTGTGGCATGAGCTATATACAGAGTGCAGGGTTCTGGAGTGAGCTATGTACAGATTGCAGGGTTCTGTGTTGAGCTGTGTACAGAGTGCAGGGTTCTGGGTTGAGCTGTGTACAGAGTGCAGGGTTCTGGGTTGAGATATGTAGAGCGCAGGGTTCTGGAATGAGCTATGTACAAAGTGCAGGGTTCTGGGATGAGCTATGTACGGAGTGCATGGTTCTGGGATGAGCTTTATACAGAGCGCAGGGTTCTGGGATGAGCTATGTACAGAGTGCAGGTTTCTGGGATGAGCTATGTACAGAGTGCAGGGCTCTGGGATGAGCTATGTATAGAGTGCAGGGTTATGAGATGGACTATATACAGGGTGCAGGATTCTGGAATTAACTATATAAAGGGTGCAGGGTTCTGGGATGAGCTATATACAGGGTCCAGGGTTCTGAGATGAGCTATATCCAGGGTTCTGGGATGAGCTATATACAGGGTTCTGGGATGAGCTATGTACAGAATGCAGGGTTCTGAGATGAGCTATGTACAGAGTTCAGGGTTCTGTAATGAGCTATATACAGAATGCAGGGTTCTGGCATGAGTGAAGTACAGAGTGCAGGGTTCTGAGATGAGCTATATACAGGGTGCAGGGTTCTGGGATGAGCTATATAAAGGGTGCAGGGTTCTCAGGTGAGCTATATACAGGGTCCAGGGTTCTGAGATGATCTATATCCAGGGTTCTGGGATGAGCTATGTACAGGGTGCAGGGTTCTGGGATGAGCTATGTACAGAGTGCATAGTTCTGGGATGAGGTTTGTACAGAGTGCCACGGTTCTGGGATGAGCTATGTATAGAATGCATTGCTCTGGGATGAGCTATGTACAGAGTGCAGGGTTATGAGATGAACTATATACAGGGTGAAGGGTTCTGGAATGAGCTATATAAAGAGTGCAGGGTTCTGGGATGAGCTATATACAGGGTCTAGGGTTCTGAGATGAGCTATATACAGGGTTCTGGGATGAGCTATATACAGGGTTCTAGGATGAGCTATGTAGAGAGTGCAGGGTTCTGAGATGAGCTATGTACAGAGTTCAAGGATCTGGAATGAGCTTTATATACAGGGTTCTGGGATTGAGCTATGTACAGAATGCAGGGTTCTGGGATGAGCTATGTACAGAGTGCATGGTTCTGGGATGAGCTATGTACAGAGTGCAGGGTTTCTGGGATGAGCTATGTACAGAGTGCAGGGTTCTGGAATGAGCTATGTACAGAGTGCAGGGTTCTGGGATGAGGTATGTGCAGAATGCAGGGTTCTGGGATGAGCTATATAAAGGGTGCAGGGTTCGGGGGTGAGCTATATACAGGGTCCAGGGTTCAGAGATGAGCTATATACAGGGTTCTGGGATGAGATATATGTAGGGTGCAGGGTTCTGGGATGAGCTATGTACTGAGAGCATGGTTCTGGGATGAGCTATGTACAGAGTGCAGGGTTATGGGATGAGCTGTGTACAGAGTGCAGGGTTATGGGATGAGCTGTGTACAGAGTGCAGGTTTCTGGGATGAGCTATATACAGAGTGCAGGGTTATGGGATGAGCTGTGTACAGAGTGCAGGGTTATGGAATGAGCTATATAAAGGGTGCAGGGTTGTGAGATGAGCTATATAAAGGGTGCAGGGTTCTGGGATGAGCTATATACAGAGTTCAAGGTTCTGAGATGAGCTATATATAGGGTTCAGGGATGAGCTATATATACATCGCAGGGTTCTGGGATGAGCTATATACAGAGTGCAGGGTTCTGGGATGACCTATGTACAGAGTGCGGGGTTCTGAGGTGAGCTATATAAAGGGTGCATGGTTCTGAGATAAGCTATATAAAGGGTACAGGGTTCTGGGATGAGCTATATACAGGGTCCAGGGTTCTGAGATGAGCTATGTACAGAGTACAGGGTTCTGAGGTGAGCTATATAAAGGGTGCATGGTTCTGGTATAAGCTATATAAAGGGTCCAGGGTTCTGAGATGAGCTATGTACAGAGTACAGGGTTCTGAGGTGAGCTATATAAAGGGTGCATGGTTCTGGTATAAGCTATATAAAGGGTTCAGGGTTCTGGGATGATCTATATACAGGGTTCTGGGATGAGCTATATGCAGGGTGCAGGGTCCTGGGATGAGCTATGTACTGAGAGCATGGTTCTGGAATGAGCTTTGTACAGAGTGCAGGGATCTGGGATGAGCTGTGTACAGAGTGCAGGTTTCTGGGATGAGCTATGTACAGAGTCTAGGGCTCTGGGATGAGCATAGTATAGAGTGCAGAGTTATGAGATGAACTATATACAGGGTGCAGGGTTCTGGGATGAGCTATATAAAGGGTGCAAGGTTCTGGGGAGAGCTATATACAGGGTCCAGGGTTCTGAAATGAGCTATATACAGGGTTCTGGGATGAGCGATATCGTGCAGGGTTCTAGGACGAGCCATGTAGAGAGTGCAGGGTTCTTGGGTGAGCTATGTAAAGAGTGCAGGTTTCTGGGATGAGCTATGTATAGAGAGCAGGGTTCTGGGATGAGCTATGTACAGAGTGCAGGGCTCTGAGATGAGCTATGTACAGAGTGCAGAGTTCTGGGATGAGCTATGTACAGAGTGCAGAGTTATGAGATGAACTATATGCAGAGTGCAGGGTTCTGGGATGAGCTGTGTATAGAGTGCATGGTTCTGGGATGAGCTATGTACAGAGTGAAGGGTTCTGGGATGATCTGCATGCATAGTGCAGAGTTCTGAGATGAGCTATATACAAAATTCTGGGATGAGCTATGTACAGAGTGCAGGGTTCTGGCATGAGCTATGTACAGAGTACAGGGTTCTGGCATGAGCTATGTACAGAGTGCAGGGTACTGTCATGAGCTACATACAGAGTGCAGGGTTCTGGCATGAGTCATATACAGAGTGCAGGGTTCTGGCATGAGCCACGTACAGAGTGTAGGGTTCTGGCATGAGCTGTTTACAGAGTGCAGGGCTCTGGGATGAGCTGTGTACAAAGTGGAGGGCGCTAGGATGAGCTATGTACAGATGCAAGGTTCTGGGATGAGCTGTGTACAGAGTGCAGGGTTCTGGGATGAGCTATGTACACAGTGAAGGGTTCTGGGATGAGCTGCATGCATAGTGCGGGGTTCTGTGGTGAGCTGCATGCATGGTGCAGGGTTCTGGCATGAGCTATGTACAGAGTGCAGAGTTCTGAGATGAGCTATGTATAGAGTGCAGAGTTATGAGATGAACTATATACAGAATTCATTCTGGGATGAGCTGTGTAGAGAGTGCAGGGTTCTGGAATGAGCCGTGTACAGAGTGCAGGGTTCTGGCAAGAGCCGTGTACAGAGTGCAGGGTTCTGGGTTGAGCTATGTATAGATTGCAGGGTGCTGGAATGAGCTATGTACAGAATGCAGGGTTCTGGGATGAGCTATGTACAGAGTGCAGGGTTCTGGGATGAGCTATATTTACAGGGTGCAAAGTTTTGGGATGAGCTATATAAAGGATGCAGGATTCGGGGGTTAGCTATATACAGGGTCCAGGGTTCTGAGATGAGCTATATACAGGGTTCTGGGATGAGCTATATGCAGGGTGCAGGGTCCTGGGATGAGCTATGTACTGAGAGCATGGTTCTGGAATAAGCTTTGTACAGAGTGCAGGGTTCTGGGATGAGTTATGTACAGAGTGCAGGTTTCTGGGATGAGCTATGTACAGAGTGTAGGGCTCTGGGATGAGCAATGTATAGAGTGCAGGGTTATGAGATGAACTATATACAGGGTGCAGGGTTCTGGGATGAGCTATATAAAGGGTGCAAGGTTCTGGGGTGAGCTATATACAGAGTCCCGGGTTCTGAGATGAGCTATGTAAAGGGTTCTGGGATGAGCAATATCGTGCAGGGTTCTGGAATGAGCCATGTACAGAGTGCAGGGTTCTTGGGTGAGCTATGTAAAGAGTGCAGGTTTCTGGGATGAGCTATCTACAGAGTGCAGGGTTCTGGGATGAGCTATGTACAGAGTGCAGGGCTCTGAGATGAGCTATGTACAGAGTGCAGGGCTCTGAGATGAGCTATGTACAGAGTGCAGAGTTCTGGGATGAGCTATGTACAGAGTGCAGAGTTATAAGATGAACTATATACAGAGTGCAGGGTTCTGGGATGAGATGTGTACAGAGTGCATGGTTCTGGGATGAGCTATTTACAGAGTGAAGGGTTCTGGGATGAGCTGCATGCATAGTGCATGGTTCTGGGATGAGCTATATAAAGGGTGCAGGGTTCTGGGTTGAGCTATATACAGGGTCCAGAGTTCTGAGATGAGCTATATACAAAATTCTGGAATGAGCTATGTACAGAGTGCAGGGTTCTGGGATGAGCTATGTACAGAGTGCAGGGTATTGGGATGAGCTATGTGCAGAGTGCAGAGTTCTGGCATGAGCTATTTGCGGAGGGCAGGGTTCTGGCATTAGCTATGTACAGAGTGCAGGGTTCTGAATGAGCTATGTACAGAGTGCAGGGTTCTGGAATGAGCTATGTACAGAGTGCAGGGTTCTGGCATGAGCTGTGTACAATGTGCAGGGTTCTGGATTGAGCTATGTACAGAGTGCAGGGTTCTGGGATGAGCTATGTACAGAGTGCAGGGTTCTGGGATGAGCTATGTACAGGGTCCAGGGTTCTGAGCTTTGCTATAAACATGGTTCTGGGATGAGCTATGTTCAGGGTGCAGGGTTCTGGCATTAGCTATGTACAGAGTGCAGGGTTCTGAGATGAGCTATGTATAGAGTGCAGGGTTCTGGGATGAGCCATGTATAGAGTGCAGGGTTCTGGGATGAGCTATGTACAGGGGGTCCCCTACTTACAAACATCCGACTTATAAACGACTCCTACTTACAAACGGAGGGAGACAACAGGAAGTGAGAGGAAATCTACCCCTAGGAAGGGAAATTCACTCTTATAAGAGTTAATATGGGAAAAAGGTGTCTCCACTGATGCTTTATCACCTATCCTTATTTCCCTAATAACCCCAAATTTTCAAAATCCAATTGTCATTGGGACAGAGAGTGAGGTGAAATCTTCTGAACAGGGGCACAGACAGCAAAACAAATGTTACAGATGTGATAACCCTTCCTTATGCTATCTACAAAACTTAAAAATAGATTTTTTTGGCTGGAGCTACACTTAAAAAATGTACCTGTTCCGACTTACAAACAGATTCAACTTAAGAAAAAACCTATAGTCCCTATCTTGTTTGTAACCCGGGGACCCCCTGTACAGGATCCAGGGTTCTGAGCTTTGCAATATACAGGGTTCTTTGATGAGCTATGTTCATTGTGCAGGGTTCTGGCATGAGCTATGTACAGAGTGGAGGGTTCTGGCATGAGCCATGTACAGAGTGCAGGGTTCTGGGTTGAGCTGTGTACAGAGTGCAGGGTTTTGGGATGAGCTATGTACAGAATGCAGGGTTTTGGGATGAGCTATGTACAGAGTGCAGGGTTCTGGGAAGAGCTATATACAGGGTGCAGGGTTCTGGGATGAGCTATATAAAGGGTGCAGGGTTCGGGGGTGAGCTATATACAGGGTCCAGGGTTCTGAGATGAGCTATATACAGGATTCTGGGATGAGCTATATGCAGGGTGCAGGGTTCTGGGATGAGCTATGTACTGAGAGCATGGTTCTGGGATGAGCTTTGTACAGAGTGCAGGGTTCTGGGATGAGCTATGTACAGAGTGCAGGTTTCTGGGATGAGCTATGTACAGAGTGCAGGGTTATGGGATCAGCTGTGTACAGAGTGCAGGGTTCAGGGATGAGCTATGTACAGATTGCAGGGTTCTGAGATGAGCTATATACAGGGTGCAGGGTTCTGGAATGAGCTATATAAAGGGTGCAGGGTTGTGAGATGAGTTATATAAAGGGTGCAGGGTTCTGGGATGAGCTATATACAGGGTCCAAGGTTCTGAGATGAGCTATATACAGGGTTCAGGGATGAGCTATATACATAGCGCAGGGTTCTGGGATGAGCTGTGTACAGAGTGCAGAGTTCTGGGATGAGCTATGTACAGAGTGCAGGGTCCTGGGGTGAGCTATGTATAGACTGCAGAGTTCTGGGATGAGCTATGTACAGAGTGCAGGGTTCTGAGATGAGCTATGTACACAGTGCAGAGTTTTGAGGTGAGCTTTATACAGGGTGCATGGTTCTGGGATAAGCTATATAATGGGTTCAGGGTTCTGGGATGAGCTATATACAGGGTCCAGGGTTCTGAACTTAACTATATTCAGGGTTCTGGGATGAGCTATTCACAGGGTGAAGGGTTCTGGGATGAGCTATATACAGAGTACAGGATTCTGGCATGAGCTACGTACAGAGTGCAGGGTACTGTCATGAGCTACATACAGAGTGCAGGGTTCTGGCATGAGCCACGTACGGAGTGCAGGGTTCTGGCATGAACTGTGTACAGAGTGCAGGGCTCTGGGATGAGCTATGTACAGAGTGCAAGGTTCTGGGATGAGCTGTGTACAGAGTGCAGGGTTCTGGGATGAGCTATGCACAGAGTGCAGAGTTATGAGATGAACTATATACAGAGTGCAGGGTTCTGGGATGAGCTGTGTACAGAGTGCAGGGTTCTGGCATGAGCCGTGTACAGAGTGCAGGGTTCTGGCATGAGCCGTGTACAGAGTGCAGGGTTCTGGGTTGAGCTATGTACAGAGTGCAGGGTTCTGGGATGAGCTATGTACAGAGTGCAGGGTTCTGGGATGAGCTATATACAGAGTGCAGGGTTCTGGGATGAGCTATATACAGGGTGCAAAGTTTTGGGATGAGCTATTTAAAGGATGCAGGATTCGGGGGTGAGCTATATGCAGGGTCCAGGGTTCTGAGATGAGCTATATACAGGGTTCTGGGAACAGCTATATGCAGGGTGCAGTGTCCTGGGATGAGCTATGTACTGAGAGCATGGTTCTGGAATGAGCTTTGTACAGAGTGCAGGTTTCTGGGATGAACTATGTACAGAGTGCAGGTTTCTGGGATGAGCTATGTACAGAGTGTAGGGCTCTGGGATGAGCAATGTATAGAGTGCAGGGTTATGAGATGAACTATATACAGGGTGCAGGGTTCTGGGATGAGCTATATAAAGGGTGCAAGGTTGTGGGGTGAGCTATATACAGGGTCCAGGGTTCTGAGATGAGCTATATACAGGGTTCTGGGATGAGCGATATCGTGCAGGGTTCTGGGATGAGCCATGTACAGAGTGCAGAGTTCTTGGGTGAGCTATGTAAGAGTGCAGGTTTCTGGCATGAGCTATGTACAGAGTGCAGGGTTCTGGGATGAGCTATGTACAGAGTGCAGGGCTCTGAGATGAGCTATGAATAGAGTGCAGAGTTCTGGGATGAGCTATGTACAGAGTGCAAGGTTCTGGGATGAGCTTTGTACAGAGTACATGGTTCTGGGATGAGCTATGTACATAGTGAAGGGTTCTGGGATGAGCTGCTTGCATAGTGCAGGGTTCTGTGATGAGCTATATAAAGGGTGCAGGGTTCTGGGATGAGCTATATACAAGGTCCAGAGTTCTAAGATGAGCTGTATACAAGATTCTGGGATGAGCTATGTACAGAGTGCAGGGTTCTGGAATGAGCTATGTACAGAGTGCATGGTTGTGGAATGAGCTATGTACAGAGTGCATGGTTCTGGCATGAGCTGTGTACAATGTGCAGGGTTCTGGGTTGAGCTATGTACAGAGTGCAGGGTTCTGGGATGAGCTATATACAGAGTGCAGGGTTCTAGGATGAGCTATGTACAGAGTGCAGGGTTTTGGGATGAGCTATGTACAGAGTGCAGGGTTCTGGGATGAGCTATGTACAGGATCCAGGGTTCTGAGCTTTGCTGTAAACATGGTTCTGGGATGAGCTATGTTCAGGGTGCAGGGTTCTGGTATTAGCTATGTACAAAGTGCAGGGTTCTGGCATGAGCCAATGGATAGAGTACAGGGTTCTGGCATGAGCTACGTCCAGAGTGGTGGGTTCTGGCATGAGCCACGTACAGAGTGCAGGGTTCTGGCATGAGCCACATACAGAGTTTAGGGTTCTGGCATGTGCTGTGTCCAGAGTGCAGGTTTCTGGGATGAGCTGTGTACAGAGTGCAAGGGTCTGGGATGAGCTGTGTACAGAGCGCAAGGTTATGGGATGAGCTGTGTACAGAGTGCAGGGTTCTGGGATGAGCTGTGTACAGAGTGCAGGGTTCTGGGATGAGCTGTGTACAGAGTGCAGGGTTCTGGGATGAGCTCTGTACAGAGTGAAGGGTTCTTGGATGAGTTGCATGCATAATGCAGGGCTCTGGGATGAGCTGTGTACAGAGTGCAGAGCGCTGGGATGAGCTGTGTACAGAGAGCTAGGTACTGAGTGCAGGGTTCTGGGATGAGATATGTACAGAGGGCAGACTTCTGGGATGAGCTATGTACAGAGTGTAGGGTTGTGATATGAGCTATGTACAGAGTGCAGGGTTCTGAGATGAGCTATATACAGGGTGCATGGTTCTGGGATAAGCTATATGAAGGGTTCAGGGTTCTGGGATGAGCTATATACAGGGTCCAGGGTTCTGAGATGAGCTATATACAGGGTGCAGGGTTCTGCGATGAGCTATATACAGGGTGCAGGGTTCTGCGATGAGCTGTGTACAGAGTTCAGAGTTCTGGGATGAGCTATGTACAGAGTGAAGGGTTCTGGGATGAGCTGCATGCATAGTGCTGGGTTCTGTGGTGAGCTGCATGTAGAGTGCAGCATTCTGGGATGAGATATGTACAGAGTGCAGGGTTTTGAGATGAGCAATGTACAGAGTGCAGGGTTCTGGGATGAGCTATGTGCAGAGTTCTGGCATGAGCTATGTGCAGAGTGCAGGGTTCTGGTATGGGCTATGTACAAAGTGCAGGGTTTTGGAATGAGCTATGTTCAGAGCGCAGAATTCTGGAATGAGCTATGTACAAAGTGCAGGGTTCTGGAATGAGATATGTACGGAGTGCAGGGTTCTAAGTTGAGCTGTGTACAGAGTGCAGGGTTCGGGCATGAGCTGTGTACAGTGTGCAGGGTTCTGTGTTGAGCTATGTACAGAGTGCAGGGTTCTGGGATGAACTATGTACAGAGTGCAGGGTTCTGATATGATCTATGTACAGAGTGCAGGGTTCTGAGATGAGCTATATATAGGGTGCATGGTTCTGGGATAAGCTATATGAAGGGTTCAGGGTTCTGGGGTGAGCTATATACAGGGTCCAGGGTTTTGAGCTTAGCTATATACAGGATTCTGGGATGAGCTATATATAGGGTGCAGGGTTCTGGGATGAGCTTATATACAGGGTGCAGGGTTCTGGCATGAGCTATGTGCAGAGTGCAGGGTTCTTTCATGAGCTATGTACAGAGTACAGGGTTCTGGCATGAGCTATGTACAGAGTGCAGGGTAATGGCATGAGCTACGTTCAGAGTGCAGGGTCCTGGCATGTGCCACGTACAGAGTGCAGGGTTCTGGCATGATCCACGTACAGAGTGCAGGGTTCTGGCATGAGCTGTTTACAGAGTGCAGGGCTCTGGGAAGAGCTGTGTAAAGAGTGCAGGGCTCTGGGATGAGCTGTGTACAGAGTGCAGGGCCCTGGGATGAGCTGTGTAGAGAGTGCAGGGCTCTGGGATGAGCTATGTACAGAGTGCAAGGTTCTGTGATGAGCTGTGTACAGAGTGCAGGGTTCTGGGATGAGCTATGTACAGAGAGCAGGGTGCTGGGATGAGCTGTGTACAGAATGCAGGGTTCTGGGATGAGCTGTGTACAGAGTGCAGGGTCCTGGGATGAGCTGCATTCATAGTGCAGGGTTCTGTGGGGAGCTGCATGCAGAGTGCAGGGTTCTGGGATGAGCTATGTACAGAGTGCAGGGTTCTGGGATGAGCTATGTACAGAGTGCAGGGTTCTGGGATGAGCTATGTACAGAGTGCAGGGTTCTGGGATGAGCTATGTACAGAGTGCAGGGATCTGAGATGAGCTATATACAGGGTGCAGGGTTCTGGGATGAGCTATATAAAGGGTGCAAGGTTCTGGGGTGAGCTATATACAGGGTCCAGGGTTCTGAGATGAGCTATATACAGGGTTCTGGGATGAGCTATATACAGGGTGCAGGGTTCTGGGATAAGCTATGTACAGAATGCATGGTTCTGTGATGAGCTATGTACAGAGTGCAGGTTTCTGGGATGAGCTATGTACAGAGTGCATGGTTCTGGGATGAGCTTTGTACAGAGTGCAGAGATCTGGGATCAGCTATGTACAGAATGCAGAGTTATGAGATTAACTATATACAGAGTGCAATGTTCTGGGATGAGCTGTGTACAGAGTGCAGGGCTCTGGGATGAGCTATGTACAGAGTGCAAGGTTCTGGGATGAGCTGTGTACAGAGTGCAGTGTTCTGGGATGAGCTGTGTATAGAGTGCAGGGTTCTGGGATGAGCTATGTACAGAGTGAAGTATTCTGGGATGAGTTGCATGCATAGTGCAGGGTTCTGTGGTGAGCTGCATACAGAGTGGAGGGCTCTGGGATGAGCTATGTACAGAGTGCAGGGTTCTGAGATGAGCTATGTACAGAGTGCAGGATACTGAGATGAGCAATATACAGGGCGCATGGTTCTGGGATAAGCTATATAAAGTGTGCAGGGTTCTGGGATGAGCTATATACAGGGTCCAGGGTTCTGAGCTTAGCTATATACAGGGTTCTGGGATGTGCTATATACAGGGTGCAGGGTTCTGGTATGAGTTATATACAGAGTGCAGGGTTGTGGCATGAGCCATGTACAGAGTACAGGTTTCTGGTATCTGTTCCGACTTACAAACAGATTCAACTTAAGAAAAAACCTAAAGTCCCTATCTTGTTTGTAACCTGGGGACCCCCTGTACAGGATCCAGGGTTCTGAGCTTTGCAATATACAGGGTTCTTTGATGAGCTATGTTCATTGTGCAGGGTTCTGGCATTAGCTATGTAGAAAGTGTAGGGTTCTAGCACGAGCCATGTACAGAATGCAGGTTTCTGGCATGAGCTACGTATAGAGTGCAGGGTTCTGGCATGAGCCACGTACAGAGTGCAGGGTTCTGGCATGAGCCACGTACAGAGTGCAGGGTTCTGGCATGAGCCACGTACAGAGTGCAGGGTTCTGGCATGAGCCACGTACAGAGTGCAGGGTTCTGGCATGAGCCACGTACAGAGTGCAGGGTTCTGGCATGAGCCACGTACAGATTGCAGGGTTCTGGCATGAGCCACGTACAGAGTGCAGGGTTCTGGCATGAGCCAAGTACAGAGTGCAGGGTTCTGGCATGAGCCACGTACAGAGTGTAGGGTTCTGGCATGAGCCGTGTACAGAGTGCAGGGCTCTGGGATGAGCTGTTTACAGAGTGCAAGGTTATGGGATGAGCTGTGTACAGATTGCAGGGTTCTGGGATGAGCTGTGTACAGAGTGCAGGGTTCTGGGATGAGCTATGTACAGAGTGCAGGGTTCTGGGATGAGCTGTGTACAGAGTGCAGGGTTCTGGGATGAGCTATGTATAGAGTGCAGGGTTCTGGGATGAGCTATGTACAGAGTGAAGGGTTCTGGGATGAGCTGCATGGATAGTGCAGGGTTCTGTGGTGAGCTGCATGCAGAGTGTAGGGTCCTGGGATGAGCTATGTACAGAGAGCAGGGTTCTGAGATTTGATATGTACCGAGTGCAGGATTCTGGGATGAGCTATGTACAGAGTGCAGGGATCTGGAATGAGCTATGTACAGAGTGCAGGGTTCTGCGTTGAGCTGTGTACAGAGTGCATGGTTCTGGGTTGAGCTGTGTATAGAGTGCAGGTTTCTGGGTTGAGCTATGTACAGAGTGCAGGGTTCTGGATTGAGCTATATACAGAATGCACGCTTCTGGGATGAGCTAAGTACAGAGTGCAGGGTTCTGGGATGAGCTATATAAAGGGTGCAGGGTTCTGGGTTGAGCTATATACAGGGTCCAGGGTTCTGAGATGAGCTATATACAGGGTTCTGGGATGAGCTATATACAGGGTGCAGAGTTCTGGGATGAGCTATGTACTGAGTGCATGGTTCTCTGATGAGCTTTATACAGAGTGCAGGATTCTGGGATAAGCTATGTACAGAGTGCAGGTTTGTGGGATGAGCTATGTACAGAGTGCAGGGCTCTGGGATGAGCTATGTATAGAGTGCAGGGTTATGAGATGAACTATATACAGGGTGCAGGGTTCTGGACTGAGCTATATAAAGGGTGCAGGGTTCTGGGATGAGCTATATACAGGGTCCAGGGTTCTGAGATGAGCTATATCCAGGGTGCTGGGATGATCTATATACAGGGTTCTGGGATGAGCTATGTACAGAGTGCAGGATTCTGAGATGAGCTATGTACAGAGTTCAGGGTTCTGTAATGAGCTATATACAGAATGCAGGATTCTGGCATGAGCGAAGTACAGAGTGTCGGGTTCTGTAATGAGCTATATACGAGTGCAGGGTTCTGAGATGAGCTTTATACAGGGTGCAAGGTTCTGGGATGAGCTATATAAAGGGTGCAGGGTTCTGGGGTGAGCTATATACAGGGTCCAGGGTTCTTAGGTGATCTACATTCCGGGTTCTGGGATGAGCTATATACAGGGTGCAGTGCTCTGGGATGAGCTATGTACAGAGTGCATGGTTCTGGGATGAGCTTTGTACAGAGTGCCACGGTTCTGGGATGAGCTATGTACAGAGTGCAGATTTCTGGGATGAGCTATGTACAGAGTGCATTGCTCTGGGATGAGCTATGTACAGAGTGCAGGGTTATGAGATGAACTATATACAGGTTGCAGGGTTCTGGAATGAGCTATATAAAGAGTGCAGGGTTCTGGGATGAGCTATATACAGGGTCCAGGGTTCTAAGATGAGCTATATACAGGGTTCTGGGATGAGCTATATACAGGGTTCTGGGATGAGCTATGTACAGAGTGCAGGGTTCTGATATGAGCTATGTACAGAGTTCAGGGATCTGGAATGAGCTATATACAGGGTTCTGGGATGAGCTATGTACAGAGTGCATGGTTCTGGGATGAGCTATGTATAGAGTGCAGGGTTTCTGGGATGAGCTATGTATAGAGTGCAGGGTTCTGGAATGAGCTATGTAGAGAGTGCAGGATTCTGGGATGAGGTATGTACAGAATGCAGGGTTCTGGAATGAGCTAGGTACAGAGTGCAGGGTTCTGGGATGAGCTATGTACAGAGTGTAGGGTCCTGGGGTGAGCTGTGTACAGAGTGCATGGTTTTGGGATAAGCTGTGTACAGAGGGGGAGGCAGTGGAAGGCAGTATGATGGGAGGGGAGGTAGTTGAGGGCAGGATTATGGGGTGGAGGACAGTATGATGGGAGGGGAGGTAGTGGAGGGCAGTATGATGGGAAGAGGCGGTAGTGGAGGGCAGTATGATGGGAAGAGGCGGTAGTGGAGGGCAGTATGATGGGAGGGGGGTTAGTGGAGGGCAATATGATGGGAGGGATGGTAGTGGAGGGCAGTATAATGGGAGGGGGGTTAGTGGAGGGCAGTATGATAGGGGGTTGGTAGTGGAGGGCAGTATGATGGGAGCGAGAGTAGTATGATGGGAGGGGTGTTAGTGGAGGGCAGTATGATGGGAGGGAGGTTAGTGGAGGGCAGTATGATGGGAGGGGTGGTAGTGGAGGGCAGTATAATGGGAGGGGGCAGTGGAGGGCAGTATAATGGGAGGGAGGCAGTATGATGGGAGGGGTTGGTAGTGGAGGGCAGTATAATGGGGGGGTTATTGGAGGGCAGTATAGTAGGAGGGGTGGCAGTGGAGGACAGTATAATAGGAGGGGTGGCAGTGGAGGGCAGTAAAATGGGAGGGGGGCAATATGATGGGAGGGGGTGGTAGTGGAGGGCAGTATAATAGGAGGGTTTGCAGTGGAGGGCAGTATAATAGGAGGGGTGGCAGTGGAGGGCAGTATGATGGGAGGGAGTGGTAGTGGAGGGCAGTATAATAGAAGAGGTGGCAGTGGAGGGCAGTATAATGGGAGAGGGGCAGTATGATGGGAGGGGGTGGCAGTATAATGGGGGGTTAGTGGAGGGCAGTATGATGGGGGGGTTAGTGGAAGGCAGTATAATAGGAGAGGTGGCAGTGGAGGGCAGTATAATTGGAGGGGGCAGTATGATGGGAGGGGGTGGCAGTGGAGGGCAGTATAATGGGGGTTTAATGGAGGGCAGTATAGTAGGAGGGGTGGCAGTGGAGGGCAGTAAAATGGGAGGGGGGCAATATGATACCTCTCAGCAAATAGCTTGGGGTGTCTACTTTCCAAAATAGGGTCATTTGGGGGGGAGGGTTTGTGCCACCTGGGCATTCCATGGCCTCCGAACCTGTGATAGGCAGTGAAGAGTGAAATCAAAAATTTACGCCCTTAGAAAGCCTGAAGCCGGTGCTTGGTTTTCGGGGTCCCGTACGTGGCTAGGCTCCCAAAAAGTCTCACACATGTGGTATCCCCGTACTCAGGAGAAGCAACAGAATGTGTTTTGGGATGTAATTTCACATATTCCCATGGCATGTTTGAGCAATATATCATTTAGTGACAACTTTGTGCAAAAAAAAAAAAAAATTTGTCTTTTTCCCGCAACTTGTGTCACAATATAAAATATTCCATAGACTCAACATGCCTCTCAGCAAATAACTTGGGGTGTCTACTTTCCGAAATAGGGTCATTTGGGGGGGGGTTTGAACTGTCCTGGCATTTTATGCACAACATTTAGAAGCTTATGTCACACATCACCCACTCTTCTAACCACTTGAAGACAAAGCCCTTTCTGACACCTTTTGTTTACATGAAAAAAAAAAAATTTTTTTTTGCAAGATTTCTTTGAACCCCCAAACATTATATATTTTTTAAAGCAAATGCCCTACAGATTAAAATGATGGGTGTTTCATATATTTTTTTTCACACTATATTGCCCAAATGTTTGATGAAATAAAAAAGATGATCTTATGCCGCGTACACACGGTCGGACTTTCCGGCATACTTGGTCCGGCGGACCAGAGTGTGCCGGACAATCCGCCCGTGTGTGGGCGGCGGCGGACTTTTCCGGCGGACTTCTTCCCAAAAGCCCGCCGGACCTAGATTTGAAACAAGTTTTAAATCTTTCCGTAGGACTCAGTTTCGGGCGGAAAGTCCGCTCGTGTGTGTGCTGGTCCGACGGAAAGCCCGCTCGTGTGTAGGCTGGTCCGACGGACCAGATACGACGCGAGGGCAGGGTATTGCATCTCGCGCTCTCTGCAATAGGAAAAACAAATTTTCCTATTGCGGTGAGCGCGGTGCATGCCAGGCCCTTAGGTCTGGTATGGATTATAAAGGGAACCCCCTACGCCGAAAAAACGGCGTGGGGTCCCCCCTAAAATCCATACCAGACCCCGATCCGAGCACGCAGCCTGGCCGGTCAGGAAAGGGGGTGGGGACGAGCGAGCGCCCCCCCCCCTCCTGAACCGTACCAGGCCGCATGCCCTCAACATGGGGGGTGGGTGCTTTGGGGGAGGGGGGCGCCCTGCGGGGCCCCCCCACCCCAAAGCACCTTGTCCCCATGTTGATGAGGACAAGGGACTCTTCCCGACAACCCTGGCCGTTGGTTGTCGGGGTCTGCGGGCGGGGGCTTATCGGAATCTGGGAGCCCCCTTTAATAAGGGGGCCCCCAGATCCCGGCCCCCCACCCTATGTGAATGAGTATGGGGTACATGGTACCCCTACCCATTCACCTAGGGAAAAAGTGTAAGTAATAAAACACACTACACAGGTTTTTAAAATATTTTATTAAACAGCTCCGGGGGGGGGATCTTCCTCCGGCTTCGGGGGTCTTCTTCCGGCTTCGGGGGTCCCTCCGCTTCATCTTCTCCCGGCGTCCGGTTGGTTCTTCTCCGCTCTCTTCTCCCGGTGTTCCTGTTCTTCGGCCGGCTCCTCTGCTGTCTTCAAGTAGCTCTCTTGCCAGCAGAGGTCCGGACTTCTGGGCTTCTGGGCTTCTGGGCTTCTGGGCTTCTCTTCCCCAGATGTTGACACGACGCTCTCTCCTGCTGGACTGCTCTCCGAGGGCTGCGTTGTGACTTATATAGGTGGAGACCCCGCCCCCTTTTGATGTCACAGTCCCTGGGCATGCTGGGACTGTGACGTTTTAGGGGGCGTGGTCACTGGGTGATGTTGACCACGCCCCCTAAAACGTCACAGTCCCAGCATGCCCAGGGACTGTGACATCAAAAGGGGGCGGGGTCTCCGCCTATATAAGTCACAACGCAGCCCTCAGAGAGCAGTCCAGCAGGAGAGAGCGTCGTGTCAACATCTGGGGAAGAGAAGCCCAGAAGCCCAGAAGCCCAGAAGTCCGGACCTCTGCTGGCAAGAGAGCTACTTGAAGACAGCAGAGGAGCCGGCCGAAGAACAGGAACACCGGGAGAAGAGAGCGGAGAAGAACCAACCGGACGCCGGGAGAAGATGAAGCGGAGGGACCCCCGAAGCCGGAAGAAGACCCCCGAAGCCGGAGGAAGATCCCCCCCCCCCGAGCTGTTTAATAAAATATTTTAAAAACCTGTGTAGTGTGTTTTATTACTTACACTTTTTCCCTAGGTGAATGGGTAGGGGTACCATGTACCCCATACTCATTCACATAGGGTGGGGGGCCGGGATCTGGGGGCCCCCTTATTAAAGGGGGCTCCCAGATTCCGATAAGCCCCCGCCCGCAGACCCCGACAACCAACGGCCAGGGTTGTCGGGAAGAGGCCCTTGTCCTCATCAACATGGGGACAAGGTGCTTTGGGGTGGGGGGGCCCCGAAGGGCGCCCCCCTCCCCCAAAGCACCCACCCCCCATGTTGAGGGCATGCGGCCTGGTACGGTTCAGGAGGGGGGGGCGCTCGCTCGTCCCCACCCCCTTTCCTGACCGGCCAGGCTGCGTGCTCGGATCGGGGTCTGGTATGGATTTTAGGGGGGACCCCACGCCGTTTTTTCGGCGTAGGGGGTTCCCTTTATAATCCATACCAGACCTAAGGGCCTGGTATGCCCCGCGACGGGGCTCGCAAGGTGTCAATCTCGCCGATAAAAGCGGCAAGATTGACATCCTTTTCTAGTCCCGTCGCACCTGAGTCACGTTCAAAATGAACGGACTTGTCCGTGTGTGGGCAAGTCCGTTCATTCTGAAAGTCCGCCGGAACTCCGGCGAAAGTCCGTCGGAAAGACGGGCGGACTTAGCCCGCCGGAAAGTCCGGGTGTGTGTGGGCAAGTCCGTCCGTTTTAAAGTCCGGCGCACCTGGCGGACAAAGTCCGTCGGAAAGTGTGCCGGACCAAGTAGGATAGAAAGTCCGACCGTGTGTACGCGGCATTAGGCCGAGTACATGGATACCAAACATGACATGCTTTAAAAATGCGCACAAATGTGAAGTGGCGACAAACTAAATACATTTTTAAAAGCCTTTAAAAGCCTTTACACGTTACCACTTTAGATTTACAGAGGAGGTCTACTGCTAAAATTACTGCCCTCGATCTGACCTTCGCAGTGATACCTTACATGCATGGTGCAATTGCTGTTTACATTTGACGCCAGACCGACGCTTGTGTTTGCCTTAGTGCGAGAGCAGGGGGGGAGGGGGGGACAGGGGTGCTTTTTTTTTTTTTCTTTTCTTTATTATTATTTTGCTTTTTTATCTTATTTTTAAACTGTTCCTTTCATTTTTTTTTTTTTTAAATCATTTTTATTGTTCTCTCAGGGAATGTAAATATCCCCTATGATAGCAATAGATAGTGACAGGTACTCTTTTTTGAAAAAATTGGGGTCTATTAGACCCTAGATCTCTCCTCTGCCCTCAAAGCATCTGACCACACCAAGATCGGTGTGATAAAATGCTTTCCCAATTTCCCAATGGCGCTGTTTACATCCGGCGAAATCCAAGTCATGAAATGCTCGTAGCTTCCGGTTTCTTAGGCCATAGAGATGTTTGGAACCACTCTGGTCTCTGATCAGCTCTATGGTCAGCTGGCTGAATCACCGGCTGCATTCTCAGATTCCCTGTTATTATTATTATTATTATTATTATTCAGGATTTATATAGCGCCAACAGTTTACGCAGCGCTTTACAATATAAAAGGGAGACAATACAGTTATAATATAATACAATACAATACAATAGGATTAAGAGGGCCCTGCTCAGAAGAGCTTACAATCTAATAGGGTGGGGCAGGTGGTACAAAAGGTTGTAACTGTGGGGAATGAGCTGGTGGAAGTGGTAGGAGATTAGTTGGAGACGTGATAGGCTTTCCTGAAGAGATGAGTTTTCAGGGATTGCCTGAAGGTAGCAAGAGTAGGGGCTAGCCGGATAGATGGAGGTAGCGAGTTCCAGAGGATGGGAGAGGCTCTGGAGAAATCCTGGAGACGAGCATGGGAGGAGGAGATGAGAGAGCTTGAAAGCAGGAGGTCTTGAGAGGAGCGGAGAGGTCGATTTGGGTGATATTTGGAGACAAGATTAGTGATGTAGCTTGGGGCAGAGTTGTGAATGGCTTTGTATGTTGTGGTTAGAATTTTGAATTTAATTCGCTGGGTGATTGGGAGCCAGTGTAGGGATTGAAGTAGAGGGTTGGCAGACACTGAGCGGTTGGTAAGGTGGATAAGTCTGGCAGCAGCATTCATGATAGACTGAAGAGGGGATAGCCTATGGAGCGGTAGGCCAATGAGAAGGGAGTTGCAATAGTCAAGGCGAGAGATAACAAGGGAGTGAATGAGGAGCTTGGTGGTTTCATTTGTTAAAAAAGGGCGAATTTTAGAGATGTTACGGAGGTGAATTCTACAAACTTTTGACAATGATTGGATTTGAGGCTGAAATGACAAGTCGGAGTCTAGGATTACACCTAGTACCCTGGCGTGAGGGGAGGGACTGATGGTTGCATTGTTGATTTTGATGGAAAAGTCATGGAGGGGGGCACGGGCGGGGGGGAATATTAATAGCTCAGTTTTAGAGAGATTTAGTTTAAGGAAGTGGTGCGACATCCATGCTGATATGTCAGTTAGTAAGTTAGTAATGCGAGAGGAGACTGAAGGAGTGAGGTGAGGAGTAGACAGATAGATTTGGGTGTCATCAGCGTATAAGTGGTATTGGAAGCCGTGGGCAGTTGAGACGGGAGAGCCAGAGAAAAACACAGAAGACGGTGGGGGGCATTCCCTCCCACTGCTTGTAAAAGCAGTCTAGAGGCTAATTAGCCACTAGGATTGCTTTTACATGAAAGCTGACTGCTGGCTGAAAAGAATGATACCAAGGTGATACCTAAACTTGCAGGAATCATTCTGGTATAACCACTCAAAGTCGTGAATGGCGTACCTCAAGACAAAAAAATGGTTAACAATAAAACACAGTAAACGGTAAAGTATAAAAAATTGCATACCTGAAAAGCAAACATGATAAAACATAATAACAATAAAACATTGCAGAATAGAATACAGTAAAAAAGAGCAGAACAATAAAGAGAGAATAGAGAGAGAGAGAACAATAAAACGACAACTTTTTTTTTATTCTATATATTTTTTTTTTTTTTTTTTTACACTTTTTTTTGTAACTGTAACTTTTATAAATGTAACCGGTTCCAGGTTCGGGTCTCTCAAAATGTGATGGCATCTTGGGAGACCCTGTGAAAGTGTGCCTAGTCTGTACAATGCTGTACCCTACGCTAATACTCAACTAGTGAATGGTAGCGTTCAAAACATTCACCAATGCAAAGACCAGGATTCTCAGGACAGGAGGGAAAATAATAGCGGGTGTCACGCCTATATCCGCACTTGCTGCAGACACAACATATTTTTTTGGGGGGTTCGTTGGGTAGGGGTACTCGGGAGGACATAAAGAAAATGCCTCTCATGCAGCCGACTGCATTTGGTTGGGGATGTGAATGGGGGAAGTACGGGTGCTGCAGAAGTGGTGGGTTTCCAATTATTAGGATTGGCGAATGCAGCAGGAAGGGCACTATGGGCACGACGGGCCTGTGTTTGTCTTCTTCTTGGTGGCAGCGGGACACTACTTGTGCTTGCCACCTCACCAGCTTGAGCTGCACTTATGGGACTCGCCACGTCACCAAGTGTTACTGCAGTGCTGATTTGACTATAACCGGGGTGTACCAGGCCGCTGGTGCTTGCCAGTTCACCTAAACGCTACCAAAAAAACTGTTAGCGATCGCAGGGATCAGGCCTGATTCGGCGAATGCTGCAGTTATGCGTTTAGTGTTTTGTAAGTGACAGTGATCGATCGATACTGCACTTGGATGGGCTGGGCTGGGCTTGGCGGAGGGGCAAAACGCAGGTGCTAGCAGGTATCTGGGCTGACCCAGCTAACATTGCGTTTTTGGGAACCCTAAACTGCTGGGGATGCTAGTATAGATCTGATCGAATCAGATATTGATCCGTTCAGATACTATACCACTAAGGGAGGTGTACGGTGCGTGCGTGGGTGTTATCGCTACTGGCACTAACCTGACGCTGCCTGGGGCTGGTGCTTGCCAGTTCACCAAAACGCTACCAAAAAAACTGTTAGCGATCGCAGGGATCACGCCTGACTCTGCGAATGCTGCAGTTATGTCTGTTTAGTGTTTTGTAAGTGACGCTGATCGATCGATACTGCACTTGGGTGGGCTGGGCCGGGCGGAGGGGCAAAACGCAGGTGCTGGCAGGTATCTGGGCTGATCCCACTAACACTGCGTTTTTGGGAACCCTAAACTGCTGGGGACGCTAGTATAGATCTGATCGGATCAGATACTATACCACTAAGGGAGGTGTATGGTGCGTGCGTGGGTGTTAGCGCTACTGGCACTAACCTGATGCTGCCTGGGGCTGGTGCTTACCAGTTCACCAAAACTCTACCAAAAAAACTGTTAGCGATCGCAGGGATCTGGCCTGACTCTGCGAACGCTGCAGTTATGCGTTTAGTGTTTTGTAAGTGACAGTGATCGATCGATACTGCACTTGGGTGGGCTGGGCTGGGCCGGGCGGAGGGGCAAAACGCAGGTGCTAGCAGGTATCTGGGCTGATCCCGCTAACACTGCGTTTTTGGGAACCCTAAACTGCTGGGGACGCTAGTATAGATCTGATCGGATCAGATATTGATCCTTTCAGATACTATAACACTAAGGGATGTGTATGCTGCGTGCGTGGGTGTTAGTGGTACTGGCACTAACCTGACGCTGCCTGGGGCGACGCAGACCCTATCTGACCCTAAAACCTAACCTATATCACCGCCGGGCGATCAGGGGGCTAAACCTTTATTCGGAAATAAATGGCGGGTGCCCTGACACTATAAAAAATAAACTAACTAACCAGTGTCACCCGTAACAGTTATACGGTGATCACTGGTGAAAGGGTTAACTAGGGGGCAATCAAGGGGTTAAAACCTTTATTGGGTAGTATATGGGGGTCCCTGATGCTATAAAACGCTGACGGCGGACCTAAATATTTACCTCCCTTACTAGCGTCACCAGTGACACTAATACAGCGATCAGAAAAATTATCACTTAGTGACACTGGCCACGGGGGGTGATCAAGGGGTTAAAACTTTATTAGGGGGGGTTAGGGGGGTACCCTAGACCTAAAAGGGGCTTACACTAACTGCCCTACCACACTAACTGTCACAAACTGACACTAATGCAGTAATTAGAAAAAGAACAAAACTGCTTGGTGTCAATGTGACGGGGGAGGGGTGATTGGGGGTGATCAGGGGATGATGGGGGGTGTAATGTATGCCTGGCGTGTTCTACTGTGTGTGTAGTGTTTGTGCACTCACTCAGATGTCTTCTCTTCTCGGCGCCGGAACAGAAAATACCGAGCCGAGGAGAGATGACATCATTTCCTCTGCTGCTGTTTACTATACAGCAGCAGAGGAAGAATCTGATTGGTTGGGAGCGATCGCGAGGGGGGGGCACGTATGGATGGTCTCCCCCTCACCTCTCATCGCTCCCAGACACAAGCCGACCGCCTCGCCCCACGGGAGGCAGATCACATACCAGGTACGTGATTTTTCCTGCCCGTGCCATTCTGCCGCAGTATATCTGCGTGAGGCGGTCAACAACTGGTTAAAAGGGGTTGTAAACCCTCATGTTTTTTCACCTTACTGCATCCTATGCATTAGTGTGAAAAAACTTCTGTCACTCAGCAGCCCCCCAGCCCCCCATTTTACCCACCTGAGCCCGTTCGTTCCCACACCGGAGACACGCTCTACCTCTCTGGCCGGGGGTTCTCGGCTCTTGACTGGATAGATTTATAGCAGCCCAGCCATTGGCTTCTGCTGCTGTCAATCAAATCCAATGACGAGGGGGCGGGGCTGAGTCCGGAATTCTGTGTCTATGGATGCAAATGCTGGAAAAGGGAGCGTGCCCACAAGGTAACCTACAGGGAGAGCACTTCTCCTAGGTGGTTTCCCAATGCGGGGAGGAGCCGCGAATGCCATTGGGGGACCCCAGAAGAGGATGTTTGTTCAAAAACAAACTGCACAGTGGAGGTAAGTATATGTTTGTTATTTTTGTTTTTTTTTTTAAACAAGGGTTTACAACCCCTTTAATGCTACTTTTTAAATGTTTTTATAACACAGCTCGCTGATCATGCCAATGTTCCGTGAGCTGTAGATCTGACCACTACAGGTTACAGCACACCTAAATTGTTAGCCCCACTCCTGAATTCCCAATGATTGCCTTACCCATACCCCAGTTCATTTTTAGTATTTTTCCCATTATGGGCGTGAGTGGGGCCTCGTGTCCAAGTTTTGCATAAGGCCTCTCAAAGGCTAGAGCCGCCTCTGTGGGGGGGTAGTGGAGGGCAGTATAATGGGAGGGGGGCAGTATAATGGGGGGGTGGTAAATGGCAGTATGGGGGGACTGTACAGCATGACTGGAGAGGGGCAGTGTATGGGAGGGAGCAGAGTGGCCATGAGCGTACTCAGAGTCAGGGCAGTGCAGGGAGCATTTCTCCTACCTTTCTTCCAGCGCAGGAATAGCCTTCAGGGAAGACCCTGAGTCGGGGGTGGAGCCGGGGCGGAGCTTAGGCGCGAGGAGGAATCCTCCTCCGGCTCGCTCTGAATGCTGGGGCTCCACTCTCCTCCTCGTCGTGACGTCACTGGTTGTTAGACGCCAGGTGGGCCATGCCTAGCAACCAGTTGTTTTGGCAGTGAGCCAGGCAGTGTCTGGGGGTGAAATGAAGCAGTCTCGGCCAGAACTACAGTAGTACAGCAGGCAGTAAGGGACAGCGGCAATGCGGCGGCAATTTTTAGGGGGCATTAGATCGGCCAATGGGGCAATTCTGGGACATTGTATTGTCTTGGAATGAAGGTGCCCAGGACGCGGGACAGACCTCCCACAGCGGGACTTTCACGGGCAATCCTGGACGGTTGGGAGGTATGGTGTCAGTGTGCTCTCAGCGCTGGTGTCAGTGTGCTCTCAGCGCTGGTGTCAGTGTGCTCTCAGCGCTGGTGTCAGTGTGCTCTATTTCAGCGCTGGTGTCAGTGTGCTCTGTCTCAGCGCTGGTGTCAGTGTGCTCTGTCTCAGCGCTGGTGTCAGTGTGCTCTGTCTCAGCGCTGGTGTCAGTGTGCTCTATCTCAGCGCTGGTGTCAGTGTGCTCTATCTCAGCGCTGGTGTCAGCATTCTCTCAGCGCTGATGTCAGTGTGCTCTCAGTGCTGGTGTCAGTGTGCTCTCAGTACTGGTGTCAGTGTGCTCTCAGTACTGGTGTCAGTGTGCTCTCAGTACTGGTGTCAGTGTGCTCTCAGCGCTGATGTCAGTGTGCTCTCAGCGCTGATGTCAGTGTGCTCTCAGTACTGGTGTCAGTGTGCTCTCATGGCTGGTGTGATGGAGCACACTGACACCAACGCTGAGAAAGAGAGCACTGACACCAGTACTCTTAATATATGCAATTAATTTTTATTGCTTGAATTATTATTTTTTTCGCATTCTAGATGTGAGTGGGGCCTCATGTCTAGGTTATGCCTAAGGCCTCACAAAGCCTAGAGCCGACTCTGCCCATCAATGCTGCCTTTCATTGCTCATCAGTACATCTTCCTCAGTGCTCATCAGTGCAGCCTATCAGTGCCCATCAGTGCAGCCTCATCAGTGCACATCAGTGAAAAAGAAAAATTACTTGTTTGCAAAATGTTTTGTCTTTTTTTGTTTGCTTCGCACACAAATGCTTTGGAGATGTTACACACAGATGTTAAGAGCCCGAGCCAAGCTTTCTGTTTCTTATGTCTATGTCTAACATAGACATAAGAAGTCATGAAGCATTTATTTCCTGGATTCCATCTGCCCTTAGCTCAAGCATGCATGTAGGATAGTGTGCTTAGCTGAGAAACCCCCTCCTCCCCTTTCCTCTCATGAAGACTCTTGGGATGTTTCATATCATTTGCCAGGGCAAGAAACCAAAAAGTAACTGAAGAAATGCCAAAAGAATATAAAAAAATACAAAAAAGTTTAAACAAGTAAATATTATATACTTTCCTATCTACAGTGCATCCGGAAAGTATTCACAGCGCTTTACTTTATCTTCATTTTGTTATGTTATAGCCTTATTCCAAAATGGATTAAACTTTCCTCAAAATTCTACAAACAATACCCCATAATGACAGTGTGAAAGAAGTTTGTTTGAAATCGTTGCAAATTTATTAAGGATAAAAAAACAAAAAAATCACATGTAGATAAATATTCACAGCCTTTGCCATGACACTCAAAAATGCATCCTGTTTCCACTGATCATCCTTTATATGTTTCTACAACTTGAGTTGATTGGACATGATTTAGAAAGGCACACACCTGTCTATATAAGGTCCCACAGTTAACAATGCATATCAGAGCACAAACCAAGCCATAAAGTCAAAGGAATTGTCTGTAGACCTCTGAGACAGGATTGTGTCGAGTCACAGATCTGGGGAAGGATACAGAAAAATGTCTGCAGCATTAAAGGTCCCAATGAGCACAGTGGCCTCCATCATCCATAAATGGAAGAAGTTTGGAACCACCAGGACTCTTCCTAGAGTGGGCCTCCCGACCCAGACTTGAACCTGATTGAACATCTCTGTAGAGATCTGAAAATGGCTGTGCTCTGACGCTCCCCATCCAACCTAATGAAGCTTGAGAGGTCCTTCAAAGGAGAATGGGAGAAACTGCCCAAAAATAGGTGTGCCAAGCTTGTAGCATCATACTCAAAAAGACTTGAGGCGGTAATTGATGCCAAAGTTGCTTCAACAAAGTATTGAGCAAAGGCTGTGAATACTTATGTACATGGGATTTGTTTCATTTTTTATTTTTAATAAATTATCAAAGATTTCATACAAACTTCTTTTGCCTTGTCATTATGGGGTATTTTTTGTAGAATTTTGAGGAAAATAATGAATTTAATCCATTTTGGAATAAGGCTGTAACATAACAAAATGTGGAAAAAGTGAAGTGCTGGGAATACTTTCCAGATGCAGTGTATTTACTAATGCTATCAGCATGAATATTAAAATAATCAATGTTGATTGGGAGAGTGAAGTTCCACTTTAACACATGCACAATATTTCATGCATTTAAGGAAGCCTATTCATTTTGAATGGACTGTTAACACATCAGAGCAGACGGAAAAATGTAGCTGCAGTTGTTTTCTGACACATTGCATTCTGATGTGCATGCATCGGTGTGAGAGTGGGCCCTTATGCCGAGCACACACGACCGGTTTAGCCGTCGTAATAAACTCCGACGGTTTCTCTGACGTAACTCAGACGGAATTCCATTCAAGCGGTCTTGCCTACACACGGTCAACCCAAAGTCCGACCGTCCAGAACGCGGTGACGTACAACACTTCCAATGGGGCTAGAAAAAGGAAGTTCAATAGCCAGTAGCCAATAGCTTCCGTCTCATACTTGCTTCAGAGCATGTGTCTTTTTTGGTCCGTCGGACCAGCATATAGACAATCGGTTTTCCCGATAGGAATTGGGTCCGTCGGAAAGATTTAAAACATGTTCCATTTCTAGGTCTGTCAGATTTTTTGAAAAAAAAAGTCCGATGAGGCCTACACACGATCGGTATATACGATGAAAAGCTTCCATCTGACTTTTTCTGTCGGACAGTCCGCTTGTTTGTACGCGGCATTAGTGTATCTGGTTCTGCCTGAACAAAGAAGCAGTGAATAAAGAGGGGGCATTTAGAAGAGGGTTAGGTGAATACTGTATTGGATTGGCTCTAAGCCAATCAGTGGGGAGGTGCTGTGGTAATTTCACCCCTGCATGTAGACATTTTTAGAGTAAATTTTGTCTAAATGTTATAATATATTAAATGCATTAAATAATATTTTATGAAAATAAAAAGAGGAAAAAATATTTTATACTTACTACTACTTTGCTTTTTTTTTTCAAACTTGATCTTCCTGTCTTTTTTCCTTTTTTATTGTATTTGCCTCCATTCTATTGTGACTGGCTATCTGTGTATCTATTTGTAGTTAATTTAAAACTCATTCAAAACATTCATGTTTTTACATATTATAGGAGGATTAGAAAATAAGTCATAGAGCTTTCCCGTCTATGATTTGATCCTCATCATTTTAAAACCAGTGGTCTCATTATATTTCAGTATTTGTGTACAGCATTCACATATCATAAAGCTTTGCTTTTTGTGATCTATTATGTCTTGTCTTGGATCCTAAGACAACATCACATTTCTGTAGAATATGTCATTAGTAGAAAAGCATTTAATTGAAACATTGCAAATGTTGATTTTTTTTATTTCACTTATGAATGAATGATGATTTGACTGGCTCAAGAGTAGTAATATTACATTTAATTTCATTTAGAGGGGTGTAACTGACCTTTGGCACACATGGGCAAATTATATATTCCACTACTTCCAACTGCTGTTGACCTTTACTTACAGTTAATTCCAAATATTATACAGAATTATTTTCAATCATTTGCGGAAAACATTTTTTATAATGTGCTATACCTTCTTCTTAGAAGAATGGATTCTTAGGAAGACATAATCTCCCATTTGCTGTTTTTTTTTGTGCCAGAGAATTTATTAACTACATAATTCTATAATGTTATACTGTGATCTAGTTTATTTATTAAATGTACTTATATAGCACCAACAATTTATGCAGCACTTATTATACATTCACATCAGTCCCTGACCTCAAGGAGCTTACAATCTAAGCCCCCCCCTCCTGCCGCTTTCCGGCCAATTTCCCGATTACCGGAGCCTTTGGTAAAGGGGGAAATGATCTGAACCCCTGGAGCGATGGGCAGGAAGTCGAGTGAGGGTAAGATGGCTCCCACTCGACTCTATGCCCTTGAAGGACCGTCAAACGTCACTTCCGCCCTCCAGCCTTATAGGGCCCATTTTTCTTTTCTTTTTTTTTGTGTAAAAGTAAAATTACTTTTTTATTTACATTTTTTTTTGCTTTTAAGTGTAAATGTGAGAGCTGAGGTTTTTTTGACTCAGATCTCGCATTCAAGTGGAGTTCCAGACACATTTTATTTTTTTTTATTTTATTTTTTTATTGACTCGAGCATAATGCATTGTTAAATTAAAAAACGATTATACAAGATTAATAGTGGATGTTGCTAAAATATAAATTTAATACTCACAAGTTTGTCCCTCCTGTTGTGGCTGTTGCCATCATGATTGTGGGCATGTGAAGCCCAATCGATAACTCTTCTGGGATAATCGTTGGAGAGGTGGATGCTGGGTAACCAGCATGCATCTCTCGCTCTCGCGCATGAGCGATTCACCGGCGGCCGTATCGATTTTTCATCAAGTACTGCCCACAGACAATGACCTGTTGCTATGTAGTCCTCCTAATTTGCCACTTCCTGGTCTGCGGAGCTCCTCGTCACTTTCTCCTTCGCTTGTGCTCCTGGGAAATGATGTTTCATCATTTCCCAGGAGCACAGGTGAGGGAGGAAGTGACGAGCAGCCCTGCAGACCAGGAAGTGGCAGATTAGGAGAACTACATAGCAACAGGGCGTTTCTGGTAAGTATGAAAAAATGTTTTCCTCCAAATGTTTCTTTCCTGACAAACTCCATGGCAGCCTACGTGTGGGTTAACCCTGCCTCCTCTCCAATGCTATAAGATCCCACTCCCATAAATTTGAGCTTACCGCTAGAGACTGCGTTCCTTTTTTGTCCTCCTCATTTGGACCTACAATGAGTGCACTTACGTTTATGGACGTCCAATCGAGGTTGATGCCGGGCAAACCTTTAACGGTGTCAATATAGCCCAGGGCCCAGCCATGGGCGGGTGTGTGGCTTCAGGCCTCTGTGTCCGTTGGTGGGGACGGCCTCCCTATGCCCAGGCACAGATTGGCTGGTAGGTCTGAAGATTTTTTTTTCCATGGCAGCTAGTTTGTGTTTGTACATTTGTCCTGTTTGCCTTCCCTCTCTTCCCCTCTCTATCCTCTATGGTGCCTGGAACGCAGGTACGTTCCAGGACACGGCTTCCTATTCCGGGTCGCGGCTCTAATGCGTTTTGCGCATGCGTGATCCTCGGATGAAACCGAGGCTTGGTTTCACGCATGCCCAGTACGACCGGGGGCCTCGACGGTCGCGCAGGTGCACTAGACATAGCGGTGATGTCATTACGGCGGGATAGTTAAATCCCTGTGAGCCCCTGTCACACTGGGGATCACTGTGGGCACCTTGCGACAGCTTCTTCATGCACCATGTTTCCCAGGTTAAGGTAAGCTGGCCTGGGGGTTTATGGTGCAGGTTGATGGGGGGGGGGGCGGAGATGGCTCTTAAAGGGCAAGCTACATGCTATTTGCTATCCTTCTCCAGGACATTCGTGTGTTCATGCAAGCTGCAGGATCATCACCTATTGTCAGCCAGGGTGCCATGGACAAGTCACCGCCTCCATGCGGCCAGCCCTCACGCTCTAGGTACGTGGAGTGTGTGAGGGGAGGGGGCCAGGTTCACGTTGGATGGTTGTATCCCCTAACATGATGTGTTTTATTCCCTTCTCCTTTTTAACCCTTCCAGGTCAGATCACCAGTTTATTATCCAAGACAAAAGGGACCTTGCCAGGCCACAACGTCAACCTTCCTCATCTAGGTCCATCAGCAGAGGAGATGTTTCCATTCCTCCCCCAGACACTACACCCACCGCCACGACAGTGGCTCTGATCGCAGAGCCTGCTGGGGATGTGGGACAAGAGTCCCGGAGGGCAAATCACTGTGTGATCCATGTCATGCCCAGGCAGTTGGGGAGAAAGAGACAGAAAACCAATAGATGGAGTCTCTTGTTAAGCGTGTGGTGCAGCAAACCCTAAAGGAGTGGGGTACAACCCGCACGCAGAGCCAGTCCACCACTCTGGCTCCTTGGCTGACGAGAGCTGGGCAGGGGCTCGGCAGTTCAGCAATTGAAGCTGGCAACGGCCTTCCTGGGGGAAGCTTCAATCGACCTTATCCACCTGTTGGCCCGGACTATGCTATCCTCGGTCACGGCTAAGGGCCTTATGGTTGTGCCCTTGGCTGATCCAGCATCTAAGCAAGCCTGGTGTAGGATTCCCTTTGAAGGGCCCTTGTTGTTTAGTAACAGGCTGGATAGTGCTATAACCTGAGCCATGGGTGGGAAGTCAGGCTTCCTACCCTAGGATAGGTGTCTGTTTGGTCAGTAGAAGCCCCAGCGCAGAAGACGCAGTACTGAGCGTTCAAGGGAAGCACGCTCCTACAGGCCCGGCTGGGATTTTGGAAGGAACTGGAGCAGAGGTCAGTCTTCCTTCTGAAAATCTGCTAAGAGCCAGGCATCCAGTGGATGAGAGCCAGCTAAGTCATTTTGAGATTGGGCCCGCCCAGGCGGGTTGGGTGGGGGCACATCTACTTCTCTTCTGGCACGTCTGGGTGGCCTCAATCTTGGATTACTGGACCAATAAGACGTTCTCCGCAGGCCACACATGGTCCTTCATCAGTACTCCTCCCCCCAGATTTATTTCTACCCTGCTACCACCGTCAGAAGAAAAGAAGCAGGTGTTACTGTCCTACGTGGATTCACTGCTAGTACAGGGCCAGTGCCTGTTCCAAAAAATGAAGAGTTTCAGGGGGTATATTCCCCTCTCTTTCTTCTGCAGAAGAAAAACGGTTCATGGCGCCCGGTGATAGACTTAACTTACCTAAACAAGTTTATAATATCCAAAAGATTCAAATGGAGACTTTGTCTACCATCCAACAAGCAGTGCAGCCAGGCGATAGGCATCTTTAAAATCGATTGAGATTAGCCAATTTTCATGTGCTTGTGACGAAAGAATTCCACAAATACCTCCGGTTCAGAGTCGGGCAAGGACATCTACAGTTAATCTGCCTTCCTTTCAGGCTGACAACCTCACCCAGAGTCTTTTTGAAAGTTCTTCTGGCCGTGGTAGCCCTCATCAGAACAAAGGGGATACGCTTGTACCACTATCTCGATGACCTCCTGTTACTGTCCCAGGACAAGGAGCGGCTGTTGATACACAGGGAGCAAGTTATCTCCACTCAGTCTGAATTCGGGGTGGCTCCTAAACTTGGAAAAAAGCCATCTGGAACCAGCCCAATGCCTGGTATACTTAGGGGCCCAGTTCGACACGGTGGAAAACACCATCTCTCTCCAACTGGACAAGATCCCAATCATCCGAGGGAAAATCTCACGGGCTCTCAGCTCCTCACACCTAAGGGTCTCACAGTGCTTAAGAATCATCGGCACGATGGTCTCTGCGACCCCCACGGTCAAATGGTCTCTGTGGAGGTTACGCCGTTTTCAAACAGGGTTTCCTGAACAATGGAATTCAGGGGACGTCATTCAGTCCATTCACATATCCTCAGTGATGAGGAACAGTCTCTTCCGGTGGCTCCAGCGCAGAAATCTGCTCACCTGTCACTCCATTGCCCTTGTCTCATGGGTCACTGTCACGATCGATGCCAGCGGTGCCAGATGGAGAGCCCTTTGCAGGTCAGAGCTTGCTTGGGGCAAGTGGGATGCCTGTCTTTGCAATCCGGGCTCAAACGTCCTGGAACTATGGGCAGCCTGGTGTGCCCTCCAATCTCACTCATCTCCTCAAAGGGGAGTTTGTTTTACTAAAGATGGACAACACCACAGCGGTCTCCTATGTGAAGAGGCAAGGAGGTACCCGGAGTGCCACCCTGCTCCAAGAAGTCAAGCCCATCATGTCCTGGGTGCAGAAAAACCTGGCCAACATTTCAGAGGTTTTCGTCCCAGAGTTCAGAACATCCAAGCGGACTGCCTGTCTCGCACACAGTTGGACAACTCAATCCCAAAGTGGACCTATTTGCATCCCCCTTCAACTTTAGGATTGAGAAGTATTACACTCAGGACCATTGCAGCCAGGCCTTCGGAGCGGATGCTCTGTTGGATCAGTGGAACTTCAACAGGGCATATGCCTTTCCCCCGCTCCCGATCATCTTCAAGTTTCTTCAGAGACTCCAAACAAAAGCGGTCGAAGTGGTGGTGATAGCACCTTACTGGCCGAACAGGCCATGGTTTCCCCTCCTGATTCAGCTCAGCTTTCGAGACCCACTGCCTCTCCCTCTCAGGCCAGACCTTCTCTCTCAGGGGGCAGTCCTGCACCCTTGTCCCGCGATATTGAGACTGATGGTCTGGTTCTTGAGAGGAAGAGGCTGGAATCTCTCAGGTGCGCATCAAGAGTGATTTCCACCCTCATGAGCTCAAGGAAGGTGAGCACCAATAAGGTTTATGGGAGAATATGGGCTAAGTTCGTAGGATTCTCATCCTCTATGGGCTGATCGTTCAGAGATCCAGGAGTTCAGGATATCCTCCAATCGAGCCTAGATCTGCCTCTATCCATCAGCTCCCAAAGGGTCCAAGTCTCTGCCTTGTCGGCCTTCTCTGGAACGTCATGGGCCGTTCATCCTCTAATCTGGCAGTTCTTCAGTGGGATGTCGTGGATAAACCACCCATACTCTTTTGCGCTAATAAGCGCCCATTTCGTCTAATGGTATAATCCATCTTACCTACACTAATACGTGCCCTTTCAGTATGATGCATCTGGGATTTTAAACCATGTCTCCCGCATTTCCCCAGTAAGGCCCCATGTACACGGGACGTGTCCAATCACGGACGATCACGATGTAAATAGGAAGAGCCGTTGATCAGCTTTTCCTCACTTGCGTCTGACAAACGAGAGTAGAGGAGAGCCGATCGGCGGCTCTCCTGACAGGGGAGGTCTGTGCTGATTGTTTATCCGCACAGCCCCCCTCGGATGCCCACTTCAGACCACCAGGAAAGCCGCCAGGACCGCCAGGGAAGCACATAATATGTGGATGGCCAGGTACATCCCCCATGGCCATCCACATGTGCCAACATATGCCCAATCAGTGCCCACAAATGGGCACTGACTGGCAGCATTATGAAAACAAAAAAATTCAGTGATGCCCAGCAATGCCACCCAACAGTGTCATCAGTGCCACCTATCAGTGCCCATAAGTGCCCACTTATCAGTGCCCCTCAGTGCCCATCCGTGCCACCTATAAGTGCCACCTATAAGTACCCATCAGTGCCACCCATAAGTACCCATCAGTGCCGCCTACAAGTGCCCATCAGTGCCGCCTATGAGTGCCCATCAGTGCCACCTATGAGTGCCCATCAGTGCTGCATACCAGTGCCACCTATCAGTGCCCGTCAGTGCCACCTCATCAGTGCCACCTCATCAGTGCCCATCAGTGCCCATCAGTGCAGCCATATCAGTGCCCGTCATTGAAGAAGAAAGCTTACTTATTTACAAAAAATTTAACAGAAACAAAGAAAAACTTTTTTTTTCAAAATTTCTGGTCTTATTTTATTTGTTGCAGAAAAAATAAAAATTGCAGAGGTGATCAAATACCACCAAAAGAAAGCTCTATTTGTGGGAACAAAATGATAAAAAATTTGTTTGGGTACAGTGTAACATGACTGCGCAATTGTCATTCAAATTGCAACAGCGCTGAAAGGTGAAAATTGGCTTGGGCAGGAAGGTGTATAAGTGCCTGGTATTGAAGTGGTTAAAGGTGCCTTATATTTTAAACCTGAAAAGACAAAAAAATTATGGAAACAATGAAAAAACATTAAAATATATAGTTAACCCTTTCATGACTAAGCCTATTTTTGAAATTTGGTGTTTACAAGTTAAAATCCGTATTTTTTGCTAGAAAATGACTTAGAACCCCCAAACATTATATATATATATATTTTTTAGCAGAGAATCTAGAGAATAAAATGGCGATTGTTGCAATATTTTTTATCACACGGTATTTGTGCAGCGGTGTTTTAAACGCAAATTTTTGGAAAAGTGACACTTTCATGAATTTTAAAAAATCCAAACAGTAAAGTTACCCCAATTTTTTTGTATAATGTGAAAGATGATGTTACGCCGAGTAAATAGATACCAAACATGTCACCCTTTATAATTGCACGCACTCGTGGAATGGCGACGAACTACGGTACCTTTGAATTTCCATAGGCGACGATTTAAAATTTTTTTTATGGTTACCAGGTTTGAGCTACAGAGGAGGTCTAGGGCTAGAATTATTGCTCTTGCTCTGACGATCGCGGCGATACCTCACATGTGTGGTTTGAACACCGTTTACATATGCGGGCGCGACTTCCGTATGCGTTTTCTTCGCTGCGCGAGCTCGCGGGGACAGGGGCACTTTAAAAATTTTTTTTTATTTAATTTATTTATTTTTGTACTTTATAAATTGTGTTTAAAATTTTTTTTTTTTTTTTTTACTTTTATTGCTGTCACAAGCAATGTAAACATCCCTTGTGACAGTAATATGTGGTGACAGGTACTCTTTATGGAGGGATGGGGGGTCTAAAAGACCCCCCATCCCTCCTTTACACTTCAAAGTATTCAGATCGCCGAAAACGGCGATTCTGAATACTGTGTACTTTTTTAAATTCGGCGCCATTGGCAGCCGAGTAAACGGGAAGTGATGTCATGACGTCGCTTCCGCATTTACAACAAGAAGGCTGGAACGAAGCCGCTCGCAGCTTCGTTCCAGCCGCCCCCAGCCGCCGAAGGCAGCCGAACGGACACCGGGCCTGCCGATCGCACGGGAGGCCCGGTAACAGCGGCGGGAGGCGGCGGGAGGGGGGGGATGTCCCCTCCCGCTCCTCTGGTATAACAGCCGAGCGGCTTTTAGCCGCATCGGTTGTTATACACGGGTAGCCGATCGCCCGCTGTAAACAACGGTGCCGGGATGATGCCTGCAGCTGCGGGCATCATCCCGGTAAAACCCCGGAAAGCCGAGTACGCATATGTGCGTTCGGTCGGCGGAATGGGGTTAAAAATGTTTTAATTACTTGCGATGATTCATAGACCATATATAGCCATATATAGTCCATATATAGACCATATATAGTCGTACTTTTTCAAGTAGAAGGTCAAATGTGGCAATGGACATGCGTGTGAAATTAAAAAATTTGTCGGGGTAGGTACGCAGCTGTACGTACATGTTTACAATATATCCTGCGCAATTAAAGGATGGGTCCAATAGCGAAGAGCTCTGACTCTGGACCTCTCACGCAATTTTCTACGTCGTTCTAGCCTCATCAAGAGCAATGTCAGGAGCATTTCCTCACATATGCTCATTATGGGATCCATTGCAAAAAAAAGCACAGAAATAGAGGAAAATACAAGTAGACAACTGCTCTCTGTGCTGCTACTCACTCTGGTCAAAATGGCTGAAATAGTTAACTACAATGTTTTTTGAGCTTGGGGAGGGTCTTAAATGAGGTAATCTTAATAAACATTTCTAGACGCAAAGGCGGTTAAACGCGGCTAAACGCGGCATGCAAACACGGCTAAACGGGCGTTTTAAACGCAGGTTTCAAGGTGTCAAAAAATTCGTTTAGAGGACTTTGCCTCAGCTTCCCATGTACATGGGGCCTAAACAGACATAATCACTATCTTAGCTCCATCGTTCCTTTATCTGCTCTCATCCCTTCCTGGGAGCCAACTTTATTCATATAAACAATAGAGCCTCATGGTTTCACAATCGACCAATAAAGCACAGGCATTCCCTCAAACAGGAGGGGTTATACAACAACCAATGAACAATGACTAGGGGAGTCCTATGGGCGTATCTGGGCGGGGGCAGCATGTACCATCTCCAGCCCCCTGTCTCTGTAAGCGCCCATTTCATCTAATGGTATAATCCATCTTACCTACGCTAATACGCGCCCTTTCAGTATAATGCATCTGGGATCTTAAACCATGTCTCCCGCATTTCCCCAGTAAACAGACATAATCACCATCTTAGCTCCATCGCTCCTTCATCTGCCCTCATCCCTTCCTGGGAGCCAACTTTATTCATATAAACAATAGAGCCTCATGGTTTCACAATCGACCAATCAAGCACAGGCATTCCCTCAAACAGGAGGTGTTATACAAAACTAATGAACAATGACTAGGGGAGTCCTATGGGTGTGTCTGGGCGGGGGCAGGGTGTACCATCTGTCTCTGTAAGCTTTCTTCAGCTAGAAACAGGAAGGTTGAGATCATGAACTCTGCCCCCGACCACAACGACTCAAAGACTCCCGTTTTTACTGTTTGTTCATGAATCCTTATTCTGCTTTGTTAAGAGAACAAAGCATACCGGACTATACTACTGTTTCTGTGGATGGGAGATTATCTGCAGGTGTATGCCGTGGCACCCCAAATATGTTGATCAGGCATACAGGGGTGACACAAGCGCACATCTGCTAATATGATAATGTCTTTGCAGAGCGAACACATCCCCCCCAGATGATCGTTCTGTGCATTGCACAGGGGCCCTTCACTGGCGGACATATCCCCACTCTGCAAACACTTCTCTACATCCCCAAGGAGCTTTTCACTACCAAACGGATCTCAACCAGAGCCAGTCTGCCCCAGTCAGCTCTTCAGAGCAGGCTGTGGGAGAACTAACACTGGGAGACAATATGACAATACATATTAAAATACATCTTCATAAAATTTCCACAACAGGGGCAGCAAGACTTAGGCTCCAAAGAAGACCGAGATTCCCCAAATGGGATCTTCCTCTTGCTCTTGACTCACTGTCTGACTCCAGTACCTTAGGATCTGCTCCGCTTTCTGTCAAGGACCTTTCTGCAAAAGTTGCCTTCCTAGTTGCCATCACTTCGGCCAAAAAGGTTTCTGTGATCGGGTCCTTGGGTCATGAAGAACCATTTCTAACTTTCTTCCCGGACCGAGTGGTCCTCATCCCTATGCTCAGCTCAAACCGGAAAGTCACCTCAGTGTTCCATGAAAACCGCGAAATTGTCCTACTTATATTTAGGACCCAAGGGTCCACTGAAGCACATCCTCTGGATGTAGGTGAATTACTGAAGGAATACCTGCAAACTACTTCCTCCTTTAAATGCTCCGACTCCCTGTTTGTCTTGCACTATGGCAGTAACAAAGGGACGCATGCTTCGGCCAGAACAATTGCGGCCTGGATCATTCAGTCCATAAAGCAGGCTTATAGGGCTAAGGGCTTGGGTCCTCCAGAGGCGGTGACAGCACATTCCACCAGGGGTATGGTGGCTTCTTGGGCAGCAGCCCGGCATGTGGCTCCAGATGTCATCTGCAAAGCGGCTTCATAGGCCTCCATTAATACCTTTATGTCACATTACTGTATAGAGCCTGCGTCTCTATCTTCTGTGAACTTTGGTTTAAGAATCCTGTCAGTTGACGGCTAAAATTACATTTTTTCTTTGATCAGCATACCCACCCATGTGAACTGGCTAGTTATTTCCCATACATAGGCTGCCATGGAGTCTGTCAGGAAAACTGAAAATTTATTATCAAATACTTACTGTAATTTTCCTTTCTTGATGGACTCCATGGCAGACGGAGGTCCCACCCGTTGGCTAATTACGGAACGCAGTCTCTAGCGGTAAGTTCAAAATTATGGAAGGGGTGTCCTATAGCATTGGAGAGGAGGCGGGGTTAACCCACACGTAGGCTGCCATGGAGTCCATCAGGAAAGGAAAATTACGGTAAGTATTTGATAATAAATTTTCCATTTTATAGGTTTAGAGGAGTCTGATTATGGAAAAAAAAATTTCAGGGTGGAACTCCGCTTTAAAGAGGCCTTATCCGGCTTATTTTTATTACAAGGGATGTTTACATTCCTTGTAATAGTAATAAAAGTGATCAATTTTATTTTTTTTTAAAGGACCGTGTAAAAAAATAAAATAAAAGTAAAATAAATAAGAATTTTTTTTTTTAAAGCGCCCCATCCCCCCAAACTCATGCGCAGAAGCGAACGCATATGCAAGTCGTGCCCACATATGTAAACGGTGCTCAAACTACACATGTTAGGAATTGCGATCGTTAGGGCAAGAGTAATAATTCTAGCACTAAACCTCCTCTGTAACTCTAAACAGGTAACCTGTAAACATTTTTAAACCGTCGCCTATGGAGATTTTTAAGTACAGTAGTTTGTCGCCATTTCACATATGTGAAATTTTAAAGCATGACATGTTAGGTATCAGTTTACTCAGCGTAACATCATATTTCACATTATACAAAAAAATTGGGCTAACGTTACTGTTTTCTTATTTTTTTAATTTAAAAAAGTGTATTTTTTCCATAAAAAAATTGCGTTTGTAAGATGCAAAGTATTGCAACAATCTCCATTTTATTCTCGAGGGTCTCTGCTAAAAAATATATATAATGTTTGGGGGTTCTTAGTAGTTTTCTAGCAAAAAATACTGATTTTAACTCGTAAACAACAAATGTCAGAAATAGGCATGGTCCTGGTTTTGGTCATGCCACAGCATCTCAATCAGATTTAAGTCCCGACTTTGACTAGGTCACTCCAAAACCTTAATTTTGTTTTTTTGAGCCATTCAGAGGTGATCTTGCTGGTGTGTATCTGATCATTGTCCTCCTGCAAAACTCAAGGGAGGCTTGAGGTCACGAACCAACAGCCAGAATTCTCCTTTAGGGTTTTCTGGTAGAGCACAGAATTCACGGTTCCAGCAATTATGGCAAGTTGTCCGGTTCTGAAGCTGCAAAGCATCCCCAGACCATCACACTACCACCACCAAGTTTGACTGTTGGTATGATGTTCTTTTTATGAATTGCTGTGTTAGTTTTACACCAGATGTAATAGAACACACACCTTCCAAAAAGTTTAATGCCGTGTACATATGAGCAGACTTTACGGCAGACTTTACTCGGCGGACTTTACACCGGACTTTGTCGGCTAGGTGCACCGGACTTAAAAACGGACGGACTTGGACACACACGATCACTCTAAAAGTCCGCTGGTTTTGAACGCGGTGACGTATAGCACGTACAACGGGACTATAAAAAGGAAGTTCAAGCCCCACTATGGCACCCTTTGGGCTCCTTCTGCTAATCTTGTGTTTATCTCGTGTTAGTAGAAGTTTGGTTAGAAACGATTCGCGCATTTCACACTTCAGCTTATTTCGATCGTTTTCTGCGGTTCAGTTTGTGCTTGTGAGGTTTGTATCTGCTTTTTAGTGCGTGTTGGTCAGTTCGTAACCTGCCTAGCAGGCCATTCTGGTCCGCTCGTTCCTGATTTTCAGGTCGTTCTTCATAGGTCGTTCTTCATAGGCCTTGCTGTTCTTCAGTGCGTTTGTTATAAGTTTGTTTGACCAGCCGACCGTTTTGAAGCCATGTCGCGTGGCCGTACTCATTCTCGAGTTCGTGCTGCATGGGGACTTGGTGTTGGGGTTAATACTTTGACCCGAGTCCAGTCCATGAACAGGTTGCGCCAGCGTGACCAATTCTCGTATATGCCTTTGCTCTGTGAGATCCGTGAGAATAATCCTGAGGATTTCAGGAATTATCTCCGGATGACGGACCCCGTTTTTGAGCGTCTGCTGGCTATGCTGACCCCCTATATCAGCAGGCAGGATACCTGCATGAGGCAAGCCATCAGTGCGGAGCAGAGGCTAGTTGCCACTTTACGTTACTTGGCGACTGGGAGAAGTCTTCAGGACTTGAAGTTCTTGACAGGCATCTCCCCCCAGGCTCTGGGGATAATAATCCCAGAGATTTGTTCTGCCATCATTCAGGTCCTGCAGAAGGACTATATGAAGGTAAGTTTTATCCTTTAACATTACATGATATGTATTAAATGTTTGCTAATGTATAGTCTAAATGTCCGCGTTACCTAATTACCATGCTTGGAATATGCTGTGAATGTCCCCTTTATCTTCATGCATGCCTGTTTTTTGACATTAATCATTTTTTGCCCTACATGCATATTTTCCTTCAATAACCTCCCCAACATGCAATCCTGGGTCCATTTATATCTCTAGCCTATAGTCCCTTGATCAATATATATTGTCAGCTCCATTGTACTGTTTGACCCTCCCCACCCCCTCAAATGTTAGAAACTGTCAGGTGTGTTTATTAACCTAATTAGTACCCCTCCCCCACCCCCTCAAATGTTAGAAACTGTCATGTGTGTTTATTAACCTAATTAGAACCCCTCCCCCACCCCCTCAAATGTTTGAAACTGTCAGGTGTGTTTTTGACCCTAATTAGAACCCCTCCCCCACCCCCTCAAATGTTTGAAACTGTCAGGTGTGTTTATTAACCTAATTAGTACCCCTCCCCCCACATTCAAATTGATCAATGGGCCATCAGAGGGGGGGAGTAATCTTATAAGTGGGTCTTATGTTTTTTAGAATAAAAATTACAAACACACATATTAATAATGTTCGACTGCTGTTGTTCAATAATGTTTTTGTGTAATCTGATATCCAATTTATGTTTAAAAGTACTTATCTTAATTTTTTTTTTTCACTCCATAGTTTCCTTCCAGTACACAGGAATGGCAGACTGTGGCCTCCCAGTTCGCTGACCGTTGGGACTTTCCTAACTGTGTCGGGGCGATTGATGGGAAGCATGTCCGCATTGTGCCACCACCCCATTCGGGGTCTTATTTCTATAACTACAAGGGGTTCCATAGTGTAGTTTTGATGGCTGTGGTCTTGGCACATTTGGACTTTCTGTTTGTGGACGTGGGGAAGAACGGCCGGATGTCTGACGGAGGAGTCTTTGCACAGACCGAGCTGTGCCAGCGTCTCCAGACTGGTGGCCTGGGATTGCCACCTGATGACCAGAATGTGGATGGACTCCCCTCAGTTTTTATCGCTGATGAAGCGTTTGCTCTCGGCAAGCACTTGATGAGGCCGTTCCCCCAAAGGACACTCACCCCTGAGAGGAGGGTATTTAATTACCGGCTGGCCAGAGCAAGAAGAGTTGTGGAGAATCCCTTTGGGATTCTGGCCAGCCGGTTCCGTTTGTTCCTCTCAGCCATAAATCTGGCGGACTATAAAATGAATCATGTCATACTGGCTTGCTGCATACTCCATAATTTCTTAAGAAGACATTCAGCTACATATATGACCTCTGTTGGGCCTGAGGCCGGACTTGTACTTGATCAACCACTGACAGGCCTGGAAATTGGCCGTATTGGCTTGGCCCCCCAAACCGCACGTCAAGTGCGTGACCGATATGTGAATTATTTTAATGGTCGGGGGGCCATTGCTATTCAACAAGAGCTATAATTTTTCCCAAAAAAATAAATAAATACATTTTGGCTCAAATATCTTGTTTTTCTACTTGTTTGCATTTAGTTTTGTTTGTCTCCTAGTGCACTTGTAGTAGTGGCAAGTGCATTTACCTTTAGTTAATAAGGCCCTTTGTCACTGTAACCACACCAAAATTAGCAAAACATCTTATTGATAAATAATCAGCCACACACATTGTAGTAGTAAAAACATTTTATTGTGTGCGCGTTGAAAGGTGCATTTTTTGGAACCTTTTTTTTTTTTTTTTTTTTTTTTTTTTTTTGTTTTGTTAACAAAATATTTTTTTTTTGAAGGTTATTAAAGGCATATTTAAACAAAAATAGACCTTGTTTAAAAAATTACAATTCACAACAGTGTTTTGAAAAACATACAAAAAATAAAAGAACTTACAAAGTTCAACATGTTAAGAACGGTGCTGGTGATGTCACCCTTGTAAATCCTAAATTTTTCAGATGCCCAAAATTGTGTATTAAAAAAGGGTCAAGTCAACATGTGCTATCTCCCATCATGGGGGAGCAATGTACGTGTTTTGTGTGTGCAATCCCTTTGTTCCTCTCACCACAAAAAAATTTTGAGGATGAAGGGGTTGCAAACACAAAACAAGTACATTGATATCCCCTGATGGAAGATAGCACATGATGACACACCGTGTGCATTAGCAAAAATATTTTTGAAGGAAAAAACTACAACAAAATTGGAAGAAGAAACAAACTTGACAAGGAAATGAAGAACATGATTGATGTTTTTAGGCAAAACGTTATTATATTCTGCCCAAAACATCAATCATGTTCTTCATTTCCTGTTGCATGGAGTCCAGGCGAATTTTCATGCTGTGAATTTGGTCACGCATTTGATCAATTTGGTAATTCCACAACATTATCTGGCCAATAAGTCTTTGGGCACTGTCTGTGCTGAATGGCTCTGCCGCTTGGCCTTCCACAACCAGAAGCTCACTTAAAATGTGTGTAAAAAAAAATGGGTTAAAGTATGCACGCCTAAATACATTACCTTAAGCTGGGGTGTCAGTCACTCACTTGGTGGGGTTGAAAGCTCGTACACTTCCTCCACCTCTCCTTCCTCCAGCTCGTCGGGTGGGTGTGGTCTTGGGCTGGGGCTTGGGGTATCTTCAGCCTCAGGCTGGTGACTTGGGGGGGTCCTGGGATCCTTGGACTGTTGTCTGAGTCTTTTCTCCCCTATGATGATTCAACAAAAGGTATAGTTAAAACACAGTGATATTTTAGATTTTTCGAATTAATATGAAACGTTGGTTATGAGTTGTGGACAATTGCCTTTTTTTGTCCTCAAAAATTTAGAAGACAGGATGAACATTACCTCTGAACAACAATTCTAAACAATACACATTTTCATGCAAGTTTCACAGATGCAGACACCTCAATGGTCTCCTATGTGTATTACCCCTCAAAAATTTAGTTATGGTCACATAGTACACTAGTGCTCGTGAGTCCAGATGTGGAACCAGCTGCTGTGTCCTGTCCTTACATTACACTGAATCATTTTTGAAGAAGCATTATATTTTCAAACACATCTATACTACATCACCACATTTTGAGAATACGACAAATTATCAAGACCTAAATGTATGTCCAACCCTGTACCATCGTATTTGGAGAAAAAATAACGTCTTTTTCTTTCGTATCATATGTATTTTACAAAGAACGGTCTTTACGAACGATGCTGTATAAACGTAAAAAATATGGATCAGCATGCAAGTTAACCCCTTGCCGACCGCCGCACGACTATATACGTCGGCAGAATGGCACGGGCAGGCAAAAGGACTTACAGGTACGTCCTTGCCTGCCCGCGGGTGGGGGGTCCGATCGGACCCCCCTCCGGTGCCTGCGGCGGTCGGCAAATCTCCCCCGGCGATCGGTGGTGAGGGGGAGGCCATCCATTAGTGGCCCCCCCCTCGCGATCGCTCCCAGCCAATGGGATAATTTCCCTGCCTCTGTATTGTACACAGAGGCAGAGGAAATGATGTCATCTCTCCTCGGCTCGGTATTTTCTGTTCCGGGCCGAGGAGAGAAGACTGTAATGTGAGTGCACCAACACACTACACACACAGTAGAACATGCCAGGCACACAAAACACCCCGATCCCCCCCCCCCATTCGCCCCCCGATCCCCCCCCAATCACCCCCCCGTCACAAACTGACACCAAGCAGTTTTTTTTTTTTTTTTTTTTTCTGATTACTGTATTGGTGTCAGTTTGTGACAGTTACAGTGTTAGGGCAGTGAGTGTTAGGCCCCCTTTAGGTCTAGGATACCCCCCTAACCCCCCCTAATAAAGTTTTAACCCCTTGATCACCCCCCATCACCAGTGTCGCTAAGCGATCATTTTTCTGATCGCTGTATTAGTGTCGCTGGTGACGCTAGTTAGTGAGGTAAATATTTAGGTTCGCCGTCAGCGTTTTATAGCGACAGGGACCCCCATATACTACCGAATAAATGTTTTAACCCCTTGATTGCCCCCTAGTTAACCCTTTCACCACTGATCACTGTATAACCGTTACGGGTGACGCTGGTTAGTTTGTTTATTTTTTATAGTGTCAGGGCACCCGCCGTTTATTACCGAATAAAGATTTAGCCCCCTGATCGCCCGGCGGTGATATGCGTCGCCCCAGGCAGCGTCAGATTAGCGCCAGTACCGCTAACACCCACGCACGCAGCATACGCCTCCCTTAGTGGTATAGTATCTGTACAGATCAATATCTGATCCGATCAGATCTATACTAGCGTCCCCAGCAGTTTAGGGTTCCCAAAAACACAGTGTTAGCGGGATCAGCCCAGATACCTGCTAGCACCTGCATTTTGCCCCTCCGCCCGGCTCGGCCCAGCCCACCCAAGTGCAGTATCGATCGATCACTGTCACTTACAAAACACTAAACGCATAACTGCATCGTTCGCAGAGTCAGGCCTGATCCCTGCGATCGCTAACAGTTTTTTTGGTAGCGTTTTGGTGAACTGGCAAGCACCAGCCCCAGGCAGCGTCAGGTTAGTGCCAGTAGCGCTAACACCCACGCACCGTACACCTCCCTTAGTGGTATAGTATCTGAACGCATCAATATCTGATCCGATCAGATCTATACTAGCGTCCCCAGCAGTTTAGGATTCCCAAAAACGCAGTGTTAGCGGGATCAGCCCAGATACCTGCTAGCACCTGCGTTTTGCCCCTCTGCCCGGCCCAGCCCAGCCCACCCAAGTGCAGTATCGATCGATCACTGTCACTTACAAAACACTAAACGCATAACTGCAGCGTTCGCAGAGTCAGGCCTGATCCCTGCGATCGCTAACAGTTTTTTTGGTAGCGTTTTGGTGAACTGGCAAGCACCAGCCCCAGGCAGCGTCAGGTTAGTGCCAGTAGCGATAACACCCACGCACGCACCGTACACCTCCCTTAGTGGTATAGTATCTGAACTGATCAATATCTGATCTGATCCGATCAGATCTATACTGGCATCCCCAGCAGTTTAGGGTTCCCAAAAACGCAGTGTTAGTGGGATCAGCCCAGATACCTGCTAGCACCTGCGTTTTGCCCCTCCGCCCGGCCCAGCCCAGCCCACCCAAGTGCAGTATCGATCGATCACTGTCACTTACAAAACACTAAACGCATAACTGCAGCGTTCGCAGAGTCAGGCCTGATCCCTGCGATCGCTAACAGTTTTTTTGGTAGCGTTTTGGTGAACTGGCAAGCGCCAGCGGCCTAGTACACCCCGGTCGTAGTCAAACCAGCACTGCAGTAACACTTGGTGACGTGGCGAGTCCCATAAGTGCAGTTCAAGCTGGTGAGGTGGCAAGCACAAATAGTGTCCCGCTGCCACCAAAAAGACAAACACAGGCCCGTCGTGCCCATAATGCCCTTCCTGCTGCATTCGCCAATCCTAATTGGGAACCCACCACTTCCGCAGCGCCCGTACTTCCCCCATTCACATCCCCAACCAAATGCAGTCGGCTGCATGAGAGGCATTTTTATGTCCTCCCGAGTACCCCTACCCAACGAACCCCCCCAAAAAAGATGTTGTGTCTACAGCAAACGCGGATATAGGCGTGACACCCGCTATTATTGTCCCTCCTGTCCTGACAATCCTGGTCTTTGCATTGGTGAATGTTTTGAACGCTACCATTCACTAGTTGAGTATTAGCGTAGGGTACAGCATTCCACAGACTAGGCACACTTTCACAGGGTCTCCCAAGATGCCATCGCATTTTGAGAGACCCGAACCTGGAACCGGTTACAGTTATAAAAGTTACAGTTACAAAAAAAGTGTAAAAAAAAAAAAAAAAAAACACAGACAAAAATAAAAAAAATAAAAAATAATAGTTGTCGTTTTATTGTTCTCTCTCTATTCTCTCTCTCTCTATTCTCTCTATTGTTCTGCTCTTTTTTACTGTATTCTATTCTGCAATGTTTTATTGTTATTATGTTTTATCATGTTTGCTTTTCAGGTATGCAATTTTTTATACTTTACCGTTTACTGTGCTTTATTGTTAACCATTTTTTTGTCTTCAGGTACAGCATTCACGACTTTGAGTGGTTATACCAGAATGATGCTTGCAGGTTTAGGTATCATCTTGGTATCATTCTTTTCAGCCAGCGGTCGGCTTTCATGTAAAAGCAATCCTAGCGGCTACTTAGCCTCTAGACTGCTTTTACAAGCAGTGGGAGAGAATGCCCCCCCCCCCACCGTCTTCCGTGTTTTTCTCTGGTTCTGCTGTCTCAACAGGGAACCTGAGAATGCAGCCGGTGATTCAGCCAGCTGACCATAGAGCTGATCAGAGACCAGAGTGGCTCCAAACATCTCTATGGCCTAAGAAACCGGAAGCTACGAGCATTTTATGACTTAGATTTCGCCGGATGTAAATAGCGCCATTGGGAAATTGGGGAAGCATTTTATCACACCGATCTTGGTGTGGTCAGATGCTTTGAGGGCAGAGGAGAAATCTAGGGTCTAATAGACCCCAATTTTTTCAAAAAAGAGTACCTGTCACTACCTATTGCTATCATAGGGGATATTTACATTCCCTGAGATAACAATAAAAATGATTAAAAAAAAAAAAATGAAAGGAACAGTTTTAAAATAAGATAAAAAAGCAAAAAAATAATAAAGAAAAAAAAAAAAAAAAAAAAAAAAAAAGAAACACCCCTGTCCCCCCTGCTCTCGCGCTAAGGCGAACGCAAGCGTCGGTCTGGCGTCAAATGTAAACAGCAATTGCACCATGCATGTGAGGTATCACCGCGACGGTCAGATCGAGGGCAGTAATTTTAGCAGTAGACCTCCTCTGTAAATCTAAAGTGGTAACCTGTAAAGGCTTTTAAAGGCTTTTAAAAATGTATTTATTTTGTTGCCACTGCACGTTTGTGCGCAATTGTAAAGCATGTCATGTTTGGTATCCATGTACTCGGCCTAAGATCATCTTTTTTATTTCATCAAACATTTGGACAATATAGTGTGTTTTAGTGCATTAAAATGTAAAAAAGTGTGTTTTTTCCCCAAAAAATGCATTTGAAAAATCGCTGCGCAAATACTGTGTGAAAAAAAAAAATTAAACACCCACCATTTTAATCTGTAGGGCATTTGCTTTAAAAAAATATATAATGTGTGGGGGTTCAAAGTAATTTTCTTGCAAAAAAAAAATAATTTTTTCATGTAATCAAAAAGTGTTAGAAAGGGCTTTGTCTTCAAGTGGTTAGAAGAGTGGGTGATGTGTGACATAAGCTTCTAAATGTTGTGCATAAAATGCCAGGACAGTTCAAACCCCCCCAAATGACCCCATTTTGGAAAGTAGACACCCCAAGCTATTTGCTGAGAGGCATGTCGAGTCCATGGAATATTTTATATTGTGACACAAGTTGCGGGAAAGAGACAAATTTTTTTTTTTTTTTGCACAAAGTTGTCACTAAATGATATATTGCTCAAACATGCCATGGGAATATGTGAAATTACACCCCAAAATACATTCTGTTGCTTCTCCTGAGTACGGGGATACCACATGTGTGAGACTTTTTGGGAGCCTAGCCGCGTACGGGACCCCGAAAACCAAGCACCGCCTTCAGGCTTTCTAAGGGCGTAAATTTTTGATTTCACTCTTCACTGCCTATCACAGTCTCGGAGGCCATGGAATGCCCAGGTGGCACAAAACCCCCCCAAATGACCCCATTTTGGAAAGTAGACACCCAAAGCTATTTGCTGAGCGGTATAGTGAGTATTTTGCAGACCTCACTTTTTGTCACAAAGTTTTGAAAATTAAAAAAAGAAAAAAAACATTTTTTTTTTGTCTTTCTTCATTTTCAAAAACAAATGAGAGCTGCAAAATACTCACCATGCCTCTCAGCAAATAGCTTGGGGTGTCTACTTTCCAAAATGGGGTCATTTGGGGGGGGTTTGTGCCACCTGGGCATTCCATGACCTCCGAAACTGTGATAGGCAGTGAAGAGTGAAATCAAAAATGTACACCCTTAGAAATCCTGAAGGCGGTGATTGGTTTTCGGGGTCCCGTACGCGGCTAGGCTCCTAAAAAGTCCCACACATGTGGTATCCCGGTACTCAAGGGAAGCAGCAGAATGTATTTTGGGGTGCAATTCCACATATGCCCATGACCTATGTGAGCAATATATCATTTAGTGACAACTTTGTGCAAAAAATAAATAAATAAATAAATAAATTGTCACTTTCCCGCAACTTGTGTCAAAATATAAAATATTCCATGGACTCAACATGCCTCTCAGTAAATAGCTTGGGGTGTCTACTTTCCAAAATGGGGTCATTTGGGGGGGGGTTGTGCCATCTGGGCATTTTATGGCCTTCAAAACTGTGATAGGTAGTGAGGAGTAAAATCAAAAATGTACGCCCTTAGAAATCCTGAAGGCAGTGATTGGTTTTCGGGGCACCGTATGCGGCTAGGCTCCCAAAAAGTCCCACACATGTGGTATCCCAATACTCAGGAGAAGCAGCTAAATGTATTTTGGGGTGCAATTCCACATATGCCCATGGCCTGTGTGAGCAATATATAATTTAGTGACAACTTTTTGTAATTTTTTTTTTTTTTTGTCATTATTCAATCACTTGGGACAAAAAAAATGAATATTCAATGGGCTCAACATGCCTCTCAGCAATTTCCTTGGGGTGTCTACTTTCCAAAATGGGGTCATTTGTGGGGGTTTTGTACTGCCCTGCCATTTTAGCACCTCAAGAAACGACATAGGCAGTCATAAATTAAAGGCTGTGTAAATTCCAGAAAATGTACCCTAGTTTGTAGGCGCTATAACTTTTGCACAAACCAATAAATATACACTTATTGACATTTTTTTTACCAAAGACATGTGGCCAAATACATTTTGGCCTAAATGTATGACTAAAATTGAGTTTATTGGATTTTTTTTAGAACAAAAAGTAGAAAATATCATTTTTTTTCAAAATTTTCGGTCTTTTTCCGTGTATAGCGCAAAAAATAAAAACGGCAGAGGTGATCAAATACCATCAAAAGAAAGCTCTATTTGTGGGAAGAAAAGGACGCAAATTTCGTTTGGTTACAGCATTGCATGACCGCGCAATTAGCAGTTAAAGCGACGCAGTGCCAAATTGTAAAAAGTGCTCTGGTCAGGAAGGGGGTAAATCCTTCCGGGGCTGAAGTGGTTAAGTATCTCAATAGGAAAACACAACAAGTACTTACTTTTTTTAAGCAGCTTCTTTATTCGCCAATATTGTTCTGGCTCACTACTTTTGATGTCAGACCACTGCTTCCTCAATTGTTCTTTCGAACGTTTAGTGCCAAATTTAGCTTCTAGAGCGGTGACAACTGAGGACATTATTTTGTCCTTACGCATATTCGGTCGTGTGTACGGTCCTTTTTTCCCATCGTAGTCCTCCCTTCTCAATATGGACACCATCTCCACCTTCTCTTCAAAAGCCATGTTGGTGGCCTTATATCTCCTCCTGGATGTGGATGGTTGTGCCTCCGGGCTTTCCTCCATGCTACTTCCACTGAATCTCTCCGCCATCTTTCTCGATATACTCCCACTGCGCAATGAAGAGTGAAGGGGCGGGGACAAATCATACTAAAGAACGTCAGGGGCGGGCGACGCAGGCGGAGCATGACACATGCGCAGTGTATATAAAGCTATTACGATGGCCTACGTATGTCCGTGCGGAAGTAGCGAGCGTCAGAAACGAAGGTAAGATTAAATGTGGGGGTGTGTGTGTATATATGTGTCCCCTAGATTCTTCACAAAATAATCCTGGGAGTTCTGACTGACATTCCAGTTTTGATCTTGTGTCTTGTCTTTCAGCAAAAATGAATCCCTTTAAAGAGGCTGATTTTTTGTCTAGATTTATAGATTTATATCAGGAAAACAAAAACCTGTGGGAGGTCAAACACCCACTATATTTAAATTGGGGTGTAAGGAAGGCAACAATGGGCACGCTTTTAGAATTTGTGAAGACTCGAGTCCCCCAGGCAGACCTCAAGTTTGTGGACAAGAAAATAGGTATCTTGCGAAACATGTATAAGCGGGAACACAATAAAATCCAGGAGTCGCTCAGATCCGGAGCAGCAGCCGACCAAGTTTATGTATCCAAGTTGTGGTACTACCACAAAATGCGATTCCTGAATGACCAAACAGAAGCCAGGCAATCACTTTCGACCCTTCCTCCCACCCTTCCCCCCACCCTTCCCTCCAGCCTTCCCCCCACCCTTTCCTCCAGCCTTCCCCCCACTCTTCCCTCCTGCCTTCCATCCACCTCCACCCCAGCTGAGGAGTCCCAGGAAGAACTGGGCCTTTTCATCCTTGTTGAAGTGGATGCGCCCAGCTTCAGCCAGGTATCCTTTTTTGTGGAATTTGTGATTGTGTAAATGTTATTAATGATGTTAACGTCTAAAATTTTTAAGTGCTTCATAAAAAATGACTTCATCACAAATATTAATATGTAGACATATCACTAGACAGCAGTGGCCAAAAATATACTTCTGCATAGGTGTGCACAACCTCTTGCATTAGGGTGTGCACCCCAAAGCTCAAATACATATGCATGTGTATATGTACTGATGGTGTCAGTAGGGTAGTGGACAGTGTCATTAGTTTTATTTTATTTTTAAATAAATTAATGTATTTTGTAACATTTTTTTGGGGGATGGTCTAAACAGGGGGGAATATGCACCACACAAGGCGATTAGTGTGCCCAGGCACACCTGGCACACCCTGTGCGCACGCCTATGTACTTAAGATATTGTTGATCAGCTGGAATAATGGTGGGGTCAAATAGATAGCCTTTACTATTTGTTTATAATTATATTTGCAAGTCATGAGCTGAAAATTGTGTGTGATTGCGTAACACAAAATTACAACAATGTCCCTTTTTTTGACACAGGATGACCTCAGCCAGGAGGAGGCCTTGACCAGGGGGAGAGAGGAGGAGGCCTTGCCCAGTGGGAGAGAGGAGGAGGCCTTGCCCAGTAGGAGAGAGGAGGAGGCTGTGGCTGGGCCCAGTAGAAGCCGCACGGAGTGTCAGGTGCCTCCCCTCCGCATTATCACCAAAAGGCCCAGAAGAATGACACAAACTGAGGAGGAATCCCTAGCCCTCATTCGTGAAGCCAGCCAAATCCTCAGCACACCACCCAATGCAGAGGAGGCGTATGGGACATATATGGCCACCAGATTGCTGGAACTGGAAAAGGGGCAACGCCTCCTCTGTGAGGGTTTGATTTTTCAGGCCTATCAGAAGGGCTTGAGAGGGGAAATTACTGCTACAACCTATCTAGCAGATGAAGCCACTCCTCCTCCTACTCCTCCTCCTCCTGCCCCAAGTACCCCACCAGAGGCACAGCCTCCAAGGAAGACTGCAGCAAAGCGTGGAGGGAAGGCTGCAGAGAAGCGTGCAGGGAAGGCTCCACGGAAGACTCGAAAGTGATTGCCTGGTTTCTGTCTGGTCTGACTGTGCTCCCTGCGCTCCCTAGTCGCAAGATACCAATTTTCTTGTCCTAAAACTTGTGTGTCCTGGGGGACTAAAGGCTTCACAGATTCCAAAAGTGTCTCCAGTGTTGCCTTCCTAATTTTTTGTTAACCAAAATAAATGGATTTTTTAGTTACCTTACATTATTGACTATGTGTTTTGATTCCAAAATGACATTTTGTTGGGGAGTAGGCAGGTACAGGTCAAAAAGACTATGGGGTTTGTGACAGACATAGCCAGAACAGAGGCTGTTGGAGAGGACTGTATGCATTTCTGGGAAATCTAAACCTCCAACTGGATCCAAGATCAGGATAGCAGACTTCAGTCACCCCAGCGGAGATATGGACCTGGCATCAGAATTCCCGGGGCTGCTGCGGATCATCCTTTCAACATACACCAGGACTGTGTCTGAGGATGAATACCTGGAGCTTAGGCAGCAAATTCGGGTGGAGCTCTGGATTGCAGCCCTCCGTCTCTCTGGTATAAAACAGGGCAAGTGCTTTCCAACCCAAGAGCAACGGGCCAGTTACCAACGGGCATTGCGGATGGCATTCCTGGGAGAGCGGCCCCAGGAGCAATGGGTGACTGAGTTGGACAGGTTGGTCCAGCAGGAGATAGAGCTGGACAATCGTTATCGGGCTCTGCAATGGCACACAGAGGAGGGATATTTAGGGGAGACAACAGAATGCTCTCCGGAGGGATATGACTTTGGCGGCCCTGGATTGCTGTGGGAGAGCCTGACAGATCTTTTTATGTTTGGCGATAAAGGGGAACCTGACCTTGAGGACCTGAGAGAATATAGAGAGTCTATGCTCGGTCTTGCAGGGGTCTCAGAGCTCAAACCTGATCTGGACCATTTGCTAAGGAAGGAACAGCATCTGGAAAGGGCATACAGGAAACTGCTAGAACAAGTTCGGCAGCATGCCAGAGAATCGACAGTGGAAAATCCGGAGATTGCCGTCCCCAAACCTGAAGTGCTGACAACAGGGCAGAGCTCTGCTAACCTCTGCCCAGAAATGATAGCATCTTCTGGGTTCCATGGACAGGAGATGGTGAACCTCTATCCCCAGACATCAGTTGCAGAGACATGGGACTTGATAGACTTTTCTGCTGAGGAAGAACAACCTGATGAGCCTCCAGCAGAAGAGCTGCTATCAGGGCCAAAGTTCACTGTGTTCTGCCCAGCACCAACAGTGGCTTCGGCCTTCTTGAGAGAAGAGGTAGTCGGCCTTTCTCCCACAACACTGACAGGGACATGTGATTTTCTGCCAGCAGCATCTATGGAGTTAAAACAAACTTCTCCAGCTGAAGATCTGGTAACTGAACAGAGGGTCCAAGACCTCTGTCCCACACTTTTACCACTTCCAGAGACTGGGGATTTAATAGACGTTTCTGTAGAGGAGAAACCACCTGGCAAACCCCCAGCAGAAGTGCTGGCAACCGGACAGAGGGTCCAAGATCTCTGCTCCACACCTGCAGCAATTGTGGAGGCCCAAGGTGAGGAGGTGGCAGTCTATCGCGAGCTGCAGATCAGGATCCAAGGAGAGAATGCAGTCATCACCTCACAACTGCAGCTTGATCTGGTGTCGGTTGATGGGGCTTCAGTCCCCACCTGTATACCCCAGGGATGCTGGGCAGTCGGCCCAGATCCCCAACAGCAGGATGGAGTGAGCGCAGTCCCCCTGTCTTCTCTCCAGTGGCAGAAAAGATTCCAGGGAGAAGGGCCAGTCCGGGCCTCTCCCCAGCGGCAGATATGTTCTCTGAGAGAGGCAGAGGATGGCTGGGTGAGTAATACTCTGTTTGGAATAATTTGTTTGGGGTACTGTGTGGGTACAGGCAGTAGAGGACTGGAACTATGGACTAACTTCGGAGTCAACCCGTCTGGGGTCTCCTCCTGTGTTAGTCTCCTGCCGAAAGGGGAGAAATGTGACAGACATAGCCAGAACAGAGGCTGTTGGAGAGGACTGTATGCAAGCCTGTTGCTTTTGATTATGGGCCCTGGATTTTCAATGGAACAATACTCTTTGTGAGGTGAATGAGAAATCCAGGCTGAACTGTACTAATCGGACTCAGTCGTGTATATATGTATATATTGTATGGGGACTCCTTACTGTAGATTTGTGTCCCTGAAGAGGGAGGGGGGATTCCTCCAGCAGCCCCCTGCTGATAAGACTGATTCATTCTGTTGGGACACATCCTGTGAGGAGATGCTGGTGTCATCAATTCCAACTACCTGTGTTTATGTTAATTGAATGAGCTAATGACATTGTCCTCTATACAATGTAGGAGACGGGACGACTGCTATTGTTTTGATATAACTGTGTGAAGCTCGGTGACCACAAGTCTGGGCGAAAGGTCATGTCTCAGTCACCTAGGCTGTATAAAGGATTAGATAATTAGCTCATGTTGATTAAGTTACAGTTGTATTGTTAGAGGAGGTTCCAACGGCATATAAAGTCTTGTAATTTTGATTCTAAATAAAGTGAGTTCTTGGTAGCAACAAGCAAGTGTCGCCTTGTTTGTGCTCAGAGAGGTTGGGATATCTGTATACAGACTGGGAGGAAGTGGTATATGACGGAAGCACTCAAGCGGAGTGTGGGACGTTCCGTGACAGGGTTGATTTAATAAAAGCAAATAGACTGTGCACTTTGCAGAGGGCAGTTGCCCTCTGCAAGTGCAATTGCTCCAGAGCTGAGGAAATGAGGTAAGGCTTGACTTTGCAAAGAGTACCCAATCCTGTGCAAGGAAAATTAAAAAATCAGCATTTTTGCTTGCACATGATTGGATGATGGAAGTCAGCAGAGCTTCTGCTCATTTACTAAGCTCTGGAGCAACTGCTCTTGCAAAGTGCACAGTCTTTGTCCCTTTAGTAAATCAACCCCTATGTGTGTTTGTTCCAAAAGGCTAAATCATTTAGAAAATCAAGTGCAAAGTACTAGTGAAAAGTGCACTTTAGAAATTGCACTGCAAGTGCACTTGTTGGAAGTGCAGTCGCTGTAAATCTGAGGGGAAGAGCTGAAATAACGGGAATCTCTGCTGATTTTATCATACAATCATGTGCAAGAAAAAGGTTTACATTTTTTTGTGGTTCCTTGCATGTGCCCCTCGGATCCACAGCGAAGGCACTTCAAAATGCTCTTTCTGTGCAATTCCAAGTACAATTTGCACTTGTAGTGAAAAATGAATTTGCCTTTGGAAAATAAACCCCCCTATGTCTAATTAACAAGGGACACCAACCTCATTAAGGTTCATTCAAACAACACAAAATATTAAGGTTATTGTGGTAACTTGAAACTACAAAAATAAAATAAAAAAAAAACATTTTGTATAATTTAGCACACATTGTAACAAAGATAGTGTTTAAATCTAAAAAAAAAAAAAAAAAAAAAAAGATGAGTCCAAAATCTAATACTTTATGGAGATCTGGCTTTTAAAAAATATCATATTAGTCATGGCATGAGGATAAATCATGAAGAAAGTACTTTGTGAGAACTCTGTGTGAATAAAAAGCACCAAAACAACTTAATTCCTCTCGCATTATAAAAAAAAAAAAAAGCGCTGTATTAAAAGATCACAGAAGAGGAATGTGCTAGCTTCAATACGAAGACTAGTTTTACCAGACCGAGCGCTTCCGTCTTCCAATTGCTTCAGAGCATACGTCAGTTTGAGTTCATCGGACTAGCACACAGACAACCGGTTTGTCCGCTAGAAAGAAAAGTCAGTCGGATAGATTTAAAACATGTTTCAAATCTAAGTCCGTCCAACTTTTGAGCAAAGTCTGCTGGAGCCCACACACGATCGAATTGTCCGACGAAATCCAGTACGCCGGACCAAGTATGCCGTAAAGTCCGATCGTGTGCACACGGCATAACTTTAGTCTCATCAGTCCTCAGAATATTTACCCAAAAGTCTTGGGGATAATCAAGATGTGTTTTGGCAAATGTGAGATGAGTCTTGTGTTCTTTTTTGGTCAGTAGTAGCTTTCGCCTTGGAACTCTCCTATGGATGCCATTTTTGCCCAGTCTCTTTCTTATTGTTGAATCATGAACACTGATCTTACCTCAGGCAAGTGAGGCCTGCAGTTCTTTAGACGTTGTTCTGGCTACTTTCATGACCTCCTTGATGAGTCTTTGTTGTGCTCTTGGAGTAATATTGGTAGACCGGGCACTCCTAAGAAGGTTCACCACTGTTCCTCCATTTGTGGATAATGGCTCTCATCATGGTTCGCTGAAGTCCCAAAGCCCAAAATGGTTTTGTAACCCTTTCCAGACTGATACATATCAACAGGGGCAGCGTCAGGTGGGTGCTTGGGTGTGCTGAAGCCCCCCCAAAAAATCTTAAAGCACCCTCATAGCAACCCAAAACATTACACTGAAGTAATGGCATAAAATTCACACAATTTTTTAAAAATAATATTGTACCTGCTGTGAATCCTGTTTGCTACTTGGCTGGGGACACTTTTTTTTGAAGTGGAGGGATACAGCCGCATAAGCCCGGGTGAGAGGGGGCGGATTGATTCAGAATGTGGTGCAGAGGTGCTACCTTTTAAAAACTCCTGTGACACATGGTGCCTCTGCATCTGCCGCGCAAAAGAAGATAGAAGGGGGAGCAGTGTGGAGCCCAGAAGCAACAGTGTGATGACAGCTGAGCTGCTGGCTGTTTCCTTGGTAGACTGCTGGGAGGGAGCAGAGCTGCTGTAGACAGAGAGCTAACTGAATCTGCAGTGCTAGTCATCTGACAAGAGAGGTGGTGGAGAAGGGGGGTTTCCTGTTGTGCAGGCAGGCTGTGTTCAGAGGAGGAGGAATTAGAAGGATGGTTAATGGCTGTTCTTTTTATAAGGGAGCTGCTGCTGAGCCTGGGGAGGGGAGGGAGACTCCATTCTGCAGTCCTCTGTCATTTGATCTATGTCAGCAGCAAGCGGTCTGATCTGCTGCAAGAGGAATCCTGTCCTGTGATCTTGGCACTGATTTGCCTTGGGCACTGCCACTGGCACTGCAATCATTAGACTGCCCCCCTTGATCAGGAGTGCCTGTTTTACAGTACCCCAAACAGAGCCAGTGTTATGCCGCATACACACGGTTGGATTTTCCGACGGGAAATGTTCGATGGGAGCTTGTTGTCAGAAATTCCGACCGTGTGTAGGCTCCATTGGACATTTTCCGTTGGAATTTCCGACAAACAAAATTTCAGATCTGGATCTCAAATTTTCCGACAACAAAATGCGTTGTGTGTACACAATTCCGGCGCACAAAATTCCACACATGCTTGGAATCAGGCAGAAGAACTGCACTGGCTATTGAACTTCTCGGCTCGTCGTACGTGTTATGTGTACGTCACCGCGTTCTTGACGGTCGGAATTTCCGACAAGATTTGTGTGACCGTGTGTATGCAAGACAAGTTTGAGACAACATCCGTCGGAAAAAAAACATGGATTTTGTTGTCGGAATGTGCGATCTTGTGTACGCGGCATTAGACTATTCTGTGCCCTAGGCAAGACCAGCTGGCAATCTAGGCAAGCCCACCACCCCCCCAAAAAAATATCACTTCAAAATTTTTAAAAACAGCAGAAAATGATCTAATATAAACACACTCCATGCATTCCTCACACACCCCCTATACTCCCAGCACACTCCATGCATTCTTCACACCCCCTATACTTACAGCACACTCCATGCATTCACCGCACACCCACTACACTCACAGCACACTCCATGCATTCCGCATACACCCCCTATACTCACAGCACACTCTATGCATTCCACATACACCCCCTATACTCACAGCACACTCCATGCATTCCCCACATACCCATTACACTCACAGCACTCTCCATGCATTCCTCATACACACGCCCTATACTCACAGCACACTCCGTGCATTTCTCACAACCCCCCTATACTCACAGCACACTCTGTGCATTCCTCACACACATCCTGGGGCCAGGGGACTGGCTTTTGGGGCCAGGGGTCTGGCTGCTGGAGCCAGGGGTCTGGCTGCTGGGGCCAAGGGTCTGGCTGCTGGGGCCTGGGGTCTGGCTGCCGGGCTGGGCTGCTGGTCCTGGGGTCTCCATGCATTCCCCATACAGCCCCTATACTCACAGCACACTCCATGCATTTCCCATACCCCCCTATACTCACAGCACACTCCATGCATTTCCCATACACCCCCTATATTCATAGCACACTCCATGCATTCCCCATACCCCTATACTCACAGCACACTCCGTGCATTCACCACACCCCCTATACTCACAGCACACTCCATGCATTCCTCATACACCCCCTATACTCACAGCACACTCCATGCATGCCTCATACACCCCCTATACTCACAGCACACTCCATGCATTCCCCACACCCCCTATATTCACAGCACACTCCATGCATTCTTCACACCCCCTATACTCAGAGCACAATCCATGCATTCACCACACACCCACTACACTCACAGCACACTCCATGCATTCCACATACACCCCCTATAATCACAGCACACTCCATGCATTCCACATACACCCCCTATACTCACAGCACTCTTGTAGGCAGCTGTAGTGCAGGGCAGCCTAGCTGGCTGCAAGAGGTAGTGAGTTAGCAAGTGTATATACTCACTTTCCAGCCTATTTGATATGTTTATGTGTACATATGTTCAGAGTTGTCTGGCCTCTATCATTGTCTCCAGCACCATTTTGGAGAAGCCTGCTGTCCTGATACGACAGTAAATCTCGGGAGATTTGGTCGGCCATTTTTGGGTGGATACTTTATATAAGAATGCCCAGCCACGTTTAGTTCAGTTCACGTTTGTGCATAGACAGGGTTAGAGAACCCATTTGTCAGGGAGAGTTAGGAGAAGATAGGGAGAGTGTTCCGGCTTGTGAGGGATAGCTCAGGGTTCCTACAGAGTCCTGCATCAGCAATCCTGGTCGGATAAAAGACTCCCCGTTGTGGATAATAAAACCGGTGCCCTCACTGTGTGGGTGGGATAAGTGGATCAGATGCCTATATCCATCTGCTGAAGGAATACCGTTGTTACCGGGTAATGTGTGTGAATAGCAGCCTCTACAGATACGCATCGTGTGCTTGGGTTATACTGTGTTAGTCAGTGGAAAAGTGTCTATAGTGCTGACGAATACAATTACCGCTTACATCAGGAGTGACTGTGCTGTGTATCTGTGCCTCCATTCTTGGAGTGAAACTAGGTGCCTTACTACTGTAAATACTCTTTCTACTACCGTCTCTCCGGTAATAAATGTTGCTTGGTTTATAAAGTCAGTCCGTGTGATTCCCTCTGTGAAAACGCTACACCATACCCCCAATTACATTTTGGCATAGTCGGCAGGATGTCTGAACCACCATCCTCAAGCAGGGGAGTGGCTAGAGGGTCAATCGTGTCACCATACGAAGTGGCTTTGGCCCTGATTCCAAAATTTAATGGACAAATATTCCCCTGACAGACTGGGTGGAGAGATTGGACAGTTCGGTCCGCTTGTAAATACCCGCAGCACACGATTTGGCAGTCAATGCGCTAGAAGGAGAAGCCCACGGGCTGTGATGGTTCTGCCCGATAAGGAAAGGAATAGCAGAACAGCTATTGCGGGCTGCCTAGAAAGATGGTATGGGGAGAGTACATCCATAGCCAAACTCTGGAAGAGTTTCTATTGTCGGGAACAGCACGACTGAGAGACTATTCCTCAATTTGCAGTGGCCTTACAGGAAATCTGGTGCCAGTTGGAGGAGAAAATGGCTCCCGCTGGAACTGGGGTCGCTAACCCCGATCAGTTTATCCGGGACCAGTTCCTCGCTGGTGTATGGTCCTTTTCATTAAAGAGAGCCTTAAGAGATTGAGTGAGGGCTAATGGTACGATGAAATCCGCTGCTATCCTACAGGAGGCCATTGAGAGGGAACAGGAAGAGTCGGACCATGAACGGGTTGGTGCTAGAAGCCAGGTTACCCTCACTCATGGAGCCAGGTGGCTGATGGAGCGGGAGGAAGCGACTGCCTCATGCCCTGCCACCGCCTTGAATGCAGGGATGCCCTCGATGGAAAAGGTCATACGAGATATAGTTGATATGGTCACTTCTCTCAGGCAAGAGGTGGCAGCTCTGCGGAGCGGGTACGAACAACCCCGGGCGGCGGTCAGCCCCCTCGGGAGGGACCCCGATATTGACTGAAAATGCTGGCAGTGTGGACGGTTAGGCCACGTCACAAGGAATTGTGCGAGACGGGGAGCCCAGAACGTACAAAACCATCCTTTAAACTAGAGATTCCTGTGGCGGAGGGGCAACCACGGGAAATGTTCATTCACTGCCTCAATGTGATCCTGCAATGATTTCTGGGTGCCCAGTGGCAACAGTGATGTTCAATGGACAGCCGGCTAGATGTCTGGTGGACATTGGATCAGAAGTCACCACTATGGCCTATTCGTTCTACCAGCAACAGTTTGGGCCGACTCCAACTCTAGACCCCTCCTGGTTGAGGCTGAAAGCTGCTAACAACCTACCAATTCCAGTAGTAGGGGTCACTTGGATGTCCATGAAAGTGTATGAGCAAACCCTCCCTAGGGTCGGGGTCATGGTGACCCAAAAGTCCTCCTTCCCAGAAATTCCAGTGGTGTTGGGCATGAACGCCCTAAAAGAACTGGACTTAACTCGCCTTCTATGGGAGATTTCAACACAAGCATCCGGGAAGTCAGAACCACAACTGGAGAATCTGATCAACGCTTGTCGGACTGTTCAGGCACAGAGTCATAAACACACAGAGAAGGTGGGGGTCATCCGTTTCCCTGCCCATCATCGGTTTATTATACCCCCCCATCCAGAGTTGGTGTGCCCTCTTCCTGTGGTAGCTAGAAGACACGTAAGAGGGGCCACTGTGATGGTCGAACCACAACACAACCTGGAAACCAAAGGTGGATGGTTGGTATTCATAACTCTGTCTGTTGTCTGGCAGGGACAAGTGTTGGTGCAGCTGGTTAACTTGGGGTCCACCCCACAAGTGCCCACGGACGTAGCCATTGCAGATTTGTATACAGTACCCAAAAGCTGCATTACTGATCCTTGCCCTGGGGTGGAGGCCACCTGTTCTGCTTTGCAGAAGGCTCTACCTGATTCAGCAGAGACCCATCTCCCGAAATTGTTAACTTAACTGGCACTTCCGGTGCAGGAGATGACCCCGGAACAAAGCAACAAGCTCCAGCAACTAGTTTGCAGACATTTCATGCCATTCTCTCAAGGCCCTGAAGACTGCGGCTGTACTAATGCTTTGGATCATTCTACCCACACTGGAGACACAGCTCCTATTTGGGAAAGGTATCGTAATATACACCCGGCTCTTTGCCAAGAAGTCAAAGACTTATTACACGGCATGCTCCAAGGAGGGTGATTCAAGAGAGTCATAGTCCCTGGGCTGCGCTCATAGTTCTTGTGTGGAAAAAGGATGGCAACTTACGTTCTGTGTGGACTATCGCAGATTGAATGCCTGTACCCATCGGGATGTTTACCCTTTGCCCCGGGTCGAAGAATCCCTAATGGCTTTGGGTCAGGCCCAGTATTTCTCCACGCTAGATTTGGCCAGCGAATATTGGCAGGTCCCGGTAAAAGAGAAAGATTGTGAAAAAATGGCCTTTATCACCCCTCTGGGACTATACGAGTTTAATCGGATGCCCTTTGGCCTGACTAATGCCCCCAGTACGTTCCAAAGGCTTATGGAACGTTGCTTGGGAGACATGAACTTTGAATCTGTCCTGATTTACCTAGATGACATTATCATCTTTTCCAGAACGTTCGAGGACCATTTGATACATCTGGATCAAGTCTTCCAGCGGCTAGCTCAGTATGGCCTTTGGCTCAAACCGGAAAAATGTAATCTCATGAGAACAGAAATCCAGTATTAGGGGCATGTGGTTGAGGCAAAAGGGGTGTCCCCTGATCCCAAAATTCAGGCTGTACAGACATGAACAACTCCTAAAATGGTAACAGAGCTTTGCTCTTTCTTGGGGCTTGTGGGTTACTACCGCAGATTCATTCCAAACTTTGCGACTATCGCATTCCCTTTGACCCAGTTGTTGTGAGGGCAACCTGCCAATCGAAAAGGAAAATCTTCTCCCAACGTTACTGACAGTTGGGGTGCAGCCCAAAGTGAAGCATTGGAGGCCCTCAAGGCGGAGCTGACTTCCGCCCCCACATTGGCTTATGCTGACTATCATAAATCCTTCCGGGTGTACACTGATGCCAGTCTCCAAGAATTGGGTGCTGTGCTGGCTCAAGAACAAGATGGAATGGAGTGTGTGATCGCCTATGCAAGTCGGAGTTTACGCCCTACGAACGTAACCCAACCAACTACAGTTCCTTTAAACTCGAGTTGTTAGCGGTAGTCTGGGCCGTCACCAAAAAGTTTGCTGAGTACTTAGTAAGCGGTCATATATACTGACAACAATCCTCTTGCCTATCTAGAGACTGCTAAACTGGGGGCCTTGGAGCAACGTCGGGTGGCCCGACTGGCCCAGTTCAATTATACCATTAACTACAAGCCAGGACGCTCCAATGGTAATGCTGATGCTCTCCCGATTTCCTCTCGATGGGCCTCAGGATGATCTAGATCAACAACTCGAAGAGGATGAGGTTGTTCCCTCCGGGATCCACCGGAAAGAGCAACTGGCTTCAACGACTCTGCAGAGCAACCAAGTTACGCCAAGAGGGTCAGAGAATAATATTCCTCGAGAGTGGCTGCAACTCCAGCAGCAAGACCCTGACATTGATCAGCTCATGAGATATTGGGACAGGAATCGGAAACCAGATTTGTGGAAGCAAAGGAGGCTCTCGCCAACGTTGTGTCAGCTTCTAAAACAGTGGGATAGGCTGGAAAGATACAATGGACTCTTATACCAAAAGGCACGGATTCCAGGGGAGCCGCGAGTTATTCATCAACTGATTATCCCTCAATCGGAGGCCTTAGAGGTTTGTCAAGTCTTTCACCATATTGGAGAACACTTCTGTGCAGAACGGACGGAGGCCTTTATTCGTAAGTACATATTTTGTCCGGAGTTATCCAAGTGGGTGCAGAAGGGGTGTAAGAGTTGTGCCATCCACAAAGGGAGAACAGAGAAAACTACCCCTTTGGTGGTGAGCACAGGAGAACCCTTTGAATTACTGACCATGGACTTTCTGACAGTGGCTGACACCTCTTCAGGGTATCGCTACGCCTTGGTGTTTGTGGACCACTTCTCTAAGTTCGCCATTGTGGTGCCAACTAAAGATCAGACTGCCACCACCACGGCTAAACTGTTCTGGACCCATGTAGTCCAGCCCTATGGGTGCCCCAAATGAGGTGCTAGTCAGTGGAAAGTGCCCATAGCGCTGACGAATACAATTACTGCTTACATCAGAAGTAGCTGTGCTGTGTATCTGTGCCTCCATGCTTGGAGTGAAACTACGTGCCTTACTACTGTAAATACTCTTTCTACTACTGCCTCTCTGGTAATAAATGTTGCCTGGTTTAGACAGTACGTGCGATTCCCTCTGTGAAAATGCTACACTATACCCCCCGCTTACACGCTCAATGCATTCCCCATACCCCCTATACTCACAGCACACTCCATGCATTCCTCATACACCCACCTATATTTACAGCACACTCCGTGCATTCCCCTCTCTATACATTGCTTCAGGAAGGGGAGAACCATCTTCTGCAGCAGCCTGGACAGTCACAGCTCCTTGGTTTAGTGCAGGCAGTGAAGGAAACAGAGGAAAGCATTCCCTATATACTGCATGGTCTGTATATTTACACAGTGGGAGGCTGTTACAAAATGCTCAGGGACAGTGTCAGAGGAAACACAGACACCAAGTATTCCTTTCTCCCAAAAAAATCATGTTTGCTATAGAGCCCAGGTTGGCAACCAGTGGACCACGATCTACCAGTCGGTCGGCTGCCACCGACCCCCCCCAATAAAATGCAGCCTTACCAGTGCCAATGAAATGCAGCCTTACCAGTGCCCATGAAATGCAGCCTGGTCACACAGCAGCAGGGGCTGAGCTGCTGGAGCCTGGAGTCTGGCTGCTGGAGCCGGGGGTCTGGCTGCTGGGGCCAAGGGTCTGGCTGCTGGAGCTGGCTGCTGGTCCTGGGGTCTGGCTGCTGGAGCTGGGCTGCTGGTCCTGGGGCCAAGGGTCTGGCTGCTGGGGCTGGGCTGCTGGTCCTGGGGCCAAGGGTCTGGCTGCTGGAGCTGGGTTGCTGGTCCTGGGCTCTGGCTGCTGGTCCTGGAGCCTGGGGTCTGGCTGCAATGGGGCTGGTGAGCCACCCCAGCCAGAGAATTCCCCAGAAGGAAGGGGGTGGGCGGAGGCATAGAGAAGACTGGGCGCCCGTGATCTGCAGGCTGTAGCAATTAGAAAAATAAAACCTTTCCCCCTGTCAAGCGAACTCTTTCTTTACTTTCAGGTGCCGCCGAACAATAATCTCTTGTGTGACAAGTACATGACAGTCCCGGTCTGCCCAGTGGATTGATATAAAAGAGACCAGGAGTGTCATGTACTTGTCGCACAGGAGATCTCTGCGCAGCGGCACCCGAAAGTGGAGAAAGAGTCCGCTTGACTGGGGAAAGTTTTTTCTTTTAATTGCTATAGCCTGCAGATCACGGGCGACACATAGTCTTCTCTCTGCCTCCGCTCACCCCCCTCCTACCCCTCCCTGCTGAATTGGCTGGACCGACCCGACCTTAAAAAAAGTACCCATGCAGCAACCAAAGCAGGCTGCGGACAGTAGTATGGGCTGTTCAACCCTCGCCGCCTCAGTTCGCCTGTCAGCTCGCCTGTCACTCAGCAACAGACAGAGTTGCCGTACTCCATTCGACCGCTCGGGCTGCTCTGTCTGTCTGTGGCTGAGTGACAGTCCCCAGCCGGGAGGTCGCCCTGCACTTGCGGGTGTCCGGGAGCTCGCAGCCAAATGCGGGAGACTCCTGCGGCTCGCAGGACACTTGGGATGTCTGCGATCACATCCAGATGACTGATAGATTGGTCCTGGGCTTGCCGACCTTCTGTCACTGATTGTGGATGAAGGCAGCGGCCAGGCCACAGAACAAGAGAAGCAGGGCTGGAGGCAGCAGGCGGCCATGGGGTCATCAAGCCTGCCTCATGAGCCAATGCCTCGGCCCTCAGCCATAGTTCAGAGAAGAGTGATACTAATATCACTCCACCTCTCATTCTTGGTAGTGGGATCCACAACAGCTGAAAGTGTCAGTCCCATCCCCCTACAGTTAGAACACACACTAGGGAACACAGTTAACCCCTTGATCGCCCCCTAGTGTTAACCCCTTCCCTGCCAGGGACATTTACACAGTAATCAGTGCATTATTATTCCACTGATCGCTGTATATTTGTCGATGGTCCCAAAAATGTGTCAAAAGTGTCCGATCTGTCTGCCATAATGTCGCAGTCCCGATAAAAATTGCACATCACTGCCTTTACTAGTTAAAAAAAATAATACTTTCCCCTATTTTGTAGATGCTATAACTTTTGCGCCAACCAATCAATATATGCTTATTGCGATTTTTATTACCACAAATATGTAGAAGAATACATATCGACCTAAACTGAGGAAAAAAATTAGCTTTTTGAAAAAAAAACTGGGGATATTTATTATAGCAAAAAGTACAAAACCCTGTGTTTTTTTTTTTCAATATTGTCGCTCTTCTTTTGTTTATAGCGCAAAAAATAAAAACCTGCAGAGATGATCAAATATCACCAAAAGAAAGCTGTATTTGTGGGAAAAAAAGCACGTCAATTTTGTTAGGGTACAGCGTCAGTTAAAGCGACGCAGTGTTATATCGCAAAAAATGGCCTGGTCATTGAGCAGCCAAATCTTCCGGGGGTTAAAGTGGTTAAATACAAAATGATACAATTTCATCTCCTCTCAAAGAGAGAGACACAACGCCTCATAAAACCAAACTGCAACAGGGAGGGTGGGACAACCTTCTTCCTTCAGCCAGCGCCGTCTGTCGTTAATGTGACACAGTCTACTTGAATGTATACCCTCCAGCACAAGCTGAGTACCGTTAATATTTAAATATGAAATATTAATTTAACTAGTTAAAATGTATTTTATTTTAACCTATTAGAATCTATCTTTTTTTTGCCTGCCACGGTCCCATAGGTGGTGGTGGTGGTGGGGGGACCACCTCCCACCTTTAATTGTACCGAAGTCAGGACTTTATATAATTTATTCATATTTTTAAAAAATCACTAGTAACACCAGACTTGGATCACAAAGGCCGCAGTTCTTTATTTTTTTTTTTCAAATATAAATTTTTATTTAATACAAACAGAGGGAAAAATCCCAACATTACATCAGACATATAAATATAGATAGGTGGTGCTGCGCTAATCCTAGATGAATAAACTAAAACAATAGAGTATAAATATCAATCTAAGTAGCTCTAAGTAAATGAACAGCGATTAGATCCGACGAGCGGCGAACTCGTGAGCCTCTAGCAGTATGTACAGCCTGTCCCGTCCCTACGCGTGACGTCACACCACACGTGACTTCATCAGGGAATGATCAGGGGATGATGTCACGTGTGGTGTGACATCACGCGTAGGGACGGGACAGGCTGTACATACTGCTAGAGGCTCACGAGTTCGCCGCTCGTCGGATCTAATCGCTGTTCATTTACTTTTATGTGAGTACTTTATTTTTCTAATAAAAGCTGATATTTTACTAAACGATATTACATTATTGGGTCCATCCTGCTTTGTCATCCTATATACCCCCCTGCATTACACTTGAGGGAACCATACCCTGGACCCAGGACTGTGAGGGATGCACTGGAGCCCATAGGTGGATATTCTTAAAGGCTTCCTGGTCGTATGCTCTTCCCCTATTACCTTAAGGTAAGGGGCCATTACCCACTTGTGTGTGTGTACACGAAGAGGCACATGATGTGATTTATTCTAAGCACCAAAATCGCAACGATTGCATGCTTGGATGTTGCTATCACCACTCTGCAATAGAAATATTTTTGTGTGGAACACTTTGAATTTTATATATATATGCTTGGACATTGCTGTCATCACTTTGCAATAGAAATATTGTTGTGTGGAGCACCTTGAATTTTATATATTTTTTTCTGGGACATTTATGCCGGACTTTCTCTGAATTTTTGTTTGCACCTATCTGTTTGATACCCATGCTGTATGTATCTGGATACATTGTTGGACATTGTCACTTTATGAGTTCTGCACTCAGTGTTTATCACAATTATTATTATTTTTTTTTTTATCTGCACCTTTTAAGAGGACACACGTTTATCTTATTACCACTGAGATAATTTTATGGTGATATGTTTTTAATATGTGGGTATATATGAATATGCCTTCACGTTTATAACTTATTTGCTTTATCAGTATCCTAACGTTTTTTTGTCACTTACCACATATACCGAATCTTTATTTGGCTGATGCAAGATTCGACCAGAGCTACTTAGATTGATATTTATACTCTATGGTTTTAGTTTATTCATCTAGGATTAGCGCAGCACCACCTATCTATATTTATTAACTTTTAAGGTCAGGTGTGTACCGGATTCGGTGCAAGCAGCTTTTCCCCATTTTAGTGATTGCCATACCTGATAGCGCGGGAATAACCTTACCATTTTTATCAGAAATATAAATGACATTGAATATTTAGTACAGTGTATTTGACAACATAGAACGTGTTGCAATTATATCCTTCCTGACAGTCTCCAACATGAGAACAGATGTTATTGAAATGTGTACCATATACTCAGGAGTAACAGCTTGTTTGTACATTTCTATAATGGACAGGATCTCACCCAAATTTTTTCCCATGAAAGACAAAGAACTGGTAGATAGCGAGACAATAAGAGAAGGGGAAGAAGGAAGGGGGGAGAAAGAAGAAGGAAGAGAAGAAACAGAGACAGGGCGAGGTCTAGGTGGGATATAATCGTTCCAAGGCCGGGATAAACTATGACACTAGTAGGGTCATCCCCTCATTGGAGTAAATAAAGATGTTCCATAAACTCTAGGTCTTTGTGTATTTCTCTCTATTGTGTTGTGCGGTAAGTACCAGGTCCTTTTTTTATATCCTCCACTTTCCTGAGCCAACACCCAGTAGTCGGTGGACACTGCTGTTTCCAGTAAAGGGGTATACATGCCTTAGCTGCGTTTAATAGGTGTCTTATTAGCGATTTTTTGTAAATTTTGATTGAGATCTTTGATAGGTGTAGCAGGTAGAAGGCTGCATCTTCTGGGATTGCATATTCTGTAAATGTTTGTGTTATGCGACGTACGTCTCCCCAGAAGTTCCCCAATCTAGGGCATGACCAAAAAATGTGTAGTAATGAGCCCTCGTCCTCCTCACATCGCCAGCAACGGTCTGAGGTATTCGGAAAACATTTGTGGAGCCTGGTGGGTGTGAAATACCACCTGGAGAATATTTTAAAGTTTGTTTCCTGAATTTTGTTGCACAAGGATGATTTGATGGCAAGAGTGATGATATGTTGTTTTTGTGTCTCCGCAAATGTACGATCTGTCTGCCTCCCATCTTTCCAAACAGAGGAGACGTGGTTCTTTAGGGGGTAAATTTAGCAGGGAATACATTTTGGAGAGTGTATGGGATATTGGCCCAGACTGCGCGCAGTGTTCTTCAAAAGTTGTCAATGGGCGAGAGAAGGTATGTGGGTCAGGTATGGAGTGTAGGAAATGGTGCAATTGTGCTTCCCTCCACAAGGGAAGGCGGTAATTGCCCGTTGTGTCTGTCAGTTCCGTAAGAGATAGCCATCGATTCGACGTGACAAACTTGGAGGCCTGATCACAGCCTGTGTCCCTCAAGTTTGCGTATTCCGCAGAGTGTAGGCCGGGCGTGAAATTCGGGTGACCAAGGATCGGATACAGCGGTGACTGTTACTTGACGTCTGGAGTGTTTGCATGGCTATGTGAGTGCTGTGTCTTAGCGTGATCCCTGTCAGTGGGTGGGATTTCGGTCTTGGAGGTAGGGGAGTTATAGCACCAGCGCGCTTTTCAGCGGGACGACAGTCTAGGATTGTTCTATCTGTGTCCAGAGTTTGTGTGCTACATTTCGTCTCCAGTCTAATATCCTGATTAAGTGAGTGACCTGGTAATGATGTCTAATGTCTGGTATCGCCAGACCCCTGTTATGTTTTGAGAGTGACATTTGAGCTTGGCTTAACCGGGGTTGCTTTTGAGACCAGATGAAGCGGGTGAAGAGGGCTTGTACCTGTTTAAAGAAGGAGGTAGGTATCTGTATTGGAACGGCCTGGAATAGTTAAAGAAATTTGGGGAGGATGCACATTTTTACTAGATTACATCTGCCAAACCAGGAGTGAAGTCCCTTATGCCAGTTCTCCAATGTAGTTCTTTATTATAGGCTTATTAATAACACATTTTATAACTTTAAAATTATATTTCATATATAACAATTTCACTTTAATATCACTTTAATTCAGCTTTACATATCAATATATAATAAAGTAATAATAATAACCTAGCTATTAAAGCTCAGGTTAAATACAAAATGATACAATTTCATCGAGATGCCAGGCTCATTCCATGAGCCTGGCACCCCCCACTTTCAGTGCGGCCAGTTTGAAACAAGACTGTAAGTCCGATAAAAGCCTTGAATTCCACCCTCCAAATTTACGTGTCTAAAAGATAGTCCATGTAATGAAAGCATAAATATGGCTAGTGTCCTATTAATTATTTTCTGTATTTTTTCTAAATGCCTAACTTCTTTCAAAATCAGCCAATTCAATTGCGGAACAATCTCGGAATAAACCAAGATTGCATCCAGGAAAACAGAATGTAAACACATTTTGGGAAATAAGATGAAAAGTCTTGCAATGGCCGATATCATTGCCAGCTAAATGTAGAACAATGATTTGAGATGATGGCCAAGATGAATATAATAACGATAATGTGTCCCTTAATTTCAGACCATTTCATTCCTTTTTTTTCCATACTACCAAATGCGAAATTTTGACAAAGGTAAACCCAAATTAGAGCTGTAAATCCTCCAGAAAGCACAATGGTGGGACCAAAAAATATACGAATGTCCAATAACTCAAGCATTATATTTGACACCTGTAAAATTCAAAAGTAATCATTAGAATGTACATAGCCTAGATAACAATCCGATTTCCACCCACCAATAATGATATCAGCACTAGATAATCCTAATTTGGCCGCCTCCGTAGCAGCGCCGATTCAAAATGAGTGCGACTAAATACAAAGGTGACAAAGTCCAAGAAAACACAAACATTTACTCAGTACTGATTGAAACTGAAACCTAGTCAAAGGCAAACCAGAATGGTGTAAAAAGAGGTGTCCCGTAAAAGACTGAACCGACAAAAATTGCCGCAGTAAAGAAACAGCATAGATAATTGGATTATTTATTTTGCCCACTCTAAGCCACCTACCTTTACCCAATTGATCTGTTTTACTGTGCCTAAGTAAAATCTGGATATAATCAGGACCCAGGAAAAAATCCTCAAACAATAATCCTGCCGTATCCAAAGTATTACGCGGAACAAATTCCGACACCTGGAAGGCGCCAAAAAAACAAAGGCTACATGCAGTTTTAAACACAGATTTGTCCTGAGAATAACATATCGACTCTGTTGCTAAGCAGATACGGCTCAAAAGATCAGAGGTAATAGGCAGTCTACGATCTGCTACAAAATCACCTTTGCGATAACCTTTTAACGTTTGTTGAACCGAAAAAAAAAACTCTGGCAAGAAAGAATACCTCTCAATTTAAAAAAAAAGAAACACCAGATAACATTTTTAGAATATGTGAATAAGAATTATTATCCTTAACTTTCTGAAAAGATGTCAAAAAAATAATTAGAATGTTCCAAAAAATAATACCACAGCTACCAGGCGGCTTCGTAACCTGCCCACATGGAGGGTGCGATCGAATTGCGAATAGCCCAAATTTATTAACATTAAATTAGGTTCCATGATAAATTCGGGCGAGGGATACCATCCTGGTCTGCCTCCAGCACAAAAGCACGAAACCAATCTAACTGGAAACGTGATAAAGCATCACCCACAGTGTTTAAAGCACTAGGAACATATTTAGCTTTTACCACACGTTTAATGTAAGTATTTAAAGGCCAAGTGACGTAACACAGCAATGACTGGTAAAGACTTTGATGACAAACAATTAATGGCATAGACTACACCTTTGTTGTCTGAATCAAAATGCGACGATTCCTAAAAGCCTCACCCCACAATTCCAAGGCTACTACCACAGGGAACAGCGCCAATAAAACTATGATTTTTGTAAAACCTTTAGTATGCCATACTTCCGGCCATTTATCTGCTGACCAGTGTCTTTGCCAATAGGCACCATAACTGTGACGGGAGGGCCCGTGGAACTCAGAATACATCTTATGTCTAAGTTACCCTGTGCCATCCTGGCACAGGGTGAGTGAGAAAATATATCTTGGACTACTTAAAATGGGACAGTAATATTTGTCCACAATATGTCCCAGGATGTATGTAGAGACTATTATTGGTTTGGTTGATTCTGAACGCAACCTGTTAATTGAATGAGCTGATCACATTGTCCTCTATACAATGTAGGAGACGGGACGACTCCTATTGGAGCTCATGTTAATTAGGTTAATTAGGTTTTGTTTGTATTGTTAATTGTAATTAGCTCCAGCTGTTGTGTTTATACTACTGTGTGAAGCTCGGTGCCCACAAGTCTGGGCGAAAGGTCATGTCTCAGTCACCTAGGCTGTATAAAGGATTAGATAATTAGCTCATGTTAATTAGGTTACAGTTGTATTGTTAGAGGAGGTTCCAACGGCATATAAAGTCTTGTAATTTTGATTCTAAATAAAGTTAGTCCTGATTTACTCCAAGACTGGTGTTGTCTAGTTCTTGGAGGTTCCTATAGCCAGATCCATTGGACTCGTGTTCCAGAACTTAGGAAGCAGTATACTGACGGAAGCACTCAAGTGGAGTGTGGGACGTTCCGTGACAATAACCAATTGCCCCAGAAGCATCTGTATGTAAATTTAATGCCATAGCCAAGCAAAAGGGTGCCTGCCACAAAGAACATCCATTAAACAAATAAAAAAAAATGTCCAATTACTTAAATCATCCTTAACAAACTCAGATATGCAAACAAAATGCCATGGAGAGGTAACACCAGCAATAGTCAAATACAATCTCTTAGAAAAAAACTCTGATCCTGCCATTCGTCCTTCAGAAACTTCTTTACTGAGTTTGTCACTAACCACATCAATGTAACAATCAACTGAAGACAAATTATTTTAAACGGTGAAACCAGATCCATAAAAGGCAAGTAAAGGAAAACCTTCAACAAACTCAGATATGCAAACAAAATGCCATGGAGAGGTAACACCAGCAATAGTCAAATACAATCTCTTAGAAAAAAACTCTGATCCCGCCATTCGTCCTTCAGAAACTTCTTTACTGAGTTTGTCACTAACCACATCAATGTAACAATCAACTGAAGACAAATTATTTTAAACGGTGAAACCAGATCCATATAAGGCAAGTAAAGGAAAACCTTCAAAAAACCCTCAGTTAAGGAATTCCGCTATTTTTTGATTTGGGTAGCGTTTAAGCCACGGTCGCATGTTTTTTAGTATCACGGGAGACACCGCTCTTAAGAAAGGACTCCTTCGATGAATTAGTATCACCAGCAGCCATTTTCTTAAAACATCTAGCTGCAGGGTGTGCACCTGAATAATGAGCTCAAGTGTGCGTATATCTACAAGTGGCCGGCCACTTACACTGTCCATCATTAAAATTTAAAGCACAAGCCTTTGCGGAATCCAACAGGGTTCATAACAGTCGGTTTAGAAAACTGCGGTTTCTGAGGTAAGAGTAGGTTCAACCAAAGACCCACATCTTTCATTCCCCATTTTAGAGAATGATGCACTGCCAACTTTTTTCGAAACTATTCATCATAGTAAAACCAAGCTTGTCCATGACATTTTTTATAGGCCTTTCAAAATAATTTCAACATGTCGGAATAGCCCACTACAATGCTCAGGGTATTTCTCACCCAGAACACTCGAAAAGATACAAAAGGATTGTAACGAATTATTAAATAAGCGAGGAATGAGGAGCGAGGAATCTTTTCCTATCATCGTCAAACTTGTCATCTTTCATGTTCATGGGTACATTATTCGTTCGTATCAAACATTTTTCTTTTGGCCTTTAAAACACCATTGTTTAGGCCATATGCATTTGGCCACAATTTTTACGCCCTACTTGTCTGAAACTATTTTGGTTGTGTAGGTGGCTTTGTTACTAGAATGAAATGCAAACTAGATTCTGTGTAAGGAGAGGACACTCAGTAGCTGTTTTCACATCTGGACACTGGAGCACTAGTGTGGGACACAAGAACACCGTTTTTATTAGGGGGCCACACAGGTGCTCCAGTGTATACTATAGGGGGGGCTACATCTGTGAAGCTTGTACCAAACAGGTAAAGTATTGAATCTTGACAAAGGACACTGAAAATGCTACATTTTGGAACTCTGCCAAAATAGACAATAGACAATTGTACCCCACTTCCAAGCAATGTTTCCTATTTATAGTTCTGCCATCAAATCTCTGTGTGCTAAGTATAGCATTTTTGTTTGATATAGGGGAGAAAAGATTCGGAGGACACCCCTCATCCGAGGAGACCACAGACCCCCCACCTCTGGAAGAAGGGGAAATCCCCCCAACCCAAGAAGAGCAGAAGGAAGAAGATGTGGTGGAAATTGTCACCACAACAGGTGAGTGTCTGTGACCACAGGCTCAGGTAAGAGATGGATGCCGGCATATTTTTGATACCTTTTTTTTTTGGGTTTCTCTCTTTTTAGGTGATCGTGATGTTGTGGATCCAGATCCTTTCACATCAGAAAGTGCCCAGATCCTGATCGGGGAGATCATGGGGTGTAATTTACAATTGGAAAACCTCAAGAAAAGCATCAATGATGTTATTCTAAAAAATAAAAACATCATTGATGTTTTGGGGCGAGTTTAAAACACCTCCCAATCCCTTTGTTTTTTTGTGTGCTACAATGTTCAAAATGTTTTTGCGATTTTTAGAAAAGCCTAATTTGAAGGATGCACACAGTGTGCCAACATGTGCTATCTGCCATCACGGGAGATCAATGGACGCGTTTTGGGGGTGCAACCCCTTCCTCAATAATAAAGTAGCTGAGAGGAAGGGGTTTCTCCCCCAAAACACGTCCCTTGATCCCCCGTGATGGCAGCTAGCACATGTTGACATTGGGAAATTTGTGTGCATCTTCCAAATTTGGCTTTTCATGGGATGACTTCACCCTATCTGAACGCAATATCAAACACAGTTCCTAAATACTCATGTCTAATATTGCCTTCAAGTTCTACCAAATGTGAACTTTGTACGTTCAAGATTTGTGTCTTTCTTGTTGGTTTTACACATGCCTGTTTTATCTTAAATGGACATTTCTATTTTTTATAATGCTACCCCAAAAATTGTTATACAACAAACATGTTGGTTTGTTGGAAAAACATTTTCTAAATGCACATGTGATTGTGAAGGTATTAAAAAGATTGTTAAGCAAGAATGTGTGGATTATTGTGTCAACTCTAAAACACTTTGGTGGTGATGTAATTGGTGTTTTCTATGAAATTGGTGGTTATTTCCTAAGGGCAAATCCTCTTTGCACTACAAGTGCAGTTTCAGTGCAGTTTCAAGTGCACTTGTAGTGCAAAGTGTCTTTGCCTTTAGTAAATAACACCCAACAGTGCTTTGTATAAGGTTACACAATCACGCCATTTTCTGGAGTCAACACATTTCTGTCAGGGTCAGCTAAAACAAATACAAGCAGTAAATGTCCACAAAGATTTTCTTTTTTTGTCTTTTTTATTTGATAAAGGCTTCACAAATTTTCTGGCATATTGATGGCCCCCCTACCCGCAAAGAACTCCAGGTATCGTAACCGGACATCACAGGCACTCAGGGAGGGCAAGCCAGGACGGCCACTTTCAAGCGCCGTCAGTGTTGTTTCATGTATCATTCCGGCCTCAGGCCCAACTGAGCCAGCATAGTTGGCCGAATGTTTGCATAAAAAGTTATGGAGAATACAGCACGCCAGGATTATATGATTAAGTTTATACTCCGCCATATGGATGGGTGTCAGAAATAGGCGGAACCGGCTGGCCAGGATTCCAAATGTGTTCTCCACCACTCTTCTGGCTCTGGCCAACCGGTAATTAAAAACCCTCTGTTCCAGGGTGAGGGTCCTCATAGGGAATGGCCGCATAAGATGGTCCCCCAGCGCAAACGCTTCATCAGCAACGAAGACGAATGGGAGTCCTTCCACATTGTCCTCTGGAGGTGGCAAGTCCAAGCTGCCATTCTGGAGACGCCTGTAAAACTCTGTCTGGGCGATGACTCCACCATTGGACATCCAGCCATTCTTCCCCACGTCCACATACAAGAAGTCGTAATTAGCCGACACCACCGCCAACATCACAATACTATTGAACCCCTTATAGTTGAAATAGTACAACCCAGAGTTGGGTGGTGGGACGATGTGGACGTGTTTCCCATCAATTGCCCCTCCGCAGTTAGGAAAGTCCCACCGCTGGGCAAAGTGGGAGGCCACAGTCTGCCATTCCTGTAGCGTGGAAGGAAACTGTTGAGGAAAAAAAAAATAAATTACTATTTTTGCACATAAACATGGCAAGCAGATTAGACACAAACATTCTTGGCCGACCTCCAGATAGCATTTATTAAGGGGAATTTAACAACACCAAAGTATAAGGTACACCTATCATATCCCCCCCCCTCTCATGGGCCATTTCTAACATTATGGGGGGGGATCTTGGACAGGTAACCCTCTCCACTTCATTGAGAGACGAATGCCTAAATACAGGGTATTACTTGGAACAGCCCCTCCTTAGTTACACTATTGGCAGCCCACTGGACAGGTAAGAAGTGTCATAATACAAAGTTATAAATACACACTGTACACATTTGAGGACATTTGGACATTCTGCTATTACCTGTCAAGATAATAATAGGATACAAAAACTTTAAACAGTACCATTTGAAAGTATACAGGCAGGCCCTTGCACTACATGCTTTGGGTAATTCATCCATAAATCTGAGCACAAAAGAGATGGGTATAGTGTGTATGGGTTTGGCAAAGTCAGCAGATAGATGATTGAGGATAGATAGAGAATTGGGATCAGCTGACTTAGCAGTTGAGGGGAGGGAGGGTTAATAAAAATGATTTGGGGACACCACAAAAAAAAAGCCTCTGGCACTCTGCCTGAATTTAAAGCACAAATCACATTTCTAAACATTTTAGGGGGTGTTTGGGGTAAAGCACTACTATGGAGCTGATAAAATACATTGTTAAAGGGGTTGTAAAGGTAAACATTTTTTCACCTTAATGCATTCTATGCATTAAGGTGAAAAAACTTCTGACAATACCGCCGCCCCCAGCCCCCCCGTTTTACTTACCTGACGCCTCGAAAATCAGCTTCTCATTCCCGACATCTATTCCTCCGCTCACCCTGGCCGCTGATTGGCTACAGTGGATGGATTGGAAGCAGCGCAGCCATTGGCTCGCGCTGCTGTCAATCACATCCAATGATGCGGCGCGCTGGGGGGCGGGGCCGAGTGATACAGTGAGCGGCTATAGCCGCCGGCTGTATCACGGGAGCACGCCCGCAAGCACTAACCACCATGCGAGGGAGCTCGCATTAAGGTGGTTAATGCTTGCGGGGAGGAGCTGAAACAGCCCCCGAGGGACCCCAGAAGACCAGGTTCGGGGCCACTCTGTGCAGAACGAGCTGCACAGTGAAGGTAAGTATAACATGTTTGTTATTTAAAAAAAAAAAAAAATTACCTTTACAACCCCTTTAAGTGACTACATGAGGTGAATATAGGGGCAGGAGAACATGCTGGGGAGGTTATTGAAGGCCAATCTGTATGAAGGACTAAAAAATTAATTACATAAAAATCCAGCATGCATGAGGACAAAGGGGACATTCACAGCATATTACAATCATGGTAATTAGGGAATGAGGAAAGAAATGCAAGATATTAGCCAACATTCAATACAATAAAATGTGACATTAAAGGATAAATCTTACCTTCATATACTCCTTCTGCAGGACCTGGATGATGGCAGAACAGGTCTCTGGGATAATGATCCCCAGAGCCTGGGGGGAGATGCCTGTCGAGAACTTCAAGTCCTGCAGACTTCTCCCTGTCGCCAAGTACCGCAGGGTAGCGACGAGCCTCTGCTCCGGAGTGATGGCTTGCCTCATGCAGGTATCCTGCCTGCTAATATAAGGGGTCAGCGAAGCCAACAAACGGTGAAACACGGGGTCCTTCATCCTGAGAAAGTTCCTGAAATCATCAGGATTATTCTCACGGATCTCACGGAGCAAAGGCATATGAGAGAACTGGTCACGCTGAAGCAACCAATTCTTGGTCCATGAACTCCTCCCCACCCTGTTCATGGACTGGACTTGTGTCAGGGTTAGGACCCCAACACCAAGCCCCCGCACAGCATGAACTCTACGAGGAGTAAGTATACGCAACATGGCTAAAAAACGGTCGGCTGCTCAGAACGAAGTAACAGAACGCACTGAAGAACAGCAAGGCCTGTGAAGAGCGACCTGAAAAACAGTAACGAACGAACAAGAACACAATGACTACTTAAAGTCACGCGGAACTTGCTTGCACGCACTGAAGAGCAGATACAAACCCACAAGCACAAACTGAACTGCAGAAAACGATCTGAAAGCCACGAGTCTGAAAAAGCGCGAATCGTCTCTCACCAAACTTTTACTAACACAAGATTAGCAAAAGGAGCCCAAAGGGTGCCGCGCTTGGTTCTGAACTGGCCTTTTCTAGTCTCGTCGTACGTGGTTGACGTCACCGCGTTGTTGGCGATCGGAAATTCCGACAACTTTTTGCGACCGTGTGTACGCAAAACAAGTTTGAGCCAACATCCGTCGGAAAAAATCCTAGGATTTTGTTGTCGGAATGTCCGAACAAAGTCCGACCGTGTGTACGGGGCATTATAGTAATTTGAATCTCAGCTTACTCATACTTTATTGTTTTCTTTTTTTTATACATTCTTTTCATAAGGAATCTTTGTACCCAGTATATTGCAAAATTCCAAAGAATGATAGAAGTAGAAGGTAGATAAAGATAAAAATTAGTTTGAAACTCTTAAAGATGACCTAGCATTACATATTATTTCATGTACTTTGCATACATTCTAAGTAATGTGTATGTATATTAGGGCCGAACACTCCCCAGTTCGGTTTGCGCCAGAACTCTCGAACATTGCAAAAGTTCGGACCTGAATCCTATTAAAGTTAATGGAACCCGAACTTTAAAAATCAAAAGTGGACATTTTGAAGGCTTATATGCAAGTTATGTAATCAAATGAAAGTGATCAATCAACAATAGCTAAATGATCTCTCCCTCCCAGCACTCATGGATCATCAATTAATAATGGTAATTTTGTGTAAACATGAATGGCAGCCGCTATAAACCAAAACAAACATTCAAACATATGCTACTGTCAAACTATAACATTAGCGCTTGGAATAATTCACAATAAACAAAGTGAATGTTCAATTGTCCAAAAACAATCAAATTGAGAACAATTGAAAAATGAAGGGTATGCTTTCCAAATTAGGATCCCGTCACCAAACCACATGAATAATCACCCCTATGGTAACGCGCTCACCAGAAAAATTCAGAACTTGCGCCTGTAATAATCTGTATCTTAGCATCTGGGATGGCTTCCGTCACTCTAGAACAGAACAGATGTGTGCACATAGCGTAATTCCGTCATGAAATCTTATTGAAAACAACCCTCCCTTTACAATTGCACACTTACAATGTATCAAACTTTTAAAAGTGTAGTAAAAATAAACAATCCTGTCTTTAAGTCACTCATCTATCTCTCACCACTCCACAGACTTCATGAAGAGCAGCGTGCCCGGGTTGAGAAGACCGCTGACAGTCAGTTTAGGTAACTGCGTGGTCATGCCCTGATGCTGTAGACCCTGGCTACAACTGAAATCTCCTACCTAGATACATTCACTAGGGCACCTATGAATAAAATGAGGTATATCTAATATGCCTCACTTCTCCTTTAAATGCACTCCAACCGGAAGTGTCATCGTCGGACATCGTCCGCATGTGATGTTATCCAGCCCAACTTCCTTCTTCGTAGTCGCCGATCAAGACGTGCATTTGCAGAGCTTCAAACAGGGTCGGTAGCTTAGAGGAGACAGAATATTTCTGACCAACCACTGACCGTACCATGGGGCAGAGAGTGGGAGTTGAAAACATGCCATAAGGACTAGGCACCTCCCCACACCTATAGGTCCCATGTACTTTAAGGAAGGCACATGCTCGCCGAGAACTGCCAAAGCACATTGCCACCCTGTGGAAAATGAGGACAGTGGCTCTATCCAATTGGTTTCTCTCTGTAGGATAGCCTTATCCTAATTGCCAACCCTGGGATTTTTTTCTAACTACAACCAATACCATAAATTAAACGACTGAACAATCAAATTAATGATGTAGACCAGCCTTTTTCAGCCTTGAGGCTTCTTCAGGGGTGCCCTAGCAAAATGCCTAAAAATGTATCAAAAATTGTATACAAGCCAGCAGGGGGATGAAGCCTGTCATTATGCACCATTACGACTTTCTAGACAATGGCATCCTAACAACCAATGATGTCTTAAGTTGATAAGGAGAATGCCTGTCGCCTCCACAGCATTCTTGTTTGACCCTCCTCGACCTCTCTCCCTCAGCACTGGCATCACATTAGCCGACTGATGGAGAGATATTGAGGGAGAAGATAAACATTGGAATACTAGTCAGTATCAGTGTGCAAAAGTGTATTTGCTTTGGAAGAAAAAAACACCTCTAAAGTTGGATGTCCTACGTGTGGATGTTGCTGCATTATAAAAAACTATTAGAATAGTTTTTACATTTTAGAATGGGATGGCTCAAGAATTAGTCCACAGTTTTAAAGGGTGCCTTGACAGGTTGAGAAAGGTTGAGAAACACCGATGAAGATGAATTTGCCAGCAAATAGGGGTGATAGTTTTTTCCATTACTGAAATAATAGGTGTGATCATTGATTCTTTGCCTGAATTGGCAAATCATTTTGCCTACATTAGAAGGCCCTGCATTAATAAAGCATCAAATAGACCAAAGAAACTCAAGTGAGTACACCCCTAAGTAAAAATTTCTAAATTGGGCCCAAAGTGTCAATATTTTGTGTGGCCACCATTATTTTCCAGCACTGCCTTAACCCTCTTGGGCATTGAGTTCACCAGAGCTTCACAGGTTGCCACTGGAGTCCTCTTCCACGCCTCCATGATGACATCACATAACTGGTGGTGGGTTAGATATCTTGCGCTCCTCCACCTTCCGTTTGAGGATCCCCCACAGATGCTCAATAAGGTTTAGTTCTGAGACATGCTTGGCTAGACCATCACCTTTACCTTCAGCTCCTTTAGCAAGGCAGTGGTCACCTTGGAGGTGTGTTTGGGGTCATTATCATGTTGGAATATTGCCCTGCAGCCCAGTCTCCCAAGGGAGGGGATCATGCTCTGCTAAAGTATGTCACAGTACATGTTGGCATTCATGGTTCCCTCAATGAACTGTAGCTCCCCAGTGGCGGCGGAACTTATGCAGCCCCAGACCATGACACTCCAACCACCATGCTTGACTGTAGGCAAGACACACTTGTCTTTGTACTCCTCACCTGGTTGAAGCCCCACACGCTTGACACCATCTGAACCAAATAAGTTTATCTTGGTCTCATCAGACCACAGAACATGGTTCCGGTAATCCATGTTCTTAGCCTGCTTGTCTTTAGCAAACTGTGGGCTTTCTTGTGCATCATCTTTTGAAGAGGCTTCCTTCTAGGACGACAGCCATGCAAACCAATTTGATGCTGTGTGTGGCGTATGGTCTGAGCACTGACAGACTGACCCCCCCACCCCTCAACCTCTGCAGCAATGCTGGCTGGACTCATAAGTCTATTTCCCAAAGACAACCTCTGGATATGACGCTGAGCACGTGCACTCAACTTCTTTGGTCGACCATGGCGAGGCCTGTTCTGAGTGGAACCTGTCCTGTTAAACTGCTGTATGGTCTTGGCCACCGTGCTGCAGCTTGGTTTCAGGGTCTTGGCAATCTTCTTATAGCCTAGACCATCTTTATGTAGAACAACAATTCTTTTTTTCAGATCCTCAGAGTTCTTTGCCATGAGGTGCCACAGGAACTTCCAGTGACCAGTATGAGAGAGTGAGAGCGATAACACCAAATTTAAAACACCTGCTCCCCATTCACACCTGACACCTTGTAACACTAACGAATCACATGACATCGGGGAGGGAAAATGGCTAATTGGGCCCAATTTGGACATTTTCACCTAGGGGTGTAATCACTTTTGTTGCCAATGGTTAAGACATTAATGACTGTGTGTTGAGTTATTTTGAGGGGACAGCAAATTTACACTGTTATACAAGCTGTACTACTACTTTACATTGTAGCAAAGTGTCATTTCTTCAGTGTCGTCACATGAAAATATGTAATAAAATATTTATAAAAAATAGAGGGGTGTACTCACTTCTGTGAGATACTGTACATGTGGCCAGGGAAAATTTTGGGACCGCACAGCTGCATGATCCCAATCTGGCAAATGCAAGGAAAAATTTAATTATGTAAAAATAAAATGTTTGCAGTATCTAATGACTTAATCTATAGTATAAAGAAATAATGGGAGCAAGTTGTGAAGCAGCTGATGGTTCCCCAGTCTCCCACAGGGATGGAAATCAGTTTGAATCATTCTTATGCGTTGGTCATTTAGTGTAGAAAAAACAAAAGAGCAGATTAAGCAGCCTTTTTTCTGGCCTAGATCAAATACTAACCATTGGTTAGTGACCATTGGTTAATACTTGAAAATCTTGCCTTGAGTGTCAAAATAATGAACACCACCCATATTTGATATATGTGTATTTAAACACATTGCTCAGATGCAGAATAGGATAACAGCAGTCATGCCCATAAATTGGGAACATATGCAGCAAGCCCAAGAGGCCCAGCCATTGTTTTTAATCTGGCCTGCTAAAATCAGAACCCTTAATCTTGGAAATAAAGTCTATGTTTTGGTGCCCACTGTACAGAAAAACACAGTTATGTCAACTATCAAGTATACCAGCCCTGAAAGAGAAAGCCCCTCCAAATATACCTTGTTAACTTAATAAAACCTTTAGATTTGCCTTACTGAACAAATGAGATTTACTGTGACATTGGGACTGTGCTTTACATTAAAATAAAGTTAAAGCAGAACTCCGGGCAAATTTTTTTTCCATGTTCTTGTTGGTGATCTCCTACCTTCTCCAAGTTTGCCATCCATATTCTTCTGAGCTCTATAGTTCCTCTATAATAGGCTGCTGAACTTGCTAGCTTCTATCCCTCTCCTAAGCTCAGCCAGCAGTCTGACATGCCCCGTTGTAGTCCTCTGAAAGAACAGGGAGGAAGCAGACAAGTTATTATGGGCGGAAGGGGTCTCACAGCCCCCCGGTCTGTGTCGCCCATGGAGGAGGTGTCCTCCTTCTCCTCTCTCCTCCCTACCAGCAATCCGCCCCTCCACTGTACCCGCCGCACCGCCGTGCAGAGGAGGGATTATTATTAGAAATCGGTTGTATGACACAGCAGGGATGTCCCGCGGTGTCAGGCATAGTATATCAGAACACCGATCGCTGATGTCCGCTTCCCTCTGATATTGGCACAGTGTGCTGTCAATCATAATACCGAGAGGTGGGACATCAGCGCTCTGGGTTCTCATATACAATACCTGACACCATGGGAGATCCCCACTGTGTCATACAAATGATTTCTAATAATAATCCCTGCTCTGCACTGGTGGTCCCTGACAAGCTGAATTGGTGGGACAGACATGCTGCACTTGTGGTCCCTGACATTTGGCACTGGTGGTGGTCCCCGACATTTGGCACTGGTGGTGGTCCCTGACATTCGGCACTGGTGGTGGTCCCTGACATTCGGCACTGGTGGTGGTCCCTGACATTCGGCATTGGTGGTGGTCCCTGACGATACACAGAGTCCATTATCCTTGAGCACAATGATGGTTCTACTGCTTGTTTGTCCAAACTTAACTGTGTGGTTGCATCCCCTGAAGTGAGTGCAATCACACAAGGGGGCAGCACATGTGAAAAGTCACCAAGAGTTTAATTCTGAAGCACTATCACAAGTCACTGAGGAACTTTCTTTGGAAGCACTTTATATAGATCGATCGATCGTTTAAGGGTTGAATTTTTTTATGTGTAAAATTTGTTCACAACAAAATTTATATATAAATGCTTGATTTAAACACAACCAATGGGAGTGTGACTGGTGTCAGCAGCTGAAAGGCATTACTTTCCTTGCATCAACAGGATGCTTCTTTCAAGGCTTTCAGTCCAATATATTATTGGTGGCTCGCAAGATTTTTATTTATCACGGTAAGCATATCTCATATACTTGCTAGTAGCAACCATGGATTTGTTTGCATTTTTTGATAGTGTCAATAAGGATAATGACATTACTCGCATATTCAGAAAATTAGGTCATCTTATGGACAAAAAAAGCAATATATGGTGGGATTTGTCCACTGTGGAAAAATATTTAAAGGACAACATTGTACCTAGAAAATTGAGATGAGATGTGCCCATCAATGATGAGCATTAGGGGGAGGATGATATCAATGAGTGGTATATGTTTTTTAATGGAAAGGGTAAAGAGGTGATGGAATTTTTAAATAAAAGAAAGCAAAGGAAAATGAGATTGATAGAAACTCAAATTAAGGAATTTAGAGATAAAATTGAACCCTACAAAGAGACAGCTGAGTATGCTAAAAACATGGGTGAACTTCATAAGAACATGCAAAAGAAGGACCTAGAAAATAAAAATCTGAAGAAAAAGAAATATCTCTGTGATTTAGGGGATTATTAGAAAAAGCAGGTGTTTAAATGGCAGGCCAATATAGCTCGCTCTAATACCACAGCTTCACGGAGCTCTCCTAATAGGGATGGTCCCCATACCTGGGACAGAAATGTAGGTTTTAAAACACCTAATATATACCCACCTCATCAGCATGTCAATCCTCAACAGGGTTACCCACCCAATAGGACTGACAGAGATCCGCCACAGCATCAAGATAGGGAATCAGAAGGCCATTATGTACAATCATCTAATGTCAGGAGATCCAATCAATATTATCAGTATGATAACAGAGGAGGTTATCAGAATGGAGGCAGACCTCCCTACCATCAAGGATACCCATATTGCAGAGGTTATTGGAATAGAGGAAACCCTTACCATACACAAGGTAATCCACGAGGGGGACCCTCTTCAAATAGGGGACAACCACAAGGGGGATATTACCAACAAGGTTATCAGAACAGAACCCCCCCAGTGGGGAGGACCCCCGCCCTACAGAGTCCCTCCACAGGGTGATTATCATCCGCCGAGGGGACCAGCTCCATATAGAGGACCCCCTTATGGTGATCATTATTACTCACCAAAACCTCAAAGACCCAGGCCAAATAGACCATCACCAAATGCATATGAAGTTTCAACACAACAGATATCAAATAGAAAGAACAAAAAGCCCAAAGGCTGAAGCTGCGCTAGAAATAATAAATAAATAACAAATAGTGAATGAGTGTCAAAATAAATTGCTTAAAGCTGCCAGCACCTAAAAGTCTAGTATCAAACTCCAAAAGCACATATAAAAATAAAAAAGATGCAGTACTAGAAATAACATGTGAAAAAAAACTTTGAAATAAAATTGTGACTAGAGAAAACTAAGGCAGAGTCTCATAAGCATACCAGCTTGTAGTCAATGGTGAAAATTCATATGAAACATAATCTGGTGAATAATAATACAAAAACGTATATAAAACTTTACAAGTGAAAAATGTGAAGAGGAAAAGTCCCATCAAGTATCAGTCCATGAGTAAACAAGAAATAACACCCATCCGTGAGGATGCAAGAAACCAGAAAAAAAAAAGGGTAATCTTCCATGTAGTTTCACACCCAAGGTGAGTAATATAATCCGCTTACCAGATGGTGATGACTGCTATTACGGCAGTCTCGCCCAGCCTAGGGAAATTGGTCTCCTCAAAACCCAAGGCACAATACCGGAACAGCAACTAGCGGCGGATAATTCTCGGGGATATGAAACAAAAAACTTAAAACCATGGGCTTCTTTTTTTTCTGTACATTTAGCTCACTCAGAAAGCTCAGATATCAGCAAGCGATAGGCATTGATTAATAACTTCCCAAGGGATCACATCTGAACTCGTCAGTCACCAGTAAATAGATGGTTAAAATACACTGCAAAGCTTGCATCCAATCACTTGTCCCAGGTAGCAACAAAACAGTAAACTTCCAGCAGTCAGTGTGCGTCTCACCCAATCAGGGGGATATCATCACCAAATGGAAATAAAGCAGCATATAGTGAACATTTTTGCAGGACCCTCGACAAACACACTGGTCACATATCGCAGATTTATAGTATTTTAACCTTGACTTTTCAAAAACTGTTTTACATGCAAAAATGGGAGCAAGATGTAGAAATCAACCTAGAAGTCGAGGAATGGAGCAAAATGACACAATGTGCATCCAGATCATATATGAATACCTCGTTGATAGAGGCAAACTATAAAGTCTTAATGAGGTGGTATATGGTCCCAGCGAGGGTAGCAACCTTTGTCCCGGGGGCCTCCCCACAGTGCTTCAGGATGTACTACAAATGGCACCATCTTCCATACATGATGGACATGTCCAAAAGTGCGAAGGTTCTGGATACGCACATACAATTTCATATATTCACTGAATCTCACTAAGTCACCCCTACAGGCACTGTTGGGACGCCCAGTGGAGGGGAATATCGAAACACATGAAGAGACTTATCGCCTTCATATTTGTTGCAGCAAGAATAGCTCCATCCCCTACAACTGGGACACCCCTTGGTACTACTTGGACACCTTCAAGTTTATTAAGGAGCTGGGGCTACATGGAGTGAAGCCCGACTTGTGGAAGCCAAAAAATATCCACAAGTTGATCAGAGCATCGGACAATGATGAGACTGTTCCAGGCCTCCCTTCAGCCACTTGTAAAGTGGTCTGGAGGAATGTTTCTTCAAAGAGACTCACCAACAGGCACAAAGATCTAGCATGGATGGCAATCCAAGGGGGGTTGCCACTCAGGACATTCATGCATGCCAGAAACCTGTGCAGATACAGGCACTGCCCCTTTTGCATCATCCAGGAGGAAACTGCACTGCATGTTTTCTGGGAGTGTCCCTTTGCACAGGACCTGTTGAGGGCCTTGGAACCTGAACTCAAAGACTTTGTACCACAGACTGCTATCACACACTTTGGTGTGTTGAACGGTCTCTTCTGTGGAACTCATTCACAGGAGGAAATTGACGGTGCCTGGCGGGTGCTGTGCTGCTTTAAGGACGCTTTATGGTGCGCCAGAAAGCGCCTCATCCACCAGCGGGAGAGGATGACCATCGAGGACTGCCGCAGACTGGTTCACAGTCTGCTCAGAGACTATCACTTGATGGACTTCAAGGAGGAAGAGGAGGTCTGAAGATTTCCCCATCCCCCCCCCCCCCCACCCGTGTATCCTTTGGCAGTTCAAATAAAGCTTTGGGCCTGTGAACTCTTTACTCCCTCCCCTACCCCACCTTCTCCACCCCCCCCCATCACACCCGTTGCCCATTTGAATGTTATTTGACTGTATAACTGGACTTTTTGTGAAATGTTTTTTAAGTACTGCTTTCAGGGTAATGCGGCGTCATGCATGATGTGATGTTTCAGGGTATTACTACTCTGCACAACACATTAGGCATCATACCGCAGGATGAATGTAATTTATTTGTATGCTTGGCAATGTATTCTTATGTAGTGTATTTATGCGCTGCGTTGCAGTACAGAATGTACCCTGTTTAAGTATTTGTTTTTTGTATATTTTCTTGCAAAATAAAGTATACATTTTCAATCAAAAATAGCGATTGCTAAATCTTGGAAATCCCCAACGATCCCTTTTCATTTGCTAAAATCTAAACTGTCATGGATAATGGTGAACGAACGCCTCTCAGCGATTTTAAATGATAAGATAGCTTTGTTTGACAAAATATGGGACCCTTGGATTAACTACCTCTCGGCTACATAATGAGATGGGTGTGACTCTGGAGTAATTTTCTCCAGGGCCAGAGTGCACCCCCCCTCCACTATCCTCTACTCTTCTTTCTATCATTCCTTTCCTCTCTCTCTTTTCTTTCAACCGGAATTTACCTCTAAGGGCCCATGGACCAATTAAGGCACCTGGGTCCACTTGGAAGTTAAACAAGTTGGTTACACCTAGTGGAGGTGACAGAGGGAGATGGGGTTCCCCCCACGGTTCCCCGTGCTACTTATTAGAGCACTCCTGTGCACCACCTAGAGGAGGCTTTTCCTTTTTACCTGTATTTTCTTTGTTTAAATTTTTTCGGTTTAGGTCTGACCTTACTATATAAACCTAAAATAAGGACAAGGATACACAAAACCTTACATAAATACAAGGTAATTTGTGATGTAACCGACTCATAACCGATTTGTCACCTGTGCCATTACTTCATACTAATATGGTAAATGTTGATATTGTACTTATTAAAAATTCTCTGAATAAAAATATTGGAAAAGATATGAACAATTCTATAGAAAATTATATAAAAGTTTTTTAATACATATTTAATAATACAAGGTAAATAACCAAAAACAGATTAAAAGCATGGTAACAATCCATGAGTATCACCAAGATAATGGTCCCCAATAGGGGAAGATCACAAAGATCACGAAGATAGCATCTCAACTAGTTTTGCGGTCTATAGCCGCTTCGTCAGAAGAATATCTGCAATTTGATTGACAAATGATCAATAACATAACAATTGACCGAATAATAACAACAGTACATAAGATCAACACAGTATATACAGTGGGGCAAAAAAGTATTTAGCCAGCCACCAATTGTGCAAGTTCTCCCACTTAAAAAGATGAGAGAGGCCTGTAATCGTCATCATAGGTATACCTCAACTATGAGAGACAAAATGTGGAAACAAATCCAGACAATCATATTGTCTGATTTTTTAAAGAATTTATTTGTAAATTATGGTGGAAAATAAGTATTTGGTCACCTACAAACAAGCAAGATTTCTGGCTCTCACAGACCTGTATCTTCTTCTTCAAGAAGCTCCTCTGTCCTCCACTCATTACCTGTATTAATGGCACCTGTTCGAACTTGTTATCAGTATAAAAGACACCTGTCCACAACCTCAAACAGTCACACTCCAAACTCCACTATGGTGAAGACCAAAGAGCTGTCGAAGGACACCAGAAACAAAATTGTAGACCTGCACCAGGCTGGGAAGGCTGAATCTGCAATAGGCAAGCAGCTTGGTGTGAGAAACCAACTGTGGGAGCAATAATTAGAAAATGGAAGACATACAAGACCACTGATAATCTCCCTCGATCTGGGGCTCCATGCAAGATCTCACCCCGTGGGGTCAAAATGATCACAAGAACGGTGAGCAAAAATCCCAGAACCACACGGGGGGACCTAGTGAATTACCTGCAGAGAGCTGGAACCAACGTAATATAGGCTACCATCAGTAACACACTACGCCGCCAGGGACTCAGATCCTTCAGTGCCAGACGTGTCCCCTTGCTTAAGCCAGTACATGTCCGGACCCGTCTGAGGCTTGCTAGAGAGCATTTGGATGATACAGAAGAGGATAGGGAGAATGTCATATGGTCAAATGAAACCAAAGTAGAACTGTTTGGTAGAAACACAACTCGTGTTTGGAGGAGAGAGAATGCTGAGTTGCAACCAAAGAACACCATACCTACTGTGAAGCATGGGGGTGGCAACATCATGCTTTGGGGCTGTTTCTCTGCATAGGGAACAGAACGACTGATCCGTGTACAGGAAAGAATGAATGGGGCCATGTATCATGAGATTTTGAGTGCAAACCTCCTCCCATTAGCAAGGGCATTGAAGATGAAACATGGCTGGGTCTTTCAGCATGACAATGATCCCAAACGCAATGAAGGAGTGGCTTCGTAAGAAGCATTTCAAGGTCCTGGAGTGGCCTAGCCAGTCTCCAGATCTCAACCCCATAGAAAACCTTTGGAGGGAGTTGAAAGTCCGTGTTGCCCAGCGACAGCCCCAAAACATCATTGCTCTAGAGGAGATCTGCATGGAGGAATGGGCCAACATACCAGCAACAGTGTGTGACAACCTTGTGAAGACTTACAGAAAACGTTTGACCTCTGTCATTGCCAACAAAGGATATATAACAAAGTATTTATTTTCCACCATAATTTGCAAATAAATTCTTTCAAAAATCAGACAATGTGATTGTCTGGATTTGTTTCCACATTTTGTCTCTCATAGTTGAGGTATACCTATGATGATACTCTCTCATCTTTTTAAGTGGGAGAACTTGCACAATTGGTGGCTGACTAAATACTTTTTTGCCCCACTGTACATGGGGAAGGAGCGGAGTTACTTACCAGTATCCCGCTTACCCAGAGTACAGGAGGTCACCAAAGGGTCCCCCGCGGTGACTAGGGGGGATTTGCAAGTCAATGGACTGGTATCTAAATAGATGGATTAACCGCTTCCTGACCCCCTCACACAGATATACTGTGGCAGAAGGGCACGTACAGGTAAAATCACGTACCTGTACATTGCCCTTTAAGAGGTGGGTTACAGGCGCGCGCGCGCCGGCTCCGTGAGTAGGATCGCGGGTCCGGCAGACTCGATGTCCGCAGGGATACCCGCGATCGTCTCACTGAGAGGATGAATGGGGAAATGCTAATGTAAACAAGCATTTCCCTGTTCTGCCTAGTGACACTGTCACTGATCACAGCTCCCTGTAATCGGCAGCGGTGATCAGTTCTGTGTCACACATAGCCCCTCTCCCAAGTTAGAATCACTCCCTAGGACCCACGTAACGCCTACAGCGCCACCTAGTGGTTAACCCCTTCACTGCCAGCCACATTTACACAGTAATCAATGCATTTTTAATTGCACTGATCGCTGTATAAATGTGAATGGTCCCAAAATCGCACCAAAAGTGTCCGATCTGTCCGCCATAATGTCGCAGTCACAATAAAAATCGCTAATCGCCGCCATTACTAATAGAAAAAAAAATATTCATAAAAATGCCATAAAACTGTCCCCTATTTTGTAAACGCTATAATTTTTGCACAAACCAATCAATAAACGCTTATTGCGATCTTTGTTTACCAAAAATATGCAGAAGAATACGAATCAGCCTAAACTGAGGGAAAAAAAAGTTTTTTTATATATTTTTTGGGGATATTTATTATAGCAAAAAGTAAAAAATTATGCGTTTCTTTCAAAATTGTTGCTATTTTTTTGTTTATAGCACAAAAAATAAAAACCCCAGAGGTGATCAAATACCACCAAAAGAAATCTCTATTTGTGGGAAAAAAAGGACGTCAAATTTGTTTGTGAGCCACGTCGCACGACCGCGCAATTGTCAGTTAAAGCGGCGCAGTGCCGAATCACAAAAAGTGCTCTGGTCTTTGGCCAGCCAAGTGGCCCGGGGCTTAAGTGGTTAAGGCTGTTGAAGTGAAGAGCTTCAAAAAATATATGAAGAAAATTGTGACTGTGGTGAAAGTGTGGAGGTGAAAAAAGATGGGAAAAGGGGGGGGGGGGATGTTTACATTGTTGTCCCCCTGCAGGTTCTTGATTTCCCTATAGCTTGTACAGTGCTGTGACAAAGTATTTGCCCCTTCCTGATTTTTTTTTTTTTTTTGTATATTTCTCACACTTAAATGATTCAGATTGTCAAACAATTTTTAATATTACACAAAGATAACCCAAGTAAATTAATGAATGACTTGTATAGCGCTACCTATGCGAACTGAATTGCCTCAGGGCGCTTTTTAACCTACCAGCATGTCTTTGGAGTGTGGGAGGAAACCGGAGTACCCGGAGGAAACCCACGCAGGCACAGGGAGAACATGCAAACTCCAGGCAGGTAGTGCCGTGGTCGGGATTTGAACCAGCGACCCTATTGCTGCTAGGTGAGAGTGCTATCCACCACACCACTGTGCTGCCCAAGATGCAGTTTTTAAATTATTATTTCATTTATTAAGGGAAAAAACTGTTCAAACCTTCCTAGCCCTATGTGAAAAAGTAATTGCCCCCTCCCATGCTGAATCATGAATGAACTGCGATTAACCACAATTTTTTGGAAAGCTGAGTTAAATTTCACTTGCCACACCCAGGCCTGATTACTGCTAGACCTGTTGAATCAAAACATCACATAAATAGAAGCTGTCTGACAAAGTGAAGCATGTTAACAGATCATAAAAAGCTACACATCATGCCACAATCTAAAAAAAAATCAAGAACAGATTAGAAACAAACATGTATCGGTCTAGGAAGAGTTTCAAAGCCTTTGCTAAGGCTTTGGAACTCCAGTGAACCATGGGGAGAGCATTTATCCACAAATGGAGATAACTTGGAAAAGTGGTGAACCTTCCCAGGAGAGGCCAGCCTACAAAAATTACTCCAAGAGCATGACAACGACTCATCCAGGAGGTCATAAAAGAACCCAGAATAACATCTAAAGAACTGCAGGCCTCACTTGCCTCAGATAAAATCAGTGTTTGTGATTCAACAATAAGAAAGAAACTGGGCAAAAATGGCATCTCTGGGAGAGTTCCAAGGCCAAAGCCACTGCTGACCAAAAAGAACACAAAGGCTCCCCTCACATTTACCAAAAAACATCTTGATTATCCCCAAGACTTTTAGGCAAATATTCTGTGGACTAATGAGACAAAAACGTAACTTTTTGGAAGGTGTGCGTTCCGTTACATCTGGCATAAAATTAATAGAGCATTTCATAACAAGAACATCATACAAACAGTCAGACATGGTGGTGGTATCGTGATGGTCTGGGGCTGCTTTGCAGCTTCAGGACCTGGACAACTTACCATAATTGATGGAACCATGAATTCTGAGCTCTACCAGAAAATCCTAAAGGAGAATGTCTGGCCATCAGTTCGTGACCTCAAGCTCAAGTGCACTTGGGTTATGCAGCAGGACAATGATCCGAAACACAACAGCAAGTCCACCTCAAAATGGTTCAAACAAAGCAAAATTTAGGTTTTGGAGTGGCCTAGTCAAAGCCAGGACTTAAATACAATTGAGATGCTGTATCATGACCTTAACACAGGTCGTTCATGCTGGAAAACCCTACAATGTGGCTGAATTAAAACAATTCTGCAAAGAAGAGTGGGCCAAAATTGCTCCACAGCAATGTGAAAGGCTCATTGCCAGTTATCGAAACGCTTGATTGCAGTTGTTGCCGCCAAGGGTGACACAACCAGTTATTAGGTTTAGGGGTCAATTACTTTTTCACATAAAGCCAGGCAGGGTTAGACAGCTTTTTTGCCTTAATAAATGAAACCATGATTTAAAAACTGCATTTTGTATTTACTCAGGTTATCTTTGTGTAATAATAAAATTTGTTTAATGATCTGAGTCATTTAAGTGTGACAAATATGCAAACAAAATAAAAAATCAGAGAGGGGCAAATACTTTTTCACAGCATTGTATATGCTCTTGTCGTATTTCATTTTTTAGCCTGAAGCCTTTTATACCCATGGACCTCCAATTAGGGTTATTACTAGTTGCTGTGGCACCCATTGGTATTGGTTACAATACCTGTATAAAGAATTGTTTATATATCTACTTTACTTGTTTTACTTGCTGCTCATATGTATTTTCATTGTATATTACTGCCGTTTTACATGTTTTTGCACTCATTGTTATTTGAGCTCACAGCTCAATTATGTACAGGTACCCCCAATAAAGAGTACCTGACAGGTACTTCTGGTGACCTGTCACCAGATTACCCGCCACTGACAGCTCAAGCTATGCCCGCCCTTTTGAATGGAGACCCCTAACAGTGGAGGAGCTTAAATTGTTTTTAGGCCTAACGCTCAACATGGGGCTTAAAAAAAAAATGAAGGGCATAAATATTGGCCGACCAACCCTATCCACCACATGCCAATTTTTTCATCTGTCATGTGCAGGTCCCGATATGAAATTTATAATGCACTTCCTGCATTTCAATGATAATTCACAGTGCCCCCTCCCCCGAAATCACCCACACTCAGATAAATTATATAAAATTCATCCCTAATTGATTTTTTCTCCAAGAGGTTTGCCGAAATGTATATCCCTGACAAGAACATCTCTGTGCACGAATACTTGGTCCATTTCACAGGCCGGCTGGGAATCAAGCAATATATCCCCAGTAAGAGGGCGAGGTACGGATTGAAACTCAACAAGCTCTGTGAAAGCGCCACCGGATATGTACACTCGAAAGCAAAGACTCCCAGCTCCAGCCCCCTGAGTGTTCTTCATACATGGGAATAAGTGGAAAAATTGTCTGGGAGTTGGCATTCCCACTCCTCCAAAAGGGGTATTATATTCACATGGACAACTACTACACTAGTTTGCCCCTTTTTCGCCACCTATACCTAAAAAATACTTTGGCCTGCGGTACAGCAAAGAAAAACAGAAAAGGGCTTCCCACAGAGTCTAGTCACCACAACGCTAGGGGGGAATCGGCAAGCTTGAGGAACGAGGAAGTGTTGGCTGTGAAGTGGAGGGATAGGAAAGATGTGTACATCATGTCCACCATCCATGATGACACCTCGGTGGAACTTCGCAGAAGACGTGGTCCCGTTCGAAAGCCTTCCTGTATCATTGAGTACAATAAATTCACGGGGGGTGGATTTAAATGATCAAATGTTGCAGCCCTAGTTATCAACACGAAAATCCCTCTTCTGGTACAAAAAAGTTGCAATTTACTTTTTTCATTTGGCCCTTTTAAATTCTTTCATCATCTACCAAAAATCGACGGAAACATCCAACACCTTCATAACGTTTATTGAAGACATTGTCACTGCCCTGATTTATCAAGTATCCCCCCAGAAAGCATTCACTCCGTTTGTGTCAGCAGACTACAATAGCGCCATTTTCTAGACCATATTCCACCATCAGGATCTGGAAGACGATGCCAACAAAAATGTCGGGTGTGCACCAAAAGAGGAGTTAGGAAAGACACCAGTTTCCATTGCCCCCAATGTCCTTCCCAACCTGGTCTTTGCATCGGAGAATACTTCAGACACTATCACACTCTTGTAAACTATTAGCCCATATTTCTAATGCCATTTCCTTGTTTTCAATTTCTGTCCTGAATATTTCCCTGGTGCCTCAACCAACCATATCATTGTTTTCCATGTGAACTGACCCTGGCCTGTTTCTCGACTATGCCTCTGCCTGCCGTCTGCATTGTTTATCCGCCATGTTTCTGCCTTTCACGTGAACTGACCCTGGACTGTATTGACTATGCTTTCTGTCTACCGTCTATTTCTGCCTTTTACCTGCACTGACCTCGGCCTGTTGACCATGTTTTTGCCTGCCTCTTGGCCTGATCTTTCACCCTGCTACACAGGTGTCTCACATATGTGAGGGGCTCCACAAAAGTGTTCTGAGTTGAGAAAAACAGTTTTTGGTTTTCTGTGTTCCCAGAACAGGGTCTGGTTGCCCGGAGGCTTCAAAGCGATTTGGGTAGGAGAAGCCTCTACCCCTCTCCCCATTCTTTCCTGACCGATGCCCTAAGCTTGATGGTCCTGCCTGCTCCCTGGACAAATACTCTGGCTGTGCTGACCATATCTCTGCCTGCTGCATGTACTAACTATGGACAGTATTCCTGCCTGCTGCATGGACGATCCTTTTTCTGCTGCTGACCACATCCCTGCCTGCTATCTGGACCAATGCTTTGGCTGTGCTGACAACATCTCAACCTGTACTGACTATTCCTGCCTGCTGCCTGTTTTGCTGTCGCTCTCCACGTTCCTGCCTGCTGCCTGGACCGATGCTCTCCTCTGTGGACCACTGCACTACTAAAACCGCACGTAATCTTTTCTTTACCCTTTGCTCAGCAGAATGTATTTTGGTTTGTAATTGGTATGTACAGTACATGCTATGTGTTATAAATATGAAGGGCCTTCAACAATGTGCTAGGTTGGCAGGAATTTATGTGTGTAATGTATGCTCCTAGAACACCTGACAGTACTACTTGGATGTTGGGCCTCTGTATATGGCCAGGCTATGTAAAAGTCTCACACATGTGGTATCGCCATAGTCAAGAGGAGTAGCAGAATGTATTTTAGGGTGTCCTTTTTGCTATGTACATGCTGTGTGTTGGAAATATCTTATAAATGGACAACTTTGTGTAAAAAAAATGCATTTTCATTTTTTTTCAGCATTTTACAAAAACTTCTTAAAAAATACGAACCGTTCCAAAGACTCATTATGCCTCATAGATTATATGTTGGGGTGTTAGCTTTCTAAAGTGGGGACATTTTGTGGGCGTTTCCATTGTCCTGGTGCTCCAGGGTCTTCAAAACTGCAATAGGTGGTTGAGAAATGAGATGTGCAATTTATGCTTGTAGAACGCCTGACAGATGTTGGGACTGTGTATGTGACCAGGCTATGTAAAAGTCTCACACATGTGGTATCGCAATACTTAGGAGGAGTAGCAGAATGTATTTTGAGGTGTTCTTTTTGCTATGTACATGCTGTGTTTTGGAAATATCTTATAAATGGACAATCTTGTGTAAAAAAATGCGTTTTCATTTTTTTCCCACATTTTCCAAAAACTTCTGGAAAAAAATGAACTGTTCAAAAGACTCATTATGCCTCATAGATTATACGTTGGGGTGTTAGCTTTCCAAAATGGGGTCATTTTGTGGGTGTTTCCATTGTCCTGGTGCTCCAGGGTCTTCAAAACTGCAATAGGTGGTTGAGAAATGAGATGTGCAATTTATGCTTGTAGAACGCCTGACAGTTGTTGGGACTCTGTATGTGACCAGGCTATGTAAAAGTCTCACACATATGGTATTGCAATACTTAGGAGGAGTAGCAGAATGTATTTTGAGGTGTTCTTTTTGCTATGTACATGCTGTGTTTTGGAAATATCTTATAAATGGACAATCTTGTGTAAAAAAAATGCGTTTTCATTTTTTTCCCACATTTTCCAAAAACTTCTGGAAAAAAATGAACTGTTCAAAAGACTCATTATGCCTCATAGATTATACGTTGGGGTGTTAGCTTTCCAAAATGGGGTCATTTTGTGGGTGTTTCCATTGTCCTGGTGCTCCAGGGTCTTCAAAACTGTAATAGGTGGTTGAGAAATGAGATGTGTAATTTATGCTTGTAGAACACCTGACTGTGCTACTTGGATGTTGGGACTCTGTATGTGGCCAGGCTATGTAAAAGTCTCAGACATGTGGTATCGCCATACTCAGGAGGAGTAGCAGAATGTATTTTGGGGTGCCCTTTTTGCCATGTACATGCTGTGTGTTGGAAATATCTTATAAATCGACAACATGGTGTAAAAAAAATGCATTTTCATTTTTTTTCAGCATTTTCCAAAAACTTCTGGAAAAAAATGAACCGTTCAAAAGACTCATTATGCCTCATAGATTATATGTTTTGGTGTTAGCTTTCCAAAATGGGGTCATTTTGTGGGAATTTCTATTGTCTTGTTGCTCCAGGGTCTTCAAAAGTGTAATAGGTGGTTAAGAAATGAGATGTGTATTTTATGCTTGTAGAACGCCTGATGGTGTAACTTGGATTTTGGGCCTCTGTATGTGGCCAGGCTATGTAAAAGTCTCACACATGTGGTATTGCCATACTCAGGAGGAGTAGCAGAATGTATTTTGGGCTGTCCTTTTCGCTATGTACATGCTGTGTGTTGGAAATATCTTATAAATGGACAACTTTGTGTAAAAAAAAAGTGTTTTCATTTTTTTTCCACATTTTCCAAAAACTTCTGGAAAAAATGAACCGTTCAAAAGACTCATAATGCCTCATAGATTATATGTTGGGGTGTTAGCTTTCCAAAATGGGGTCATTTTGTGGGCGTTTCAATTGTCCTGGTGCTCCAGGGTTTTCAAAAGGTGGTTGAGAAATAAGATGTATAATTTATGCTTGTAGAACACCTGATGGCGCTACTTGGATGTTGGTACTCTGTAAAAGTCTCATGCATGTGGTATCGCCATACTCAGGAGGAGTAGCAGGATGTATTTTGTGTCTTTGCAAGTATGCATGTGCTGTGTGAGAGAAATATCTTGTTATTATGACAATTTTGTGTAAAAAAAAAAAAATATATTACATTTTCCCAAGCATTGTGTGAAAAAATTACAACTTCAAAAAACTCACCATGCCCCTTACTAAACACCTTAAAATGTCTGCTTTCCAAAAAGGGGTCATTTGGGGGGTATTTGTACTTTCCTGGCTTGTTAGGGTCTCAAGAAATGAGGCCATCAGTACATCAGGTGTGATCAGGTATGATCAATTTTCAATGATTTGCACCATAGCTTGTAGACTCTATAACTTTTGCAGCGACCAAATAATATACACTAATTTGGGTTATTTTTATTAAAGATATGTAGCAGTATACATTTTGGCCCAAATTTATGAATAAAAATTACTTATTTGCAAAATTTTACAATAGAAACTAAAAAAAGGGTTTTTTTTTTTCAAAAATGTCTCTCTTTTTTCGCTTATATTGCAAAAAATAAAAAACCCAGCAGTGATTAAATACCACCAAAAGAAAGCTCTGTTTGTGAGAAAAAAATGATAAAAATTTTGTTTGGGTACAGTATAGCATGACTGAGTAATTGTCATTCAAAGGGTGTATAAAAGCCCTATATTGAAGTGGTTAATAATAATTTCCGCTTGATACCCTTATCAATTCATTTGGATCCAATACACCATCTATATAGATAGAAGATTTAGTCTGTGGTCAAATAGGGGAACAGTTCGACATGTATAGAGGTATTTGTGAGGATAGATAGTGAGAGGGTCTTGCATCAAGATAAATGGTAAGGATGGATTGTACTTGGATACTTTGCCATTTGTTTTGGTTGATAGAGTAGTATTCCACATGCATTGAGGATAATATGCGAGTACGGTTCATATGCACAACAAAATGACGCGGATCGGTGCGATCTTGAACTACAGGAAAATGGCCGTCGGACCATTATAAATTCTAGCAATACTAGCCATCCAATAGAATCCCCCTGATGAAGACACGTGATAAGCCCTGTGTCGAATACGCACAGGGGAGGGGCTAGGACGGTGGAGTCAGCTGAGATGCTGATCTCTGAACATGGTTGCTAGAGACACAGAACCTTTGCCTCCAGGATTGGGAGAATAGTTTTTGTTCACGCTATATATAGAGTGGTGCGCTGGTAGCACCTACAGCATGAGAGTACATTGACATATTTTATACAATAAATTTGGAGTTAAAACGTTATCACACTATCTAGCCTACTATTTTTTATATATATGATCTGGAAACAACCATATGGAAGCGCCTGAGGATACACAGAGTCCATTAAACTTGAGCCTAATGATGGTTCTACTGCTTGTCTGACCAAACTTGCTGTTTTATGAATAAACAGCTACTTCTGGCTTTCTGCTAGGTATGTTGTGATTTACAACAGAGCTCTGCTGTATCCTAATGATATAAATGATGTTGGACAACAATACAAATATCATGGTCTACCCATGTCTCTAAGTTTTTCCAGCCATTATATGTCAATATTGCACTGATGTTCCTATGTGTGGATGACCGTATGAGTGTGTTTCTACAGGCCACATTGTGGTGGTTTTAAAATATGGAAGGTTGATAAATGTAATGCAATATAACATTTTCAGGTGGATTTTATGAGTAATTTATAGATTTATGTATAAAAAAATAAAAATGGAGAGATACTTTTAGTTTTAGTATAAAATCTCTTGTGGATCTTGTTAACGATTTCTTGTGTTGTCATGTTACATAGTTACATGGTTACATAGTAGGTGAGGTTGAAAAAATACACAAGTCCATCAAGTCCAACCTATGTGTGTGATTATATGTCAGTATTACCTTGTATATCCCTGTATGTTGTGGTCATTCAGGTGCTTATCTAATAGTTTCTTGAAACTATCAATGCTCCCTGCTGAGACCACCGCCTGTGGAAGGGAATTCCACATCCTTGCCGCTCTTACAGTAAAGAACCCTCTACGTAGTTTAAGATTACACCTCTTTTCTTCTAATTTTAATGAGTAGCCACAAGTCTTGTTAAACTCCCTTCTGCAAAAAAGTTTTATCCCTATTGTGGGGTCACCAGTATGGTATTTGTATATTGAAATCATATCCCCTCTCAAGCGTCTCTTCTCCAGAGAGAATAAGTTCAGTGCTCGCAACCTTTCCTCATAACTAATATCCTCCAGACCCTTTATTAGCTTTGTTGCCCTTCTTTGTACTCGCTCCATTTCCAGTACATCCTTCCTGAGGACTGGTGCCCAGAACTGGACAGCATACTCTAGGTGCGGCCGGACCAGAGTCTTGTAGAGTGGGAAATTATTGTTTTATCTCTGGAGTTGATCCCCATGTTGTGCATGTGCTTTGGTTTGCATGGTCATAAGAAGTAGAAGACATGAGGAAAGGTTAAAAGTGTAGTGTTGAGGGGCTAACAGTCAGCTTTTCAATCAAACATGTTAATCAAGCACCAAAGTAGATATGGGAGGGGAGAGCTAGGTAATATTAAATTCTTCTGTGCTAGGCACATCTTCGGTACTGGAGCTGCTTTATAATGATAATGTACTGTTGTATACTTTGACATGTTATAAATGTAACCATGCAAAGCTGTACAATTATTTGCTATTTAAATTGAAAGAGTAGAGTGTCATGAGAAGGTAATAATTTAATCAAGGGTAAACATTGTAATCGGGAGTAAAATTGATGCATAGGGAACATTCAACAGCAATCCAGGCACTGGGGAATTTTACACTTGGCTTTACCTAGTGGGCATTCTATTTGATAAAACACTAGAATCCCAGACTTTTACAAGTTATAAACCACTTGGTCCAGGTTCATTTTGGATTTTAAGCTACTTTCAGTAACTAGTGTTTCTGGTCTTTGGCCAGAGATTTAATGGTATCATAATGATTATTGTTCTGATAGACTCAGTCACATAAGTACAAAGTTTAAGCAATCCACATACCTATTGTATAAAGATTTTATGGAATACTTACTTTCTTTACAGGTTTGTGGTTGCAGGTATGTGACAGGGTCTTTTTAAGAATCTGACAAAAGTAGATACATTCATCCAGTTTGGGAATCTTTCTTTACTTCCTTGTCAGCTATGTCCCATTATTAACTTCTGTGAGTGCATTTTAGCATCATAATTATTTGAACACATCTGCATGAGTATAACAATATATGGAATTTTAAAATAGATTTAACATAGCCAAATGTCAAAATTCAGGAAATTAGAACTAGATATAAAATTATCATAAATTTTGATTACCTTTGCAGATTGACTATTTCTTCTTTTTTCAGCTTGTTTTCAGACTGAAGAAAGAAGTGAGACATGTGTCACTATGGATAAGCTTGAATGTTTGATGGTGAAAGGTCTTGAGTTAGAAGAAGATCAGAGAAAACTCCATTCTGTTCTTTCCTACATAGAAAGTAGTAATAAACTGGCATTAATATTCTATACTGCAGTAAAAATGACAGCTGGATTTGGGATGGTTGCATTGACAAGCTTTAAAATGTTGGTCCTACTGGTGTCTACAGGAATTTAATGTGAAAAGTTCAATTTTATACATAAAAGACTGTGGGATGTGTTAGCACTGCATAAATAAAATATATAAATCTGCCTCTCTTATCTACCCTTCCATCCAAATACAGGTGAAATGGACAAGGTGAATCCCACATATGTACTGTATGCCCATTTTTTTTCACTTTTAGATCCCAATACACTCTTGCTTAATATGCCTAGCATACCGGTATACATGAAAAAAAATTGTAACACATTTCTAAAAACAGTGATTTTAAGCAAAGTATCACATCCAGGTAAAAAAAATCAGCATTATTCTACCTGCAGTTTTAACTAAAACTCTAAATGGTAAAATCTTAATATTTTCCAATGGCTATTACACAGTCCGTTTTTGCACGAGTTTTGCATGATAGGGCCATTATTCTTAAAGATTTACAGATGGATTACTTTTCTTGTTGCATGCTTTTTTGTCATTTCATGTCATTTTTTATCCTAGAGGCACAACTGCACTATTTGGGGAATTAAAATATGCTTACTGTCATTTGGCTCTAGAAAGCCTCTTATTGATTCCTGGCAAGTGAGTGTCATTCGCATACTCCTGTGTCATTCTCAGGGGAGCTTGTTAAACCGTTAACACAGTACCAGCCTTGAGGGATTTAATTATCAAACATAAAACCTTCAAAAACCTTGGTACATAGACATACTGGGTGAACTCTGTGGATAGTACTCAGGATTGACACCATGGCATTGGCAGATTTCTTCAGGACATTGGCTTGGACTACTGCTGAAATAGGCCAAATGAAAGTAAAGAAGTGTAGTGGATAGCAATGCAATTTAAAGATTTGTACTCCTGTCCCCACAGAGAAAGAAAATAAAACACTCTGCTCTTATTCGTTAGTGAATTAATTTATTATCTCTTACACTTTGGACCAACGTGTGCAACATAAGCTTTAAAAACAGATCAGGTCCCTGAGTTTATTTGCTGCATACTAGTATTTTATAGCTTTTTTTCCTCCCTTGCTGACTTTTTTGCAGCCTATTGCAAATTTGGGCTAGAAATACCATATGGAAGCAGTTGTAGATCCTTTCAGGTTTTCCTGTTTTAAATAGAATAGTTGAACCTTAGATTCTGCTCATGAATATATACACATATATACAATGTACAATAATAATAATACAGTCCATGTATTATATAAAGAAAATGTTTAAATTCCTAATTTTGTTTGCTTCTCTATGGAGCACCAGCTTAAATTTTTTTTTTTTTAACCAATAGAGCTTTAAAGGGAACCTCCGTGTTGATGGAGAAATATGTGGACTGCCATTGCTGACCTCCTTCAGAAAATGCTAGTCATGGCTGCCATTCTGACTCTGGTTTCACTACTTTCAGAATTATTAGAACAAGAATGCTGTTAGGTTGATAGGCTTAGGCTCGCCATACATAAGTAATTTTTTTTAACGAAAAAAAAAATCTACCTAAATTTCCCCATCCACACACTTAATGTGGATGGGGAAATCCCTTCTTCTGAGCTATTGCATTCTGACAAGGAAGAGACTTCTCCACCATCAGAATACACTGATCAGCACCACCGCTATCGCCATGGCCATGACTCTCAGGCTAAAGCCCCGTGCACATGGGCCAAATGCCAGAACACATCCGGCCCGTGTATATGCCAATTGATCCGACAGAAGCCAGCTGTTTGTCTGGACGAGCACGCTGGAAAACCAGCCTGTGTAGCATGGTGGTCTTCAGCCCCTCGTGTTCCCTGACCAGGCTAGTAGGGAAGTCAGCGGCCAGGGCTGCGCCCCCCTAGGCAGCAGTGCACCCTAGGCGGCTGCCTAGTTCACCTAGCGGGATTGCCGGCCCTGGGCGTACCAAGCTTAAAGTAGCATGCAGCTGGATTGTGTGTGTATTAGGGGAGCGGGGGGATTTTGCTCTAGACCAGTTTAGGTCAGGAAGGTTAGAGAGGGTATAGACAAAGTAGACCAATGCACTGTTCTGCCTCCAGCAAGATATTAACCTGTTGGCGTTGGGCGCATGCAAATATGTGACCTCTCAGCGGCCGGGCCTTGGCGCAGAGCCTCCGCATATTCGCATGCAGTAGCCCCAACAGAACTGTGCAAGAACACAGTGACTGGTGGCTCAAGGACAGCTAATTACTGCAGTCACATGGCCATAAGCCCCACCCCACCTCTCTGCATTGCAAACTCCTGAAAGGACTGATGGGAGTCGGCACCAATGGGTTGATTAAGTTGTTTTGCCTGTAATATCAGATTTGACCAAAAGATGGAGCCAGTGGTAAATTTACTGTTTTTGCAGAAACTAGTTCACCTTTAACAAAAGTTCCCATAATTGTTCAGTCTAAGGAAGAGAAACAGGTGCATCCTGGGAACTCAGACTTAATCTTAAAGACTGAAAGAAGGAACCAGCTATCAGAGCACATTTTGGACTAAAGCTTGCATCTGCTTGCATCCCCTAAACGCAGCATCACTGGTGAGAATTACGTAACACCATCTACAGTCTAACTTATTCATTTTATTTCTGTACACTTTATATACTGATTATATATATCTATATATTTTTTTCCCAATAGTTTCACACCACCCTGGTTTGTGAATAAAGCTTCAAAATGACACTGAGTCTGGCTTATTGCAGAATAGGAGGGGTTAGCTGCATGTCGAGCCACACACAGGGAAACGTGTAGCGAGGACAGAGCATGCACCTTTTACTGAAAGTAGACTTATCTAAGTCCAAAAGTTGGGGAAGATTAGCAATGGTAACTACAATATTTCTCTCATGACCAGCTTCCTTTAATCCTTTCACTGCCGGGCCCTGTGTTCCACTTTTAAACTCAGGTGGCCAGACCATTTTTGCAATTTTTCCATTGCTTTCTATTTTTCCTTTACAACTTTCAGAGTCTGTAAAAGGCCCCCAAACCATATATTTTCTGAAAGCACATGACCAGTAGAATAAAACTACTGTGCTACAGAATGCTACTGAATTTTAAAGCCCCCCCCGATGTTTGCGCAAATGTTTATCAAAGCAATATTTCGCTAAAGATACACTAAAATCATTAATAGCAGATACAAACACAGCACATTTAACAAAATTTCTACTAAATATAAAAGCTTAACTGTTTTAATAAATTCACAAATGCATAAGTTCATAAATAACAAATATTTGTCATTTTTTAAAATTGCTCCTTTTTGTGAAACGGTGAAAATCTAACGTACGCAAAATATAGTTAACCAAATTTCTCTAAAAATCTGGAGGTTTTTATTTTTCACTTACAGCCTTCAGAGTTTGTTTACAAACAAAACACAAACCATGTATTTTCTGAAATAACATGACCAGTAGAATAAACAGAGGGTGCTACTGATTTCTTTAGGCTCCATGCAAATTTTATCAAATCGCTATTTTAAAAAAAAATCTGTATTTGCACACGTGAACACAACATAACACAATACTCCTGCTAAAGAGTCGTTCAATGGGGTGTGCTAAAGTGTACGCCCATGGAGGGCCATGTTTACCCACACAGGGATGCAGAGGTGTTCTGTTCATCCCTGTGCAGGCATTCCTATTCATGTCAATTGGGATGCAAGGGCTGCAGGACAGATCTGACATCCCTGCGGGTGTAGGTGCATGATCTCAAACGCAATGTAAGTTCAGGGACATACACCCAAATGGATGTCAAGTTGGGAGCAGTGGCTGTGTCCATGCAGCCACTGCGTCCCAATTCACACGGATGAGACTGCCTGCACAAGAATGAATGGAACACCTGTGCACTACCGTGCAGCTTGTGTGTCCCAATGACATCAATGGGACTGCCTGCATGGGAATACATGAAACATATGTGCATCCCTGTGCAGCTAAACACAGCCCTACTGTAGTATGCCCCAATGAACGAGGCCTTAGGCTTTGTACCCGGGACAATGTTGACCCAACTTGTAGCGATATCTCTCAACAAACACTACACATTCAAGTCAATGGGGAAGTTTTACAAACATCTCTCCATTGCATGCGGTTGCGGCGCATTTGTCAGCAAAAATGGGGTTAAAACAGGTGGTGAGGAGGCACCACATTGCTTCCTCACCACCTGTCAGTAGCTTCTGGAGCATGATTCGAATGTGGCAAATCTACCAAATCTACCCTTACTATGTTTTTTATTTCTATTTTTTTTTTACAATTTTATTTATTTATTTACAGGTACAATTTTATTTTTAACATCTTTTGCTAATATCTTTTAATATCTTTTAATATCTTTGAGGGTGTGTTTAGGGGCGGGGCAGGGTAGAATTGGGTGGGACAACTGGTGGCGAGTAACTCTTAAGGCCTGACTATGTAGCTCAGGACTTAAAATTTTGAGCCCTGACAAAAGCGACTGTATTGATTCAGGAAAGGAAGCTTTCCTGACAGCGATCTCTCATCCCAGCAGTGGCTGCAGCCGGCGGGAGGGGGAGGAGGGAGAGCCGGTCAGCAGCTGCAGGTAGGGGGCACCCGATGATCAGTGAGATAGGGGGCACTGAAACAGGGGTCAGAACAGTGACTATTAGGACAGGTAGATCCTTCTGTGGCTGCAGCACCCAAAACCAGCGTAGGCAGAAGAGGGAAACTGGCAGCTGCAGGGTAGCCACAAGGGGATTAGAATTTGCAAGGGGGGGACATTCAGTGCAACGGGGGTGAAGTGGCAGGGAAAGGGGGCATTAGGGTGGGGGTCATTTCAGATGTCAACAAAGGTGGGTGGAGGTGCGGGAGAGACAGGGCAGAAAAGTAGAAGAGGGGAGCATGAAAGTAAAATGCTCTAGAGGGGTTCTAAGGGCTCGTTCAGACATGCAGCTATCATTGTGAAAAGTGATCTGTGGTAGATGGCTTTTTAGAGAGTATTTAACAAGCAGCAAATAGGCTATATGTTGCCTCCTTACCTCCTGTTTTAATCTTGAAAATGCCACCCCACCAGGCACAATATTGTGCATTGCATGTGGTTGCCGGGCAGTCACCAAATGTTTCATTTTTGTCATAGCATCACAGCCATGGCATGTATACTGCTCCAGTCAGCTGTGTCTCCTTGTTCAGGTGGGTGGTCGAAGTGTTTTTTTAACACAGCTTTTAACTGCCTGCTGCCCACATGAACAAGCCCTAAAGGAGGGACGAGGCTAAGGGGCGCTTGAGGAATTCTGAGGAGGAAAAGGGAGGTCAGGTTGTCCCCCACCCTCTGTGTACTCAGAGTTCACAATGCAGTACCTGCTGTGACTAAAGGGCAGCTTCTACTTTTTCCAATCTCTGGTCATGTGATATGTTACATGACAAGAGGAGACAGGAAGAAGGGCAGTCTGCCCTCACTCCCCAGTGGCACTGTTGTGAGACTGAGGTGTGTTCTCAGTGGATAGCAGCTCTCTTTTGCCCACAGCAGGCTGCTATTGGAGGGACAAGAGAGCAGAATCCTCCCTCCAGCAGCTTTTGAGGCGCCTGCTCCTTCTGACAGGAATAACACTGCAGACCGTTTTATCAGTGAGGTGCAGGAGAATGGGGTGGCCGAAGCTTCCAGTACAACTCCCCTCCACATGTCAGCAAAATGCCCAGGGCATGTGCCCCTTTTCCCCTGGTTGTCCTGGCCCTGCTTGGTGATATCTTGGTGATATCTATCATTTTAAAGAGGGATAGGGAAAAAAACAATTAGATCATATTTCATTTAGTAACTTGCTATCACATGACCACAACTGGTGGCGAGTAACTCTTAAGGCCTGACATGACCACAACTGGTGGCGAGTAACTCTTAAGGCCTGACTATGTAGCTCAGGACTTAAAATTTTGAGCCCTGACAAAAGCGACTGTATTGATTCAGGAAAGGAAGCTTTCCTGACAGCGATCTCTCATCCCAGCAGTGGCTGCAGCCGGCGGGAGGGGGAGGAGGGAGAGCCGGTCAGCAGCTGCAGGTAGGGGGCACCCGATGATCAGTGAGATAGGGGGCACTGAAACAGGGGTCAGAACAGTGACTATTAGGACAGGTAGATCCTTCTGTGGCTGCAGCACCCAAAACCAGCGTAGGCAGAAGAGGGAAACTGGCAGCTGCAGGGTAGCCACAAGGGGATTAGAATTTGCAAGGGGGGGACATTCAGTGCAACGGGGGTGAAGTGGCAGGGAAAGGGGGCATTAGGGTGGGGGTCATTTCAGATGTCAACAAAGGTGGGTGGAGGTGCGGGAGAGACAGGGCAGAAAAGTAGAGGAGGGGAGCATGAAAGTAAAATGCTCTAGAGGGGTTCTAAGGGCTCGTTCAGACATGCAGCTATCATTGTGAAAAGTGATCTGTGGTAGATGGCTTTTTAGAGAGTATTTAACAAGCAGCAAATAGGCTATATGTTGCCTCCTTACCTCCTGTTTTAATCTTGAAAATGCCACCCCACCAGGCACAATATTGTGCATTGCATGTGGTTGCCGGGCAGTCACCAAATGTTTCATTTTTGTCATAGCATCACAGCCATGGCATGTATACTGCTCCAGTCAGCTGTGTCTCCTTGTTCAGGTGGGTGGTCGAAGTGTTTTTTTAACACAGCTTTTAACTGCCTGCTGCCCACATGAACAAGCCCTAAAGGAGGGACGAGGCTAAGGGGCGCTTGAGGAATTCTGAGGAGGAAAAGGGAGGTCAGGTTGTCCCCCACCCTCTGTGTACTCAGAGTTCACAATGCAGTACCTGCTGTGACTAAAGGGCAGCTTCTACTTTTTCCAATCTCTGGTCATGTGATATGTTACATGACAAGAGGAGACAGGAAGAAGGGCAGTCTGCCCTCACTCCCCAGTGGCACTGTTGTGAGACTGAGGTGTGTTCTCAGTGGATAGCAGCTCTCTTTTGCCCACAGCAGGCTGCTATTGGAGGGACAAGAGAGCAGAATCCTCCCTCCAGCAGCTTTTGAGGCGCCTGCTCCTTCTGACAGGAATAACACTGCAGACCGTTTTATCAGTGAGGTGCAGGAGAATGGGGTGGCCGAAGCTTCCTCCTCCTCCTCCTCCTCCACATGTCAGCAAAATGCCCAGGGCATGTGCCCCTTTTCCCCTGGTTGTCCTGGCCCTGCTTGGTGATATCTTGGTGATATCTATCATTTTAAAGAGGGATAGGGAAAAAAACAATTAGATCATATTTCATTTAGTAACTTGCTATAAAGCTTGCCCATAAAACTCATGTAAGGGCACCCTGTCCACGAAAGCTGGCTCTAGTTGGTTAGTGGTTTTATTTCAACCAGTGGGCTGGAGGTGCAGATTCCTCCATCCACACAACCAAGGTGGATGGAGGAATCTCCACTTCCCCTGCTGGGACACTGTATTATGACAATAGCTCCAGCTGCTATCAGAAAACACTGACCAGTGGCGGCAGCAGCTGATCAAGAAACATTTATCAGCATTCTCTTTCGACAGATGTTGATCAAATGATCGACATCTGTTGAGCAGAGGCAGTCTGTACTGATTGGAATACATCCCGTCCCTGCTGAATCATCCAAATTTTGATCAGTTTATGGTCAGAGAGTCTCTATGAATTCACTGTTTATTACAGCGTTGGGCGATATGTCAACTCTCTACTTAATTGAACCAATTTACCTGTCTAAAAAAAGTATGGTACCTCAATAATCAGTATTTATGTAATGTGTTTTCGAATACAAAAGGCATTCTCTTTGTGTCCAAAGATTCAAACAAGGAAGACGTCGCGGCCGCTCCAGGCGAGCAGTCACTATAGTCCGGATGCGCTTGGTGCAAGCCACGGCTCGCCACCAATCAATAGGAAGAAAAGAACAGCTGCACACTACAGGAATGTTCCAAGGATTTTATTCCAAAAATAGCAAATGACAGCCAACAAAGACAGAGTGTCCGAATCCATGAGGTGATGCGTGCATTTCACACTGACCTCAGTGCTTTTGGTCAGTGTGAGGTCAGTGTGAAACGCACGCATCCCTCCTGGGTTCGGACACTCTGTCTTTGTTGGCTGTCATTTGTTATTTTTGGAATAAAATCATTGGAACGTTCCTGTGGTGTGCAGCCGTTCTTTTCTTCCTATTCTATTAGTTTGCTTTGGTGAACTTTGTTTTGTTTTTTTGTGTCAATTTATATTCTGTTCATTGTGAATTTGATTTACTCAGCTCTACTGATGAGCTGCTCCCTTTTGTGCTGCCAGTACAGGTTAGCTGATGAAAAAAAATTATTATTTTTTTTTGTGGTCATGTTTTTACATAAAATTCATAAAACACAAATTAATTCTTTCCCATAGGGTTACATTTAGGGGGAGAAACATAACATATCCCAATCAGTGAAAAGAAAAGGAAAGTTTTCAATTATATCATTATTATTAATAATTATTATTATTACTGCCCCCCCTCTACAATGTAAAGCACTGCTTAAACTGTTGGCGCTATATAAATCATGTGTGTGTATATATATATATATACTTTGCTCTGTTTTAGAATGTAGAAATACTATTAGGACACACTTAGAAGAACCCCATCTCTCTGACACAGTGCTAAAGGTAAAAGGCATTGCTTTTTTTTTAGGTCATTGCAATGAAACAGTGAATGAATAAGCTTAATATGCCTGCTTCTATACCTTATTCCCCACAGTGTGTAAATGGATCTAATTGAGCAATTACTACAAACACAGAAGGGATATAATCAGCCAAAACTGACCTTGATGGCAGAGAATGTTGCCTCATTTTCTTCAATATTTTAATGGAGTTAATCTGTATCCAAAATGGAAGTGTTTTTAATGTTTTCAGCTCCATTTACATTCAAGGTTCACACATCTGTTGTTATTGCAATATTCACTTACACTCCATACTAAAATTTTGTTGGAGAAAAATATATTCTAAGAACTGGAGACTGGAATATGACATCAGAGAGACAAAGACATTGAGATCATGATTTTAGAGAGTCCAAAGTGCAAATGAAAAGATACCACAAAATTACTGCAGAAATGTTTTTTTGATCACACAGTTGAATATAATACATTCACTTTTTAAAATCTATATAGCTTTCTTTACACACAGTTGTAGCACCCTCTACCAATAGGTAGGTGCTAGTAATAGGATTTTTTTTACTAGGACACTGTCAGCACAGGAAAATTTACGCAGGCCTATGCTGCAAGCTAGGCCTGTCTGTTTTGATCTGGGGGGCTGGGAGTGGTCAGAGTAGCAGTGGGTGTGACCACCTGTGCTCTAGTTCTGAGGCGCCTCCCCTGCTTCCAGAGAGAATGTTCTGGAAGAGGGGCAGGGCCTGGAACTGGAGTGGCAGGCAGCTCATGTGGGAGCTCTGACCAATCCCCATCCGGTATTGGCAGGGGACGGGCCTCCTATATAAGCTGAGGTAACATGCCACGGGGGAGAGTTGTTGGTTGAGTGAAGTGGAGGATGGAATACTAGACAGCAGAAGGAGGGCACCCCTATCTAGGGGGGGAGGGGGTACGCCGATCGCAGGAGGAGGCCCAGGGAGAATCTGTGAGGGAAGTTTGCCTCTACAAGGTCATTGGCAATGTCTTTATCATCACATGGTCATTGATAAAGAACTCCTGGAGCAGAGGGGCAGGTGAAGCTGTCGGAACGTATGGTCCGGTCAAGTTCTCCATCAAGGAATAAGGGCAGAGAAAGGTCGGTGAGTGTACCACAGTGGAGGGCTGGATATGCCAGGAAGTCTGTGAGGGAACTTTGCCTCTACATGGTCATTAGCAAAGTCTTCATCATTACACGGTCAATGATGGGGAGTCCTGGATCAGAGAAGTGACTATGGGGATACGTGTCAAATCGATGTGGCCTGAGGGCACAGGATTTGCAAGCTGGGCTGTCTGGGAACAGTAGTCCACCGTCCAACATGCGCTTCTAAACTACTAGGCCTCTGGGGAGAGGTGCTGCAGGCCTCTGGCTTAGTAGTGGTGGGCAATCAGAGCCAGCTTAAGGACTTATTCAGAGTGGGTCCTTCCTTGCTTACAGAAGAGAATGCAACATTACTTTACTTCAGAATTAAGTTTTGTGCAGGAGTAGAGGAGTTCTGGGAACATCACCCTTACACGGTCACGGTGATGTCCTCATCCTTTACACTGTAATGGATGGGGAATGCCTGGAGGTAATAGTCTGTGGGAGTTGAGCAGAGGAGGAGCAACAGTCTGCATGGTGATGCAGGAGAAGGATTATAGTGACTAAAAATGTGCATTATCTCTTCTGGCTCTAACAGTGTGCCAACTTTTACAACCTTTTAAATAGGATGGCAAAAAAAATCAACTATCCTATGGGCATCCCATATACCCTTTTCCCCAACCAAGTTGTATTCCCCCAAATAAACAAAAAACAAAACCAGCAAAAGACTGTTCATTGTCTCTGCAAGTAATGTATGAGAGTCTGGCAGCGGGGTGATTTGGTGCATGTTTGTTTCTAGTGGCAACTACACCGCTACACAGTTAAAACCACCTGGGGTCCAAATCACATCATCCATGTTGGGAGGTCAATCGGGAACATCCCCCTAGGGGCAGCAGGGGAACACCACACTCTATGACAGTTCACATTTTAACACTTACTTCTGGTTGTATTGCACTCAAGTTGGAGGCTACAATGTACCTTTTCATACCATCCTCTTTACAGAAGGACAGTGTCTTCCTCTCCGTCTTGCCAGCCAGGGACATGGTCTGTTCAGACATGTGACTCCAAATTATTTTTAGAAATTATTGCTGAGCAAGTACTTAAAGTAATTCTAAAGGTTAATTTAAAAAAAAAATAACAAGCATGTTATACTTACGTGTTCTGTGCAATGGTTTTGCACATAGTAGATCCGATCCCCTTCTTTTTGGGTCCCCCTCCGGCTTCTCCCCCCTACTGAGTTAGCAAGGCTCTCACTATGGGGGCACTCGAGCAGGCTTGCTCCCGAGCCACGCTCCTGTAAATGGAGTTAAAGCAAGCGATGAGGTAGCAATACAATGCCTCCTCACTGCCTATCAAATTCTCTGAAGAGTGACCTGAATGTGGATCCCTCTTCAAGGAGCAAAGTATGTGTGAATGAGCCCTTAATTATTGTTTTTCAAATAATTTTTTTACAATTTTTTTAACAACCCCGTTTTGGGACAGAGAAAGCATTTGGGGACACAGATTGTTCAGTCCTTTTCACTGCAACCAGTGCTCTATATAGAGGCTCCCTGTTCATTCACAAACTGAAGCATATTTAATGCGGAGTTCCACCCAAAAATGGAACTTCCGATTATCCAGTTCCTCCCCCCCTCCAGTATCACATTTGGCACCTTTCAGGGGGGGAGCAGATACCTGTCTAATACATGTATTTGATCCCACTTTCGATAGATCGCCACAGAATCTGCCATATCCGGCCCCTCCTCCATCCCCCCCGCTGTCTTCTGGGAGACACACAGGTCTCAGAAGACAGCAGGGACCAGTCAGGCCACAAGCCTTCACTTCCTGATTTCCTTACTGAAGATGCTGGCGTCTCCACCCGGGAGCCGATGGACGGGTCAGCTTCAGGTGAGGACATCGTGGGCGCCCTGGACAGGTAAGTGTCCTTATTTTAAAGGTCAGCAGCTGCAGTATTTGTAGCTGCTGACTTTTAATTTTTTTTTTTTTTTTTTTGGCGGAACTTAACTTTAACACAGTTTTACATAGTTACATAGTTGGTAAGGTTGAATAAAGACACCAGTCCATCCAGTTCAACCTGAGTGAGTGTGGGTGTGTGTCTACAATTATCCCTATCCCTGTACATTGTGTCTCATTAAAATGCTCATCTATTATTATAATTTTTATTTAAGGTACCCATATAGAGCTGTCAATTTACGCAGCGCTCCACACATACATCGCACACTTACATCGGTCCCTACCCTCAAGGAGCACACAATCCAAAGTCTCCAACTCATACCCATATACCAGGGCCAATTTTTGTACAGAAGCCAATTAACCTACCAGCATGTCTTTGGAGTTTACAACGCTTCAGTTATGAATGAACACAGGAGTAATCGGTACTGATCGCTTGCTGTGTTCATACAGGAAAGGAAGGGGCCGGTAAATATGACAACAGCGTTGCAGGGGAATCAGCACCTTGGGGAGGGGGTAATCAGAAATGCAGGGAAGCAAATATTGGAACTGATCCCTCTGTGGCTTAATCTACAGCAGCTGAAAGCCAACAGGATGCAGAGGAGGAGAAGAAGCTGGCTGTGCTGCAGTGGAAGCCACAGGAGGATTGTTTTCAGTGATAAGGCAGTACAGCCAGCCCTTGTGCTTGTCAGGTGCCTGGGCCACCCTGTTGAACTGATGGGGCCTGGGCCACATACAGGAGGCTCAGTGGTACTGCCTTATCAGCGGCCCTGATTGACAGCAGCAGAAGGCAATGGCTGCTGTCTGAGCCAATGAAGAGAGAGAGACCTGGGAAAGGGGCTGCTCTAATGAACATCGCTGATTGAGATAGGGCTCAGGTAAGCATAAGGGGGGAGGGAGGGGGGCTTCACCCAGAAGGCTTTTTACTTTAAAGGATAAGTTCACTTTTTAAAAAAAATTATAAATGCACATTTTTTTGCAGGAAAAAGATGTGCATTTACTAATTTTTTTATTTTGTAGGAGCCTGGAAAGCATTGCACCAGCGATCAGCAGATTGCTGATGCCATGCAGGTCTCCTTCAGACTGTCAGTATAAGCTGTCTGCCCCTTACATTGTACAACCAGGCAGTTTCACACTGACAGTGTCAATAAACTACCACAGTCCTCAAAAGCACTGTGGTAGTTCATTGAGAACTACAAGCCGACAGCCGCAAAAGGATATCGGGGCTTGTAGTTCATTCACACACAAAGCTGTGTGTATGAATGACAGGGCAGTGTAGGCAGAGTCCTGCACAGCCGTACTGTTTTAAAAAAAAAATGACAGCTAGGTCAGGGAACTTCTCCCCGTACTGCTGTCACAGGGAGACAAAAAGCCACCTTAAAGCCACCTTAAAGGGGTTGTAAAGGTCCATTTTAAAAAAAAAAATAACAAACATGTTATACTTACCTGCTCTGTACAAGGTTTTGCACAGAGTGACCTCTTCTGGAGTCCCCCAGCGGTGCTTCTGGCTCCTCCTCTTCTCAAGTGCCCCCCTCGGAGAGACGCTTTTTGGGCACGCTCCCGAGTCCTGCTGCTGCGTCCACTGACACAGACAAAGTAACTCGGCCCCGCCCCTGTGTCACATGAATGCCAACATGTACTGTGACCTAATGAAGCAGCGCATGATTCCCTCCCTTCGGAGACTGGGCCGCAGGGCAGTATTCCAACATAATAAAGACCCCAAGTACACCTCCAAGACAACCACTGCCTTGCTAAAGAAGCTGAGGGTAAAGTTGATGGACTGTCCAAGCATGTCTCCAGACTTAAACCCAAGCACAAGGTCCCTAACATCCACCAGCTCCGTTATGTCGTCATGGAGCAGTGGAAGAGGACCCCAGTGGCAACCTGTGAAGCTCTGGTGAACTCCATGCCCTAAAGGGTTAAGGCAGTGCTGGAAAATAATGGTGACCACACAAAATATTGACAACTTGGGCCCAATTTGGAAATTTTCATTTAGGGGTGTACTCACTTTTGTTGCCAGCGGTTTAGACATTAATGACTGTGTGTTAATTTGAGTGAACAGCAAATTTACACTGTTATGCCGCGTACACACGGTCGGACTTTTCGTCTACAAAAGTCCAACGGACGCTGACGGACTAAAGCTGGCTGGTAATCCGATCGTGTGTGGGCTTCTCCGGACTTTCAACGGACTTTTTTAGCCTCAAATCCGACGGACTTTAGATTTGAAGCATGCTTCAAATCTTTACGTCGTAACTACGACGGACCCCGAAGTCCGCTCGTCTGTATGCTAGTCCGACGGACAAAAAAACGACGCATGCTCATAAGCAAAAACTAAACGGAAGCACTCGGTCTAGTAAAACTAGTGTTCGTATTGTAGGTAGCACATTCATCACGCTGCAAAATCTGTGATCGTTGAATGCAGCGCATTTTATTTCTTCTTTACGAAGGCTCTAAAGAACGAAGGTGTTTTGCTGTTCATAATCAGAGTTCTCCCAAACTGATTTCTGGATTCTTTTTCTCTTTGATCTCATGAATGATATAGTATGCATTTTAAAAACAATGTTTCCATACTAATAATACTTTTTCCCCTTTTTTTTTTTTAGGTTTGTAAAGTTAACACAAAGAACCCATTATTATTTTTTTTTTTTATAGTGATTATTTTTTAGTTTTTAGATAAAGTTAACCCAAAGCACCGTTTTTGGTTACGTAAATTTTTTGATTTTCAAGACTTACCACTTGAACATTATTAACATTAGTAATGTATTTTTGGTGTGTTTTTTTTCAAACTCAATGAGATTGTTGTCCCTTGTTAATTTAACATTGTGTGTAAAATCAATGATTTCAAAGAAAAAACATAAAGTCTTTTGCTAAACTCAAAAAAAATCCATTTATTCATGGTCAAAATAAAATAAAGAGGAAGTCAACGCTGGAAAAAGTCGGTGTACCAGAAAATTGGGATCTTGCGGAGTCCATATAAGAGGGAGCACAATCTGGTCCAAGAATCCCAGAGATCAACAGCACCAGCAGATGATCTAGATGTCCCCAGACTGTGGTCCTACAACAGCCTGCGTCTTCTGTCAGACCAGACTGAACCCAGGTCATCATTTTCTTCTCTTCCCTGCAGCCTTTCCTCCACGCTGCCCTGCAGCCTTCCCTGTAGCCTTCTTTTGAGGCTGTGGCTCTGGTGTTTCAGTTGTGGCAGGAGGAGGAGGAGGAGGAGGGGGGGCTGCCTCATGTAGTTGGGTGTTTTGTGTTAGCGTGCCCTGCAGCCCCTTATGGATTGTTTCCCCAAATAGGCGCTCACAAATGAGGCGCTGCTCCCTATTCATCTGAAGAAGCCTGCTGGCTAAGTAGCAGCCATAGGATTCTTCCGCTTCGGGGGGGCTCCTTAAAAAACGGGTGGCCTCTTGCATGAGGCGCAGGGATGCGTCCTGTGTGACCATCCCCTTCCTGGCCCTTTTTTTGGGAAGGTGGAGGGGAGGCACTTGGGATTCGGTCAGGCTCCTACTGGGCCCAGCCACCTCACTTGGCCCAGCCACCTCACTTGGCCCAGCCACCTCACTGGGAGCAGCCACCTCACTGGGAGCAGCCACCTCCTGCCTGACACTGGGCCCAGCCTCCTCCAGGATGATGGTGAATCCGGCCTCCTCCAGGCTGTCCATGGGCCTGGTCTCCTCCTGCCTGCCACTTTCCCCCCATTCCTCCTGGATGGACTCATCCTGTGTATAAAAAAAGGACAATAGTTTGAGTATATTTTTTTGGGTTCATCAATGACACACAGTTTGCTTCTCATGAATAGCAAATTCAATGTGAATACTTCTCTTTAATAAAAGAGTCTAATCAGACACCATAATTATTTCAAGCAGGTGCCAAACATATTTAGCCACTACTGTCAATTGATATGTATACACAATTTTGAGTGCCAAATTATTTTAGACAATTATAACATCCAGTTAACATCATTAATATTAGTACAGTAAATATTTGTTAAAATAATTTACCTGACTCCAGATGGTCATATCTGGTTCATCCAGGATGGAAGACCCAGCTTGCTCCTCATCAGCCTCTGCTGGGGTGGAGGGAAGGGCGGAGGGAAGGGTTGAAAGTGATGGCCTGGCTTCATTCTGGTCATCCAGAAAACGGAGTTGATTATAGTACCACAGCCTGGGTACATAAACATCATCTGCTGATGCTCCTGATCTCCTTGATTCCTGGATCTTCTTATGCTCCCTCTTATACATGTTCCTCAAGACCCCAATTTTCTTGAGCAATGTCTCCATTGTTGCTTCCGGGATGGTCGCCTGGACAAAGGCCAGAAGTCTCTCCAGCGTTGACTTCCTCACATGCTTAGCATAATACTGAGGGTGTTTCACCTCCCACAAATTCCTCATCTCTCGATATTTGGAAATAAAAGATGTAAGGAACTCTGGATCCTTAAATAGGGGATTCATTATATCTGGAAAAGATGAAGTCACAAGACAAAAAACACTTTTATTATAGGTTTCGGCTAACCCCTCATCATCTTCTCCCTATGTAGGCCTCATCAATCTATCAAGCCATATAGGCCGCTTGCTACAAAGTCATGACCATAAAAACCAAAAAAAAAAAAAAATATATCTAAAATTACCTTCGTTTTGTAACGTCCAGGTCCACTATCACCTACCACAGAACGTACGTACGACACGTGCGCAAGGCTCTTTATACACTACGCATGTGTGAAACTCCGCCTGCGTCGCCCGCCCCTGACGTTCGAAATTAACTCATGTTCTCCGCCCCCTAATTCGACGCACAGAACGTACGTACGACACGTGCGCAAGGCTCTTTATACACTACGCATGTGTGAAACTCCGCCTGCGTCGCCCGCCCCTGACGTTCGAAATTAACTCATGTTCTCCGCCCCCTAATTCGACGCACAGAACGTACGTACGACACGTGCGCAAGGCTCTTTATACACTACGCATGTGTGAAACTCCGCCTGCGTCGCCCGCCCCTGACGTTCGAAATTAACTCATGTTCTCCGCCCCCTAATTCGACGCACAGAACGTACGTACGACACGTGCGCAAGGCCCCTCTTTATACACTACGCATGTGTGAAACTCCGCCTGCGTCGCCCGCCCCTGACGTTCGATTTTAACTCATGTTCTCCGCCCATTTTTTGTTACGGCGCGTAGTGGAGTTAAAGAATGGCGGAGACACCTGAAATGTTGACGACCTCAGGTAGTGGAGACAGCCCGGAGGCTGGAACGTCAGCGAAATCTATGAGGCCTAGATTTAAGGCCTCTAATATGAGTTTTAAAGAGATGGTGGAGATGGTGGCCATTCTTCACAAAGACGACTATGATGGCAATTATGGGCCGTACGCACGGCCAAATTTGCGCAAGGCCAAAATAATGGCGAAGGTCGTGGAGACTTTGCAGGCATCTTTTGGGGTCCAGCGCTCCAAAGATCAACTGCGAAAAAGATGGTCTGACCTGAAACTCAGGGAGCCGGATCAATACCGACGTATCCGGAAAGTTCTTAAAAAAAGTAAGTACTTGTCGTGTTTTTCTCTTGTGTTTATTACCTTGTATACTGCTCCATGTGCTTTTCCTTCCTATCCGATTTTTTGTTCATCGTTTTAAACGATCTTTTAATAAACCTCGTTACATATCTATAGATAGATATATATATATAACTATATATATATATATAACTATAGAGAGAGAGAGAGATATATATATATATATATATATTGAGAGAGATATATAGATATAGATATAGATATAGAGATATAGAGAGAGAGAGAGAGAGAGAAATATATAGAGAGAGAGAAATATAGAGATAGGTAGATAGATAGATATAGAAATGTAAAACATTCTTTTTGAAGATTTGAAGTTATCTTAATTTTTTGGCTTTACATTTAGTTAGATATTTAGAGATTTTGTTCCAGATATAGAGAGAGATCAAAAGATTATTAACTATATTTTGAGATATTGATATCTATCTATCCGATATGTCTTTCTAATTTTAAATATTGAGGTAAAATAGGAACTCTACACAAACCACTTCATTACAAATGTTGGAAAATTACTATGTACTAAAATATCTGTGTGCTAATTAGATTAATAATTTTTTGTTTCACATAGGGGAAAAATCACTCAGCCAACAACCAGAAGACAGTCCACCCCAAGCAAAACATGATTGGGAAATAAGCCCAAGTCCCATTGAGGATGTGGAGGAAGGAGAGGTGGGCGACATGGGCACCCCACCAGGTGAGTGTCTGACACACCAGCTTACGTTAATCTATGCATGGCTGCCTTTTGTTTAATGTAATTTGTCTACTCTATTTTAGGGGATCTGGTTGTGCTTCATTCAAGCAATAGTGCCACCCCCGAGGATGTGGAGGAATTAGGCTACATGGGCACCCCACCAGGTCAGTGTCTGAGACAACAGCTTGATTTATGGTAAGGTAAACTATGTATGTGTGCATATTTCTAAAGACATTTTTTGGTTTCATTCCACTTTAGGTACAACAACAAGAAGTGACTATTTCACCTCTGAAAGTGCCCAACGGCTAATTGGTCAAATAATGGCCTGGAATAAGGACATCGATGAAATGCGGAATCGGCTGGATCGTATGCAGCAGGAAATGAAGGACATGATTGATGTTTTGGGTCGAATCTAAATGCCCTTTTTTAAACCCCAAAACATCAATCATGTCCTTCATTTCCTGTTTTGCTGACCCCATTCTGGGCCTTCTCTTTTTTTTTTTTGGCAGAACATAAATGGCTGTTTAACCTAATGTAAAAAAGGAGGGCTGTTTCTCGTAAATACCTCAAAAATCCACAAAAAAATAAAACTTGATTTTCAAAAAAACACAAAAAAAAAAAAAAATTGATTTTAAAAAACCAAAAAAATCAAAAACTTGATTTTAAAAAAACAAAAAAATTAAAAAACTTGATGTTAAAAAACCAAAAAAATTAAAAAACTTGATTTTAAAAAACCAAAAAAATTAAAAAACTTGATTTTAAAAAACCAAAAAAATTAAAAAACTTGATTTTAAAAAACCAAAAAAAATTAAAAAACTTGATTTTAAAAAACCAAAAAAAAATTAAAAAACTTGATTTTAAAAAACCAAAAAAAAATTAAAAAACTTGATTTTAAAAAACCAAAAAAAATTAAAAAACTTGATTTTAAAAAACCAAAAAAATTAAAAAACTTGATTTTAAAAAACTAAAAAAAATTAAAAAACTTGATTTTAAAAAACCAAAAAAAAATTAAAAAACTTGATTTTAAAAAACCAAAAAAAATTAAAAAACTTGATTTTAAAAAACCAAAAAAAATAATATACAAACTTTATTAAAAAAAAATAATAAAAACAAAAATAACTTGATAAAAAATAAAACATAAACAAAAAAATTGCTTTCAAAAAAAAAAAAACAAAACAAAACTTGATTTTCCCAAAACAAAAAAATAAGCCTGTTTGTGAAAATCAAAAAGCCAAAAATATTTTTTTGTGGATTAGGTATAAATATTTAGATATAATTATATTTTGCTACATTATTAAGATATCATTCTATTTTTGTCTATGAACATTTTATACTAAATGCAGAACTGAATGCATAACAACCATTAATAAAAACATCTCCTTATAGGAATTAAATAAATGTGTGGTTTATTATTTCAAGGCTCAGTATCATTTTAGTTATAATTGTAAAAAAGTTGTTTACAGTGGCAATGGAGCTTATTTAGACATTTAAAATTACAATACAGTTGGCACTACAACTGCTCGACCATAACCTAGGAGACAGCCCAAAAGAAAGGCAAGCAATAAATATAATGCAAGATTTCATCAATAATTTTTTTATTGTCAAAAATTATATATCCTGGCCCATTGCAATGGCCCCCCTACCCATAAAATAATTAACATATTGCTGTCTAACTTGACGGGCACTTTGGGGGGCCAAGCCAGTACGGACAGTATCCAGGCCTGTAAGGTTGGCTTCTATTTGTCCGGCCTCAGGCCCAACTGTGCCTATATAATTTGGAGAATGCTTATTTAAAAAGTTGTGCAGAATGCAGCATGATAAAATGATAAAATTAAGTTTGTATTCCGCCAAATTAATGGCTGTTTGAAACAGGCGGAACCGGCTGGCCAGAATTCCAAACGCATTCTCAACCACTCTTCTAGCTCTGGCCAGCCGGTAATTAAAAACCCTCCTCTCCGGGGTGAGGGTTCTTTGGGGGAATGGCCTCATGAGGTGCTTGCTGAGAGCAAAGGCTTCATCGGCAATGAAGACAAAGGGGAGTCCTTCCACGTTATCCTCATCAGGTGGCAATCCCAGGCCACCACTCTGGAGACGCTGGCAGAACTCCGTCTGGGCAAATACTCCTCCATCCGACATCCGGCCATTCTTCCCCACGTCCACATATAAAAAATCATAGTGTGCCGACACCACCGCCATTAAAACAATACTGTGGAACCCCTTATAATTAAAATAATATGACCCCGAATGGGGTGGTGGCACAATGTGGACATGTTTCCCATCTATAGCCCCTCCACAATTGGGAAAGTCCCAACGGCTGGCAAAATGGGATGCCACAGTCTGCCATTCCTGTGGCGTTGAAGGAAACTGGGAAATCAAACAAGAAAACCAAAATCAATTAATTTTTAAGCTAACATTGCAAGAAAATTAGACAATTAAAAACATTATTCCCCAGCATCAGTATAACATTCAATAATTTAATTGTTCTGGAATAACTAATATGGAAAGGCACACTTATCAGATTGCTCACCCCCTCTGATGGAACATTGATTACATTTTAGGGGGTTGTGAAATCCCTAAAAAAAATTACTTTTAGGACACGCAGGAATTTAGGGACTAAAAAGGCTACAAGACTGCAGTTGTCGCACTCTGCAGGTGCAGTTGCTAACCAGCTTACAGTAAATGAGGTAATGTAAAAAGGCATTCATGTTGCAAGGAGTACACAATCACATGCAAGGGCAATTAATGAAAACACTTTGAGGCTTGCATATGATTTGATGATGGAAATCAGCAGAGCTTCTGCTCATTTACTAAAGCACTGGAACAAATGCACTTGTAGAGTGCACATGCATTTTGCAAAGTGCAACATATATTTGCTTTAGACAAATCAACACCACAGAACATTCCAGCAAATTTTAACGAGGGTGGGGGTGGGGGGGTTGTGAAATCTAGATAATTGCTCATTAGCAGCACACTATTTGGAGTGAGTTTAGGTGGGGGGGGGGGTGGGGGGGTTGTGAAATCTAGATAATTGCTCATTAGCAGCACACTATTTGGAGTGAGTTTAGGTGGGGGGTGGGGGGGGTGGGGGGGTTGTGAAATCTAGATAATTGCTCATTAGCAGCACACTAAATACACTCAAACAAAATACATTCCAAATGAGTAGACTAGGTGGATATGTTCCCATCACTTCATGCTGGGAAGGTTATTGAAGGAAAATATACATGCATGACAAAAAATAACAGGAAAAAATTCCAGCATGTGTGAGGATAAAAAGGGGACATTCACACTATATTGCAATGATGGTAAGTAGTGTTTGAAGCAAGAAATACATCACATTATCAAAGATTACATAAAAGAACATGTGATGCTAATAAAAGAAAAATATCTTACCTTAATATAGTCCTTCTGCAGGACCTGTATGATGGCAGAACAGGTCTCTGGGATAATGATCCCCAGAGCCTGGGGGGAGATGCCTGTCGAGAACTTAAGGTCCTGCAGGCTTCTCCCTGTGGCCAAATACCGCAAGGTAGCGACCAGCCTCTGCTCCGGAGTGATGGCTTGCCTCATGCAGGTATCCTGCCTGCTGATATAGGGGGTCAGCAAAGCCAACAAACGGTCAAAAACGGGGTCCGTCATCCGGAGAAAGTTCCTGAAATCCTCAGGATTATTCTCACGGATCTCACGGAGCAAAGGCATGTGACAGAACTGGTCACGCTGAAGCAACCAATTCTTGGTCCATGAACTCCTCCTCGCCCTGTTCATGGACTGGACTTGGGCTGAAGAATAAACTACAGCACCAAGCACATACAATGCACGAGCTCTACGACGAGTACGTACAGGTAACATGGCTTCAAAACGGTCGGCTGGTCAGAACGCACTAAACAGAACGCACTGAAGAACAGCAAGGCCTGTGAAGAACGACCTGAAAATCAGGAACGAGCGGGCAATAAAACAAAGATTTCTCAATGCCAACTGACCAAACGCACTGAAAAGCAGATACAAACCTCACAAGCACAGACTGAACAACAGTTAAAACGAACTGAAAAATACGAGTCTCACAAGCGCGAATCGTCTCTCACCAAACTTCTACTAACACGAGATAAACACGAGATTAGCAGAAGGAGCCCAAAGGGTGTCGTACGGGCTATTGAACTTCCGTTTTATAGTCTCGTCGGACTTGGTGTACGTCACCGCGTACTAGGCTGTCGTACTTTTGTGTGGTCGTGTGTGTGTAAGTCCGTTCGTAAGAAAGTCTGCCGCAAGTCCGCCGAAGGTACGTCGGAAGTATGTCGGACAGGCTGTCGGACTTTTGTAGACGAAAAGTCCGACCGTGTGTACGCGGCATTATAGAAGCTGTACACTCACAACTTTACATTGTAGCAAAGTGTCATTTCTTGAGTGTTGTCACATGAAAAGATATAATAAAATATTTACAAAAATGTGAGCGGTGTACTCACTTTTGTGAGATACTGTACATAGTCTAGTTGAAAAAAGACACAAGTCCATCTAGTTCAACCAATAAAGGAGGAAAAAATATCCTAATTAAAAAAAATCATACAATCCTATATACACAATTCTATATCCACAATTGATCCAGAGGAAGGCAAAAAATCCCAGAATCCCAGCAAAACATGAACCAATTTCATGGGGAAAAAAATCCTTCCTGATTCCCTGAGAGGCAATGGGATATTCCTTGGGTCAACTTTACCTATAAATGTTAGTATCCAGTTATATTATGTACAGTTAGGAAAGAATCCAAAATACAAAATTAGGCTACTCAATTTTGTTTCCGAAATATTTTCTGAAACGTGTACTCCTGGCAAAATAATTTATGTTGATAAGTCTCTGATCCATTACACTGGCAGGTTGGGCATCAAACAGTATATTCCCAAAAAACGGGCCACATACAGGGAGAGGTTACTGTATACAAAATTTGTGAGAGGGCCACAGGACACACACATAACTTACAGGCACATAAAGGAAAAGACAGACAGCTGAAGCTCCCTGGATGCCCAGCCTATAGGCAGAGCCGGCGCTACCACTAGGCGAAGTAGGCAGCCGCCTAGGGTGCACTACAAAATAGGGAGCAGCCACGGCCGCTGTCTCAGTGAAGCTCCAGGTGTGAACTCCATGCCCTAGAGGGTTAAGGCAGTGCTGTAAAATAATGGTGGCCACACAAAATATTGAAACTTTGGGCCCAATTTGGACATTTTCACTTACGGGTGTACTCACTTTTGTTGCCAGCGGTTTAGACATTAATGGCTGTGTGTTGAGTTATTTTGAGGGGACAGCAAATTTACACTGTTATACAAGCTGTACACTCACTATTTTACATTGTAGCAAAGTGTCATTTCTTCAGTGTTGTCACATGAAAAATTACAATAAAATATTTACAAAAATGTGAGGGGTGTACTCACTTTTGTGAGATATTGTAAAATCCAAATAAAATACATTTACGTTTTTGGTTGTAACATGGCATATTGTGGAAAATTTTAAGGGGTATGAATACTTTTTCAAGGCACTGTACATTGCTCAGTGGATTTCTATAGATTGTCAATAGATTTCTTAGGCCTCGTGCTGCACTGGAGACTTTACATGTTAGGCTGGAACTTGTGCATATCCACCCAGCACGGTAAGCCAAACGGTTAAATATAATATGAATTCATATATGAACTGTTTTACCAAACAGATGATTTGTAATTCTTTTCCTTTTGTCCTTTACCACCACTCAGAGTCTGCACCTCTGCAACATCCAGTATCACCTCCCTGGCTTGAGCTTGCAAACTGGAATAAGACAAGATTGAAGATCAGTCAATGACTGAGGTCCCTCCTGTTTACTTCCCCAACTCCTCTTCATGTGTTTGTTTAGAGCAGTGATCTCCAAACTACAGCTCATGGGCTGAATGTGGCCCTTCCCCTGGGGCACCATTCTATCCACTGACACCAATGGTGGGGCACCATTCCTCCCACTGATACCAATGATGGGGTCCCATTTCTCCCACATTTACCAATAACGGGGCACCATTACTCCCAATGATGCAGGGGCATTTTCTACTCCCACTGGCCACAGCCCACCCCCCTAAATCCTGAAGAACAGTAAACTGGCACTTTGTTTAGGAAGTTTTGAGACCCCTAGTTTAGAGTCTAGCACTGTGCAATTATTAGAGACTAAGTACCCTCATTCTTAGGTTGATTTTGATGTGCAGGTGATTAGAAGCTAATATAAGGATGTTGTCATTTAAGGTAAGTTAGTCAGTACAATGATAAAAAAATAATAATTTTTGAGTAAATATATACCTTGACAAAAGGGTGGATTTTTAATTTGACTTCAGTACTTTTAATTATAAAAAAAAATCCCTCCTTTGTTCCTTTTAGATTTCATTTATATGTGTAGCACTTTTAAGTTTTCTGAAAACCGAATATACTGACACTGCACAGTGAGTATGACTGCTGTTTCCATTTTCTTCACTCCTGATTCACAGAGAGTTGTGAAGAAACCTTTTTATCTACATCCTGCATATCAATCTGGACATGAAATCAAGCTGTGTATTAGAAGCTGCTTCATAAATTTTAGACCCGCATGGTATGCCAGCAGTAAGCTTGGGGATTATGTGACTCGAGCAACATTATCAAATCTATGGCAAAACATTCACAAATTAATTCTGACCATTGTTATGTGTGTAGTATAAAATATTTTTTTTTCCAATCTGTGCTTGTTGCTTCAATGTGTGCAAGTCTCTGTTAATCTGGAAGTAATGATATGGTTACGATTCATTCTGGCGTGTGGCTCCTAGCCCAGAATAATGGGCAGAGGGCAATAAGAAAGAGTACTATTTTATAGACAGTGCTCTTGGAACAGTCTTTAAAGTTGAAGGGGCAAGAGGATTTAAGTACATGCTGAACAGATCTACAACCACACTAAAATTGGTCTGAATGGATGTCATGCCCTTAAACTAATTTATGTTCCTTTACTGGCCCATATGGCACAGCCACACTTTTGTGCCCTATAAATACTTTTCAATGATTTATTATAACACAATAGAAGAAATTATATTTAAACTACTGCTAACTGTAAGTGCCCTAAATCATTTTTAGCATGATAATTAAAAAAGCCTGTATGCTTTAATTTAAAAGATAAGATGTAAAATGAAAAGTTATATAGTTAGCTGCATCTCATCTTCGGGGTTTTCATTCATTTTGCTTAGGGCAAAATGTAAAATGTAAAGTGCAATATCCCACAGTTACCAGTTAGCAATATTCTATCAGGGTTTATTCATACTGCATGCATTAAAAATGCATGTGTTTAGCAGAAAACCGCATATCCATTAAATGCAGAATGAGGTGACTTATATACAATGCCATGTGTTTTCTTTACAGTTTTTGCATTTGTATGCATTTCCCCACCCTCTGTTTTAAAGTACTTTTCCATTCTGCCGCTTCTCTGGTCATAAACTTTTAAAATTTATATAAAATAAGTATAATGAGTTTAAAAATTCAAGTACATTCACATTCATAAGCACATTAACTTATTCCTATCGAGGAGGAAATTCATGGAGGATGCAGCATGTGCATCTTCTTATTTCTTTTACACAACTTGATGTTTTAGAGGCAAGAGGGTATAGGCACAAGTAGAGAAGACTGGCCAGTCATTATGAGCATTAAATTACATAGTTACATAGTTACATAGTAGGTGAGGTTGAAAAAAGACACAAGTCCATCAAGTCCAACCTATGTGTGTGATTATGTGTCAGTATTACATTACATATCCCTGTATATTGCGGTCATTCAGGTGATTATCTAATAAAATTAAATAAGGAAATGAAGGGTGAGAGGCCTTCCGATAATGCCCAGCGCAAGATGAGCGCTCAAGACTATATGAACCGAAGGTATGGTTCTGCCTATACTGAGCCCCTAGATAAATGGATAGAATGGACAAAGGGAACAGCTAAACCTTTAAAATCTGAAGGGACTTTTGATTTACAAGTATGGCAAACTTTTCTGCACGATTATGACCCACTACTGTGCAGCGAAGGAACGTGGAGAATAGCTTGCACATGGGAGACAGAAGCTAAAGTAGCAAATCAAACTGGCTTGAAGGAGATGTTTAATAAAAGTACTGCCCAAATTGACTACGTTTGGCCAGAAGACTCTGTAGAGGAGGACCCCTCACCTTATGTGGCTGCCAGCTTGGCTTTAAGGGGTCCATTCACAATAGCACAAGAATTAGATTACATAAAACACAAAAAATATTGAGGTGGGCAATATAGTAGAGAGCAGAGGTTTAACAGCCCCATATCAACCTACAAAGAGGGATTTGGCTTGTATCCTAGTAACAGATGATTCTCATAAATCAAAAGGCACATATGCCTTTTGGCCAGAGAAAGAGAGATAGAGTCTGAACTTCCAGAGCAAACCATAATTTCCAAATTGTGGCAGCAAGATGAAGAGAGAAGGAAAGGAGACGCCACCCCTTCTGCCCCTGTCACAGAGCAATCTGTTGCAGTTTATCCTGTCAGAACCCAATTCATTTTTGAAGGTAATGCTATTGACAGTGAGTCTCAAATTAAATGGCATGTACCTTTTAGTCCCCAAGAAATTATAGCATATTAGATGGATTGGGAGATCCTAGAAAGAATCCAATTGGGTTTGCAAAGCAAACAAACTTAGTGCTGCACAGGAAGCATATGAGGCTTCTGCTACTGACATTCATCAGCTTCTCATTAAAGCAGTGGGAAGCAACATATCTGGGTATATACTTGTACTTGAAGAATGTGATGTAGATGTCACAAATCTAGATAAGATGGTTAGTGGATGGAAGGTTTGTGAAAAATTGAAGGAAAAATTGCCCCAAATATATGGACAAACCAGACATGCTGAATTTATGAATGCTAAGCAAGGAAAAGAGGAAGCAGCAGGGGCTTTTTGGAGGTGGTTAAGCGATATGGCTGAGGAAGCAAGCCTTAAAATAGTGGACGAGAAGGTGGGAGAAACTGCAAGTCCATCTATAGACTGGTGAAACAAAGGTTTCTTGATGGTTTAATACTCCAGTTGAAAGAAAAGTTGTTCACAGCAAGGTCTGAGGCAGGCAATATTTCTATTCGAGAGCTCCTGCCTATACTGTTATCCATAGAAAACAGGATTAACCAGAAAGACAGCAAACCCAAGGTTATGTACATGGGGAAGCTGAGAGGAAGAGGAAGAGGCAAAGGCAATTTCAGAAATCATGGCAATCGGGGCCCAATTATATGCTACAATTGTAAGGGGAATGGACACATAGCCAAATTCTGCCATTTTCCTGACCATAGACTGGAAAAGAGCTTAGAGGCACCTCATGCTGATCCCAGTTTTCTGCCAAAAGCAGTGGATCAGGCATAGGAAAATGGCATGCCAGTATCAATCATGTTAAATAGGGGAGACAATGGTCGTGAGGCCAGAGTAAAAGTATTTTTACAAGAACTCCCCTATCCTGGAGGAGAAACCAAATTAACCTGTTTAATAGATACTGGTGCAAGCCGAAGCATTTTTAATATAGAGGACTTAATTCCAGGATTATTATCTACAAATGTTATCTCCGGTGTTGGCCTAACCAGGACCTCTACTGATTTGGTTTAGTCCAAGCCACTTTAACTCAGGATAGAACAGCAAACAGAAATTGTCTCTAAAGTGTTAGTTTTAGACACAGTTCCTACCAATCTTTTGGGAGCTGACATTTTGAACCAAATTTTAGCAAACATAGACTACACTCCTACAGGAGTCCAAGTGATCAGTAGTCTGTCAGGAGAAGTTTTAAATTCTGTCTGTGGAGTATTTTTAATCCAAGACTCCACTCCACCATTTCCACCAGAATTGGAAGTGATTTCCGCTGATTTATGGGCCACCAGCAAAATTGATGTAGGTCTGCTTGAAAGCACCCAAGTTAAGATAAAATTTAAACTAGGAGCCCATCTCCCACAGATTAAAGTACCCACTGAGTATTGCTTAGACTGAGGGGATAAAGGATCAGATCACTCAACTGAAAGCAGCATGGGTTGTTGTACCAATTAAGTCCCAAGCCAATACACCCCTGTTCTCAATTGCAAAGAAGCCAGACAAGAAGGGTGGGCTGGTGACATACTGCATGGTGCATGAATTGAGAGCCATTAACAATATAATTGAGGCAGATACCCTAATCGTGCCCAACCCCTGCACTTTACTAAGTGGAATACCTACCTCAAGCACCTACTTTACAGTGATCGATCTTACAAATGCTTTCTTTTCGGTGCCCCTGCACCCAGATTGCTGGCATCTTTTTTCATTTACCTATGATGCCCAAAAGTTAGCATGGACAAGATTGCCCCAAGGCTGTGTGAGTAGGCCCTCTGAATATAATACTGCGTTAAAGCAAGTATTGGACCAATGGTCACCCTCACACCCCAACACAGTTTTGGTTCAGTACATTGACAATTTGCTTATTTGTCCTGATACAAAGGACATCTGTAGCAGAGGAACAGTAAGCCTTCTCATGTTTCTCTATAACAGTAACAACAAAGTTAGCAAAGATAAGCTACAATACTGCCAAGAGAAAGTGATCTTCCTGGGTCACTGCATTTCACATGGAATCAGTCACCTAACCCCAGATCGAATTAAAACTCTACAAAAATTTGAAAAGCCAAGAAATGTACGGCAACTACGTGCCTTCCCGGGGTTAGTGGAATTTGTAGGGACTGGATTCCAAATGCATCAGAACTTATGGCTCCTCTATATGAGACTACCACTACAAACCCTTTCAAACTCACAGGGGACAATGAATTGCAGATGAAGGGGCTTTGGCCAGAGGAACCCATTTTACTGGGGAAGTAATGAAAGAGGTAATGGAAGCCCTTCACATACAGCAAGCTTTCCATACACCTTATCATCCACAAAGTAGTGGTAAAGTTGACAGACTTAATGGAATTTTGAAAAACAGATGTGCAAAAATTAAAGCAGATACAGTAAAAGGATGGGTGGAAGCTTTGCCAATGGCCCTATATTCTGTACGAACTACCCCTAAACAACCACATGGGCTGTCCCCTATGAGATTTTATTTGAAGGGCCAACCAAAACAGGGCTATATTTTTGGGAACAGTTGCAGGCTTCTCACTCTAGTCTGTTCGAATATGTTCAGATTTTGCAAAGAACATTGAATAAAATGCATGAAGGTGTTTATAAATCTATCCCTGACCCAGACTCTGTTTCAGGTATTTACAGAATCCAACTAGGTGACTGGGTGGTGGTCAAGCAACACGTCAAAAAGCCGCTAGAACCAGAATTTGACAGACCACATTTGGTGCTTTTGACAAGCGGTTCCGCTGTCAAGTTGGAAGGAAAGCCCACCTGAATTCACGCCAGTCACCGCAAGAAAATTCTGAAATGTTGATATCCTTTGAAAAAATGATGATGTTTTATTTCTTTTTGTTGTTTGTGAGAACTGAGACATGGAAAAATAACCCTTTCATCCATATGTTAAAATTGTATGAAACCCATTGCAACGCTAGTAACTGCTGGGTGTGTTCTCACTTACATCCCAAAACAGGAACAATACCCTTGATAGCTTTTAGGAAAGAATGGAACCAATTGAAAATGCCTAGGCAGAGGAGGCAATGTAAATAAACGCGTATTGTTTTTCGACTATTCTGAACTTGTGAGATCAAATAGACTGCTGCACCTCATTTATCACTTTTTTTAGTGCTGTATATAATAGGCTTCTAAGGACTGGCATACATGGAAGCTTTTTTACTTATCTTTTGTATGATTATTTATACCAGTGTTTCTAACAAGGGACAGATGGACTAGTCTTTATAACTGTATTGATTGTCTACAAGGATTATTAATACTTCATGTTTTACTCTCCTCCAGTTTGACCCCCAGGTCTAATAATATTTCACTATTTCACCATTTCTAAGAAACTGAAAAAGGTTGTAATTATACATCACAGTACCATGGGAAAAGATAAATGATGACACACCTTTGTACAAACTCTACCTTGTGTTTTTAAAGTTTATTCTAATATATTTGAAGGTGGTTCTGTGCATTACTCCAGGAATACTTGAAACATGCTTATGTATATAAGGGCCAGTTGTATTAAACACATGCTAGCAGAGAGGTGTTTATACTTTTTTTTTTTTTTTTTAACAGCAAAAGGTTTTTATCTTCAAAAACAAATCAGCATTACAAAACCGTCATTGCACGACAAGAAGTATCTGAATCCTTACAGCGATTATAATAAAACATCTGTTCAACAATGCAGCATCTCACAGATACATTTTACAAGTTCCCTATACATCCGTTATTAGAGGAGTAAAGAGTTAGCTGCTCAACAATGGTGTGCATTTCAAATACTACATACCGTCTCATATTTTACATCTACAGTATAGTGTTTAGTGTTTAGCCTTGTCCATAATCTCCCTGTAGTCCATAACTACCTACTCCCTTTCTCCCTAGCCCCATGAGGTCTGAGAATGTTCCTGTCTGCATTTACCCCTATCGTCAGGTCAGAATCAATCATCCATCAGTGTGACCCGACAGCGCCCCGTGTCCGAGGGTGGGGGGGTATTGCCCCTGACCGCAAGGGGGGAGTCCATCAATAGGTCCCCCACTCCCGGTCCCTCAGCCACGTGCCGCCGCCCAGGCCGACCAAACCTTGTCGAATTTAGCCGGACACTGCCTGCTTTCATACGTGAGTTTGTACAGTGGCAGCACCGAGTTTACCGCTTCCTTCCATGAGCCAATGGTGGGTGGCTCAGCTGACTTCCAATGTAGCATTATCTCCCTCCTAGCATAGAATAGCAGGAATGTAACAGAGAGTTTGGTGTATCTGTCCCCCTCCACGTCTCCCATATAGCTCAGCAAGAGCAGCATAGGGTCAAGTGATAGCCTGAAGTCCCATATATCGTTGAGCACCCCCGTCACTCCCTCCCAGTACGGCCCGAGTTTCGGGCATGCCCATACCATGTGCCAGAATGCCCCCCACTGATCCTGCACCGGGGGCATAAGGGGTCAACATGGGGATAGATTCTAGCCATTCTATGTGGAGTGAAGTATGCCCTATGGAGAAATTTAAATTGTATAAATCTATCCTTAGCTGCTATTACAGTTGGGATGTAGGTTGAGACAATGTCCTCCCATTCGTCGTCTCCCAATGCCTGAATGTCCACCCTCCATTTTTCAAATCGAGTGGGCTTAATGTCATGTGCTACCGTCAAATACATGTACAATGTGGATAGGGGCTTCCCCATCACACTTGAAGTCAGAAGTCGCTCAACTGAGTCCGGTTCCAAAATTAATCTGTCCGGGAACTGTGCCCTCATTGCGTGCCTCAATTGCCAATATCTGAACTCAAAGGATCGGGGTAGGGAGTACTGCCGTTTGATGTCCTGAAAGGACATGAGTTGCCCATTAGCTATAATATGTTTTAGGGTGGATATTCCCCGTGTGGCCCACTGGGAGGGATCTGTCACTTCGTAAACATGTGGGAGGGTGGGGTTGCACCAAAGCGGTGTGTGTGGGGATATTCTATTCGGCTCGGCATAAATAGCCCTTGCCTCCCTCCATGCTCTAATGGTGGTTTTCATCGGCGTTGTCAGGGGATAAGGTGCTTTAGGACCCCTATACACTAGGTTTGACAGAGCCGCATAAGAGCCGACGATGGCCGCCTCGAGCCGGACCGCAGGGTTTTGTCTGGGGTGGGAGAACCACCAGAGCACCATGACCAGCACAGCAGCCCAGTAATATAACAAAAAATTTGGAAGGGTCAGTCCACCCCCCGAAAGAGGAAGATAGAGTACCCTCTTCGCCACCCTGGGTGTCCTCCCAGCCCATATGAAAGAGGTCAGAATCCCCTCCAAACGTCTAAAAAAGGACCTAGGTATATGGGAGGGTGTGTTGCAGAAGAAGTATAGGAATTTTGGGAGAAACACCATTTTAAGCAGATTTATTCTACCCACAGGGGTGAGCGGTAGGGAACGCCAGGCCATACATTTCACTGTAAGCTGAGAAAGGAGAGGCTGCACATTTTTTTCCATAAATTCATGGGTGGTATTACTAATTTTGATTCCCAGGTAGGTAAACTCACCCACCCACTGAAGTAGGGTGGCAGTATCCACCCTGGGGAGCGAGGGGTGGAGCAGAAACAGGACCGATTTATCCCAGTTTATGCGAACCCCTGAAAACCGAGCAAAGTTTTCGAATAATCCCAGCGCCTTCTGCAGTGACTGATTAGGGTCAGCGAGGTAAAGCAGTGTGTCATCCGCATATAGGGACACTTTTTCTTCAATTGTGCCTACTGGTATCCCCTTCACCCCGGCCTCTGCTCTCAGGGCAATGGCAAGAGGTTCTATCGCCAAGGCAAAGAGTCCCGGTGACAAAGGGCATCCTTGACGAGTGCCTCTCTCCAGGGGAAAGGTTTCAGAGAGGGCTCCGTTTGTATGGACCCTCGCTTTGGGATTGGCATAGAGCATCCGTATCCATGTCCGAAATTTCGGGCCAAATCCGAATTTTGACAGAACCCCCCATAAGAACTCCCATTCCACAGAATCGAAGGCCTTTTCGGCGTCAAGGGATACTACTACTCCTGCCGAATCTGCCTGTGCCCTGTCCATATGGGTAAAAAGCCTTCTAATGTTGATATCTGTCCCTCTCCCCAGCATGAACCCTGTTTGGTCTGGGTGTACTAGGGCCGTTATTACTGTGTTAAGCCTCCTGGCCAGCACTTTGGCCAGGAGCTTAGCATCCACATTGATGAGTGAGATAGGGCGGTAAGAGGAACACAGAGTCAAATCTTTACCTGGCTTGGGGATTACATCCACCACCGCCTCACTTAATGAGCTCGGAAGCATTTCCAGGCGTTGTGCCTCCATAAACATAGTATGTAGTTTCCCCGTCAGCTCCTCTGCATATTGCTTATAGAACTCGGCTGGTATTCCGTCCGGGCCCGGAGATTTGCCCGCCTGGAGAGTCTTAAGAGCCTTCAGCAGCTCATCTGTGGTGATAGGGGCGTCAAGACTGTCACGGTATTTTGTAGTGAGAACTGGGAAGTCAAAAGGCTCTAGATAAGTTGTCAATTCCTCCTTGGTGTATGCGGCCCTGGAGCTGTAAAGAGTTTTATAAAAGGAGGCGAAGCATTCGTTTATCTCGTCTGGGTCGTATTTGAGACATCCGTCAGGTCCCTTTATGTGTGGTATACACAGCCCCCCCTGTTGTTCCCTGGACAGCCATGCCAATAGCTTCCCGGACCTCTCCCCCTGCTCAAATATGCGGTGTGTCTGAGCAAGAAGACGTTTCTGGGTGAGAGAGGTGCGAATGCAGACCACCTCCCGAGTCAGTCTCTGAAGCTCGTCATAGTCACCGGGGTGTTTGGTCCTAAGAAATAGTGCTTCCTGTAAATCTGCCTTCCCCTCAGCTGCCTCCAAGTCTGCTCTCCTCTCCCTGCGCACCCTAGCTATAATGGTCTGGTATCTTCCTCTAGTGTATGCCTTGAAAGTGTCCCAGACTGTAGCTGCACTGGCTGAACCTGGATTAGTATCCCAGTATTCCCCCATTGCCTCTCTGAAGTGTCCATCCACCATCTCGTCCGACACCCAGAATCTAGATAGTCTCCACAGGGAAACTCCCGGTGTGGAGGAGACCTTTAGCGACAGAAGGAGCGGAGCATGATCCGAGAGAATTTTAATGTCCCTCACCCTAGCCAAGGCCGCGTGATCCACGTAAGCCAAATCGATCCTGGAGAAGGATCTGTGAGAGGCCGAGTGGCAGGTATAGGCCCTAAGGTGAGGGTTCCTCCACCGCCAAACGTCCGTCAAACCATATAATTCAGCCCAATCCGCCAGGCTGAGGTGGGAGTGCCCAACACTGGACATTCTGTCGACCTCCGGATTGGGGGCTAAATTAAAATCGCCTAAAATGGTTATGTTGTCGCTTTGGAAGTCAGCTATTCTGGAGGCCACTTGGTGCAGGAGAGGTATTGAGGCCGGGGGGGGTAAATACACTCCCACTATCACCCATCTTATAGAGTGTATCTGAGCGTGAACCATTACGTATCTACCCTCCGAGTCCAACACCAGGTCCAGCAACCTAAAGGGGAGAGATTTATGGACTAGGACGCTTACGCCCCGTGCAAAATTGGAATATGTGGAGTGGTAATGATGCCCAATCCAGGGTTTCTTTAGGGCCATAGTTTTACTACCCAATAAATGGGTTTCCTGCAAAATGCAGATGTGTGGGCCATGAGCTTTAATGTATTGGAACACCAGTGATCTTTTGACCGATGAGTTCAGACCCCTGGTGTTCCAGTACAAAATGTTAAGTGATGCCATAGTTGTGTATTAAAATGGATGTGCTTGGATTTGGAGGACACTCTCCCCCCGAGGCTGTCAACCCGGTCTGGAGGGCACAACATCCCAAGTCGTACAGTACTGAGGCTTGGAATGCATTCAAAAAACATATTATCAAAATCAAACTTTTAGAAACCAAAAGATTAACCCTAAACAGTAAACTTGCCCTTATGGGGCATCTACCCTTCCCCCCCACCCCACTCAACCCCTTGAAACTGAGGCAGGTATCCATCCCAACCGAAATCAGCACGCCGGCTGCAAAAGGGGGGTCCTGTGCAAGAAGCGTTCCGACCCCTCAAAAGTTCCTGAGGGGCTCAAGTGAGCCGAGTTGCTCTCCGCTGGCCTGAGGCTCCGCCGGAGCTTCACCAAATCTGTCGGGGGGGCCCCGCCATAAGAAGGGTAAGAGAAAAAAAAAAAAAATTATTTTCCAATAGGACAACATTGTGCAGGGCCCTTCCCTTGCTTGCATACGAATGTAAGTAAATGGAGAATTAAAGGGGGAATAAACAACACAAAAGGGGAGGAGAGAAAACATTTTTGTGAAGAAAAATAAAAGGGGAAAAATCCGCCATCAGTGGTGCATGTGCCACTCCAGCGCCCTACGGTCTCCACGTGAGAGGGAGCAGTACTCTTTTCGATGCAGTTATAACTTTAACAGTCTCCTGGTGCAACTGCCCAGGGGCTCAGACTTGGTTTCTCCTGGATCCTTGTAAAGGCAGGCATTTTAAAACAGGCAAACTGGTGCATCCAAACAGCCTCGGTTTGGGGATCAAGTTAATGGATGCAATGGTGGTCATTGCAGGGGCTTGGTGTTCAGGGCCCCAACTAATTGCAAACGCACATGTGTAATATTCACTTGTCAAGCTCTCTGCTGTCGGTCATGGGGCAGTGTATCCAGCCAGGCTGATGCCTCCCGAGGGGAGGTGAAGAACCGGACTGTTTCTCCATCCTGGACCCGCAGGCGCGCCGGGAATAAGACACTGTAGCGGATGTTTCGGGCCCTCAAAGCTACTTTCACGTGGTCAAATGACTTCCTGAGTTTTTGTGTTTCTATCGAGTAGTCAGGGAAGATCATCAGCTTGTTATTTTGGTGTCTTAAATCGCCCACAGCCCTAGAGGCGCGCAGAATCTCGTCCCTATCCCGGAAATTGAGGAGTCTCAAAATGAAAGTCCGAGGAGGAGCCCCTGGGGGCCAGGTCTGGGTGGAATTCTGTGTGCCCTTTCCACTGTGTAGTGAGGAGATAAACGGGCGTCCGGCAGAAGGTTCCGCAGCATGTCCTCCACAAAACCTGTTGGGTTGCTTCCCTCTGCCCCCTCCGCCAGACCCACTATACGTAGGTTGTTACGCCTGTTCCTATTTTCTGCGTCTTCTGCCCTGTATTCCAGGGCCTTCACCTTTGTTTGGAGTGTATGAAGTGCTACGCTGTGTTCTGCGACTGTGTCCTCTGTGTTGCTGACCCTCTGCTCTGTTTCTGTCACCCTGGAACGGAGCTTATCCATGTCCTGCCTCAATAGGCCCACATCCATTTGCACTGCGTCTATTTTTGCTGTGAGCGTGGACTGGCATGTACATATGGCCGCCATTACTTCTGCTAACCATGGGGGTCTTGCTTCCTCAGCCTCCATTAGTGCTGTCTGTGATGCTCTACAGACACTGCGGGTAGGCCTGGGTGTTTGAGGGGGAGCTGGCTGTGAGGGGGTTGTCTCAGGGGAAGGAGGAAATTTGTACTTTTTCCCCTTACCGGCCGTTGCGCCCGACTGGCGTGAGGTGTTTATACTTACCCACTGACTTGAATACTATCTCAGTCACTGACTCAATAGAAGTATCTGGAACATAATTTAGGCTAGGTTCACATATGTGCCTTCAAATTTGGGCGTGCATGTCATGGGTCAAGCAACCCATGTACCCGGCAGAAATGCATAAAAAGTTCTACGTGTTTTTTGCTGCAGAACCATGTAGTTTCCTGCATGTGAAAATGTGCCCAGGTGCCCTTTCATGGGGGTGCCATTAAGAATTAAAGAGCAGCATGTTTCTGTGCAGCCCAGGTACACGTACAATTATGCATGCATTCCCATCCTGCACATATGTGAACCTAGCCTTATACTGTTTTACATGGACATGAAGATTACAGATGCAGACACTTTTTCTGCTGACTTTAACAGCCCTTTACAACTCTCTGTACAGTGCGGAGTGTATGGCAGGGGGTAGAATGTGCAGGAGAGGAGTGGCGTGCGTATGGTGGTGGGTAGTATGTGCAGGAGAGGATTGTGGGGTGTATGGAGGAGAGGAGTGCAGAATGCATGGAGGTGGGTAGTATGTGCAGGAGAGGAGTGCAGAGTGTATGGCGGTGGGTAGTATGTGCAGGAAAGAAGTGCATGGTGTATGTAGGTGGGTAGAATGTGCATGTGAGGACTGCGAAGTGTACAATGGTGGGTATTATATGCAGGATTGTGTCAGTAGGGCAGTGTACAGTGTCAGTTCTTTATTTTTATTAATATATATTTTTTTTCTTTACAATTTAATTTTTTAGTATTCTTTTTTAATTTTTTAAAAATGCTTTTTAGCGGCCAGTGGATGGTGTCAATAGGGGAGTGGGAGTATATTTTACAATTCTATTTTTTAAATGATTTTTTACAATTTTTTTTTCACAAGGATTGGACAGTGTCAGTAGTTTTTTTTGTTTTTATTACCGTATTTTATTATCTATTATTTTTTTTTTGTTGTTTATATATTTTTTCAGATATTTGTTATAATATTTTCTTTTCACAGTGCTTCTGGGTGGGTGGGGGGATGAGGTAGTGGACAGTGTCAGTAGGGCAGAGGTTGGTGTCAGTAGGGCAGTGGATGTGTCAGTAGGTTTTTTTTTTTATGTATTTATTTTTATTTGTTCTTAATTTTTTTCACAATGCTTATTTTTTTTGGGGGGAGGCCGGGGGGGGGGGGATTGGGGCAGTGGACAATGTCGGGGGGGGGGTGAAGCAGAGTAACACACAGCTTACTCTGCTCTGTTATCACAGGACACAGGAGCGATTGGTAGCGAACGCTCTCTATGTCTAAATCAGAAAAGGAAGGGGCTGGTAAATGACAGGCCCCTTCCTCCGCTCTCCATCTTGACAGATCCCCCGATAGGGAGAGGAGAGGAGGGAAGCCAGCTGCGGAGGGACGAGGGGGGGGGGGCGGAGAAGCAGTACACAGCGGGTCGGAGGAGAACGGAGGCGGAGAACACAGAGAACAGCCTGGGATGATTGGTGCTGCAGGAGGGACAGTTGTAAGCACCGATAGCCACGGCATGAAGAGGAAGAGAAGTGGCTGTCAAGCTATGCAGGGAGATTGGTGCTTACAGCTGTCCCTAAGCTGCACTGTTCATCCCCAGCTGTAAACCAGAGGACCCTCCATGTGCGCAGTGTGGGTCGCAGTGTGGGTCACAGTGGGCCCCCCTCGGGGGCCTGTGTGCAGTGAACACCCTGCACACATGGATGATATGTCATTGGGTTCTATGAAAACCAAACATATACAGTCTTCACTAATGTGTGAAGAACAGTCATAACGGTTTGTGCTACACAAAGCTGAAAAAAATATTTTTGGTGGAGTAGGGTCAACTGACTAACTTTTGAAAGTAATACTTGTTACAACTAGAGATGAGCCAAACACCCCCCACCCCCCGGTTCGGTTTGCACCAGAACTCTCAAACATTGCACAGGTACTGCCCTGGGGGGCATGTACCAATGCAAAAAAAAACTTTAAAAAAAGATAGTTTTTAAAGGAGAAGTAATTTATTAATGCTTAACCACTTGCCTACTGAGCACTTAAACCCCCCTCCTATCCAGACCAATTTTTTTAGCTTTTTATGCTCTCACATCTTGACTGACAATTACTCAGTCATGCAACACTGTATCCAAATTAATTTTTTGTCATCTTTTCCATACAGGTAGAGCTTTCTTTTGGTGGTTTTGATCACCTCTGGGTTTTTTATTTTTTGCGGTATAAACCGAAAATTTTGAAAAAAAAAAAAATTCTTCGTTTCTGTGATAAAATTTAGAAAATTAGTAATTTTTCTTCATAAATTTTGGCCACAATTTATATTGCTACACATCTTTGGTAAAAATAATCCAACTTAGTGGATATTATTTGATATGTGTGAAAGTTAGAGAGTCTACAAGCTATGAAGCAAATCATAAAAAAAATGTCACATCTGATGTACTGGCGGCCTATCTAATTTTCTGAGACCCTAACAAGCCAGGAAAGTACAAATACCCCCCAAATGACCCCTTTTTGGAAAGTAGACATTCCAAGGTATTTAGTAAGAGGTATGGTGAGTTTTTTTAAGTTGTCATTTTCCCACAATTCTTTGCAAAATGAAGATCTTTTTTTTTTACAAAATTGTCATTGTAATAGGTTATTTCTCTCACATGGCATGTGCATACCACAAATGACACCCCAAAATACATTCTACTACTCCTCCTGAGTATGGCGATACCACATGAGTGGGACTTTTTCACAGCCTGGCCACATAGAGAGGCCCAAAATGCAGGGAGGACCATCATGTGTTCTAGGAGCATAAATGACACATCTAACTTGTTGATTACCTATTACACTTTTGAAGGTCCTTGAGCACCAGGACAATGGAAATACCCACAAAATGACCCCATTTTGGAAAGCAAACACGCAAACGTATAATCTACGAGACATATTAAGTCCTTTGAACAGTTTTTTTTTCCCAGAAGTTTTTGGAAAATGTGGGAAAAAATGAAAAAACTTTTTTTTTTTTTTTTTTTTTTTTTTTTTACACAAACTTGTCCATTTATTTTCTCTGTTCAATTGTTTTTTATTAAATTATTATACACATAAAAACAAAAAACATTTTATTTCAATTAATTTCAAAACCTTATGAATATATATATAAGCCTATACAAAACATTCATAATACACAAAACAAAACACATAATCAACACAGACATGGATCCATCTCATAATATATTCCTTCATATTAAAGATATTTCACCGGCCCCTGCCACCTAGCCCCCCCCCCAAGGGAAAAAAAGGGGGAAAAGACCCTATAACACACAAAAGTGTTGTTCTTTATACTTTGTGAGCAGTACCCTAATCACCTTCCTATAACATTAAATTCTCTTAATTCTCTTATATAATTAAATCGTGACATATCCCATCCCTTTTTATTGATTTATGGGGAGGAAAGGTTATCAACTTTTAACCCCCTGTTAGAAATTCCTACTTAAAAGTGTCTATTTCCGTAAGAGAGAAGAAAAAAAAACCCTTTGTTTATACCCTCACCCGCTGCCTATAGTGTTTAATTCTCTCAGTGATTTCCTTCTTAATAAAATAAACTGTGAATTTTCAAAACCCTTTTTGTTAATTTATAAAGAGGAGAAATTCTCGATTTTTTATTTCCATCAAAAGTTCCTCCAGTAAAGTGTACCTTGTGTACCAAAAAAAAGAAAAAAAAAACCCTTTCATTATACCCTCACCCATTACCTACAGTGTTTAATTCTCTCAGTGATTCCTTCTTAATAAAATAAACTGAATTTTCAAAACCCTTACTGTTAATTATTATTAGTTTTTACTTCCATTGAAAATTCCTTCAGTAAAGTGTGCCTAATTATTGTGTTTTAACAAACAGAAAAAAAAAAAGAAAAAAAAGGGGGGGAGGGGCATAGGCGGGGAACGGGGGAGTACCTAATTACTTCCCATATAGTTCACATAAACCTGGGTTTGTCTAAATTCCAACCAACTCTTCCAAGTACTAACAAATTTTATTTCTGAGTTATTTTGCATATGTATTACTTCTTCCATTAACCTAGTTTTGTCTACCTCCCTAAACCAAACCTTTATCGTCAGGAATTCTACTTGATTTTCATTGATTCAGGATTAGTGCCTTTGCTGCATTCAGCAAGTATGGAATGATTGCTGCTCTATATTTCTTCTTGGCATCCCTGTTACATGAAACAGGCATTTCCAGGGATGACGTCCAACTTCATTTCCACTGATCTTCTTTATCCAATCAAGTACTCCCGATAAGGCTTCACTAGGGGGCACTGCCACCATATATGTGCATGCGTTCCAATCTCCCCACATTCCCTCCAACATAAAGGCAACAGATCCAGGCTGATTTTATGCAATTTTATTGGGATGTAATATCACTTAATTAATAATTTATAATTAATTTCCTTCATCCTTGTGTCCATTTAGGAGGAGTGAACATAGTCAAAAACTTTACTCCTCATTGTTTCAGGCAATAACTGGTTCAGTTCCAGTTCCCACCCCTCCAAGTGACACAGAGATTCCACATCTGGGGGCCTCATCAACATCCTATATACATTAGAAATCCCCTGTCTATTTATTCCCTCTTGATCGACTAGGGGGTCCACGCAGGCATACTGAAACCCCCAGGGGATGCTCTGCCTGGCTGGGTGCAAATAAATTGGGTGAAAGCCAGGTAGACCATATCATTGATATTCAATGGAAAGGGGATTGGGAGGGGGAGGTGGGGCCTACAATAGGATGTCTATTGGGGATAGATTAGAAAGGTTTGTATGGTGTTGTTATGGTTTGTTACATTTTGTGTTAGTTGAGTGGATCATCTCTGGAAAATTAGAAGTTCCTTATTTCATTCCCATGATTAAGGGTTTATGGAGGTACACTCCTCCTATTCAAGAATAGATTATGTTTTTTTTAGACCATCAGCTCTTAGAGGGACTAGTAAAGGCAGAAGTGAAATCCATCACCCTCTCGGCTCATGCTGCGGTTATAGTTAGCTTGGATTTAAAGAATTTACCGGATAGGCAAAGATCCTGGAGGTTGGATGAATTACTCTTATATGATCAGGGCATAATGGAGGATTTAGAAAAGGACCTGAACTTATTTTTTAAAGAGAATAATGTAGTAAATATTGCGCCAACTTGTCCATTTATAAGATATTTCCAACACATAGCATGTTATCACATACTGGGTGCTGGAGGCCAATGAAGAGAGGGCTTTCCTTGCGGCTAACTTCTGGCTTCCCCTGGAGGTGAGACAGGACGAGTCGAGCACAAAGTAGCACAGGTCGCCTGTGGAGTTGCTTGCAGAAGGATTCAGGGATACTGCAGATGTATTGAGCAGAGGCTGCAGACAGATGGCACCTGTCAGGTCTGCAGAATCACAGTGTCAGAAGGATAGTCGGTACAAGCCAGGATCAAGACAAAGGGGAATAACAGAGCAGACAAAGTCAGGTGGAAAGCCGAGATCAAACACAGAAGCAGGCAGAGGGTATCCATAAGACAAGCCGGGGTCGAAGACTGGAGCAAGCAGGAGACAGGTCAGGAACAAGCCGGGTCGGTAACTAAGGATCACAGGAGCAAGGGAATACAGAAACACAGGTAATAAGCTGATTAAACAGCCCTTTAGCCAAGGTCTGGCTTCCTTATAAAGGCCCATGTGATGTGCTGGTGGAGATGCTGGGTCCTAGAGCCCGTCTCCTGCCCTGACAGACGCTGGGTATTAGAGTCCTCCTCCTGCTCTGACAGTGCCCCCCTCACGGGCAGCCTCCGGATGCCCATTTGGGCAATTTTTTTCTGGGTATTTGGCCCCAAAAAGCTTACAGGAGTCTGGGGGCATGTACATTGGCTTCCGGTTCCCAGGAGCTTTCTTCGGGTGGATACCCTTTCCATTTAACCAAGTATTGGATCTGCCTACCTCACTTTCTGCAATATAGAACAGATTCCGCCTCGTATTTTGTTTCCCCTTCAACAGTTACTGGTGGCAGAGGTGGTTCCACTCTACCTGGGAAGGGATCCGTACTGGCAGGCTTGAGGAGAGAGGCGTGAAAGACCGGGTGAATCTTATATGAATCAGGCAGAGGTAATTTGAAGGCCACTGGGTTTATTTCATGCTTAATTGGAAAAGGACCAATATATCTTGGCCCCAACTTCTTTGAAGGGCACGGCAGCTTCAGGTTGGCAGTTGATAGCCATACCTCACCCACGACCTTAAAGGATGGATTCCCACTTCGTTTCTTGTCAAAGAACCTCTTGTAGTTGGACTGCGCCTTCTGTATAAATTCTTGGAGGGTTTGGTAGTTTTGTATATAGGGCGATTCTGTCCTGTACAGCAGGTACTGATGATTCGTGTATGGTTTCTGGCAGGGCTGAAAGGTGGAATCCGTAGTTGGCCCAGAATGGGGACTGGTTGGTAGCAGAGTGTAATGAGTTGTTGTAGGCGAACTCTGCTAATGGAAGCAGAGAAGCCCAATTGTCTTGGGAAAAAGCTGAGAAGCAACGTAGGTACTGCTCCAGGGTTTGGTTCATGTGCTCAGTTTTCCTGTTGCTTTGGGGATGGTAGGCTGAAGAAAGTTCCACACCCAGTGCTTTACAGAGATCTCCAAAACCTGAAAACAAACTGTACTCCTCTATCCGAGACAATGTTGTTGGGTAAACCATGGAGTCTCACAATCTTTGATGAACATGTGAGTTGTCTCTGCAGTGGAGGGTGTGCCTACCATGGGCAGGAAATGGGCTATCTTTGACAGGCGATCCACCACCACCAAGATGGTAGTGAATCCTTCCGAGGGCGGAAGATCTACAATACAATCCATGGAGATCATCTCCCATGGACGGTTAGGGACAGTTAAGGGTCTCAATAATCCCCAGGGCTTTGTCTCATCACCTTTGCTGTGTAGGCACACAGTGCAGGATCTAACATAGGCTCTACAGTCGCGACCAAGGTTGGGCCACCAGAAGGACCGTTGGATGAGCTCACTAGTTTTATGAGCCCCAAAGTGACTGGCTAACCTGTGATCATTGAATATTTTAGGAACTTAAAGCCTTGCCTCCTGGGGTATGAAGACCTTATCCTGATGCCAGAGTAGCCCATCCTGTCTTCTTAATGAGGCGTGCTCTTTTTCGGGGTATGATGCAGTAGGCGTTTCATAACCGATGTCAAGCTGGGCAGAATTGACAAAAAATTCTGGGCAGAAATAATGGTGCTTGGGGGAGCAGGTTCAGTAGATTCAGGGAACATCTGGGATAGGGCATCTGCCTTCCCGTTCTTGGATCCAGGTCTGTATGTCAAGTGAAATTTGTGCCTTGAGAAACATAAGGTTCATCTGGCCTGCTGGGTCCTTAGACTCTTAGCAGACCTCAAATACTCCAGGTTCTTGTGGTCAGATAATTGCCAGGAGTTCTCTGTCGCCTACATCATAATTCCTTTTGGCCTGGCTTAGTTTTTTGGAACAGAAGGCTACTGGGTGCAGCAGGGCCTTTGGGCCCAGACGCTGGGAGAGCACAGCTCCTATTGCTACTTCTTAAGCATCTACCTCAAGAACGCAAGAGAGTGCTGGGCCTGGATGTTGCAATACAGGAGCAGAGGTAAACAAGGTTTTCTGGTGTTCAAAGGCTGACAGGACTTCCTGGTTCCAAAGGAAACGGGTGTGAAGGTGAGTAAGCTGAGTGATCGGAGAGATGATGGTCGAAAAGCCCTTGATAAACCTCTGGTAAAAGTTGTCGAAGCCAATGAATCTTTGGACTCCCTTTCTGTCGGAGGGTGTGGGCCATTCTAGAATTGCTGATATAAAAGTAAGGGATTGTCCCCGTGAGGGGTTTTCTAGGCAGCAAAAAAGGTAAAAAAATACTGCATTAAGTTCCGTAAATGAGATTTTTTAAGATAACAAGTATCAAAAGAAATTATAAACACAGTCAATCAAAGCATGAGCTGTGATACAAAGAATAAAATCAGCATCACTGACATGACAGTACACAATAATATACAGTATTCAAACATTAAGGTGAAATTGATACATGTTTAGTGTATATAAAACTGACGCATTTCGACCCCACCGGGTCATCTTCAGAGGATTGTTGTAAACTGTAAGAATATTTACAAGTGTTGAAGTTCATAATAGAAAAATAAAAAGAGAAAACAGTAATGGACATGTTCATATATAGTTACTAATCATATTGTGTTAAGCCACGTTTGAACCGTTCTCTCTAGTCGTCCATTCATTACCTTTGTAACTTTTGATATTGAGTACTATAAGCATATAATACCTCCATTGCAGGTATTGCCTATCCCCCTCCGCCACCCCCCTAGGCTCTTGGAATTGCCTTATATGTGTGACTCCTCGTAAGACACGTATGAACAGTTTGGCTCCCTCTTGTGATCGTGCGGTCCGGTTGAAGATGCCTGGATCAAGCAAGGGAAATTTAAGGCTATCAAACATGGCTTAACACAATATGATTGGTAACTATATATGAACATGTCCATTACTGTTTTCTATTTTTATTTTTCTATTATGAACTTCAACACTTGTAAATATTCTTAAAGTTTACAACAATCCTCTGAAGATGACCCAGTGGGGTCGAAACGCGTCAGTTTCATATACACTATTCGTGTATCAATTTCCCCTTAATGTTTGAATACTGTATATTATTGTGTACTGTCAGGTCAGTGATGCTGTTTTTATCCTTTGTATCACAGCTCATGCTTTGATTCACTGTGTTTATAGTTTATTTTGATACTTGAAATCCCCTCAGTGGAGATTATGAGTGCCAAGAATTGGATGGACTGCTTTTGGAACTCACACTTTTCTGCTTTGGCATACAAGCCGTGACTTTGTAGAGTATTCAGTACTTTCTTGATATAGTCCCAGTGGAATTCAATTGAGAAGATCAAGATATAGTCCAGGTAAATGATCAAAACAGGTCAAGGTACTCTCTGAAGATACAGTTCGCAAAATGTTGGAACGTTGCAGGAGCACTGCATAGCCCAAAGGGCAACACAAAATGCCCAAAGTGGGTTCTGAAAGTAGTCTTCCATTCACCCCCCTCTCTAATGTGGACCAGGTTATAGGCCCCTCTCAAGTCCAGCTTCTGGCTGCTTGGAACCTTTGGAATAACTCTGGAATGAGTGGAAGAGGGTACCAGTTCTTGATAGTAATTTTGTTCCCTGTAGTCAATGCATGGCTGGAGAGAGTGGTCTTTCTTATAAACAAAGAAAATGCCTGCTCCGGCAGATGAGGAGGAGGGACGAATGAAACCCTTGGCTAGGTTCTCATCAATATATTGCCTGAGGGGGCCTCTAACTCGACCATGGACAGTGGGAAGATGCGCCCAAAAGGAATCTCTGCTCTCGGGAGCAATTCGATGGGACAGTCGAAGGACCGGTGTGGAGGCAGGGTATCGGCTTTCTTTTTGTCGAAGACATCAAGGAAGTCATGGTAGACATAAGGAACGATTTGACTGGTATCTGTTGAGGGTTGGATGGTTAGGCACACAGGAGAGTCGACTTGAGTGGGGATGCCACAATTTTGGTGACAGTAGCTGGATGAGAAGATGACCTCCCCTTTAGACCAGTCAATCACTGGGCTGTGGGCCTGCAGCCAAGGTATTCCAAGGATGGCTGGAAATGTGGGAGATCTGATTACATTGAAGCGGAGGAGCTCCTGATGATCTGTGTCTGTGGTTGCGAGAATAGGGACAGTCTCCTGTAGAGGTGCGCATCTTCACTGACTTCATGATTCAATTACAATTATCATGTCAAGGATGCGATTTGATTCCACGATGCATCATGATTACAGTGCAAGTGCACATGGTTTTTATCAAAAAAATGCAAGCAGTCAGGAGAACTCCTTTTTTTATTTTATCTGTTCGTAAAAAAAAGACAACACTCCCTGCATGTAGCAAAGTCTAAACACAGCACAACAACTTAAATGAGCTCCAGGCTCTCCCCCAAAATACTAGAGGAGATGGTCAGAGACTGCAGACATGATACAAGAGATGGTCAGAGACTGCAGACCTACTACAGGAGATGGTCAGAGACTGCAGACATGATACAGGAGATGATCAGAGACTGCAGACATGATACAGGAGATGATCAGAGACTGCAGACATGATACAGGAGATGATCAGACTGCGGACAAGATACAGGAGATGATCAGAGACTGCGGACATGATACAGGAGATGATCAGAGACTGCGGACATAGTACAGGAGATAATCAGAGACTGCGTACATGATACAGGAGATGGTCAGAGACTACAGACATGATACAGGAGATGATCAGAGACTGCAGACATGATACAGGAGATGATTAGAGACTGCAGACATGATACAGGAGATGATCAGACTGCGGACATGATACAGGAGATGATCAGAGACTGCAGACATGATACAGGAGATGATCAGAGACTGCGGACATAGTACAGGAGGTGGTCAGAGACTGCAGACATGATACAAGAGATCAGCAGATAAGTATAATATCTTTTTTATTTTAAAGAAAAAATAATACCCTTTAGTATCACTTTAACAAATCATTGAGTCTTTTGGCAGCAACTTGGACAGTAAACAGGTACAAGACACTACTGTGTGGGGGGAGAGGGAGCAGCCAGAATGATGACATGCACAATAGATTATGCTGGATACCGCATCAATGCCATCAATCATTTTCAACACCCCTAGTCTCTTGGGTAACAGGCCCTGAGCTAGGTGGAGTGCAATCAGCAAGGTGCATGTCCAGACTTTGTTTCTTGAGATGGAGGGGAATCTGTAAGTCTTTGGCAAGATTGAGATCTAGGAAGCAGCTGCAAGCTCCTGAGTCAATGATTGCCTGCAGTTTGACCTCCCTTCCAGCCACCTGAAAAGTGATAGGAAGAATGATGTTAGTAGACACAGTCCCAGGAAATCTGGAGGTATGAAGGGTACGGGTGCCTGGGTTTACTTGGCCGATGGGAACAGTTACATAGGAAATGGTCTGTAGCTCCACAGTAGATGCACAGTTTGTTTAGTCGCCTGCGTTCTCTTTCTTCTGGGGTCAAGGTGGGTCAAAGAAGACCTATCTGCATAGGTTCTAGAGGTGGTAGAGGTCAGAGGAATAGAGACAGGGACTGTTGGAGCTGGGACTTTGGGTAGTACACAGGTTGGTTGAAAGTTCTGGGAACGCTCAGAGCATCGCTCCCGCAGGTGCCTATTCAACTGGATAAAAACTTGGATAACAGCCTGAAGTGTAGCAATAGCCTCAGACCTGGTCAGCTCATCCTTAAGGGTCTCAGATAGGCCTAGACAGAATTGGTATCTTAAAGCCGCATCATTCCAACCAGTATCAGCTGCCCATCTATGGAACTCTCCGTTGTAATCTACCCTGCGCAAGGGAATGAAGGGCCGATTCGGCAGTGGCGGTTCTCTGCGGATCGTCATATAATGCCGCCGTGGCTCCAAAGAATGTGGTGACAGAGTTTAACACCTAATCCTTCCGTTCAAGCAGGTTGTGAGCCTAGGATTGTGGTTCATCAGATAGGAGGGAAATAATCAACCCCACTCTAACAGTCTCTAGTGCAAAAGTCCTAGGTTGCACGGCAAAGTAAAGTTTACAGGCATTCTTGAAGGCCCTGAACCTCTGTCGGTCTCCAGAAAAACGCTCAGGAGTGGGGACTCTGGGTTCCGGAGGAGGCAGTACCACAGCAGGTGGAACATAAGTCACTGAACTGGAAGGTACTGTTGTAGGGGAGGAGCTTGTGGCTGGGTTTGGCTCAGCAGAAGTCATTGAAGCAGTGAGGGTATGGAGACGCCCCTCAAGCAGGAAGTAGCCATCTTGCAGATTCGTGACTGCTTGTGTCAGGGCAGTCATCTGTTGCAGTCATCTGTTCCAGCGTGGAAGCACCTCTCTCGGCCTCAGACATAATGGCTGATTGATACTCTCACATACCGGGTGCTGGAGGCCAATGGAGAGAGGACTCCCCTGGAGGTGAGACAGAAGGAGTCTGGCACAAAGTAGCACAGGTCACCTGCGGCGTTGCTTGCAGAAAGATTCAGGGACACTGCAGATGTATTGAGCAGAGGGTGCAGGCAGATAGCGCCTGTGAGGTGTGGCAGGTATGCAGAATCAGTGTCAGAAGCACAGACGGTACAAGCCAGGATCAGGAGTAGGTGAATAACAGAGCAAAGTCAGGTGGAAAGCCGGGATCAAACACAGAAGCAGGCAGAGGGTATCCGTAAGACAAGCCGGGGTTGAAGACTGGAGCAAGCAGGAGATAGGTCAGGAACAAGCCGGGTCAGTAACTAAGGATCACAGGAGCAAGCGAACACAGGAACTAGAGTTGCCACCTCATCCCTTTAAACCCGAACACCTTTGAATTACACAGGTTCTGAAGCTAATAAAATGCAGATAAGGCACCAAGTGAGTTTAATTACCACCTTAATTAGCCACAGAACCTGTGTAATTAATATGTGTTCGGGTTTAAAGGGATGAGGTGGCAACCATAACAGGAACACAGGTAACAAGCTGATGATCAAACAGCACTTCAGCCAAGGGCTGGCTTCCTTATAAAAGGCGCATGTGATGTGCTGGCGGAGACGCTGGGTCCTAGAGCCCGTCCCCTGCCCTGACAGACGCTGGGTCCTAGAGTCCTCCTCCTGCCCTAACACATGTACATAGCAAAAATGACACCCCAAAATACATTCTGCTACTCCTCCTGAGTATCGTGATACCACATGTGTGAGACTTTTACACATCCTGGACACATACAGAGGCCCAACATTGAAGTAGGACCTTCATGCATTCTAGTAGCATAAATTACACATCTCATTTCTCTACCACCTATTACACTTTTGAAGACCCTGGAGCACCAGGACAATGGAAACGCCCACAAAATGACCCAATTTTGTAACGCTACTAACACCCCACTGTATAATCTATGAGAGTCTTTTGAACGGTTCATTTTTTTCCAGAAATTTTTGGAAAATATGGAAAAAAATGTACATAGCAAAAATGACACCCTAAAATACATTCTGCAACTCCTTCCATTCAAGGAACACCGTCAGGTGTTCTAGGGACATATAGCATGCACATACTAAAAATTGCACCCCAAAATACATTCTGCTGAGCAAGGGGTAAACAAAAGATTACCTGTAGTTTTAGTAGAGCAGTTGTCCACAGGAGGATAGCACTGGTCCAGGCAGCAGGCAGGGACTTGGTCAGCAACAGCGAACTCAATTGTCCAGGCAACAGACTGGAATACTGTCCATAGTCAGTACAGGCAGCAGGCAGGGATACTGTCCATATACAAGTCCAGGGTCAGTGCAAGCAGAGATATTGTCAGCAGTGCCAACATTTTGGTCCTAGTAGTAGGCAGGAACCATGGTCCATGTGGTGTGGCAGGCAGAGGCATGATGGAAGTAAGTCCTACAGGCAGCAGGCAGAAGTAGGGCCTCATTCATGACAGAATGGGGACAGGGGTAGAGGCTTCTCCCACCCAAATCTCTTTGAAGTCTCCAGTCTCCAGACCCTAATCTAGGAATGAGAAAAAAAATATTTTTTCTTCATCCAGAAAAACAATTTTGGAGACCATCACATATGTGAGATCCCTGTGTTATGAATCCCACTAGTCCAGTAGCAAGGTACAAGATCAGTCCAAAAGGCAGGCAAAAAACATGGTCAAACAGTTCAGGGTCAGTTCCAGATCAGGCAGAGGTATGTACAGAAGCGGTAGGCAGAAGCGTGGTTGAATAACAAGCCAGGATCAGTTCCAGATCAGGCAGAGGTATGTACATAAGCGGTAGGCAGAAGCATGGTCGAATAACAGTCCAGGGTCAGTTCCAGATCAGGCAGAGGTATGTACAGAAGCAGTAGGCAGAAGCGTAGTCGAATAATAAGCCAGGGTCAGTTCCTGAGCAGGCAGTGGCATAAGGGGTGTGAAGGTAAATGGCAGGAACTGAGGATTACATTTACCATACTTTACTAATAATTTACTGAAGCATGGTAATGGCGTAAACAGTCACCTATGCAGAGGCCTGGTTGGGAAGGACACTGGGGACAATAATAAGAGGTGTCTCTTCTAACTCCTCCACTGGTACACACCTTACATCTTTTCTGACGTCTTTGGCCTGTTGATTTGGGAGGGATTTTATTGGGAAAGTGGCACTCGGAGAGTCTGTTAAGAACATCGGATCAAATGTTTTCTGGTGGGCCGTTCGGGAATATAAGGGCAGTGATAATTTCCTCCTGGTAGCCAAGGAAGGGTTGGGGGCGTTCGGTGGAGTTGCAGTAAATTATATAGGAGTTGTATACGGCCAAATGAAAACAATAAATTTATACTTTTTTATACCAATGGTATGTTCGTCTTGTGGCAAGGTAGCGTTCGAGCATTTGGTCATTAAAGTCGACTCCCCCAATGAAAAAATTGTATTTGTGGACACATGTTGGCTTTTGGATGGGGCCATTCCTTCTGGGGATTTCAACATAGGTGTTATTGTGGATCGAAGACAGCATGTAGACATCCCTTCTGTCCCACCACTTCACTCCAGAATTTCCTTGTTTCGCAGACTCGCCCTCTCCCCTCTTCTTAACTTCATATTGACGAGCCTTTGAGGAAAGGCCTTCCTGTTCTTTCTCACGGTGCCACATGCTGGCGTCTTTCTCGGGTGAAGATTGTGAAACGGGCAGACTCATGAAGAAGTTGACTACATACAGGTGGTAGCCTTTCTCCAGTAGTGGATATATGAGGTCCCAAACGACTTTTCCCCTATGTAGTCTGGGCAATTAGGGGGATGCATCTGGGTGTCCTTCTCTTCTTACACTATGAAGGCATATGTGTACCCTGTGGCTCGGTCACATCATTTGTACACTTTCACCCCATAGTGAGCCCTTTTACTGGGGATAAATTGCTTAAGTCTCAGCCTGCCGCTAAATTTTACAAGTGACTCATCCACACATGTGTTGGTCCGGGGTAAACGACTGGGGGAATTTTTCAGAAAAATAATTTAGAAGTGGCCGAATTTTGTAAAGCTTATTATAATTTGGGTCATTTCGGGGAGGGCACTGGGTATAGTCTTTGAAATGTAGGAACCTCATAATCATGAGATATCTGGTTCTGGCCATTACCGAGGAGAAGATCAGCATGTAGTGGATGGGGAGGGTTGACCAATAGGAACGTAATTAATTTTTTTGGGTGAGTCCCATACAGAATGTGAGGCCCAAACATTTTTTAAACTCCTCCACTGTTAGGCCTCTCCACTCAGAGGGACGTTGGGTTACTTTCTATAATTTGTTGTGCATACAGGTTAGACTGGGCCCCAATTGATGCTAGCATGTCCTCTGTAAAAACTAAATCAAAGAAATTGATTGGGGAAAAATTTTCTGTGTACTCCTGGACTCCTGGCTGGGCAGTGAAAGGGGGAAAGTTAGTTTCTCCTGAATTAGGAGGAAGCCACAAGGGGTTCTGAAGGGCATAGGGAAGGCTGGCATAGGTCCTAACCCTTTGGGGCTGAGGTGACACCCCACTGGTACTTAGCCTTTCTTGCCGAGGTAATGCGGTGCTGGTGGATGCTACTGCGGTGCTGGTGGATGCCACTGCCTCCTCACCAGAACGCCTTTGTTTGCGAGCAGATTATCTTCCTCCACTGAGTCTGTCAGTGTTCCACTGCTTAGGACTGGCTCGTAATTGACATCAGATTCAGAATCTGAATTTGAAGAGGAATCCGAAGTAGAGAGCTGCCCCTTGCTCTCATCGGCTGCACTAAGAATTTGGTATGCCTCCTCGGCGGAAAAGGATTTTTTGGACATTATTGTTGTTGGTGGTGATGAGACTGCACAGGTGTGTGCTGATAAGCCCGCACTGATGTGTGCTAAGCCTGCACTGATGGGCACTGATGAGGTGACACTGATGAGCACTGATGTGCCTGCACAGATGTGTGCTAATAAGCCTGCACTGATGGGCACTGATGAGGCGGCACAGATGTGTGCTAATAAGTCTGCACTGATGGGCACTGATGAGCACTGATGATGCGGCACAAATGTACACTGATTGATGGCACATGTGTGCACTGTTGAAGGGGCACAGATGGGCACTGATTGATGGCACAGATGTGCACTGATGAGGCGGCACAGTTGTGCACTGATTGATGGCACAGATGTGCATTGATGAGGCGGCACAGATGGGCACCGATTGATGACACAGATGTGCACTGATGAGGCTGCACAGATGTCACTAATTGATGGCACAGATATGCACTGATATGAGGCGGCACAGATGGGCACTGATGAGGTGGCACAGATGGGCACTGATTGATGGCACTAATGAGGTGGCACAGATCTGCACTGATGTCACAGATAGGCACTGATGGCACATATGGGCACTGATGATTGATGGCACAGATGGGCACTGTGACACTGACCCTGATGGGCACTGTGACACTGATGGGCACTGTGACACTGATTGGCACTGATGGGCACTGTTTGGGCACTGTATGTGATGGTTTATATAATAAATCACTCACGATGCAGCACAGAAGATCTCCCTCCTCACGTGCAGTCTCTGTGTGAGGAAGGAGAGCTGTCAATGAGAGATGATCTCATATGTTTACATTTGAGATCATCTCTCATTGGGCACGCCGATCACATCGTAAATGCTTGCTGTGATTGGCTATTTACCGCGACCTGTGATTGGCTGTGTCCATGGGACACGGCCATCAAAAATATTGTGCTACCCAAGTGCATTATTTTACATTTTTCTACATTAAACCTCATTTGCCATGTAGTTGCCCACCCCATTACTCTTGATGAAAGCAAGAATTTGCCTTGCTGTAAAAAAAAAATTATTTGATGCCCCGGTCAAACAGCTGCAGAAAAAATGGTCTTTGGGTGTTGGTGGTGCCTTCACACCATAACCCTATAGAAGTACTCTTGATGAAAGCAAGATTTGGCCTTGCTGCAAAAAACTGTGGCTTGAGGAACATGACTGTCAATTTGTTTTTTATCAGTGTTCTCCCCTCTCTTTAGGCTCATGTCACTCCCTTCCTCTACCTCAGAACCAACATCAGAATCAAGTAATGTCTGTGCTTTCTTAAGAAGCAAGTGGCTGACACTGTGTTCAAATAATTCAGCTGACTCCGATGGGCCACACAGCAGAACCTGGGGCACATCATGGGGCACACAGCAGAACCTTGGGCACATCATGGGGCACACAGCAGAACATGGGGCACATCATGGGACACACAGCAAAACATGGGGCACATCATGGGGCACACAGCAGAACATGGGGCACATCATGGGGCACACAGCAGAACATGGAGCACATCATGGGGCACACAGCAGAACCTTGAGAACATCATGGGGCACACAGCAGAACATGGGGCACATCATGGGTCTCACAGCAGGGCATAGGACACACAGCAGGGCATGGGACACATCACAGGGCACACAGCAAAACATGAGTTACATCATGGGGCTCACAGCAGAACATGGGGCACTTTAAGGGGCTCACGGCTGGGCATGGGGCAGACCATGGGGCAAGCAGCATAATATGGGTACACAGCAAGGCTTATCAGAAGGCAGACAGCAGGGCATGGGGCGCACAGCAGGGTACAGGGCACACAGCGTGGTACAGGGCACACAGCAGGGTACAGGGCACAGCAGGGTACATGTTACAGCAGGGTACAGGACACATAAGGGTACATGGTACAGGGCACAGTAGAGTGCATGGTACAGGGCACAGCAGGGTACTGGGCACATCAGGATACAGGACACAGGGTATGGGGCACAGCAGGACATGGGCACAGGGCACAGGGTATGGGGCACAGCAGGGCACATCAGGGTACGGGCACAGCAGGGCACAGGGTACGGGGCACATCAGGGAATGGGGCACAGCAGGGCACATCAGGGTTTGGGCACTGGGTATGGGGCACAGCAGCGTGCAGGTTATTGGTCACATCAGGGTATGGGTCACAACAGGGCACATCAGGGTAGGGGCACAGGGTATGTGGCACTGGGCACAGCAGAGCACATTAGGGTACTGGGCACAGGGTATGGGGCACATTAGGGTACTGGACATGGCAGGTCACAGGGTACAGGGCACATCAGTGTACTGGGCACATCGGGGTACTGGGCACAGGGTATGGGGCACACCAGGGTACTGACATGGTAGGGCACAGGGTACAGGGCACATCAGGGTATTAGACACATCAGGGTACTGGGCACATCAGGGTACTGGGCACAGGGTATGGGGCACATCAGGGTACTGGACATGGCAGGGCACAGGGTACAGGGCACATCAGGGTACGGGCACATCAGGGTACTGGGCATAGGGTATGGTGTACGTCAGAATACTGGGCACAGCAGGGTACACTTTCCTTTAAGTTTCCTTTAAATGCAGAGTAGCGCGGGAAGCGGCTGTATTATAATAAGTCCTTACTGTCCTCTCTCATGACGCGCTGCTCCCAGGTGGCCCCTCCCCTCCTCTCCTCTTGTTGTATGCTTGTGACATCACCTGGAATGGACAAGAGGAGAGGAGGGAGGAGCCGCCGGGGAGCAGCGCGACATGAGAGAGGACAGTAAGGACTTATTACAGCCGCTTCCTGCGCTACTCTGCATGTCGGCCGATACTCGATCTGCCCGTCAGCTGCCTGTGATTGACGGGTAGATCGCCACAGAGCTGGTGACTTTGCGGCATAACAGACTGGGAAACCACCACTGTTAAACACTGCAATAGGCAAATTAGGTGGCTGCGAGGCCCCTGTGAGGGCGAGGCCTTAGGCGACCGCCTAACTTGCCTAATTATAGAGCCGCCTCTGCTCCTCCATGCATGATGCTTGGGCTATAAACAAGGATGCAGAATAAGCCGCTCTGGCAGCTGTGATGGACTGTGTACTAGTGTCAGCTTGTATCATAAAGTCCACCACCTCCTCTGGATGCTGTGGCTGGACAGCACGGGTAACATCACTAAACAGAGACAAATGTGCCCTGCCTGAGGGCGGACCACGTCCACCTTTGTCTGTGGACACAGAGGCTGCTGGCCCCCTCATAGTGGCACGGGAATGTCTGCCTCTCCTGTGATTGGATGAAAAGTGGTGTTTGGTGCTCTTTAAATTGAGGACTGACACAGATAGAAATGTAAAAACTATAAAAAAAATTATAAAAAAGAGGGAACACCAGCGTCGCAATCAGAAAAACTACAGCTGACAATTAAAAAAAAAGAAAAAAGGGAGCAGGCAGGGGACAAAAAAAAGTGATTGTTTCAGTGTCATGCATCACTGTGATAGTGCTTGTTTGCTTGAGTGGAATGAATTAGATGCTGGCACAGTAATTATGTCTGTGGGAGCCTTCTTACTTGGCAGACGCAAATTATTTTAATATGCCTCCTCACCATGCAAGTCTATTAAAACCCTATTAAAGTCTATGGGACATGAACATGAAAAATTAAAAGTGCTAACTTTAAAGGCTTATATGCATACACTTTTTATGGCAATAACTTGCATATAAGCCTTTAAAACTAGCACTATTGATTCTTCATGTTCGTGTCCCATAGACTTTAATAGCGTTCTCATGTGCACTCAAACTGGTACTGCCCTAGGGGACATGTATCAAGGCAAAAAAAAATGTTTAATACGACCGTTTTTTTAAGGAGCAGTGATTTTAATAATGCTTAAAGTGAAACAATAAAACTAAAATATTCCTTTAAATATCATGACTGGGGGGGGGGGTCCCCTTAGTCTGCCTGTAAAGTGGCGCATCTGTGCGATGTGTAGAACAGTGCTGCAGCAAAATCACATTTCTAAAGAAAAAATCGAATTTAAACTTACTCGCAGCTGTAATGTATTGCCGGCAATATAGATGAAAAAACAAGGAAAAAAATGGCATGAGTTCCCCCCAGTTCTCACCAGGCCCTTCGAGTCTGGTATGGATTTTAAGGGGAACTCCACGCCAAAAAAAAAAAACAAGCAGACTGGCAGGCCAGGAAAGGGGGGGGGCGAGGGCCCCCCCTCCTGAACCATACCAGGGTGCTTGCCATAAACATGGGGAGGGTGCTTTGGCGTCCCCCCCAAAGCACCTTGTTCCCATGTTGATAGGGACAACCCTGGCCATTGGTTGTCGGGGTTTGTGGGTGGGGGGGCTTATCAGAACCTGGAACCCCCCATTAACAAGGGGGCTCCCAGATCCCGTCCCCTCCCTATGTGAATGGGTATCGGGTGAATGGGTATCAGGTATATATTCACCAAAAAAGTGTCAAAAAGTAAAAACCACAATAGACAGTTTTTGACAATTCCTTTATTAAAAAAGAAAAAAATAAAGTATCCCACGATGTACAGCCATCGTCAATCACCCCGCCCGACGGACCCAAAAAATAGAAAAAAACAAAACAAACAAACTCTGCCTCCATGGGAGGCCTCCCGGCGACTGCTGTCTTTTGGCTTTGACAGCTGTTATATAGGCAAGGGCGGGCCACCCTCTGACCTAACTGGATGACCCCGCCCATCTGATGTCACATGACGTCAAAAGGTGTGGGGGCACTCGGTTACATCACTGGGGGCCCCGACCCTTGCCTATATAATAGCTGTCACAGCCAAGAGACAGCAGTCGCTGGGAGACCTCCCATCGAGGCAGAGCTTTTTTTTTTGTTCTATTTTTCGGGTCCATTGGGTGGTGTGATTGAAGATGGATGGACATCGTGAATCTTTTTTTTTTGTTTGTTTAATAAAGGAATTGTCAAAAACTGTCTATTGTGGTTTTTACTTTTTGACACTTTTTTTGTGAATGGGTAGGGTCACATGATGTCAGAAGGGGTGGGGTCACTCGGTTACGTCACCGGGTGGCCCCGCACTTGCCTATATAACAGCTGTCACAGCGAAAAGATTCGAAATTCTTAAGGAATTGTCAAAAACTGTCTTTTGTGGTTTTTCATTTTTGACACTTTTTTGGGTGAATGGGTAGGGGTACCCTTACCCATTCAAATAGGGGGGGGGGGGTATCTGTGGGCCCCCTTGTTAAAGGGGGCTTCCAGGTTCTAATAAGCCCCCCCGCAGACCCTCAGCACCACCGGGCAAGGATTGTGGGGACAAAGCCCTTGTCCCCATCAACATGAACCCCAAAGCACCTTCCCCATGTTGAGGGTATGTGGCCTAGTATTGTTCAGGATGGGGGGGCGCTCGCTTGTCCCCCCATATCCTGTTCTCCAGGCTGCATGCTCAGATAAGGATCTGGTATGGATTTTTTTGGGGGGGGGGGCACGCTGTTTTTTTTGTTGGAGTGGAGTTGCCCTTAATATCCATTCCAGACCGAAGGGCCTGGTATGGACTGGGGGGGGGGCCCATGCCGTTTTTTTTCTTAATTCTGTCATAGGTTTCTTTACCACTTCAATACACTGTATTAACCACTTCAATCACTGTATTATATACTGTACACTGTATGTATATTTATATATATGTATATATGTATGTGCTAGACTGTCTGCACTGTATACAGTATCTCACAAAAATTAGTACACCCCTCACATTTTTGTAAATATTTTATTCTATCTTTTCATGTGACAACACTGAAGAAATAACACTTTGCTACAATGTAAAGTAGTGGGTGTACAGCTTGTATAACATAGCTTGCTGTCCCCTCAAAATAACTCAACACACAGCCATTAATGTCTAAGCCGCTGGCAACAAAAGTGAGTACAACCCTAAGTGGAAATGTCCAAATTGGGCCCAAAGTGTCAATATTTTGTGTGGCCACCATTATTTTCCAGCACTACCTTAACCCTCCTGAGCATGGAGTTCACCAGAGCTTCACAGGTTGCCACTGGAGTCCTCTTCTACTCCTCCATGACGACATCACTGAGCTGATGGATGTTAGAGACTTTGCACTCCTCCACCTTCCGTTTCAGGATGCCCCACAGATGCTCAATAGGGTTTAGGTTTGGGGACATGCTTGGCCAGTCCATAACCTTTACCCTCAGCTTCTTTAGCAAGTAGGGATGAGCTTCGTGTTCGAGTCGAACCCATGTTCAACTCAAACATCGGCTGTTCGATCGTTCGCCGAATTGTGAACGATATGGGCCGTTCGCACCAAATTCGTGTGGCGCATCACGGCCCATAATTCACTGCGGCATCACAGTGCATTGCTGGCTGATGATTGGCCAAGCATGCACTATGACCCGCATGCTTGGCCAATCACAGCGCCGTCTGTAGAGAGAGCTGTAGTTGGCCAAAGCCATGGTGGCTTTGGCCAATTATGGCACAGGGGGTTTAGAACACGCCCCACACTATATAAGGCCGCCTGCACAGCGGCCTTGTATAGTGTGTTCCAGCTTGAGAGAGAGATAGACAGAGAGAGAGACAGTGTCATTTGATTTAAGTTAGATAGATTAGGCAGGACAGTCAGTCGGTTAGCTGCACTTACAGTGTATTTTGTATGTATATGCATCCCAGGTGTATATATATATATATATATATATATATATATATATATATATATATACACTGCATTCAGTTTAGCTAGATCCGTTCCTGTTATCTTCCTACAGACAGGCAGGCTTGTGTTGTTACAGTATTTACAGCTACCTGAAGAAAATTGCTGATGTTCTTTTGATCCTATTAGTACCACAGTCAGGCAGCTAGACTATTTACAGTTAGTGTAGTGCGTCCTCCTCAAAGTGTTCAGCTAAAGCTACAAGTTAGTTTAGTGTGACCTCTGCACAGTGTTCATCTAAAGCTACAAGTTAGTGTAGTGCATCCTCCTCACAGTGTTCAGCTAAAGCTACAAGTTAGTTTAGTGTGACCTCTGCACAGTATTCAGCTAAAGCTACAAGTTAGTGTGTGCGTCCTCTGAACAGTGTTCAGCTAAAGCTACAAGTTAGTGTAATGCATCCTCTGAACTGTGTTCAGATAAAGCTACAAGTTAGTTTAGTGTGACCTCCTCACAGTGTTCAGCTAAAGCTACAAGTTAGTGTAGTGCATCCTCTGAACTGTGTTCAGATAAAGCTACAAGTTAGTTTAGTGTGACCTCCTCACAGTGTTCAGCTAAAACTACAAGTTAATGTAGTGCGTCCTCTGAACAGTATTCAGCTAAAGCTACAAGTTAGTGTAGTGCGTCCTCTGAACAGTGTTCAGCTAAAACTACAAGTTAGTGTAGTGCGTCCTCTGAACAGTGTTCAGCTAAAGCTACAAGTTAGTGTAGTGCACAGTGTTCAGCTAAAGCTATAAGTTAGTGTAGTGCGTCCTCCTCACAGTGTTCAGCTAAAGCTACAAGTTAGTTTAGTGTGACCTCCTCACAGTGTTCAGCTAAAACTACAAGTTAGTGTAGTGAGTCCTCTGAACAGTGTTCAGCTAAAGTTACAAGTTAGTGTAGTGCGACCTCTGCACAGTGTTCAGCTAAAGCTACAAGTTAGTGTAGTGCGTCCTCCTCACAGTGTTCAGCTAAAGCTACAAGTTAGTGTAGTGCGTCCTCCTCACAGTGTTCAGCTAAAGCTACAAGTTAGTGTAGTGTGTCCTCTGAACAGTGTTCAGCTAAAGCTACAAGTTAGTTTAGTGTGACCTCTGCACAGTGTCCAGCTAAAGCTACAAGTTAGTGTAGTGCGTCCTCTGAACAGTGTTCAGCTAAAGCTACAAGTTAGTGTAGTGCATCCTCTGAACTGTGTTCAGATAAAGCTACAAGTTAGTTTAGTGTGACCTCCTCACAGTGTTCAGCTAAAACTACAAGTTAATGTAGTGCGTCCTCTGAACAGTGTTCAGCTAAAGCTACAAGTTAGTGTAGTGTGACTTCTGCACAGTGTTCAGCTAAAGCAACAAGTTAGTGTAGTGCGTCCTCTGAACAGTGTTCAGCTAAAGCTACAAGTTAGTTTAGTGTGACCTCTGCACAGTGTTCAGCTAAAGCTACAAGTTAGTGTAGTGCGTCCTCCTCACAGTGTTCAGCTAAAGCTACAAGTTAGTGTAGTGCATCCTCTGAACAGTGTTCAGCTAAAGCTACAAGTTAGTTTATTGTGACCTCTGCACAATGTGCAGCTAAAGCTACAAGTTAGTGTAGTGCGTCCTCCTCACAGTGTTCAGCTAAAGCTACAAGTTAGTGTAGTGCACAGTGTTCAGCTAAAGCTACAAGTTGGTGTAGTGCGTCCTCCTCACAGTGTTCAGCTAAAGCTACAAGTTAGTGTAGTGCGACCTCTGAACAGTGTTCAGCTAAAGCTACAAGTTAGTTTAGTGTGACCTCTGCACAGTGTTCAGCTAAAGCTACAAGTTAGTGTAGTGCGTCCTCCTCACAGTGTTCAGCTAAAGCTACAAGTTAGTGTAGCGCATCCTCTGAACAGTGTTCAGCTAAAGCTACAAGTTAGTTTAGTGTGACCTCTGCACAATGTGCAGCTAAAGCTACAAGTTAGTGTAGTGCGTCCTCCTCACAGTGTTCAGCTAAAGCTACAAGTTAGTGTAGTGCACAGTGTTCAGCTAAAGCTACAAGTTGGTGTAGTGCGTCCTCCTCACAGTGTTCAGCTAAAGCTACAAGCTGGTGTAGTGCAACCTCTGAACAGTGTTCAGCTAAAGCTACAAGTTAGTGTAGTGCATCCTCTGAACAGTGTTCAGCTAAACCTACAAGTTAGTATAGTGCACAGTGTTCAGCTAAAGCTACAAGTTAGTGTAGTGCGTCCTCCTCACATTGTTTAGCTAAAGCTACAAGTTAGTGTAGTGCGACCTCTGCACAGTGTTCAGCTAAAGCTACAAGTTAGTGTATTGCGTCCTCCTCACAGTGTTCAGCTAAAGCTACAAGTTAGTGTAGTACGACCTCTGCACAGTGTTCAGCTAAAGCTACAAGTTAGTGTAGTGCAACCTCTGCACAGTGTTCAGCTAAAGCTACAAGTTAGTGTAGTGCGTCCTTCTCACAGTGTTCAGCTAAAGCTACAAGTTAGTGTAGAGCACAGTGTTCAGCTAAAACTACAAGTTAGTATAGTGCGTCCTCCTCACAGTGTTCAGCTAAAGCTACAAGTTAGTGTAGTGCATCCTCCTCACAGTGTTCAGCTAAAGCTACAAGTTAGTGTAATGCGTCCTCCTCACAGTGTTCAGCTAAAACTACGAGTCAGTGTAGTGCGACCTGTGCACAGTGTTCAGCTAAAGCTACAAGTTAGTGTAGTGCGTCCTCTGAACAGTGTTCAGCTAAAGCTACAAGTTAGTGTAGTGCGACCTCTGCACAGTTTTCAGCTAAAGCTATCTGTAGAAGATTGGTGGTGTTTTCCTGATCCTATCACTACCGCAGGCAGCTACATTATTTTAACATTAGTGTAGTGCGTCCTCTGCACAGTGTTCAGCTAAAGCTACAAGTTAGTGTAGTGCGACCTCTGCACAGTGTTCATCTAAAGCTATCTGTAGAAGATTGGTGGTGTTCTCATACTACAGGCAGGCAGTTGATTCTGCTAGCTGCAGTATCAATATATATATATATATATATATATATATATATATATATATATATATATATACATATACATATATATATATCCCAGCTTAGTGCAGCTACATCTCACTGCAGGCCATTAGTATGTCTGGAAGGCCAACAAGGAGAGGCAGACAGTCACAAGCCAATAAAAGAGGGCAAGCAGGCTCTGTGTCTACAGGCAACAGTGCTTGGCCTTTTTTTCGGCAGCTGGCCATGTTGAGCCGCAACATGCGGAAGACTTGGTCGAGTGGATGACCAAGCTGTCCTCATCCTCCTCATCCTCTCTCACCCATGCTCACGGTACTTTGTCTGGCAAAGCAGCTGCCAACGCGGCCTCTTCCCTCGGCTCAATGGCATCAGTGACTCCTTCCCTAGCCCCACCATGTCCTCCTGAGGAGTCCCTCGAACTGTTTGACCACAGTGTTGGGTACATGCTCCAGGAGGATGCCCAGCGTTTAGAAGGCTCTGATGATGATACTGAGCTAGATGAAGCCAGTAACGTGAGCACGGACAGAGGGGGTGCCCAAGAAGGACAGCAATCTGGCAGTCATGCTCCTCCTGCTGCAGCATACTGCCAGGTTTGCTCCAGTGATGAGGAGGGAGGGGATGTTGAGGTCACTGACTCAACGTGGGTGCCTGATAGGAGAGAGGAGGAGAAGGAGACACATCACCAACGAGGCAGGATGCCCTCCAGGGGCCAGTCTAAGGGCAGCACACTGACGGCATCACACCGCAAAGCTCCGCATGTGCAGGGCGCTGCTGTCTCTGCACGTTATTCCAAAAGTTCTTTGGTGTGGGCCTTTTTTGAGACGAGTGCATCAGATCGCACTGCTGCTATTTGCAACATATGTCTCAAGCGTATCTCGTGTGGCCAAAACATCTCCCGCTTGGGCACCACATGCTTGACCAGACATATGTTGACCTGCCATGCAGTTCATTGGCAATCTAAAAGACCCACACCAAAGAACAAAGAGGACCTCTCCTTGCTGCTCATCAGCTGAGATCTCCAACCCCACTATACCTTCAGTCCTCTCTGAGACCTGCACTGAGAGGAATGAAGGTGTAGAATTAGGTATGTCACATTTGGGCAATCTGCTTTCAGTACACCGATGTCAGATTGTACCAGGCAAATTTCCCTGCCCCAGCTGCTGCACCGCCGAAAGAAGTTTGCTCCCAGCCATCCACATGCCCAGCGGTTGAATGCTAGCTTGGCAAAATTGCTAGCACTTCAACTGCTACCTTTTCAGTTGGTAGACTCTGCCCCCTTCCGTGAGTTTGTGGAATGTGTGGTTCCTCAGTGGCAGGTACCCAAACACCACTTTTTCTCATGGAAGGCGATTCCGGCTCTCTACCAGCATGTGGAAGGCAATGTCTTGGCCTCGCTGGACAGGGCGGTCAGCGGTAAAGTGCATATTACCGCTGACTCATGGTCTAGCAGGCATGGACAGGGACGTTACCTAAGTTTCACGGCGCATTGAGTCACTCTGCTGGCAGCTGGGAAGGATGCAGGACAAGGTGCAGTAGTGTTGGAGGTTGTTCCGCCACCATGCCTCCAAAATGCCACTACTAATGATTGTGACACACCTCTCTCCTCCACCCCCTCCTCTTCTTCTTCCTCCATGGCCTCTTCCTGTGCTTTGTCCTCGGAACCAGCGGTGCTCCGTAGGAGTTCAAGGGGCCACGCAAGTACGCAGGCCAAAAGATGCCATGCGGTGCTTGAGCTGGTGTGCTTGGCGGACAGGAGCCACTGGGGCAGAGGTTCTGTCAGCTCTGCAGGGGCAGGTTCAGAGGTGGTTGACGCCACGCCAACTTAAGGCAGGAATGGTGGTTTGCAACAATGGCACCAACCTTCTCTCCGCCCTCAGACAGGGACAACTGACTCATGTGCCCTGTTTGGCTCACGTCCTTAACTTGGTGGTGCAGCGGTTCTTGGGCAGGTACCCGGGCTTACAGGATGTCCTGAGGCAGTCCAGGAAAGTCTGTGTGCATTTCTGCCGGTCATATAATGCCAGTGCTCGGCTGGCAGACCTCCAAAAAGAGTTCAACCTGCCCAAGAACCGCCTAATCTGTGACACGCCCACAAGGTGGAACTCAACGTTGGCTATGCTGCAGTGGCTGCACACTCAGCAGAGGGCCATCAATGAGTACTTGTGCAACTATGGCACCAGGACAGGATCAGGGGAGCTTGTTTTTTTTTCCCCACGCTAGTGGGCCATGATCAGGGATGCATGCACTGTCCTGTCACCATTTGAGGAGGCCACGAGGATGGTGAGCAGTGACAGTGAATGCATCAGTGACACTGTCCCCCTTGTCCACCTGTTGGAGCACACGCTGTGTGGAATAGAGGACAGGGCACTTGAGGCAGAACAGAGGCAGGAAGAGGAGGACTTCCTTAGCTCTCAAGGCCCCCTTTATTCAGACAGTGTTCCTGCATGCCCGTCGATCACACAGGAAGAGGAGGAGGATTTTGTCAGTATGGAGGTGGAGCCTGGCACTCAGCATCAGCAGCAGTCTTTAAGGGATCAATTCCAAGAAACACATGGACTTGTACGTGGCTGGGAGGAGGTGGCTGCGGACCATGTCGTCCTTAGTGACCCAGAAGACTCCAGACCGAATGCCTCAGCAAACCTACGCTGCATGGCCTCCCTGATCCTGCAAAGCCTGCGTAAGGATCCTCGTATTCGTGGTATCAAGGAGAAGGACCAATACTGGCTGGCAACCCTCCTTGATCCACGTTACAAGGGTAAGGTTGCGGACCTTATCTTGCCGTTGCAGAGGGAGCAGAGGATGAAACATCTTCGGGAGGCCTTGCAGAAAGGTCTGTGCAATGCGTTCCCAGAGACTGGGAGGTTACAAACTCCTGTTTCTGGACAACGTGTTGCTGAGGCTTCGGTCAGTCAAAGAAGGAGCGGTGGAGAAGTTGGCCGTCTGACCGATGCGTTCAGACAATTTTTTGGTCTGCAGCCCCAAGGTATGATCGGTTCCAGCAACCATCGCCAGCATCTGTTTTACATGGTGCAGGAATACCTAGGGGCAAGATCTGACTTGGACACCTTTCCCACCGAAAATCCTCTGGGTTACTGGGTCTTGAGGATGGATCACTGGCCAGAACTTGCACAGTATGCAATTGAGCTACTGGCCTGTTATGCTGAGTAATTATCCTCTTCCTCCTCAATGATCATGCTGATAGCTTGTAAGAACATTTTTGGTTCTGGGCACCGCCACCAGTGCCTAAGGCCCAATTTTTCAGCCCCTGTTTGATAGGGGCATGTAATTACAATTTTTGATGCAATTCTTTGCAGCAGGGCTTGTTCCTGTGTTCCAACTAGAGTATCTGTGAGGGGTTGCAGTGTTGTGGCAACAGCACCAGTGCCTAAGGCCCAATTTTTCAGCCCCTGTTTAACAGGGGCGTGTAATTACAATTTTTGATGCAATTCTTTTGCCACAGGGCTAGTTCCTGCGCTCCAACTAGAGTATCTGTGAGGGGTTGCAGTGTTGTGGCACCAGCACCAGTGCCTAAGGCCCAATTTTTCAGCCCCTGTTCAACAGGGACATGTAATTACAATTCTTGATTGAATATTTCACAGCAGGGCCCGTTTCTGCGCCCACCAAGATTAACTGTGAGGACTTACAGTGTTGTGGCACCAGCACCACCACCACCAAAGGCCCAATTTTTCAGCCCCTGTTCAACAGGGGCATGTAATTACAATTCTTGATCTAATATTTCACAGCAGGGCCCCATCCAGCACCCACCAAGAGTAACTGTGAGGACTTACAGTGTTGTGGCACCAGCACCACCACCACCATCACCAAAGGCCCAATTTTTCTGGCCCTGTTCAACAGGGGCATGTAATTACAATTCTTGATATAATATTTCACAGCAGGGCCCTGTGAGGGCTTACAGTGTTGAGGCCACAACAACACCTAAGGCCCAAATTTCTTCTGAGTATATAGGGCAGGCCCCTACTTTCAAACATCCAACTTACAAACGACTCCTACTTGCAAACGGAAGGAGACAACAGGAAATCTACCCCATAGGAAGGGAAATTCTCTCCTGTAAGAGTTAATATGGGAAAAACTTTTCTCCTTTTCACTGATGCTTTATCTCCAATCCTTGTTTCACTAAAAACCCCAAATTTTCAAAAAACATTTGTCATTGGGACAAAAAGTGAGGTGAAATCTTCTGAAGAGGAGCACAGACAGCAAAACAAATGTCACAGGGGTGATAACCCTTCCCTATGTTTTCCAAAAAGCTTAAAAACTGATTTTTTGGCTGGAGCTACACTTTAAAAATGTACCAGTTAAAAATTACAAACAGATTCTACTTAACAACAAACCTACAGTCCCTGTCTTGTTTGCACCGCCTGTATACTGCTGTTCAGAGTATATAGGGCCTGTGGGCCCCACGCCTTTCCTTTTTTTAATTTGGGTGCGGGGTTCCCCTTAATATCCATACAGGACCCAAAGGGCCTGGTAATGGACTGGAGGGTACCCATGCCATTTGTCTCACTGATTTTCATCCATATTGCCAGGACCCAACATTACATTAAAGCCGCAAGCAGTTTTAAATGACTTTTTTCCTTTAAAAATGTCATTTTGTGCAGGGACTGTTCAAACACGGGAAACACGCGCCACTTTACAGGCATACTATAGACACCCCCCAGGTACGATATTTAAAGGAATATTGCACTTTTTTTTTTTACTTTAAGCATCATTAAAATCACTGCTCCCGAAAAAATGACAGTTTTTAAAAGGTTTTTTTGCATTAATACATATTCCCTGGGGCAGGACCCGGGTCCCCAAACCCTTTTTAGGACAATACCATGAAAATTAGCCTTTAAAATGAGCATTTTTTATTTCGATTGTTTGAGTCCCATAGACGTCAATGGGGTTCTAACGCTCGTGCAAATTTTCGGTCCGTTCTCAGGTTCTGGTGCGAACTGAACCGGGGGATGTTCGGCTCATCCCTATTAGCAAGGAAGTGGTCATCTTGGAGGTGTGTTTAGGGTCGTTATCATGTTGGAATACTGCCCTGCGGCCCAGTCTCCAAAGGGAGGGGATCATGCTCTGCTTCAGTATGTTACAGTACATGTTGGCATTCATGGTTCCCTCAATCAACTGTAGCTTCCCAGTGCTGGCAGCACTCATGCAGCCCCAGACCATGACACCCCCACCACCATGCTTGACTGTAGGCAAGACATACTTGTCTTTGTACTCCTCACCTGGTTGCTGCCACATACACTTGGCGCCATCTGAACCAAATAAGTGTATCTTGGTCCTGATCAGACCACAGGACATGGTTCCAGTAATCCATGTCCTTAGTTTGCTTGTCTTCAGCAAACTGTGGGCTTTCTTGTGCACCATCTTTAGAAGAGGCTTCCTTCTGGGACGACAGCCATGCAGACCAATTTGATGCAGCGTGAGGCATATGGTCTGAGCACTGACAGGCTGACCCATCACCCCTTCAAGCTCTGCAGCAATGCCAGTAGCACTCATACGTCTATCTCCCAAAGACTACCTCTGTATATAATGCTGAGCATGTGCACTCAACTTCTTTGGTCGACCATGGCGAGGCCTGTTCTGAGTGGAACCTGTCCTGTTAAACCACTGTATGGTCTTGGCCACCGTGCTGCAACTTAGTTCCAGGGTCTTGGCAATCTTCTTATAGCCTAGGCCATGTTTATGTAGAGCAACAATTATTTTTTTCAGATCCTCAGACAGTTCTTTGCCATGAGGTGCCATGTTGAATTTTCAGTGACCAGTATGAGAGAGTGAGAGCAATAACACCAAATTTAACACACCTGCTCCCCATTCACACCTGAGACCTTGTAACACTAACGAGTCACATGACACCGGGGAGGGAAAATGGCTAACTGGGCCCAATTTGGACATTTTCACTTAGGGGTGTACTCACTTTTGTTGCCAGCGGTTTAGACATTAATGGCTGTGTGTTGAGTTATTTTGAGGGGACAGCAAATTTACACTGTTATACAAGCTGTACACTCACTGCTTTACATTGTAGCAAAGTGTAATTTCTTCAGTGTTGTCACATGAAAATATATAATAAAATTGTGACGGGAGGGCCCGTGGAACTCAGAATACATCTTATGTCTAAGTCACCCTGTGCCATCCTGGCACAGGGTGAGTGAGAAAATATATCTTGGACTACTTAAAATGGGACAGTAATATTTGTCCACAATATTTCCCAGGATGTACAGTAGGTGACCGCGAGATTGTGTCAATCTCGCCGCATTTCTCGGTGAGATTTGACACCTGCGAGCCCCGTCGCAGGAGCCAGCGCCGAGATGGTTCACTCATCGCGAAAGGAAAACTTTGTTTTCCTTCCGCGATGAGTGACAGGCAGTGCTGACAGCTGTCTGGTATGAATCCTGAGGCGGGAACACCGCGCCAAATTTTAAATGAAAAAACCGGCGTGGGTTCCCCCCCAGGGGCATACCAGGCCCTTAGGTCTGGCATGGATTGCAAGGGGAACCCCCTACGCCGAAAAATTGGCGTGGGGGTCCCCCCAAAATCCATACCAGACCCTTATCCGAGCACGCAGCCCGGCCGGCCAGGAAAGGGGGTGGGGACGAGCGAGCGCCCCCCCCTCCTGAGCCGTACCAAGCCGCATGCCCTCAACATGGGGGGTGGGTGCCTTGGGGGAGGGGGTGCCCTGCGGGGCCCCCCCACCCCAAAGCACCTTGTCCCCATGTTGATGAGGACAAGGGCCTCTTCCCGACAACCCTGGCCGTTGGTTGTCGGGGTCTGCGGGCGGGGGGCTTATCGGAATCCGGGAGCCCCCTTTAATAAGGGGGCCCCCAGATCCCGGCCCCCCACCCTGTGTGAATGAGTTTGGGGTACATGGTACCCCTACCCATTCACCTAGGGAAAAGTGTCAATATAAAAAAAACACAGTACATAGGTTTTAAGAGTAATTTATTAGTCAGCTCCGGGGTCTTCTTCCAACTTCGGGGGGGGTCTCCTTCCGACTTCTCCCGGTGTTCGGCCTCTTCTCCCGGTGTTCGGCCTCTTCTCCGGGCCCCGCCGCTATCTTCTTCCAGCTCTATTGCCAGCGAGGGGCCCAGTCTGCTGCCGCTGTCTTGTCGCCGCTGTCGTCTCGCCGCCGCTGTCTCGCCGCCGCTGTCTCGCCGCTGCTGTCTCGCCGCCGCTGTCTCGTCACCGCTGTTTCTTCTTCTCTTCTTCCCCGATGTTGACACGACGCTCTCTCCGGCTCGAATGCTGTGTGCGAGCTGCGGAGCCATTTATATAGGCGGTGACCCCGCCCCCTTACGACGTCATGGTCCCAGCATGCGCAGGGACTCTAGCGTCATAAGGGGGCGTGACCCCAGAGTCCCTGCGCATGCTGGGACCATGACGTCGTAAGGGGGCGGGGTCACCGCCTATATAAATGGCTCCGCAGCTCGCACACAGCATTCGAGCCGGAGAGAGCGTCGTGTCAACATCGGGGAAGAAGAGAAGAAGAGACAGCGGTGACAAGACAGCGGCGAGACAGCGGCGGCGAGACGACAGCGGCGACAAGACAGCGGCAGCAGACTGGGCCCCTCGCTGGCAATAGAGCTGGAAGAAGATAGCGGCGGGGCCCGGAGAAGAGGCCGAACACCGGGAGAAGAGGCCGAACACCGGGAGAAGTCGGAAGGAGACCCCCCGAAGTTGGAAGAAGACCCCGGAGCTGACTAATAAATTACTCTTAAAACCTATGTACTGTGTTTTTTTTATATTGACACTTTTCCCTAGGTGAATGGGTAGGGGTACCATATACCCCAAACTCATTCACACAGGGTGGGGGGCCGGGATCTGGGGGCCCCCTTATTAAAGGGGGCTCCCGGATTCCGATAAGCCCCCCGCCCGCAGACCCCGACAACCAACGGCCAGGGTTGTCGGGAAGAGGCCCTTGTCCTCATCAACATGGGGACAAGGTGCTTTGGGGTGGGGGGGCCCCGCAGGGCGCCCCCCTCCCCCAAGGCACCCACCCCCCATGTTGAGGGCATGCGGCTTGGTACGGCTCAGGAGGGGGGGCGCTCGCTCATCCCCACCCCCCTTCCTGGCCGGCCGGGCTGCGTGCTCGGATAAGGGTCTGGTATGGATTTTGGGGGGACCCCCACGCCAATTTTTCGGCGTAGGGGGTTCCCCTTGCAATCCATGCCAGACCTAAGGGCCTGGTATGCCCCTGGGGGGGGAACCCACGCCGTTTTTTTCATTTAAAATTTGGCGCGGTGTTCCCACCTCAGGATTCATACCAGACAGCTGTCAGCACTGCCTGTCACTCATCGCGGAAGGAAAACAAAGTTTTCCTTTCCCGATGAGTGAGCCAGCGCGACATGCACAGTACCCTGTCGCCGGAAACACAATCTCGCGGTCAGGTACTGTATGTTAATTGAATGAGCTGATCACATTGTCCTCTATACAATGTAGGAGACGGGAGGACTCCTATTGGAGCTCATGTTAGTTAGGTTTTGTTTGTATTGTTAATTGTAATTAGCTCCAGCTATTGTGTTTATATTACTGTGTGAAGCTCGGTGCCCAAAGTCTGTCATCTAGTCTGGGTAAATTTTGTAGTAAATTAGCTCATGTTAATTAGGTTAGCTTTGAGTCATCCTGGTGTATAAATGTGGGTGAGATCTCAAATAAACAGTTCTGATGTACTCCAAGACTGGTGTTGTCTAGTTCTTGGGGGTTCCTATAGCCAGATCCATTGGACTCGTGTTCCAGAACTTAGGAAGCGGTATACTGACGGAAGCACTCAAGCTGAGTGTGGGACGTTCTGTGACAAAAATATTTATAAAAATGTGAGGGGTGTATTAATTTTTGTGAGATGCTGTATATATTCTACACTGACTGCAGAGTGTATATATATATATATATATATATATATATATATATATATATATATATACACACTCTGCAGTCAGTGTAGACATATATATACAGTGTGGGCAGTCTAATATAAATATATACAGTGCAGTACCTCCCTAAACCCCTCCAACACCTGCAACAGTTTAGTAAAGGAGCCCTCTTTACCATCTAGATAGACAAGGGCATTGTCTGCATAAAGAGAGATCTACTCCTCCAATTGACTATAGTAGATGCCCCAATCTCTGACATCTGACGCACCGCCAGAGCCAAAGGCTCAATAGGAAGTGCAAACAGAAGTGGAGAGAGAGGGCAGCCCTATCTGGTACCTCTCTTCAAGGAGAATGGCAGAGAGACATCTTTATTGGTGCGGACTCTGGCCCGTGGGTCTGCATATAACAGACGAAACCACTGGACAAAGTGTGGGTCAAAGCCCATCTGCGTTTCGCGACCGATGCATTATGGATATTGTCAAAAGTGCTCCTGCCAGGCATGAATCCTGATTGGTCAGGTGGTATAAGAGAGAGAATAACCTTCTGCAATCTGAGGGCAATAATCTTGGCTAGTATTTTGGCATCATTATTTAGGAGAGATATGGGATAATAGACCGCACAGTAGCTTATCTTCCATGCTCCCATGCTCAAGAGACTCCCGGAAGGTTTTGAGGAGTTTAGAAGTTTAGGAGCTAATTTTTCTGTATATGCCTGATACCACTAGAAAGGAAGACTATCCAAGCCTGGAGTTTTACTCCAGGTGAATGGCAGTTGTCACCTCTTCTATTGTTAAGGTTTTATCTAGCAGGAGTTGCTGAGGAGTACTAAGTGTGGGAAAATCCAATGAGGCAAAAAACCCTGCAAAGGTAGTTTCAGTAAGAGCCACCACATCCTCATACAACTTTCCATAAATGGATGCAAATGCCTGGTTAATAGTTATTGCATCTGAGGTAAGGGACACAACAGGGAGTTGAAGTTGTCCTGAAAGTCCGATAAGAGATACGCAAGAAGCCTACCATACCCCCCCCCCCCCCCCCCATATTCGTGAATACGAGGAGAGAGGTATAATTGCTGCTTTTTGGTTAGATCTACTATATGAAGTTGTAATGCCCTAGGGGAATTCGTCAACATAGCCCAAGTGTCAGAGGACGGATTCACTATATGACGGGATCCTGCATTATCCAAAGCTTTTTGTAACACCTCTTAATCTATAATGTTTGATATGAGAAATATAGGAGCTCCGGACCACTGCCTTAAAGGTATCCCAGACAGGTCCCGCAACGGTAAAGTCAGAGTTAGAGGACCAGTAATTGGCCATATCAGTCAGATTATAATCATTTCCAGTGTGGAGATCCAGAGGGGACTGAGCCTCCAAACCTGAAATGAGGGTCGATGGCCCAAAGTCAAAGCCACCTGAACTATGGAATGATCAGATATTGTCTGAGATAGATACGCTATAGATTGAACCCAGGGTAGTAAATCTTTCGTGGCCAGTGCATAGTCCAGCCTAGAAGGAGCAGCATAAAATTTAGACTGGCAGGAAAAAAAAATTTCTTTAGGAGGTTTCCATCCCCAGAGGTCCACATATCCATAAGTATCACACCAGACAGCAAAACTATTTTGATTCAGACAATAGAGGTTTCAACCTGTCCAAGGCAGGTTGCATTACAGAGTTAGAAGGAAGAGAGAGCAGCACCACTCTAAGTGCAATATGTCAGTGTAAAAACTTTAATTTACTTCAAAGGTAGACTCACATTTGAGCAGTGTCAAACGGGCATTTGTTTTAGGGTTCTTTAGCGTTCCTGGGTGTCCCCTCGGGTCCATCTGGGTTATATGCCTGATGAATGAGCATGCATGCCCCGAACACGAGTCTAATCATGCCCACTGTTCACAAGCGCCTGACGTACCTGCTGACATGCCTTGCTGACGTGCCTGCTGTGATATTCTCCAGCCTCAGGGGCTACAGAAGCCACCTGAGCATCCGGGGACTGATTTATTACCGCTGCCCAGCCGGAACCGAGGGAACACCCAGGAAAGATAGATAACCCTAAAACAAATGCCTGTTTGCTACTACTTAAATGTGAGTCTACCTTAGAAGTAAATTAAAGTTTTTACACGGACATATTGCACAGTGGTGCTGCTCTCTCTTCCTTCTTCTCACTGCTATAGAGTCTCTTCTGCTCTCCTGAGCTGGCTGCCGCTACCAACACTGACCAAAACCTTTACCATAGGTCTGGATCCAAAAGGAATTGGACTTAGCCTCCAAATGCTAACTGGACTTTCATTATTGTTTTGTATATATCTCACTGGCTGTCCCTGCTAGCGGTCCATTCTACCCTCCTTACTGCATTACAGAGTTAAAATCTCCAAAAATAATCATGGGAATTTGGCAGTGAGGCAAAATGTACACTTAACTCAGTAAACATTGTAGCCATGACCGGTGGGGGGGGGGGGGGGGGGTAAATGGTGACCAACAAAAGAGAAACCCCATGTATAACCACCTGCAAAATTAAATATTGTTCCTTAGTGTCAGAAATAACCCATTGACAGGAGAATGGTAACCCCTTACGAATTAGAATCGCTACCCCACAAGCATTATTGGAGTAGGTGGAGTGATAATGATGAGCAACCCAATATTTCTAGAATGCTAGAATCTTGGAGACCATTAGATCCAGCTCACAACTTACAGGACATATAGGCTCTGTTACTAATGGCTTTGTGCCAGACACAGCAGCATACACTCAGAGGTCTAGTGGCATCCATGCCTCGACAGTTCAAAGCTCTTTTGGCGGCAAAATGAGGACCTAGTCAATATTAGGTGGGTGGTCAAAAAGTTATGGCTGATCATTGTGTTTTGCTGGAGAGGATTATGTCAAGGTGAACCTGTTGACTTACCTTGGAAAGAATCTTTTTTAGGGTGTAACGCAATTGTTTCAGTAGCACTATTACTACCACTGCCATACCTACTGTGATAATGCAATCAAAGGCTGAAAACAAGTTCATTACTGAAATAGCATTTTCCTATGAGTGATAAATGCATTTTCATTTTTTAATTTCTTAAATCATGACTTAAATGGTGTATGATTCATGACACTTATTCTAAACAGTTTGACAGGTGAACATATTTCACATTAAATTTCCATTAAAGTCTTCCTTAAAGGAGAATAAAATATATAGAAAAAGGTTAAAGCTTGCTCATCCACTGTCAAATTGAAGAGCAGAAAGTGAAAGTTGGCATTTTACACATACATTTAGCTTTTACTTCCAATGTTAAAGACTTAAACCGATTGGGACTTGAAGTGTTTACATCAAACTGTAACATTTATGTGAAAGAATGGTCATTTTATAGAGCGGGATTAAATTGATATCTAGAAAAGGTGGTTGTCAAAAAAAAGTTTAGGTTAACCTTTGACATACCTTTTGGTTATGACATAATTGTGTTTACTTACTATTCCTTCATGCAAATCTGATAAATGCTAAAGGTTTCATGGTCATCATTTTTAAATATTCATCACAGACTGTTAAATACGTGCCTAAAAAAGAAAATGTTGTTGAGTAATGTACTATGCCACAATGAATGCTAATTTTGTAATAAAGTAGCGCTACCCTCGTGAGGGCCGCTGATAGAATCGGTACCCCACTGGTTGCCCCGACTCTGCAAGTCCTCCAACACCTCTGACACTCTGGGTTCTGTCATTTTTACCAATTGTCACCAATAACAATAAACTTACATGATGCAGGTGAAGCCCAGTTTAGATTTCTTTACTGAGGCAAAAATAAAACTTAGAAATGCATAACATAGAAATATATGTCATAAGGATGACTTGTCTGGAAATAATATAGCACTAGTATGAAATGTGATTGTGCAATCTAGAGATTTCTATTTAGCAAGACAAAATGCAAAGAAACACATTACAATCCAACCCATTTAAGTCACTGAGGCCTATGTGAACAGGCAGCGGAGAGGCAGGGGACTAACACTTAATAGAACTGTGTCAGGCCACTCCCCTCTGTCTTCTCAGCCCACAGACACCTAACATCAAACAACTGACAAACATTCAGCAAACTGTTGTGTTTAAATTGGCTGGCTCCTTTAAGCAGAGTTCCAGAAAAATGAGAGCAGCCCCCTTGTGTTAGACCATACTCAGTCACTTGTGAGGTCAAGGAGAGGATAAAAGGGTTTAATGGCAACCCCACAGGATCCAGCAGACCTTCAGCTAGCACTTAAAGTATGATGAAGGGAATAATCCTTGATGTTAGAGCAGAGCAAATTTAGCTGGTATGTAATTAAACCCTTTAAAAATGCAGACTTTCCCTTTATGACCTAAACACAAGTGGTCACCATCGATGTTGCTTCAATAGTATTGTATCCAGTGGGACTACAGATGACAGGGATGTGAGCAAAGCACAGATGTCTGCATACAGTGTCTATGGGATTGGCTGAACTTGCATCCAGTAGCACTACAAGTATCAGGAATGTGGACAGAGACAATGATGTCTATATGCAGTGTCTATAGGATTAATGAGCAGTTACCTGCTCCCTGACAGCATAACAGAAGTTGCTGGTAGAGATGCAGATGATGATGAGGACTCTTTCAGGATCTCCCTCTGGGTCCTGGCTCAGGGAATGGTGTCTGTTTTGTCACACCGTGTCTGTTTGTAGTTCAGGCCAGTCCTGCTGGAATTGAAACCCCAGCATTCTGAACTACACATCCAACAATGCTTTGCTCTGCTCTAAGTTCTGTTTTTAGGAAATGACGCATGGAGTTCAAGCCAACACTAGAGGGTAACAGCTCCACATTAACAGCATTGCATACTTTACCTGAATTGCATGCACAATAGCCAGCTCCTGGCTACATTCTCCTCCCCACTTGAATTCTTTGGTCCCCAAAGAGGTGAACTAATTAAACATTAATGAAGAGAAAGAGTTAACAAGTCTATAATAACATTAACCACAATCTAAACTCAGTAAATACTGACATACATCTGGATTCTGTAGGAACCATCTATATACACTTTCAGTCAATTCAAAATCAGTTTTCTGACAGGCCAGGGCAATTGCTGTATCCCACCCATTGGTGTCAGAGGTCAGAACAAAGTTGCCCCTACACAATTGACAGTAGCGGGATTAGGCGTGGGATCAGAGTTCTCTCCTAGAGTATTATAACTGAGTCTCTTTGGAGGATTTATATTTCGCCTTAGCCGGATGGGAGCATGCTCTTCAGGCCTTTGAATCGAGTTTCCTGCTGGGCTCCTGGAGTGGACAGGGCTGTTTGACTCCAAAGGAAAATCTGTAGCTGCAGATTTAGGATCAGGCTGTGAAAAAGAGAGATCAACCTCCTCGGTGAACTCAGGGATAGACATTTGACATTCCCTACTTTCTCCACTCATAGGGGAAGTTCAGTCTCTGAATGGGCAATCTGGCTCAGACAATATTAAAGTCTCATCAATAAAGCTGATCAGATCTATTTCTTTTTCAGAGGTTGCACTGGTACTTTCAACCTTGATCCTGTCAATTTCCCGAAATGATGGTAAGATCTCAACCTCTGGACTAGGTGGATTCCTTACTGCACCAGCCAGTTCTCGTCCTCTACCCACTCCACCAGTCCTTGCATCAGTCTCTGTTGCTGTAGGCCACAGCCAGTAAGGCTCTATTTGCTCATCCTCACTATCTACCTCTTCTTCTTCTTCCTGCAGCACAGTGGGAGCAGGAGTTCGTCGATGTGAATTGGTCTTGGGCGGGGTTGATTTCGGAGGGGCAAAGAGGGCACTTGAGGCATCCTAACATCGTCAGACAATGGAAGCAAGTGATTTTGATGCCACATCTTTAAGGGGCCTTGTTTTCCCTCAGGTCTGATTTGATAGACCGGCAACCCAGGACGCTGTTTACAGATGACATAAGGTTGTGATCGCCATCGGTCAGCCAGCTTATGTTTTCCTGGTACCCCCAAGTTATTTAGCAGCACACAATCTCCAGGCTGCAGATCCTGCAATCTCACTTTTAAATCAAAATTCTTCTTGTTCCTTAGTTCTCTGGCTGAGGCATGTTTCATGGCTTTTTCGTATGCTTGCTACAGATTCCTTTGCAGCCTTTCGACATCAGCCCCTGTGAGAAGTAAAAAAAAGGGTTGTCGAAAGATTCTCCAAAGGCTAGATCAATAGGAAGGCGAGCTTCTCTTCCAAACATAAGTCAGTAGGGAGAATAGTCAGTGGCATCAATCACAGTACTGTTGTAAGCATGGACTACAGCTGCAATGTGATTCCCCCAATGCTATTTTTTCTCTGTGGGCAACGCCCCCAGCATATTCAACAAAGTTCTGTTAAATCTCTCGGGTTGAGGATCCCCCTACAGATAAAAAGGCGTAGTCCGAGACTACTTTATGCCCAACAAGGCACACAACTGATGAACTAGCCTGCTTTCAAAGTCTCGTCCTTGGTCGGAGTGGATTCGAACAGGCAACTGATAATGCACAAAGAACTTCTCAACGAGGACTTTGTCCCCCATAGTCACCTGCTGATCTTTATTGGGATAGGCCTGCGCATAGAGGGAGAAATGGTCATTCACCACCAGGACATTACTTCTTCCACCTGTATCAGGTTCCAGGCACAGGAAGTCAATACACACCAACTCCAAGGGCTCCATGCTCTGCAAGTGTCCCATGGGAGCAGCCCGAACTGGTAATGTTTTACGTTGGATGTACGCTAAACATGAGTGACAGTAACTCTCTACTTCCCCTCTCATGTTGGGCCATTAAAACCTATCTCTAACTAGGCGAAAGGTTCTCTCTGTTCCTAAATGTCCATGGTCATCATGCAAAGCTATCAGGACTGTTGCACGGTGTTTCTCGGGAATAAACAGCTGCCATTTTTCCTCCATATCCTCAGAGGGACCTCCTCTATACAGTACTCCATCTTTCAATCACAATCTATTCCATTCCCGATGTAGAGTCTTCACTCCAATCACAGAGCTCTTCATCAACAAGTTTGTATCCTGCTTGCTCAGGGCTTGAATAGCCAGGTGGCACTGCGGATTCTGATCCTGGTCCTTTCTCAGATCTCTTTTGGACAACCGAGGAAGGCTCTCACCTCGTACTTGCTTCAGCCCACAATAGCATTTGGGTACTCCAGAAAGATGGGTTCCTATGAACTCGGCTCCAGCACATAGAAACGCATAACATAGAACTGTACATCATAAGGATGACTTTTCTGGAAATAATATAATATAATAATAATAATAAATAAATAATATAGCACTAGTATGAAATGTGATTTCTATTCTAGAGATTTCTATTTAGCAAGACAAAATGCAAAGAAACACAGTCCAATCCAACCCATTTAGGTCACTGAGGCCCATATGAACAGGCATCAGAGAGGCAGGGGACTAATACTTAATAGAACTATGTCAGACCACTCCCCTCTATCTCCTCAACACACAGGCACTTAACATCAAACAACTGACAAATATTCAGCAAACTGTTGGGTTTAAATTGGCTGGCTCCTTTAAGCAGAGTTCCAAAGAAATGAGAGCAGGCCCCTTGTGTTGGACCACACTCAGTCACTTGTGACGTCAAGGAGAGGATAGAAGGGTTTAATGGCAACCCCGCAGGATCCAGCAGATCTTCAGCTAACATCAAGGAATAATCCTTGATGTTAGAGCAGAGCAAATTTAGCAGTAATGTGGGCAGAGACAATGATGTCTATATGCAGCGTCTATAGGATTAAATGGGCAGGTGCCCGCTCACCGACAGCGTAACAGAAGTTGTTGGTAGCGATGCAGATGATGATGAGGACTCTTTCAGGATCTCCCTCTGGGTCCTGGCTCAAGGAATGGTGCCTGACCTCCGTCACACTGCGCCGCGGTCTACCCGGATCTGAAGTGCGGGTACTGCTGAAGAATCAGGAACAGCCCCCGACCACTGTAGATAGGAAGCGATGCTGTCCGCAGATGTCCCTCTGGATGCAGCTGTATAAATCTCTCCTATGCAGGCCACAACTCAGCTGCAGCTCACACTGGCACAGAGCTCCTGCTGGAAGATCCAGGCCAACATCCCAAGAGAGCTATCTAGGCCTAAACTAGCCTTTTTATATCCTCTCCCAGCAGTCTGTTCTTCTCTCCTATGCAATCTGGTGGTTGTAGTTCAGGCCAGTCCTGCTGGAATTGAAACTCCAGCATTCTGAACTACACATCCCACAATGCTTTGCTCTGCCCTGAGTTCTGTCTTTAGAAAATGACACATGGAGTCCACGCCAAAATTAGAGGGGGACAGCTCTACATTAACAGCACTGCATACTGTCCCTGAATTGCAGGCATAATAGCCAGCTCCTGGCTATAATTATATAAGTTGTAAAGCTGTTGTATCACTAGACATGTGGTCAAGTCAGTGAATAATCTAAAATTTAGTAAGTCCATTTTTCGTTCTTGCACCAGTGACCTACTTGCTCCAGTTTGAATTGAAAGAAATTTAATACCATTTGTTTTGTGTTTTTTTTTTTTTACATTTGCTTTTCACATTATAAAAAAAACTAAAGAAACAAAAAAATGTAAAAAATAACCCCCTAGGGGTGCTCTTCCTGTCAGCTACATACAGTATACAATTCTGTGTTCCAGTACCAAAATGAAGACTTTCCATTCCACTCCCAGAAGTCAAGTCAGGCTGAGTGCTGTTCAGCCATTCAGAGTAGGCTTTGTATTTTCTGAAAGAGTACAAGGTTTCTTCTGATTGACAGACGTGGAGAGGCAGGCAGATGCTGAAGATGGTTTTTGAGTCTGTTGTGGCCAGTGCTCTCCTGTATGTGGTTGCATGCTAGGGTAGCCAACATCAACAGACTAAATAAACTGATTAGCAAGGCCAGTGATGCTGTTGGATTGCAGTTGTAGTAATCAGTGTAATGCCCTGTACACACAATCAAAATGGAAATTTGTTCCTCTTATGGGACTTTGGAGGGAAAAGGCTACTCTGATGTAGTTGAGAGTAAACATTTTACTATGAGAAAGGGTGTAGATATGACAGATCTACAATGCACACAAATGGGTATACATGGGAATGCAGGATGCATAATACAACAAACATGCGATACAATGTATGAATTTCACAATCATTTGACTCCGTAACATATGGAACACACATACAGGGAGTACCCGACGCGTTTCAAGTTATATTCTTCTTCAGGGATATCTGATTGGAAACAGCATGACAAAGATATGTCTGTAATTGAAAAGACAATCATGAGCCAGAGATGAAACGGCAAATAAATTATTGTGACATGAATATACACAAGATAAGATATGAGCATTATAGTAGAAGCATGTTCAGGTGAGTACTGACCATATAGTATTGCTGGGGGGTATCATGGATTACTGCATCCACTTAAAATCAACTTGGAGGGAAGGCTGTAGGGGACAGTAGGCCACTAATCCTGTACTCGCTCCTGATGCAGACCAGGCGGGCCGTGTATGTCAGGCCCAGCAGAAACCACAACCCCCTGTGGTTTCTGCTGGGCCTGACATACACGGCCCGCCCAGTCCGGATCGGGAGCTCTGGCTGGGCCATTCCAAAACTTTAATCTTCTTCTGGTGAAGCCATTCTTTTGTTGATTTGGATGTGTACTTTGGGTCATTGTCATGCTGAAAGAAGAAGTTTGTTTACTGTTTACTGATCTTGGCTTGTTCTTGACTATTCCTGCTTGCTTGTGACCCTGACCTTTTGGCGTGTTCTCTGTCTATTCCTGTCTGCTAGTCGCCCTGACCTTTGGCTAATCTCTTTACTATCCCTTGTTGTCCTGGACTGCTGCTTCCTCTCATTCCTCCTGTAGCCTACTATGAGCGTGAGCTGGGAGACCCTGGGGGCCACAACCTGGAGCCAGTTGCAGCGCAGTCCATCCTCACCACTAGAGGCTCTGGTGAACACCTGCTGGCTCTTAGACTCCGCACCCTTGGAAATCTTATGTTCTAGCTCCCAGTGGGATCTGTGTTGTTGCTTTAGTGGACCTGCCTTCCTGAACCACCCAGAGTTCCATCTGCAGCAGTCACCGTAGGGTCCATTACCTTGTAGTTCACTCCTGTCCCCAACGGGGTGCATCTGTCACCTGGACTCAGGTAACCTGACAGTTTGATCAGTCATGGACCCAGCTGACGTGCCGCTTCCCACAGATGCTCCATTGCAGGGCATAGTCCACAGACTTGAGACCCAGGAATCAAACCAGACTCCGGTGATGCGATTCCTCCAGGATCTGGCTTCCCGCTTTAAGCAGCTTCAGGCCTCCTTGGGAACTCTGAGTCAGTAACCTCAAGTACAACCAGCAGCTGCACCTATTCCGGTCACAGTCACAGCCACACATTCACTACAACGGCCAACTGAGGAACCTATGCAGCTGGGCCGGACCAAGCTATCTCCTGAAGAACGCGTTAAGCGCAGAACTCTGGGCCTGTGCCTCTATTGTAGGGACAAAGGTCATTTTTGTGAAACTTGCTCTCTTCGTCCGGAAAAACGCTTGGGGCTAATACATCTGGAAGGTGGCGTATTGGACCCTCAAATATCACCTTCACTTTCTCATCTTCTTCTTTCTGTGTTCCTTCATGTCGGCGCTTCCTCTCATTCGATCTCTGCATATCTGGATTGCAGAGCTGCTGGCAATTTCATGGACTGGGGAACTGCATCTTCCATGAAACTTACCCTTTTGCCCCTCACAATGCCATTGGTGGTCTTGGCGATTGATGGCACGGTTCTCCCAGGGGGCCCTATCCGCTTCCAGACCCTCCCTGTTAAGATGTTGGTAGGGACACTCCACCAGGAGTGGATATCCTTCCCTATCTTACCTAAGGCCTCATCTCCTATTGTTTTAGGTGTTCCTTGGTACTGGTTCCATTCTCCACACGTTGACTGGACTGCTGGACAGATCTTGGCTTGGGGTTCCTCCTGTTCCTCATCCTGCCTACTCAAGGTTGCCCCAAAAGAGAAACGTCCTGTTGTCCCCATCTCAGTATCTTCTGCTCTTCTCGCTGCATATAGTGATTTCTGGGGTGTGTGCTGCAATAGTCGGGCTGATGCACTCTCTAGGTCATGTGGCACTCTGGATGAAGAGCCCACCTGTGAACCTGAGCCGATCATTGACTTCAGTTTGCATAACCATTTACCTTTGCCTGTCCCTAAACTCCCTTGGACGCACAGACAGGCTAACTTGTCTGCAAGTTCCACAGTCGCTACGCCCTGCGATGCAATTGAAGTAGTCGCTACACCTGGCTATGCTATTCAGTCGGCCTCTGAACCAGTTATGCCAGTCCAGCCCATGCCCAGTGAGCTTTCTGCTTTTTCTTATTCAGGACCTTCTGTAACCTGGCCTCACCCTACCACTACTACTTCCATTCAAACCTGTTTAAAAGGCTCAATCCATCGTTTGGATAGACTGCCTCATTCAGCCAGGTGGGATTTTCAACCTTTTTTTCAGGGCTCTCTGCATTCTGCTTGTGTTTCAGCTATCCAGCTTGATTCCTGTGACACGTCACCTTCTAACCAACCTGGTCTCTGGGATCTACTGACCTCTGCCCAGTCTGATGGTCCTGTGCTGGATGTCCAGCTCATCTTTAAGGGTCTGGGGGACCCTGCTCAGACTCCTGATGGTCTTCTCATGCCCTTACCCATTCCTAAAAAGCTTTTAGTCCTCAATAAGTCCTCTCGTCCTTTCCATACCTTGGTTCCGGTCTCTGAGGATAATCTAAAGTACGAGGTTAGTCAAGTTCTGGATGCCCGGCTTCATAAAGGCACTCTTCAGTACCTTGTACATTGGAAAGTGTTTGGTCCTGAGGAGAGGTCTTGGATCACTGCATCTGAGGTCTTTGCTCCTCGTCTGTTGAGGAGGTTTTATCTGAAGTTTCCCTTTAAGCCTGGGCCCAGGTGGGGGAGGGGGAGGCCTTGTAAGGGGGGGGTACTGTCATGGTTATGCAGTAATGTTTGTCTGGCAGCTTACCTCTCCTCCATGTGTTCACCTTTAGAGGCCAGCCACTCTCAGCTGGCTGCTTAAATAATCTCTCATCAAAGCATGGCTCCACCCCAGCCCCATCAGGGAACTCTATATTAACCTGTGCACTGCAAGCCAGCCCTGCTGATCAACAATTGTGATTTGGCTTTCGTGTGCTCATTGCTCTGTGTCCTATGTCTGATACTGTTTACTGATCTTGGCTTGTTCTTGACTATTCCTGCTTGCTTGTGACCCTGAACTTTTGGCGTGTTCTCTATCTATTCCTGTCTGTGAGTCGCCCTGACCTTTGGCTTATCTCCTTACTATGCCTTGTTGTCCTGGACTGCTGCTTCCTCTCTGTCCTCCTGTAGCCCACTGTGAGTGTGAGCTGGGAGACCCTGGGGGCCGCGACCTGGAGCCAGTTGCAGCGCAGTCCATCCTCACCACTAGAGGCTCTGATGAACACCTGCTGGCTCTTAGACTCCGCGCCCTGGGGAATCTTATGCTCTAGCTCCCAGTGGGATCTGCGTTTTTGCTTTAGTGGACCTGCCTTCCTGAACCACCCAGAGTTCCATCCGCAGCAGTCAGCCGTAGGGTCCATTACCTTGCGGTGCACTCCTGTCGCCAACGGGGTGCACCTGTCACCTGGACTCAGGTGACCTGACATCCTTCTACCTTGACCCTTGCCCCTGTTCCAGCTGAAGAAAAACAGCCCCAAAGCATGATGCTGCCACCACCATGCTTCACTGTGGGTATGGTGTTCTTTTGGTGACGTGCAGTGTTGTTTTTGCACCAAACATATCTTTTGGAATTATGGCCAAAAAGTTCAACCTTGCTTTCATCAGACCATAACACATTTTCCCACATGCTTTTGGGATACTTCAGGTGTGTTTTTTTGCTAAATTTAGCCAGGCTTGGATGTTTTTCTTTGTAAGAAAAGGCTAACGTCTGACCATTCTACCCCATAGCAGGCTAGACACTGATCCATCAGGAGGTAGAAAAGAACAGTCAAAAGCCCTGCGTAACAAGGTAATGAAATTTTACAAAGATGGAAAAGGATATGAAAAGATATCCAAAGCCTTGAATATGCCAGTCAGTACTGTTCAGTGTCTAGCCTGCTTAGTGCATCCATGTGAGAGCTAACAAACGCATTGTCTATTTATACACAGACACTAATTGTGATTTAAAAAGCCACAAATGTGAAAAATTAACCTTTAGTTGCCATTTTAACCTGTGTGTGCCACCTTCTCTGTCTGTACCAGGGCCAAACGTTCCAGGGTATGTAAACTTTTTATGCATAAAGATATTATGAGATACTGCCCTGCCAACCAATAATATCTCCACCGCGCCTGCTACAAACCAAAAATAAAAGTGAAATCACAAATCCATATACGTGTATATATAGAGAGATGAAAAATGTGTGGTGAACCGACTCCCCACAGCTAATGTAAAGCTGCCCCTTTAAAATAAAACTAATGCACAATATTTGATCTAGTGTGCCTGTATTACCACAAACCTCCCACAGGCACCCTAAGAAAAAATAAGAGGCGCTGAAAATAAGTTAAAGTGTACATGTGCTTCAAACCAGTGATGGTGTGACCCCCTAAAAGTGCCCTCGCACCTACATATATTCAAAAATTGAAGGTGAACAGAACTATAAATTAACAGAGCAAAAAATATTGATATAAAACAGACTGAATGTGTTATAGGTGCTGTTTCAATACAGTGATGGTGTGACCCTCTCCATATATGATACTCACAATCAATAGCTAAATCTCTTAAACATGAATACCAATGCTTCTCCAGTGATAAAGGTGCAATATATTCATGCTAAGCATGCACTAAATTGAATCTAATGCGATGACATCACTTTCAAAAAATCAGTCCAAAAAATGACATGACATCACACGTGATAAATAGTGTCCAAAAAAGTGATCAATCTTGATGCAACAGGGTGATATCGTGTATCTTCCACCTCTCCCTTGGTGCACGGTGCTTCCACTCCCTCAAGAATAACACTCACCAAATAATTTTGCCAGCACTCTCACGCACGGCAAAAATCGCTTATTTACCACACCCGGGTAATAGGATCAATCGTTGTTTCCACGGTAATTGTTTATACATGGGGTCCACATGAAAGAAATAATGAGTGCTCCAATAGTGTAAACCAATTTCACACTTTTATTAAAATCACTGCAATCTTCTAACATCACACTCACATTTAAAACGGAACAAAACCAGCCAAAGTAAGGTGCGGATCACATCAAACTGTGTGTGGTGGAACCAAATGCAACAAATGGTCACGGCGGACCCGAGGTGTGCCGGCGCAATGCTTTCAATCTCACTACCTCCCTGGATGATCCTCTGTGCCTCCGTGTAATCACAATCCCTCTCCCTCAGTATGGATAGCAGCGCTGTGTGTCACGTCTCACGGCCACGCCCCCGACATGTTTCGTCACAACTTGACTTACTCATGGGATAGGCCATGTTCCCTGTCACTCATCCCTTATATGCATATTCCGCCTGCGTCTATTAGGCCGCGCTTCACGCATGCGCACATCTCGGGTCCCCGCTGTATGAATTGAGCTGGGAACTTCATAGCGGTGCAAACCAGGGGTCAGATAATTCAATGACATGGACTGATAATACCAACGATGAATGTATTCTATGTAATCAACTACACACATGATTACCTATTAAATCAATCACTATATCATATATCACATATTGTAAACATAGACAACGCAGCGTACTGACAATATCTGCCAGTGCCGTTCTCATGTATTTCACTGGATCCCCTATGTTACTCACATAGAAGACATATATACGTGTGAGTAAATATAACTACTCTTCCACACTGTATATACTATCTTAATGAGCCACATATAAAAAAATGAAATCTCTTTCTATATATACGTGCCTTCCTACTCCATATGATTACACATACTATGAGTGTCAGTCACATACATGCATGGATATGTGCTGGATAATGGATAATTTCAATAGAATAAAATTACATTAAAAATGAATTAAAATCCATGTGTGATCACTAACTAATATGCATGTTGAATAAAAATAAACTTTGATCTCAGATCAAAGATCAGCTAAATATATTACAGTATATACTGAGTAATTCATAAAAAATAAATAATTAATCACACGTTAAAACAGAGGGGATTCTACCCATAGATCCAACTCCCCCTTAGAATTAATATACGGGCTAGGTGACTCATATCTTATACATATTGATAACTCATAATCTATACATGTATCTACTATCTCGGCTACTATATCCTCCCCCTAAGTATTCGCATCACCGTGGAAACAACGATTGATCCTATTACCCGGGTGTGGTAAATAAGCGATTTTTGCCGTGCATGAGAGTGCTGGCAAAATTATTTGGTGAGTGTTATTCTTGAGGGAGTGGAAGCACCGTGCACCAAGGGAGAGGTGGAAGATACACGATATCACCCTGTTGCATCAAGATTGATCACTTTTTTGGACACTATTTATCACGTGTGATGTCATGTCGTTTTTTGGACTGATTTTTTGAAAGTGATGTCATCGCATTAGATTAAATTTAGTGCATGCTTAGCATGAATATATTGCACCTTTATCACTGGAGAAGCATTGGTTTTCATGTTTAAGAGATTTAGCTATTGATTGTGAGTATCATATATGGAGAGGGTCACACCATCACTGTATTGAAACAGCACCTATAACACATTCAGTCTGTTTTATATCAATATTTTTTGCTCTGTTAATTTATAGTTCTGTTCACCTTCAATTTTTGAATATATGTAGGTGCGAGGGCACTTTTAGGGGGTCACACCATCACTGGTTTGAAGCACATGTACACTTTAACTTATTTTCAGCGCCTCTTATTTTTTCTTAGGGTGCCTGTGGGAGGTTTGTGGTAATACAGGCACACTAGATCAAATATTGTGCATATGTAAACTTTTTATCAGAGCCATTTGGGTGATTTCTGTTATCATTATGATTTAAAAAGGATCCAAAAACGATGTGATAGTAAATGGCTTCATGTGATTGCTATCCTTAAATAAAAAACATTTTTTTGGCATGATCAGTCATATTTTCAATAATAATGCCAAAATGTCACCATTTCTGCCAGGGTATGCAAACTTTTGAGCACAACTGTATATACACATTCTAAATATTTTTTTTTTTCTTAAATGATCACATAATCTCTGTTCTCAGCTGCATAGCTTCATAACGTTCTTTGACAGGTGAGGATGGAAACACAGAAGTACACTGACCTCCCCAGAGAATGGCTGTGCAGATTGGTATGTCAGCACAAGTCTTGTCAATTGAAGAACGGGTAGGCTATGCTCCCAGAACAGCCAGAAAACTGATCATACTGTGATAGATGTGCTCTCATGCCTAGCATGCTCTGTTTGAAATAGGAAGGCATAGAGACTGGCAGAATCACCAGTTATTTCACAAAAAGGAAGCAATACAACGAGAACAAGATACTCTTTAACACAAATATGTGGTACAACAGAAACATATAAGGAATATGAAATGTTGGGGTAACATTCTTTTTTCTTATTAAGAGTTTGATGGAAATTGGCCTGCTGCAGCACAGTTTTGCACAAGCAATATACACAGGGCCGATCCTAGGGCCACAGACGCCTGGGTGCAGAAATATTTCTGGCGCCCCCACGTGGGCGTGGTCATCTTTACCAACTCCTCCCCTTTACAAATGTTACTATGGCAACGACTCAAACACAGAGATGCTCCCCTAAGAAGTCTTTGTTACCCTAGGATCCTCCCATGATCTTTTAACAATAAAGAAAATACAGGAAGAGCGCACACTAATGAGACCTGGAGGGGAGTCTCTCTGATGCACACAGAGATGGCTTCTCTTAGAGAGTCTGTTAGAAAGAGCCCCCAGACATAGTACAGGAGATGGTCAGAGACTGCAGACATAGTACAGGAGATGGTCAGAGACTGCAGACATGGTACAGGAGATGGTCAGAGACTGCAGACATAGTACAGGAGATGGTCAGAGACTGCAGACATGGTACAGGGGATGGTCAGAGACTGCAGACATGGTACAGGAGATGGTCAGAGACTGCAAACATGATATAGGAGATGGTCAGAGACTGCAGACATGGTACAGGAGATGGTCAGAGACTGCAAACATAATACAAGAGATGGTCAGAGACTGCCGACATTATACGAGATGGTCAGAGACTGCAGACATGATACAAGAGATGGTCAGAGACTGCAGACATGATACAAGAGATGGTCATAGACTGCAGACATAATACAAGAGATGGTCAGAGACTGCAGACATGTTATGAGAGATGGTCAGATACTGCAGACATAATACAGGGGATGGTCAGAGACTGCAGGCATAGTACAGGAGATGGTCAGAGACTGCAGACATAGTACAGGAGATGGTCAGAGACCGCAGACATAGTACAGGAGACGGTCAGAGACTGCAGACATGATACAAGAGATGGTCAGAGACTGCAGACATTTTACAAGAGATGGTCAGAGACGGCAGACATAATACAGGAGATGGTCAGAGACTGCAGACATGGTACAGGGGATGGTCAGAGACTGCAGACATGATACAGGAGATGGTCAGAGACTGCAGACATGGTACAGGGGATGGTCAGGAACTGCAGACATAATACAAGAGATGGTCAGAGACTGCCGACATGATACACGAGATGGTCAGAGACTGCAGACATGATACAAGAGATGGTCAGAGACTGCAGACATGATACAAGAGATGGTCATAGACTGCAGACATGATACAAGAGATGGTCAGAGACTGCAGACATGATACAAGAGATGGTCATAGACTGCAGACATGTTATGAGAGATGGTCAGATACTGCAGACATATTACAGGAGATGGTCAGAGATTGCGGACATACTACAGGAGATGGTCAGAGACAGGAGATATAATACAGGAGATGGTCAGAGACAGCAGACATAGTACAGGAGATAGTCAGAGACTGCAGACATAGTACAGGTCATGGTCAGAGACTGCAGACATAGTACAGGAGATGGTCAGAGACTGCAGATATAGTACAGGAGATGGTCAGAGACTGCAGGCATGGTACAGGAGATGGTCGGAGACTGCAGACATGGTACAGGAGATGGTCAGAGACTGCAGACATAGTACAGGAGATGGTCAGAGACTGCAGACATGATACAGGAGATGGTCAGAGACTGCAGACATGGTACAGGAGATGGTCAGAGACTGCAGACATAATACAAGAGATGGTCAGAGACTGCCAACATTATACAAGAGATGGACAGAGACTGCAAACATGATACACGAGATGGTCATAGACTGCAGACATAATACAAGAGATGGTCAGAGACTGCAGACATGTTATGAGAGATGATCAAATACTGCAGACATATTACAGGAGATGGTCAGAGATTGCGGACATACTACAGGAGACGGTCAGAGACTGGAGATATAATACAGGAGATGGTCAGAGACTGCAGACATAGTACAGGAGATGGTCAGAGACTGCAGACATAGTATAGGAGATGGTCAGAGACTGCAGACATGGTACAGGGGATGGTCAGAGACTGCTGACATGATACAAGAGATGGTCAGAGACTGCAGACATGATACAAGAGATGGTCAGAGACTGCAGACATGATACAAGAGATGGTCATAAACTGAAGACATGATACAAGAGATGGTCAGAGACTGCAGACATGATACAAGAGATGGTCATAGACTGCAGACATGTTATGAGAGATGGTCAGATACTGCAGACATATTACAGGAGATGGTCAGAGATTGCAGACATACTACAGGAGATGGTCAGAGACAGGAGATATAATACAGGAGATAGTCAGAGACTGCAGACATAGTACAGGAGATGGTCAGAGACTGCAGACATAGTACAGGACATGGTCAGAGACTGCAGACATAGTACAGGAGATGGTCAGAGACTGCAGACATGGTACAGGAGATGGTCAGAGACTGCAGACATGGTACAGGAGATGGTCAGAGACTGCAGACATGGTACAGGAGATGGTCAGAGACTGCAGACATGATATAGGAGATGGTCAGAGACTGCAGACATGGTACAGGAGATGGTCAGAGACTGCAAACATAATACAAGAGATGGTCAGAGACTGCCGACATTATACAAGAGATGGTCAGAGACTGCAGACATGATACAAGAGATGGTCAGAGACTGCAGACATGATACAAGAGATGGTCATAGACTGCAGACACAATACAAGAGATGGTCAGAGACTGCAGACATGTTATGAGTAGGGATGAGCTTCGTGTTCGAGTCGAACCCATGTTCGACTCGAACATCGGCTGTTCGATCGTTCGCCGAATTGCGAACGTTATGGGCCGTTCGCGCTAAATTCGTGTGGCGCGTCACGGCCCATAATTCACTGCGGCATCGCAGTGCATTGCTGGCTGATGATTGGCCAAGCATGCACTATGACCCGCATGCTTGGCCAATCACAGCGCCGTCAGTAGAGAGAGCTGTAATTGGCCAAAGCCAGGGTGGCTTTGGCCAATTATGGCTCAGGGGATTTAGTACACACCCCACACTATATAAGGCCGCCTGCACGGCGGCCCTGTGTAGTGTGTGTTCCGGTGTGCTGAGAGATAGAGAGAGAGAGAGACAGTGTCATTTGATTTGAGTTAGATAGATTAGGCAGAACAGTCAGTCAGTTAGCTGCACTTACAGTGTATTGTGTATATATATGCATCCCAGGTGTTGCATATATATATATACACTGTATTCAGTTTAGCTAGATCCGTTCCTGTTATCTTCTATCTAGACTATTTACATTTAATGCAGTGCGTCCTGCTCACAGTGTTCAGCTAGATCCGTTCCTGCTATTTACATTTAGTGCAGTGCGTCCTGCTCACAGTGTTCAGCTAGATCCGTTCCTGTTATCTTCTAGACTATTTACATTTAGTGCAGTGCGTCCTGCTCACAGTGTTCAGCTAGATCCGTTCCTGTTATCTTCTAGACTATTTACATTTAGTGCAGTGCGTCCTGCTCACAGTGTTCAGCTAGATCCGTTCCTGTTAAATTCCTACTGACAGGCAGGCTTGTCTGGTTACAGTATATAAAGCTACCTGAAGAAAATTACAGGTGTTCTATTTGATCCTATTAGTACCACGGTCAGGCAGTTAGACTATTTACATTTAGTACAGTGCGTCCTGCTCACAGTGTTCAGCTAGATCCGTTCCTGTTATCTTCCTACTGACAGGCAGGCTTGTCTGGTTACAGTATATAAAGCTACCTGAAGAAAATTACAGGTGTTCTATTTGATCCTATTAGTACCACGGTCAGGCAGCTAGACTATTTACATTTAGTACAGTGCGTCCTGCTCACAGTGTACAGCTAGATCCGTTCCTGTTATCTTCCTACTGACAGGCAGGCTTGTCTGGTTACAGTATATAAAGCTACCTGAAGAAAATTACAGGTGTTCTATTTGATCCTATTAGTACCACGGTCAGGCAGCTAGACTATTTACATTTAGTACAGTGCGTCCTGCTCACAGTGTTCAGCTAGATCCGTTCCTGTTATCTTCCTACTGACAGGCAGGCTTGTCTGGTTACAGTATATAAAGCTACCTGAAGAAAATTACAGGTGTTCTATTTGATCCTATTAGTACCACGGTCAGGCAGCTAGACTATTTACATTTAGTACAGTGCGTCCTGCTCACAGTGTTCAGCTAGATCCGTTCCTGTTATCTTCCTACTGACAGGCAGGCTTGTCTGGTTACAGTATATAAAGCTACCTGAAGAAAATTACAGGTGTTCTATTTGATCCTATTAGTACCACGGTCAGGCAGCTAGACTATTTACATTTAGTACAGTACGTCCTGCTCACAGTGTACAGCTAGATCCGTTCCTGTTATCTTCCTACTGACAGGCAGGCTTGTCTGGTTACAGTATATAAAGCTACCTGAAGAAAATTACAGGTGTTCTATTTGATCCTATTAGTACCACGGTCAGGCAGCTAGACTATTTACATTTAGTACAGTGCGTCCTGCTCACAGTGTTCAGCTAGATCCGTTCCTGTTATCTTCCTACTGACAGGCAGGCTTGTCTGGTTACAGTATATAAAGCTACTTGAAGAAAATTACAGGTGTTCTATCCCAGCTTAGTGCAGCTACAGGCCATTAGTATGTCTGGAAGGCCAAGAAGGAGAGGCAGACAGTCACAAGCCAATAAGAGAGGGCAAGCAGGCTCTGTGTCTAGTGCTGGTCGTGGAGACGGTGCATCCTCATCAGCACGTGGCCATGGGACACGCTTGGCCTTTTTTTCGGCAGCTGGCCGTGTTGAGCCGCAACATGCGGAAGACTTGGTCGAGTGGATGACCAAGCCGTCCTCATCCTCCTCATCCTCTCTCACCCATGCCCAGGGTGCTTTGTCTGGCAAAGCAGCGGCCTCTTCCCTCAGCTCAATGTCATCAGTGACTCCTTCCCTAGCTCCACCATGTCCTCATGAGGATTCCCTCGAACTGTTTGACCACAGTGTTGGGTACATGCTCCAGGAGGATGCCCAGCGTTTGGAAGGCTCTGATGACGATACTGAGCTCGATGAAGGCAGTAACATGAGCACGGACAGAGGGGGGTGCCCAAGAAGGACAGCAATCTGGCAGTCATGCTCCCCCTGCTGCAGCATACTGCCAGGTTTGCTCCAGTGATGAGGAGGGAGGGGATGATGAGGTCACTGACTCAACGTGGGTGCCTGATAGGAGAGAGGAGGAGGAGGAGGAGGAGGAGGAGGAGGAGGCGGCGGCACATCACCAACGAGGCAGGATGCCCTCCAGGGGCCAGCCTAAGGGCAGCACATTGACTGCATCACACCCCAAAGCTCCACATGTGCAGGGCGCTGCAGTCTCTGCGCGTTATTCAAAAAGTTCTTTGGTGTGGGCCTTTTTTGAGAGGAGTGCATCAGATCGCACCACTGCTATTTGCAACATATGTCTCAAGCGTATCTCGCGTGGCCAAAACATCTCCCGCTTGGGTACCACATGCTTGACCAGACATATGTTGACCTGCCATGCAGTTCGTTGGCAAGCGTATCTAAAAGACCCACACCAAAGAACAAAGAGGATCTCTCCTTGCTCCTCATCAGCTGAGATTTCCAACCCCACTAGACCTTCAGTCCTCTCTGAGACCTGCAGTGAGAGGAATGAAGGTGTAGAATTAGGTGTGTCACAGCCAAGTACTTGTGGGCAATCTGCTTTTGGTACACCGACGTCAGATTGTACCAGGCAAATTTCCCTGCCCCAGCTGCTGCACCGCCGAAAGAAGTTTGCTCCCAGCCATCCACATGCCCAGCGGTTGAATGCTAGCTTGGCAAAATTGCTAGCACTTCAACTGCTGCCTTTTCAGTTGGTAGACTCTGCCCCCTTCCGTGAGTTTGTGGAATGTGCGGTTCCTCAGTGGCAGGTACCCAAACGCCACTTTTTCTCACGGAAGGCGATTCCGGCTCTCTACCGGCATGTGGAAGGCAATGTCCATGCCTCGCTGGACAGGGTGGTCAGCGGTAAGGTGCATATTACCGCTGACTCATGGTCCAGCAGGCATGGACAGGGACGTTACCTAAGTTTCACGGCGCATTGGGTGACTCTGCTGGCAGCTGGGAAGGATGCAGGACAAGGTGCAGTAGTGTTGGAGGTTGTTCCGCCACCACGCCTCCAAAATGCTGATTGTGACACACCTCTCTCCTCCACCCCCTCCTCTTCTTCTTCCTCCATGGCCTCTTCCTCGGAACCAGCGGTGCTCCGTAGGCGTTCAAGGGGCTACGCAAGTACGCAGGCCAAAAGATGCCATGCGGTGCTTGAGCTGGTGTGCTTGGGGGACAGGAGCCACACTGGGGCAGAGGTTCTGTCAGCTCTGCAGGGGCAGGTTCAGAGGTGGTTGACGCCACGCCAACTTAAGGCAGGAATGGTGGTTTGCGACAATGGCACCAACCTCCTCTCTGCCCTCCGACAGGGACAAATGACCCATGTGCCCTGTTTGGCTCACGTCCTTAACTTGGTGGTGCAGCGGTTCTTGGGCAGGTACCCGGGCTTACAGGATGTCCTGAGGCAGGCCAGGAAAGTCTGTGTGCATTTCCGCCGGTCATATAATGCCAGTGCTCGGCTGACGGACCTCCAAAAGGAGTTTAACCTGCCCAAGAAACCGCCTAATCTGTGACATGCCCACCAGGTGGAACTCAACGTTGGCCATGCTGCAGCGGCTGCACACGCAGCAGAGGGCCATCAATGAGTACCTGTGCGACTATGGCACCAGGACAGGGTCAGGGGAGCTTGGTTTTTTTTCCCCACGCCAGTGGGCCATGATCAGGGATGCATGCACTGTCCTGTCACCATTCGAGGAGGCCACGAGGATGGTGAGCAGTGACAGTGCATGCATCAGTGACACTGTCCCCCTTGTCCACCTGTTGGAGCACACGCTGCATGGAATAATGGACAGGGCACTTGAGGCAGAACAGAGGCAGGAAGAGGAGGACTTCCTTAGCTCTCAAGGCCCCCTTTATCCAGACAGTGTTCCTGCGTGCCCGCCGATCACACAGGAAGAGGACGAGGAGGAAGAGGAGGAGGAGGAAGATTGTGTCAGTATGGAGGTGGAGCCTGGCACTCAGCATCAGCAGCAGTCTTTAAGGGATCAGTCCCAAGAAACACATGGACTTGTACGTGGCTGGGAGGAGGTGGCTGCGGACCATGTCGTTCTTAGTGACCCAGAGGACTCCGGACCGAATGCCTCAGCAAACCTACGCTGCATGGCCTCCCTGATCCTGCAAAGCCTGCGTAAGGATCCTCGTATTCGTGGTATCAAGGAGAAGGACCAATACTGGCTGGCAACCCTCCTTGATCCACGTTACAAGGGTAAGGTTGCGGACCTTATCTTGCCATCGCAGAGGGAGCAGAGGATGAAACATCTTCGGGAGGCCTTGCAGAAAGGTCTGTGCAACGCGTTCCCAGAGACTGGGAGGTTACAAACTCCTGTTTCTGGACAACGTGTTGCTGAGGCTTCGGTCAGTCAAAGAAGGAGCGGTGGAGAAGGTGGCCGTCTGACCGATGCGTTCAGACAATTTTTTGGTCCGCAGCCCCAAGGTATGATCGGTTCCAGCAACTATCGCCAGCGTCTGTTTTACATGGTGCAGGAATACCTAGGGGCAAGATCAGACTTGGACACCTTTCCCACCGAAAATCCTCTGGGTTACTGGGTCTTGAGGATGGATCACTGGCCAGAGCTTGCACAGTATGCAATTGAGCTACTGGCCTGTCCTGCATCCAGCGTTCTTTCGGAACGCACATTCAGTGCTGCTGGAGGCGTGGTAACCGATCACAGGGTGCGTCTGTCCACCGACTCGGTCGATCGGCTGACCTTCATAAAAATGAATGAGTCTTGGATCACCACCAGCTACCAAGCACCTGATGCTGATGTAACCGAATAATTTTTTTTGAAATCTCAGATCCCTTCAAAGACTGCCTATGCTGATGCTGAGTGACTATCCCTGAGTAATTATCCTCTTCCTCCTCAATCATCACGCTGATAGCTTGTAAGAACATTTTTGGTTCTGGGCGCCACCACCAGTGCCTAAGGCACAATTTTTCAGCCCCTGTTTAACAGGGGCGTGTAATTACAATTTTTGATGTAATACTTTGCAGCAGGGCTCGTTCCTGCATTCCAACTAGAGTGTCTGTGAGGGGTTGCAGTGTTGTGGCACCAGCACCAGTGCCTAAGGCCCAATTTTTCTGCCCCTGTCTAACAGGGGCGTGTAATTACAATTTTTGATGCAATACTTTGCAGCAGGGCTCGTTCCTGCGTTCCAACTAGAGTGTCTGTGAGGGGTTGCAGTGTTGTGGCACCAGCACCAGTGCCTAAGGCCCAATTTTTCTGCCCCTGTCTAACAGGGGCGTGTAATTACAATTTTTGTTGCAATACTTTGCAGCAGGGCTCGTTCCTGCGTTCCAACTAGAGTGTCTGTGAGGGGTTGCAGTGTTGTGGCACCAGCACCAGTGCCTAAGGCCCAATTTTTTCTGCCCCTGTCTAACAGGGGCGTGTAATTACAATTTTTGAAGCAATACTTTGCAGCAGGGCTCGTTCCTGCGTTCCAACTAGAGTGTCTGTGAGGGGTTGCAGTGTTGTGGCACCAGCACCAGTGCCTAAGGCCTAATTTTTCAGCTCCTGTTCAACAGGGGCATGTAATTACAATTCTTGATCTAATATTTCACAGCTGGGCCCTGTGAGGGCTTACAGTGTTGTGGCCACAGCAACACCTAAGGGCCCAAATTTCTGCTGAGTATATAGGGCAGGACCCTACTTTCAAACATCTAACTTACAAACGACTCCTACTTGCAAACGGAAGGAGACAACAGGAAGTGAGATGAAATCTACCCCTAGGAAGGGAAATTCTTTCCTGTAAGAGTTAATATGGGAAAACAATTTCTCCTTTCCACTGATGCTTTCCAATCCTTGTTCCACAAAAAAACCCAAATTTTCAAAAAACATTTTTCATTGGGACAAAAAAGTGAGGTGAAATCTTCTGAAGAGGAGGAAAGACAGCAAAACAAATGTCACAGGGGTGATAACCCTTCCCTATGTTTTCCAAAAAGCTTAGAAAAGATTTTTTGGCTGGAGCTAAACACGTTAAAAATGTTCAAAATTACAAACAGATTCTACTTAACAACAAACCTACAGTCCCTGTCTTGTTTGCACCGCCTGTATACTGCTGTTCAGAGTATATAGGGCCTGGTGGCCCCACACCTTTCCTTATTTTAATTTGGGTGCGGGGTTCCCCTTAATATCCATACAAGACCCAAAGGGCCTGGTAATGGACTGGGGGGTACCCATGCCGTTTGTCTCACTGATTTTCATCCATATTGCCATGACCCGACATGACATTAAACCCGCAAGCAGTTTTAAATGAGATTTTTTCCTTTAAAAATGACATTTGGTGCAGGGACTGTTCTAAACATGGGAAACACGCGTCACTTTACAGGCATACTATAGACACCCCCCCGGGTACGATATTTAAAGGAATATTTCACTTTTTTTTTTTTTACTTTAAGCATCATTAAAATCACTGCTCCCGAAAAAACGGCCGTTTTTTAAAAGTTTTTTTTTGCATTGATACATGTCCCCTGGGGTAGGACCCGGGTCCCCAAACCCTTTTTAGGACAATACCATGCAAATTAGCCTTTAAAATGAGCACTTTTGATTTCGAACGTTCGAGTCCCATAGACGTCAATGGGGTTCTAACGTTCGTGCGAACTTTCGGTCCGTTCGCGGGTTCTGGTGCGAACCGAACCGGGGGGTGTTCGGCTCATCCCTAGTTATGAAAGATGGTCAGATACTGCAGACATATTACAGGAGATGGTCAAAGATTGCGGACATACTACAGTAGACGGTCAGAGACTGGAGATATAATACAGGAGATGATCAGAGACTGCAGACATAGTACAGGAGATGGTCAGAGACTGCAGACACAGTACAGGAGATGGTCAGAGACTGCAGACATATTACAGGAGATGGTCAGAGATTGCGGACATACTACAGGACACGGTCAGAGACTGGAGATATAATACAGGAGATGGTCAGAGACTGCAGACATAGTACAGGAGATGGTCAGAGACTGCAGACATAGTACAGGAGATAGTCAGAGACTGCAGACATAGTACAGGAGACGGTCAGAGACTGCAGACATGGTACAAGAGATGGTCAGAGACTGCAGACATTTTACAAGAGATGGTCAGAGACGGCAGACATAATACAGGAGATGGTCAGAGACTGCAGACATGGTACAGGGGATGGTCAGAGACTGCAGACATGATACAGGAGATGGTCAGAGACTGCATACATGGTACAGGGGATGGTCAGAGACTGCAGACATGATCCAAGAGATGGTCATAGACTGCAGACATGATACAAGAGATGGTCAGAGACTGCAGACATGATACAAGAGATGGTCATAGACTGCAGACATGTTATGAGAGATGGTCAGATACTGCAGACATATTACAGGAGATGGTCAGAGATTGCGGACATACTACAGGAGATGGTCAGAGACTGCAGACATTTTACAAGAGATGGTCAGAGACGGCAGACATAATACAGGAGATGGTCAGAGACTGCAGACATGGTACAGGGGATGGTCAGAGACTGCAGACATGATACAGGAGATGGTCAGAGACTGCAGACATGGTACAGGGGATGGTCAGAGACTGCAGACATGATCCAAGAGATGGTCATAGACTGCAGACATGATACAAGAGATGGTCAGAGACTGCAGACATGATACAAGAGATGGTCATAGACTGCAGACATGTTATGAGAGATGGTCAGATACTGCAGACATATTACAGGAGATGGTCAGAGATTGCGGACATACTACAGGAGATGGTCAGAGACAGGAGATATAATACAGGAGATGGTCAGAGACTGCAGACATAGTACAGGAGATAGTCAGAGACTGCAGACATAGTACAGGACATGGTCAGAGACTGCAGACATAGTACAGGAGATGGTCAGAGACTGCAGACATAGTACAGAAGATGGTCAGAGACTGCAGACATGGTACAGGAGATGGTCAGAGACTGCAGACATGGTACAGGAGATGGTCAGAGACTGCAGACATAGTACAGGAGATGGTCAGAGACTGCAGACATGATACAGGAGATGGTCAGAGACTGCAGACATGGTACAGGAGATGGTCAGAGACTGCCGACATTATACAAGAGATGGACAGAGACTGCAAACATGATACACGAGATGGTCATAGACTGCAGACATAATACAAGAGATGGTCAGAGACTGCAGACATGTTATGAGAGATGATCAGATACTGCAGACATATTACAGGAGATGGTCAGAGATTGCGGACATACTACAGGAGACGGTCAGAGACTGGAGATATAATACAGGAGATGGTCAGAGACTGCAGACATAGTACAGGAGATGGTCAGAGACTGCAGACATAGTACAGGAGATGGTCAGAGACTGCAGACATAGTATAGGAGACGGTCAGAGACTGCAGACATGATACAAGAAATGGTCAGAGACTGCAGACATGTTACAAGAGATGGTCAGAGACTGCAGACATTTTACAAGAGATGGTCAGAGACTGCAGACATACTACAGGAGATGGTCAGAGACTGGAGATATAATACAGGAGACGGTCAGAGACTGCAGACATACTACAGGGGATGGTCAGAGACTGCA